>NC_056729.1:248258007-248888007 GCF_019279795.1 Protopterus annectens | reverse complement strand
GACTGACCTGGCTAAAACTGTGTTTTTGTAATCATATAAGCACATCAGCTGATTGTGTGATGGACAATAAGCTTTTATGTAATTCTTATGGCAAGCAATACTGTGCTTAATAATGCAGCTAAATCAATTTTGTAGAATTTATTATGGATGTACTTGTTATCAGTAGCACAATTAGGGCTGGTTGAGAGGGGCAACTGCTAGGGTGCAAAGTGTTACCTGGTTTGATCGACCATCAATCATCAATCTTTAATGCAACACCAGCTTTTAATAGCCGTTATTGTATTTTCAGTCAAACTGAGTGCTGTAGCTCTCATTATGTGGTCTAAACTGTAGCAACTCTTTGCCAACAGTTTAAAAGTAAGAAAAAAAAATATATTTTTTTTAATTTAAAACCTGAATGCTGTAGTGCTCGGTGCAAGGTACAAACTGTAGCAACTGTTTGAGATATTTGTAACAAGCAGTTTGCAGCAGTTTAAAAGAGAAAATATTTTTTTAACTAAAACCTGAGCTCTGCAATGCTCCATGCAGGCAGGATATAAATTGTAATCACCATTTGTTACATTTATAGCAAGCTGTTTGCTACAGTTTCAAAGAAGAAACATTTTTTTCTTACTAAAATGTGAGAACAGATGGAAGGAATTAAATGAGCTATGTAATGTTTGATGGGCAATGACTGTATGGAAGATTATAGGTGATGTATAATGTCTGAATTGAAAATATGTCAATATGGTTAGTTTTCATTTATATAAATATATGATTGCCTGTATCATAAGTGATGATTCAATAAATATGTTTCTTGGACCTGAATGGCAGAGGCAGAAAGGAGTTGGGGTGTCATGCATCTAGTGTGCCAATAGAAGGAATGGGTGTTTTTTTTTTTTTTTGCTCTTCAGTTGAAGAGGTGAGGGCAACATGTGGATTGTGCACTGTTACTGGCTATGAATGATGATAAATATTACTTGCTTACACTACCTGGTATCCATTATTACACTTGAAAAAAGCTGATTAAAGATCAGTTTCCAAAATGTGGAACACTTACTAATGACTTCATCTGTGAAGCTCACAGTAAGATTGTTAACTGCTTCTTCATACTTAAAGAAATAGTTCTGTTTTTAAACAACCCTATTCATTTTTTACATTGTAGACAATGACATAGTTACACATGCAATAATAGAAAACAAACCATAGCAAGCATTATTCATTTTAATGATTTATACATCCATGTTTTATTTTTAGCAATTATAAAAAATACAAAAAATAAAAAATAAAACAGAGAAACTAGTGCTTTTTAAAACTTCATTGATGAGTTCAGTCACAATAATTCCCCCAAAATCATGAAAACCAGGTAGTTTTCCAAAGCAACAAGCCTTTATTCATCACAGACCGATCCTCAGTAACAAAAATCAGAAATATTTTACAATGTTAAACATATCAGCTTTTATACACTTAGAAGTAGGTGTGGAAAATATATGTATTGTTTAATTTTAAACCAGCCTATTCAAGGCAAACAATATAAGCAAGGTTGTAAAACGTGCATTTTAAAGCATCAAGTTCCCACCCCCACACACAATTACTGATTAGGTCAAACTAAATCCCTAGTTAACGAAAACACTACCTATCTATTCGTAACCCACATTCCCAAATAAGGTGTAAAGAAAAGCACAACATACACATAAAAAGATTGACTTTTAACTAAAATCACTTTCGGCTAACTAATACAATAAAGCCATCACCAGGTCTGTGACAAGTGCTAAAATCATATACTTAGGCAGATAAGTAAAGAGTTAACTAGATTAATACAAGAAAAACACATAGCTATCTAACCATAAACATTATCCAAGTAGAACACTATAAATATATATTTAAAAAAAACTGTCATGACAATTTTCATGTTTACAGCCCCCAAAACCATGTTTATTCAATGAAAGCTAGTAGAAAAAAACAGTTTACCTTCATTTATTTGATAATGTAATTCGCAATCATGCATATGTGTGACTCTAATTAGCGAATTACGGAAACTTTGCGAGCCCAAATGTTGAAAATGGTTTGCTGGAAACCCAGTTTCGACCATTTTCGAACTCCATGAAAACAGTGCACTCCCTCTGACATTTAGAAGACATCGCCAGATGTCTCCAAACACTGATATGCAGGGGGGCAAGTCCCCATGCACCCCCACACCCCCTGCTACTTTAATATACTAACTCTGAGATCGCACTACAGTGAGGGAAGGGGTGTATGTTCTGACGCCCACTGTAGTGCGATCTGCACTCAAAAAATGGAATCCAATGAGGAATGCACACTGGCATTCGCTCAGGTGTAATTTTGACCATATGTGGTTCATCAACACAGAGTTTTTGTAATTGCCCTTTGACACATCTGCCATCGCAGATGTGTGCTTCAAACATATGAAGGTAAACCAAAAGAACACACAAAAATAGTGGATGAAGTAAACTAGTAATGTACAAAAGTGTGCGGGTTTGCATGAGCATGCACCAGTATGCTAAATGGGGGAATTATACCAATACTCCATGGTAATAGTGGCATAAAAAATGTATGGTTTGAATTTACCGTTTAACTCTCTAGTGTGATGCAAGAGTGTACTAAATCTAATCAAAGCAAAACTGAGGTTAAAGTAACTAAACACATATAGATTTATACACATATAACAGATCATTTTTTATTTTTAGTACATAAAAATATTTCCTCAAAAGTTAACTAAAAAAATTTACAGATTGTGTGTCAGCTTATGTAAATTCAACACATCCTTAATAGAGCAATAGTAGTTAAGTCCTGGTTTTCTGAATGCATTTAATTTCAACTGCCACCATAGTTCTTTTTTCTCCAAAATGCCATTAACATCCCCTTCAAGCTCATCCATCTCCAAGGGGTCCAGAATGATAAATTTAAAACTACAATGTCTGGGGTGTTCTAATAAGTGTTTGGATAAGATGTTCTTCTGGAATTTACATATGATGTCAGAAAGATGACCTGATATTCTCCTTTTTAGTTTATTCATAGTCTTACCCACATAAAATGCAGGGCAGTCATTACACAAGGCCCTATATACAACATTTTCAGTGTTACAGTTACCACTTGCTGAAGTTTTCACCGTCTTTTTAAGATGGGGGCACTCAAATAAGTCGCACTCCATCAAGTAGTCACAGAACGTGCAGTTAGGTGGCCCACAGATTTTGGTGCTCATGTCATCCTGGTGCTCCTTATTTTTGTTTTTGTTTCCCACATAGCTACGTATGCTTCTGCTCGTTTTATATACAAAAGTAGGGTGATCTTCTAAAACCCTTACAAGCTGCTGATTGTCAGTGGGGATGGCCCAGTTCTCCCTAATAATGGCTTTAATTGTATTGATATCACAGGTGTAAGTTAGAATGCAACTGTCCTTACTTTTCTTTTGGGCTAGGGTGGGCTTGCTCCATAATCCTACGAAAAGGCCTATTCCACACAGAGTCATTGTTAGTTTTAGAATCTCTAATGGGATCCAGGATCATATGTAACAAGTTTGATTCATATCCTCTGGGTAAGAAATCATTTTCAAGATCATTCATATTTTTGAGAAAAGGGGCCAAATCTGTGGTAATGTGTGCTAATCTGTAGTCTTGTGATTTTGTTACACTGTGCTTAGTTTTTACTGAATGCATACCGTCTCTGTGACGTAAGTAGTTAAGCCTTGGTTTCCTGTACAAGTTACTAAAACATTTTCTTCTGTCTTTATCAATACTGACAGCCATATAAAAGGAACTGCACTGACTCCAGGTTGATGGAAGTGGTAAATTTTAGGAAGAAGGTGGAGTTACTGATGCATTGAATAAACTCAGTGAGTTTAGATTCCTCACCTTGCCAGACTATGAATACATCTTCAATAAAGCAAAGGTAGCTGCTCATAATTCTCCAGTATTCACTTTGCAGTACAAATTCCTCCTACCACTTGCCTAAGGCTACATTGCCAAGCTAGGGACCATAATCACACCCATGGCTATCCCTCTCATCTGCTTGTAAGTTTGGCCATGGAAACTGCAAAAAATTGTAACTCAACACTAAGTTTATTAGCTTTCCCAAGCATTTGATTTGCCCTTGTGTAGCATTGTTATTTCTGCTATAAGTCTCTGTAGTTGCTTCAGTAGCTACCAATATGCTTTGTTCATTCACAGTCACTTCTTTTATTTTTTAAAAATCAAGTGAATCTAAAATAAAAGATGAGTTCTTTTCAGCAAGAGGCTCTAGAATAAAATCTACATATATGGCAGTAGCCTCTGATACGGAACCTCCAACTGCAATAACAGGTCTGAAAGGTGGATCTTCCCTATTCTTATGTGATTTGGGAATCCCAAAAAAGCAAGGCAACTTGGAGTGAGGAGTGTTCAAATACTCAAAAAAGTTTTGACTAATAAGTTCTTCATTAAGCATTGTGGTTATCTTATCTTTACATTCTAAATATGCAGCTTTAACCTCCTCAAAAGAATATTTAGAATAAAACTCAGATGTCCTCAGCATGTTCTCTATTTTCATTATATAACTGACAGTATCTGTAACCAGTATGCCCCCATCCTTGTTAACCTTCATAACAACTAGTTCTGTCATTGCTCAAAATTTTTAAATGCTAATATCTCATCCAAAGGTTGCAAGTGTGGGATGCAGTGGGGGCAAAAACTACTGGTTCTTTTAATTTTTTCTTCAATGGGTTTATCTTCCTTCATGTAATTTTTCTCATGAAATACAAGTTTCAAATTCATCTTCCTCACATACATTTTTAAATCAATGATGGTCTGTGTCTCATTGCTCTTTTCCTGAGGTATGAATGTAAGTCCTCTGTTAAACACTTTTTCTTCAAGTGCTGTCAGTGGTTTCTTCAAATAATTCTAGATCCTGGGGCTAATTCTGTCTGCGGGCTCGTAGCCTTGATGGGTAGAAGTTGTTGTCAGGGTACCCCAGCTTTCTCACCCCCATCCACTGTTTCCTCCTCCAGTAGTTCTGGTCCTCCCTCCATGGGTTTAGATTGTACTTCACTTCTTCTCTCTGGAACCTTGGCCAGCTGTATCTCTGGTTGTACTTGTAATTGTTGTGATGAGTTGTATTGTGGGTGGGTAGGATTCCAGTGTTCTCTCATGTCCATCTGTGGGGTACGAGGGGTACTGGATGCCATCAATCAGTCCTCCAGTAGTCTGTCCCTCATTTGTCTATCTGGTTCTGTGGGTGTGATCACATTGTGAAAAACAATTATAATTCATTCCTGCATTACATAAATTGCTCATTTCCTACCTTCCCTAAAACTGTCCTCCTCATCCTGAGCACTATTCTGCATGTATTGTTCCCAGAAATTCCATTTATTTTAATGCACTTTGCTTGTTCCCTTTTGTAAGGATCCCAACACCATTTTTATCACTATTACACTATTCAGTACTTCAATTATATTTGGTCTAGATTTTGATTTCCTGTTTCTAGAAATTACTTTTTGACAGCCAGTAGCATTAAACGTAGTAAAACCTTAACATGTCTGGGTAATTTAGATCCTCTAAGTTATAACCATTTGATCCACTAACATTTCTAACAAAGTACTGTGTAGGGAGCTTTTAATATCTGCCAGTGTATTACTTTCCCCAAAAAAACATGTTCCCCATTACCTCTCTCTGTCCCATTGCACCTCCAGCATTTGCTGTCTACTTGAGGAAAAAATCTAGAGAGTCTGATTTGAGTATAAAAATAACCATGCAAATACTTCCATGCATAAATCCTAAAACTTCTGGACTTTGTTGTGTATCTGGGTGTCATACAGATGTCTGCCCACTGTTTTTCTATATTGTAGATGTAAGTTTGGAGCTTTTCTCCCCAGGCCTCTGCTGAAAATGGACATGTATCCAGTTGGACTATCCCAGTCAACAAATGTAAAATAAATAAATATTGCCTTTCCATTTTCTCTTCCCAATCTTTTCTAACTTACTCTGATTGATTCTGTTATTTATCATGTATTATGTTATATGTAATGCTACTACTGATCCCTTTTATAATAGAAAGTTGTTTTACACTCAGATAAAAACTCTACCCTATCCCTTTCATTTTGCTTATACTCCGTTATCAGCCCATGGCAGGGAAGTCAGTCTCTAATCTGCAGTCCAAGTTTATTCTTGATATCATCTCACTCTATTACCTTTCCCACTCTACTTATTTGCTACTAATAATGGGTTCCTTTGCTAATATTCTCCAGTAAATTCTATCAATGTCCCTCTTGCCTATATTCTATAACTCTACATTCAGCTATTTCACTGGTAAAAACTTTCTCCATTCCCTTGTTGGCATAGTTCTTGGATAGTCTTGTGTAGTGGTGTTAGCATTTAATACTGTGTTCTGGCATTTGTCAAATCTACATAGGTAGGGGTTCGACTCTCACAGCAGTCTATGTGAGTGTGTGTTTGCTCAACTATCAATTTGGAGACAGCTTTCCCCCCAAAAGCCCATTTGAAATCCCCGATACTTGTCCCGCACCTCACATCTCCATAGATCAATTGTTAAAGGCACTATCCAAGGCAAAGAGCACAGTTCCATGGGACCTGATAGTATCCGAGGCTGTATTCTGCACTATCTCCAGCAAGAACTAGCTTCACCATTGAGCACCTTATTCAACCACAGCCTAATTACAGGCTTCATTCCAGAACAGTGGAGAACTGCCATTGTCATTCCCTTGCACAAAGGTGGTGCTACTACTGACCTGGGAAACTATCGCCCCATTAGCTTGACAAGTCCGATCTATAAAACCGTGGAGTGTATTATTATGGATCTCATAAACAAGGGCATAGGCAATCTCCAAGCACTTGACCCCACACAATTCGAATTTGTCAAGGGCAGATCTTGCCTATTGAACCTGGTTGACTTCTTTGAGACTGTCACCAAGGCCCTGGATGAGGGAAAGTCAGTATATACAGCTTACCTTTACTTGGCCAAGGCCTTTGACACAATCCCCCACTCAGGCATCATTGAAAACCTAACACAACTTGGCGTAAATCCCTGTCTTGTCAGGTGGGTGGCCAACTGGCTCACCGATAAGACCCACAAGGTCAAAATAGGTACCACCACCTCTGACAGCAGACCTGTCACCAGTGATGTTCCCCAGGGATTGGTCCTGAGACCCCTATTGTTTAGCATCTACTTCTCAGAGGTCCAGGCAAAGACAAAGGGCCTGTGGCTGACAAAGTTTGTGTATGAATGTAAGTTGGGCGCTGTCATTGACTCCCCAGATGATATTAACATACTGCAAGTGGGTCTCACAGCAACAAATGACTGGTGCCAAAGTCATGGCCTTAAGTTAAATGCAAAAAAATGTATTACCATACCATTCAGCAAAAACACGGCCCCTACTGATTACCACATTGACGGCAACTCCCTAAGCTCATAACCTGTGGTGAGATACCTGGATAGTCAGGTTGACAACAATCTCACATTTGACCATCATGTAGCGGCAGTGGTCAGAAAAGCCTTTTACTTGGTTCATCTCATAAGTAAAGAGACTGCATCCAGGAAAAAGGAGGTTATTATCTCTGTATACTCCTCCCTCATTGGGCCTATAATTGAGAATAACACTCCATTTGGTACGTACCTTTTCATACACCTGCACCAACTGGAAAGGCAACAGAAATTCCTCACAAACAGAATCTATGGCCTCCAACATCTGTCCTATGCCAATAGACTCGAATCACTATCATTCTACTCAGTATCATACAGATTGCTCAGAGATGATCTGTGTCTTGCCTACAAGGCAATAATGAACCCTGCCCTACTAGAGATGCTCAATATCTGAAAGTCTAACTCCTCGTGGCATTACCTGCTTGAAAGGCCTAAATCTAATATGCAACATCAACAAAACCTGCTGGAGAGACAGGTTTTTTTCCCAGAGGCTGCTCTATCTCTGGAATAGACTTCCCATACTTGTCAAACAAAGTACCTCGCTTTGCAATCTTGATGAGTGGATGGGAAACTACAAATTTGTCCCAGGGGTTCCACCTTTGTCCCTCATTGACAGGGACAACAGGTGCTGACTAGGGTTTCTTTTTTGGGGATAAACTCTTGGCTAGCCTTGTAAATAATTTCTGCTACTTTACAAATATAATATTCTGCATGGTTGTTGTTATTCTCCTTAAGCATCTGTATTCAAAATCTTACTCTCTCCTTACATCTTGAACTTCCCTCATTTCATCATCATCATCCATTTCCATTCTACTTTGATTTATAAACTTCTACTTGTGTTATACATATATAAGCCTTAAATGCATACCTCATATCAGGTGATACTAAACTACTTTGTTCTATTGTAAGAAAAACAATAGATGTCCTTCCTTACCACTGTTGCAGTATTCTTTACTAAAGGGCTATATGTCCAGCCAACACACCAAAGGCTTAAACCCTTCCAGGTGCCATACGTCAGACATATGTCCTATGTCAAAGATGTAAGGTACATAAGTGATGTACAGATACCTAATGTTTAGAACTTCTTTGCTGCCAGTCTGAATGCTATTTTTTGATTTTGGTCTGTCAAGTCATTTGTCACATTGCTCCAGCTACTGAATCTCTGGCAGATAAGTACATCACTGGGGACTTTTTCTTCTTTCTTTATGTTGTTTTACCATTTTACATGTCACCTAGAAAAGGGAAATCTGAGTGTGGGAGGCAGATTCCCCATAAAGATAGACATGACAAGTGCTTTTTTTCTGCTGAGGAGCAGACCATGATCATACTCAACATGCTATTTGCCAGGTTTTTGTACCCAAGACCCTTCGTAGCCATTTGTCCTTCATTCATGTTTGCCTAGAGGACCAGCATCTGAAGTTACCTGCTAAGAGAACCATTGCTTTGGAATATGCACACACTCACATAGACTGCTGTGAGAGTCGAACCCCTACCTATGTAGATTTGACAAACACCAGAACACAGTACTAAATGTTAACACCACTACACAAGACTATCCAAGAATTATGCCAACAAGGGAATGGAGAAAGTTTTTACCAGTGAAATAGCTGAATGTAGAGTTATAGAATATAGGTAAGAGGGACATTGATAGAATTTACTGGAGAATATTAGCAAAGGAACCAGTTATTAGTAGCAAATAAGTAGAGTGGGAAAGGTAATAGAGTGAGATGATATCAAGAATAAACTTGGACTGCAGATTAGAGACTGACTTCCCTGCCATGGGCTGATAACGGAGTATAAGCAAAATGAAAGGGATAGGGTAGAGTTTTTATCTGAGTGTAAAACAACTTTCTATTATAAAAGGGATCAGTAGTAGCATTACATATAACATAATACATGATAAATAACAGAATCAATCAGAGTAAGTTAGAAAAGATTGGGAAGAGAAAATGGAAAGGCAATATTTATTTATTTTACATTTGTTGACTGGGATAGTCCGACTGGATACATGTCCATTTTCAGCGGAGGCCTGGGGAGAAAAGCTCCAAACTTACATCTACAATATACAAAAACAGTGGGCAGACATCTGTATGACACTCAGATACACAACAAAGTCCAGAGGTTTTAGGATTTTTGCATGGGAGTATTTGCATGGTTATTTTTAAACTCAAATCAGACTCTCTAGATTTTTTCCTCAAGTAGACAGCAAATGTTCAGCCACCTCTTAAGAAGAGTTGAAAAAAGATTCATTTAGAGACTTCTGCTGGCCAAACTCTTCTGCATGTCTCTGTCAGGGTTGGATAAAGAATCTAAGAACTGCCTATTTCCACTGCCAGCTCCATCTGTCAAGACCTAGTTGGAGGCCGACATGGGGATGGTTTCTTGTATGTCTGCAAGGCTGAGCATTTATCTGCTACTAATAAGAAGAGAAGCTGTGGGTGATTATTTCAGAAGGGCCTAGGATGATTTCCCAGATACGCACTAGGGAAAATGTTCCTGGTCCCCTCATTGAAGTCAGGCAGGGCTCTGAACCACCTAAGATTTTCAGGTTCTTCTGAAGAAAAATTAGAAGTCCACGCATGCAATTCCTGTGGCCGAGGATCCCCATAAAGAGTGGCAGGATTTCACACGGGGTCTTTTTAAGACCCTTATTGCTTTGAAGCCCCCAGAAGCTATCTGTGCATTCTACTGTATCTTTTTCTTCCACTCCCTCTAAAAAGCTCAGGGATCCTGACTCTTCTGATGAAGTAGTTGAATTGGATTCTGGGGAAGAATCCTTGGTGCATTCATCACAGGTCCATTCTTGTCCTGCTCTAGGGTCAGAGAATAAGGATACTCTTTCTCCAGATTGTCTGCTGAGAAGCTTTCTTTCCATGACTCACTTCATGACTTTCTTTTCGTGAGTCACTTCTCTACCCTATGTCCCAAGTGTTCTCTCCACCCAGCTGCTTAACTCTGCAGTAAGTGAACCAAGCACATAGTAAGTGTGACTACTGCTGCTGCAAAAGTTATCATATCCCACTACCTAAAGAACTTGCACAGCTAAATTTCACCTGCAATTGCAAAAGTTTACAAGGAACAATTAACTGAGTTAAATCTATGTAAGGCAATTTCCATGTCTCAAACTAATAACTTAATGTATTAAGTCATGCATTAGTGTGTTCTGTTTTGTAGTATTGAATTTGCTGGAAGGATATCCCCATCCCCATTTACTCACTCACACTCACAGACCTTTTACTGCTGAAGGTGAAGCTAAATTAACACTTTAGCATATTTTACTCTTATCAGTGTAATAGATCCCTGCAAAGATTCGGAAAAGCCCATAACCATAAAATTAAATGTTGTGACTCAAGTCAAGTATTTAGAGTTCAAAGACCTTGTCTTGGCATCCATGAACATTCTAACTCACCGATTGCTTTTGGTGGTAAACCATCTTGGGGGAGGACTATCTGCTTTCCACTGAAGGACCTGACTGGTCCACCCTGTATCTCAGTTTGTTTCCCCACTACTTTTGCCTTTACGGCTCCAAATTCAGAGTCACTTCTCTACCCTATGTCCCGAGTGTTCTATCCATCCAGCTGCTTCACTCTACAGTAAGGTACATTAGATTCTTGTATTTTCTTAACAGTTATGGTTTATTTCATTTTGGTTCAACCTCATACTAGAAAAATACAAATAATATTTTACTGTGTTAAATTCTGGCAAAGTGTTTTGTCTTCTGCTGTTACTGTGTAGTACATATATCACCAAGTTTCTACTGACTTTGTTACCCTAGCAGCTAAGTGTTGCTTTCTGCTGTTAATATGTAGCAGTTATATTAGCAAGTTTCTACGGGCTGTGAGTTTTACAGTAGGATTCAGTGAAGCCATCTACTTTTTTGCTCTTTGTACTGGTGCTGCGGTAGCGTTGTCGCCTCACAGTAAGACTTGTCCTGTTCAATTCTCAGCTAGATCGTCTTCTGTGTGGAGACATGCGTGAATGGGAGTACCTTCATTGAAGGTTGTGCGTCAGGGCTGGCAACGTGGCACGTAAAAATCTACTGCCAATCATTAGAGGACCAGAGTTCCGCTGTGGAGACCCTTAACCGGGAAAAGCCGAAAGACACAACAACTGCAGTTACATCAAGTAAGTGTGTAGCCATCTGGCTAAGTGCTGTTGGAAGTTTTTTTCTTCTCTCTGATAATCTGTAGTGCATATGTTATATGTTTCTACCCATTTCTACTGAAGGTTTCTATTGTAATACCTGAGTTTATGTTTTTATGAACAACACAGTTACTGGCTAATGTAGGCGAATTGTTAATATATGCGAGTTTATGTATGTGAAGAGTTTTGTCATTGGCTAGGGTTGCTTGTTTTTTCATATATGTTACACACTCTAGCTGCCTTTTCTAAGTGCTTAAACATCACATTTAAAGACTGCACATTCTGTAGCAAAGAGTGGGAACTAACAGATAGGCATACTACCTGTCCCTCTACCATCTGTAAACCTACATCTCAGTAACCCTCACTTGCATGTAAACACATACCTCTTGTTAGTTTAGTGTAGTTTTCTTTCTCTTCTTCTATACTGTGGAAGCCACCATTTTTGTTTTTAGTAATCCTACACTTGCATACCTACAATATATCCTGTTAGCTTTCTTATTTTCCTGTTTAAAGGCTAGAAAGCAGAAATGCACAACTGTGAAATATAGCACACTACTCTTGTTCGCCAAACGTTACTTAATGTGGCTGAGTATAGATAAATAGTACTGTACTTGTCTAGTTCAACCATCAAGCAATTCTTATTAAATTTTTTCTCCCCCAGTGAACCAAGCACATGTAAGTCTGATTACTGCTGCTGCAAAAGTTATTATATCCCACTACCTAAGGAACTTGCACAGCTGAATTTCACCTGCAGTTGCAAAACTTCACAAGTAATAATAAATTGAGTTAAATCTATTGAATCAAGCACATAGTAAGTCTGACTACTGTTTTTGCAAAAGTTATCATATCCTACTACCTAAAGAACTTGCACAGCTGAATTTCACCTGCAGTTGCAAAACTTCACAAGGAATAAATATACTGAGTTAAATCATATGTAAGGCAATTTCCAAGACTCAAACTAATAACTTAATGCATTAAGTCATGCATCAGTGTGTTCTGTTTTGTAGTGTTGAATCTGCTGGAAGGATATCTCCACCCCCATTTACTCACCCACACTCACAGGCCTTTTACTGCTGAAGTTGAAGCTAAATTAACACTTTAGCAAATTTTACTCTTATAAGTGTAATAGATCCCTGCAAAGATTTGGAAAAGCCCATAACCATAAAATTAAATGCTATGACTCAAGTCAAGTATTTAGAGTTCAATGACCCTGTCTTGGTATCCATGAACATTCTACCTCACTGATTCCTTTTGGTGGTAAACTATCTGGGGGGTTTCTTTCTGCTTCATTCGCTTCGCTCACTCTGCTCCCCTACCCTGACCCCGTATTCCACCCACCTCCCAGCACTTCTACTCCTATCTCAAGCAAACCACTCTCCCTTATTCCTATGATCCAGTTATATACAGCTCCACCTTGTCCACACCCACATTTCATTCACACCTTACCTACTTTTAATTAACAAAACGTATCTGCTTTCCTTTACATCCATCACCTTGAATTCTCATCCCCCTATTATACTTTTTGGCATCTTTGTCTACTTCACCAACACAATACAATCACCACCTCAAACTATCTTACATTAACTCCAGGCTTACCACCATCTCTTCTATTATACACACATCAAACTAACATTGCACCTTAAGTTTACTACTGACCAGTTACATCTCTCCCACCCCCCCCCTTATTACAAACCACAAGGCATAACTCCTAATCACATTGTCAAATCCCACCCTGAAGTCAAAACATTTGCAGTGTCACCTTAAGCTGCTCACATATCACTAGATAGTATACATCTCTATTTACATCTGATAGTACATTCTGGCACATAAATGCCACTTTTACTATATTTTAAACCCACATCACAGTTGACATACTCCTTCTAACCTGCCTAACCTCTTTGCTTTTAATTCTCAACCTCGCTACAACTATATCCTTGCAAACCCCCACACACCAATACACATCAACAACCTCCTTCTACCATCTCCCCAAAAAACAACACAGCTTCTCAAATATCTCTTCCCAGTTTTTTTCCTATCCCATGGTTCTGATGTGATGATATCACTAGAGTGGTGATCATGGCCTCATTATCATTATCATCATCAGCCCCCTTTTTCCCATTTTCTACATGGGGTCAGGGTGTTGTGTTAACTGTCACTATCTCTCTCACTCCTGCCTTCTTCAACACTCATGCCCGACTGTCGCAGGTCTTCTTTCACACAACCCATCCACCTCTTTGCTAGACGTCCTCACTTCCTCTTACCTTCTTCCTGTCTGTCCCAAGTCTTCCTCACCAGATTGTCTTCTGCTTTTCTACACATGAGCCCAAACCACCGTAATCTGTTCTCTTTGGTCTTTTCTGCAATTGGAGCTACTTTGGCTTCCGCTTTTATGTCCTCATTTCTTTGTCTGTCCCACAGTGTGCATCCTACCACCTTTCTCAGGCACTTCATTTCCATCACCTCTGGCTTCTTCAACTGTTCTGCCTTTACTACCCAGGTTTCTGTACCATACACTAGTACTGGTCGCACCACTGTCTTGTACACCTTACTTTTCAGCTTCTTTGGCATTCTTCTGTCATAGACTACACCTGATACTCTATGCCAGTTGGCTGCAGCCCCTCTGATACTAGCTTTGACCTCTTCATTCAGACTACCCTTCTCCTCAGCTACTCCTCCCAGATACTTGAAGCTGTTTACCTGTTCCACTATCTTCCCTTCTCTCTCTATTCTCAGCTTCTTCTGATTTCCCCAATCTGCTGCCATTATCACTGTCTTATCTGTGCTTAGTTTCATCCCATGTGCCTTCTGATTTGCATTCCATTCTCCTATCCTTTGCTGAAGTTCTAGCTCAGTGTCTGCCTGTACTGCCACATCGTCTGCATACAACAGCTTTGTTGATCCGTCCCCTCCAACCTGTTTGCTAATGTAGTCCATCACCAGTATGAACAGCAGTGGGCTCAGAGCTGAACCCTGATGTACACCCACACCCACTGGGAACCCCTCTGTGAGGCCGAACACTGTTCGTACTTGAGTCATTGGGTCCTTGTACATAGCCTGCACTAATTCTACCAATGTTTCTGGAACTTCAAACCACCACAGTACTGCCCAGATCAGTTTTCTTGGGACCTTTTCATATGCTTTCTTCAAGTTTATGAATGCCTAGTTGGACTCTCTCCTCATCTCTAGCTTCTTCTCAAGTATCTGTCTCAATGCAAACATCAGGTGCTACATCCTGATCTGAATCCAAACTGCTCATCTCCCATCTTACATTATACTGTTCTGTGTAGCTCTACGTATCCATTTATTAATCACCCTCTCCAGAACTTTCATGCAATGTGATAGGAGGAGTTTGATGCCTCTGTCCTGCCCACAGTTGTGGATGTCCCCTTTGTTCTTGGACACTGGCATGAGTATGCTTATTCTCCAGTCATCTGGGATACGCCTTTCTCTCCACACTGCTATTAGTACCCTCAGGAGCCATTTCTCCCCTATCTCACCAAGCATCTTTATCATATCTGCTGTTACCTCATCTGAGCCTGCTGCTTTCCCTGTCTTCATCTTCCTTAGTGCTGTTCTTACTTCTTCTAGGGTGGGATCCTCATCTTCTCTCATGGTAGGCTGTTTCTGGGGCAGTACGGCTTTTGTGGGGTTTTCTTCATTCAGAAGCTGCTGTAAATACTCCTTCCATCTGCCTTTGATGTCCTCTGGGCTGGTGAACAGGTTGTTGCTGGCATCGGTGTCTGACTATCTTCTTTATCTTTCTGTCTTTGCCTTGCAACCTGATATAGTTTCTTTGTGCCCCTTACTGAGTCACTTTCCAGAAGTTGGTACAGTGCCTCCGATGCCCTATTCTTTGCTATTGCAACTTCTTTCTTAGATTCTTTGTTAGCCAACCAGTAGACCTTCCTAGCCTGGTCAGTCTTTTCTGTCTCCCACTTCTTCCTGCACTCCTTTTGGACTTCTGCATTACACCACCAGCTTTCGTTATGTACCTTATTTCCATACCTGACTCGGCCACATATCTTTTCTGTACTCCTAACACATGCTTTTTTTAGGCGCTGCCATTCTTTTTCAACTCCATCTATTTTCTCCTCTTCTTGGGGTGCTAGAGCCCTGAGTAATTCCTTGAACTGTTGTACATTCTCTCCAGTTAACTTCCAGGTCTTCAGCCTGGTCTCTGTTGACTTTAGAGCCATCTCTGACCACTGCTTGCAGCTGATTGTGGCAACTAGTGATTTATGCTGTGGGCCAACTTTGCACTGGGGATGACTTTGCAATCATGGATTCTGCCCCAGTGCCTTTTCCTTACTAGGAGGAAGTCTACCTGAGTTGCATGTCGACTACTCTTGTATGTGATCTTGTTACTGTCTCTCTCTTTCTGAACCATGTGTTGGCTACTATCAAGCCATTTGCCAGACAGAAGTCTAGAATGGCTTCTCCTTTATTGCTCTTGCCCCACCCATGTGGACCCAGAAAATCCTCATATCCTGTTCTGTCTGTCCTGATATGTGCATTCAAGTCACCCATTATCAATACCAATTCATGTTGTCCTGCTTTATGCTGTCTGAATGCACTCTTTTCTTCACTATCACAACCCTGCTGTGGGGCATAGGCTGAGATTATGAATACTGCCCTATCATTCCACTGGAGTCTGGCTACCATGAATCTGGATGATATCCCTTATTGCCTTCTAAAGCCTCTCTCTCACCACAATTCCTGCAGCATTTCTAGCCTGCCCACCACCTGAGTAGTAGACTCTGGATCCCAAGCCAAGTGGCTTTGCTGCACTGCCCTTCCATCTCATCTCCTGGATACATAGGATGTCCCGCCTTCATATCATCATGTCATCCACTTCGAAACTGTGTCCTGTCTGTGAACCTACATGAAGCGTAACAATTTTCAGTTTATGTTTGGCAGGTTGGTTGGTTTTACATCCAGCTTTCGCTCAACAGAGCATAACCCAGGCTGGGCACCTAGACACCAGCCAACCAGTAGCTTATTGACCCAGGGCTTCTGGGCTTTATGGCGGACACACACTGGCCAATAGGGGCACATATACTCCTCCCACTGTTAGCATGGGTCTCTGGCATGGGTCAGAGTAGACCAGGTCCTAAACCCACTTATTACCGGTAACTACCCATGCCCATTTTTGGCGACATTAGTCGACATGACCAAATCACCTAGAGCCATATTTTACACTGTTGAGTGGCTAGCCCTGCCACAACGCACAGTCTGTGATCCATGTTATCCTATCTTGAGGATACTGCACACCACAGTAGATGCCCAAAGCGGTTGGTCTGTACAACTCTTCCCCCATAGGGCACCATGTAGTGTCTGTGCTGCTGCCCACAGCTCCATTCATTGGTGAGTTTGAGATGGAAACACTCAGCATGTTTTTTGGACATGGGAGAAACCCCACGGAGACACAGGGAGAACAAGCAAACTCCAAACAGGCACTGGTCGGAGGTCAGGATCAAACCTTGTACCTTGTGCATGGAAGGCGAAGACCTTAACCACTAAGCCATCTGGTCTATTTTTCTCTATACCCTCAATTATTATTCAAGCCACAGATTGGCCTCCTCACCTCCTATGAAACCTCGCTTGACACCATCACCTATTAATAAAAAACACTTCCCATGGTACTCATTCCTCATTACCTATCTTCTTAAATGTGGAGACATACATCATAACCCAGGCCCATCCTCTAATCCTAACTACAAGAATAACCCCAAAGATTTAAACATACTTACACTGAACCTTAGAAGTATGTGTAATAAAATAGCCCCACTGCATGCCTGTATTGAAAAAAATAAACCTGACATGCTAGCCCTTACCGAAACATGGCTGCACTCCATTTTAAAAGACTCTGAGATAATACCTCCAAACTTTGCAATAACCAGAAGAGATTGATCTAAAAAAGGGGGGGTAGCCCTCCTATATCCCTCTACAATCAACATAATACCCTACACCAGTGATATACCCATCTTTTTTAATGCTGAGGTACTAATGTCTTTTATGAACCTCAACACATTAAAAAGGATTTGCATAATAATAATAATATATATCCCACCAGATCACAATATACCAGTGTTGGAAAATATTTTATCCTAGACATCCCAAACAATAAACCCCAAAACAATAATATAGATTGGCAAACCATAGCGTCCATCTCCCCCATAAATAGTATAAATCTGTATGTTTTTTCCCAGCTTATCAATACTCCAACAAGATACACAAAGATCCTTTTTTTACTGAATACATTTTTATTGATTTTCATAAACATATATATCAAAGAAATATTAATATAGTCAAAGCTTAAAGTGGAGAAACAATTCCAAAAACAAACATTATAAAACCAACTATTTATATAGGATGTCTATACTTTAAAAACTTTGTTTTCTTGAATGTATCTTTGAATAAGATTATAATTTATTACAGTCTTCTGTTTCCAGCACTTGATTTACTTTCTGCCAGGCAATGCTTAAGGAAGTAGGTCATTCTGTTCTTTCCTTGATTGTTTTCAATTCCAACTGTGAGACTGATAAAACCATGTTCTTGAAATGTTTAAAATTGGGAGGAGTTACAACTTTCCAGTTCTGTGTAATATTTTTCCTTGCAATAGCAAGGAGAGTCCACAAAACTACATATTTTTCCTTGGAACACAAGATGGCACAGGCGTATTCAAAAAACACAATGGAGCGCACTGGTGGAACACACAACCATAAAAAACAATACTCCACCTAGGTCAGGATCAGTCACACCACTCTAGGAATACAAGAGTCCACAGTCCAATAAAAGAACATTTGGACCAGGATTGACGTGGACGAAAGCACTTGCCACTTTCATTGCCATTTTTTGGATTATGTTGCAGGAATAAATAATTGTTCTTTTATTGGACTGTGGACTCTTGTATTCCCAATGTGGTGTGGCTGATCCTGACCGAGGTGGAGTGTTGTTATTTACAGGTGCATTCAACAAAACTAGATATTTTGTAAGTCGGAAATTATCATTGTACAGTGCCTGTAACAAATAGTTAATACTTTACCAATATTGTTTAAGTACACTGCATTCACAGAACGTGTGTTGCCATTTGGCTATTGATTGTGATTTACACCTCTAACATCTATTTCCTTTATTATATATTAGTTCTAATTTGTGTGGTGTTAAATATGTTTGTATGTATAAATTGCCATGTGAAAAGTTGCCAATATAGTGCTAAAGATGTTAGTTTTGGAGATGTAAGAATTAGTTTTTTTATCTTTATCATCTGGCATTTTACCATTAACTGTTTCATAGTATTCCCATATATTTTGTTTATTATGAACTCTTTGTTTCTTTAACTAATTTGTACAATCCTGATAAAATTCCTTTCCCATTAGTGGGAAATTCCATCAGCATTAGTAACTACTCTATGAATTTAGGAAACTTTTCCATAACAGACTTCTGCATTATTGCCTGTATGTTTAAAACAGTTTGTCTTAATCCCTGCAGTGTTAACCACATGTTATTTTTCAAGGTTGAACTCACTAATAATACAGCAAAGATCTTACCTGCCAATTCACCCTAGACTGGATCCTAGTGTCCCACCCCACCAATTACCCCTCTTCCAGTACACTGTCTAGCTCCCTGAGTGATCATCTGCCAGCTTATTCCCTTAGAAAAAACTCCCAGCAAATAAGAGTACACACTGTAAAATCAGTTAGGAACTCAATAAATTTTTGTCATCATAAATTCAACAATCTCCTACGTGAAATGGACTGGACACCCCTTAAACAACTACCCCTTAATGATGCTGCACTATACTTTAATAACCCCTTCCTTCACATACTTAATACCCCAGCTCTCATTCATATGAAATAGACTGGACACCCCTTAAACAACTACCCCTTAAAGATGCTGTACTATACTTTAGTAACACCTTCCTTCACATACTTAATACACCAGCTCCCATTCATATGAAATAGACTGGACACCCCTTAAACAACTATCCCTTAATGATGCTGGACTATACTTTAATAACTCCTTCCTTCACATACTTAATACACCAGCTCCCATTCATATGAAATAGACTGGACACCCCTTAAACAACTACCCCTTAATGATGCTGTACTATACTTTAGTAACACCTTCCTTCACATACTTAATACACCAGCTCCCATTCATATGAAATAGACTGGACACCCCTTAAACAACTATCCCTTAATGATGCTGCACTATACTTTAATAACTCCTTCCTTCACATACTTAATACACCAGCTCCCATTCATATGAAAAGAATCACAAAGAGCTCAGCACCATGGCTCTCTCAGGAATGTAAACACCCGATGAAGCAAAGGGACCTAGCCTGGATGACCTGGAGACTAAATAAAAATGAACAAAATCATGTCACTTTCAAAACACTACCTAACAAAGTGACAAAACTAATCAACAAAGATAAGAAGTCATACTATTCCCAGCTTCAACTCCAGCATAAACTTAACCCCAATAAATTCTGGCACTCCATATCTTCTCTATTTAACCCTGGAACAAACAAAGAGCAGACCCTGCCACCCGACACCCCTCCATCACAAATAGCCGAAAACTTTAACAAGCTCTTCATAAAATCAATATCAGACCTACTAACTAACACCCCTAATGCTGAACCCCCCCGCCCTTCAAACTATTTACACACCAACCCTAGACCATCAACTGCTTTTACCCTGTCATTAATAACCCCCCTACTCAACAAAATGTCATACAAACCCCATTCTCATTTCAGCCCATACCCACTGACACCATTAAGAAACTGCTACAAAAACTAAAACCCTGCTCCACCTCAGCTGATAATCTTCCACCACACTACCTCAAACTGGCTGCCAACTCAATCACCTACCCAATCAGCGTCCTTATAAATAGGTCTTTATTTGAATCAGAAGTACCTGTCATATGGAAACAATCTCACATCATCCTAATCCATAAAGGAGGCAACTCTTCTGAACCATCCAATTTCCATCCTATATCCATCTTGTTACCCATATCCAAAATTCTCGAGAGGCGTATCCATCAGCAGCTAATTTAATACCTATTGCAAAATAATCTTTTAACTAAAACCCAACATGGCTTCCGACCCAGCAACAGCACAACTAAAGCTCTATTATCCTTTACAGACACCGTGAACAAGGCCAGAGATTCAGGATGCTATACAGCCTCAGTTTTTCTTGATCTCTCCAAGGCCTTTGACACAGTGTCTCACCCCTTACTATCAAATAACACAGTAAAATGGTTTCAGAGCTACCTCAGGGATCATAAACAAGTGATGAAATGGCCCAATGAACTCTCGCCCTTTCTGCATAACCCTACTGGAGCACCTCAAGGCTTCATCCTCGAAATCCTACTCTTCAGCATTTTCACAAACAACCTTCACACTGCCTCTCACCCTGGAATCCTCATTAAATATGCTGATAATTCCACCATAATCTGTACTGCTCAGTCACTACCAGAATTAGTTTCAAAAACTCAGCTGTCCTTTACTGCAGTCGATTCCTGGCTAAGAAATGCCCAACTCTTTCTTAATCCAAAGAAGACTAAACTAGTACTCTTTCTCTCCAAAAACACCGCCCCTGTCACTGTTCATTTCAACATCCTTGCATCTGACAACACTGTCATAGAAATAGTGCAGGAAATCAAACTTCTAGGAGTTATCATTCACAAAAAAACTTTCATTCAACCCCCATATACAGCAAAATGTAAAGAAGACTTATCAATAACTGGGACTCTTGTATAGAAATAAACATATCTTTACTGCAGCAGCCAAAACTACCCTTGCAAAAACATTTTTACCTCCCTCCCTTCTTTACGGTGCTCTTATCCTAACTAACTTACAAACTTCTACCCTAAGCAAGATGGAACAGTGCTAGAACAAAGTTGCAAAGTTTGCCACAAACTCTAAATATCACACACACCACTGTAAACCGCTACTAGAACTAAACTGGCTTGAACTCCCCAGGTAACTTGCCTTCATTCAGCTATCCACCTTGCACAACCTTATTTTAAAACCTACTGCCTGCCCTGCACTAGCCAATCTAATCAAACCTTACACACCAAATCGATTCCTGTGATCAGAAGACAAAAATCTCTTAGCTATCTCAAAACCCACAAGAAAACAAGGTCACTCTCTGTATTCATACTCTGTCTCTATACATTGGACTTCATTACATCTAGCTACTAGGTCTATGCCTGGCATAACCCATTTCAAAGCCTCTTTAAAAAAATCATCTTAAAAATACGTGGCTCTGCTCCTGCATAAATCCTGCATAATGCTCAGCTCTTCCTCTTTTTCCACATTAGCCTCATCCTTCTCTTTTGTCACATTTCACTCTCCTAACTCCTTCTCTATTTCTATATCATACACTTAAGCTACTGCTACAGTGGTGGTGCTGCAGTAGCATTGTCGCCTCACAGTAAGATGTTGTCCTGTTTGATTCTCAGCTAGAGCATCTTCTGTGCGGAGACATGCGTGACTGGGCATTCCTTCGTTGAAGGTTGTGCATCAGGGCTGGCAACTCGGCATGTAAAAATCTACTGCTAATCATTAGCGGACCGGAGTTCCGCTGTGGCGACCCCTAACGGGAAAAAGCCGAAAGAAACAACAACAACACTTAAGCTACTGCTCACTGCTCACTATCTTTCTGCATCACTAACTTTCTGGCTATTTTTTTCCTAACTGAAACCAACATTCTATTTTTTCATGTAGTATTGTATGTAGTAATGTAGTAATGCATTAGATGTGTGATGCCTATAAATTATATCAGTTACTAAGTGCTTATACTATGAACTGTCTGATATTTTCTAATGTTTTTCTGCCTTATTTCTATGTAAATACCATTGTTCATATCTGCTTGATGATGTATGTTTTACGGGAGCTTTTCTCCCCAGGCCTCCTCTGAAAATGGACATGTGTCCAGTCGGACTTTCCCAGTCAACAAATGTAAAATAAATAAATAAATAAATAAATAAATAATGTACTATAACAGTCAATGTCATACATTGCACTACCTACATACTATTTTTGGACACTATCTACTCATAGGCTATGTATATGGTGAGAGTGACTAATAATACAGTATCTGTAATGGTTTCACTCTATAGAACTGTCTAGATGTGTATTATTTATTGTAATATCTTGTAGCATAGTTTATGTTCTTTCATCTTATTTTTTGTATAGTACTTCTAATGTCATTTGTATTGTATTGGATTATACTGTATATATATTATACTGTATGTGGAGCTTTTCTCCCATGGCATCTGCTGAAAACGGGTTCTGTAGACCCATTCAGACCACCCTGGTAAACAAATGTCGAATAAAATAATATAAATAATAAATGACATCATTGTAAAAGTGATGGAGCACTTTCAGTAGGAGAGTTCCCAAATTTCTGAAGTCCATAAAAAAGTATTATGCCTGTTTACAAATGGATTTTCCCAAGCCTTCTGCAGTTATTCCTGTGTTAGAAGCCCTTCTGGACACCTTCACTGCTGCTTTCCAGGCTCCTGAGTCCCAGCCTCCAGCTCCTAAGAAACCTGATAGGTTTTACAAGGTGCCTATGGGTCAAATGTTTTTAAACAAGTATCCCTCCTCTGTCCCTGCAGTCATTTCTCTTTCTGTTGATAAACCTTCCAAATTATTGTCTACTCCCAAACTTCTCCCTTCTGACAAGGACATTAGGGCTATGGATAGGTATGGCAAAAAGTTTATACCTGGGCCACCTTGGCTTTCAGAGCCATAAACTACCAAACCTATATGACCAGTTATGTGCTGGCTCTTCTGTCTAAACTTGGTGATGTTTTGATTGACATGCCCAATTCCAAAGCTAAGACTTCTGCTATTTCTTTGTTGAGCTCTGCTTCTCAGATGGCTAGCCATTCCATTGAAATAATTTATGATGCTGTTGCTGATGTATCTTCTAGGGCTGCTACATCAGGTTCAGTTTTAAGCAGGTAATCCTGGCTTAGATAACAATCTCTTCCTGATGATATAAAAAAGCCAAGTTGTTGGAGTCTCCCTTGGACTCCCAGAATCTGTTTGGTCCTGCAGCCACAGAGCTTTTTAAAACCTTATAAGATAAAAGGAAGGTTATGCAGGACCTCAAACTGATTTTCTTACCCCATCCATAAGTTTCAAAGGCATTATCCTTCTAAGTCTTCCTTTGTGCATATACAACAAAAACCTCTATTAAGCAGTATGAAACCTACCAAAAGGATATTTTTGGAAAAACCCGCTCAGGATGCCAGAGGTCAAAAGCCCTCTTTTCCTGACAAATCTGCTTCTATTTGACATTTATCCTTCCTTGCCCCTTGGCCAGATTCCTCCTTCCCTCTGGTTAACTGTCCTTCCATATCTGGCAGCAGATCACCACAGATTCCTGGGTTCTTTCAATAATATGCAATGTCAGTAGTACAACAGGTAGCACACTTGTCTTTGGTGTAGAAAGCTGGTAGGTCTATTCTCACACCAGGTTGATCAGTTTCTGCCACTTTAGTGCAGTATAAGAGGGGTGCTTCAATCAAGTGTGTTGTCCTTCGGACAAGACATTAAACTGAGTCGCCATCTGCTTGAGTTTGTTGTAACTCAGGTGGATGTAAAAGATCCCATGGCACCTATTGAAAAGAATAAGGGAAGTTCCCTGATGTCCAAGCCAAACTTTCCCTAGTAGTATAAATACCACCTTTGGTATCCCCCGAAAAGGGGCTACTAATCTAGTGGGACTAACCCGATTAGCAAAGGATAAGTAAATAAAATAAAACACAAAAAGGTTACTTCATTGTTTGTAAATCCCTTACTCTTTTTTCAAGTATTCCTCAGCCACCACTTTGCGAAATTCCTCATTTTCCTTGAATTCTTCAGAACCTTTTGGCTCAGGAAACTATTCAGCCTGTTCCTCCCTTCCAGGGAAGCACAGGGTTTTATTCCAGGATGTTCTCATTTCCCAGGAAGGAAGGATCTTGGAAACCCATTCTGGATCTGTCCTTTCTCAACACTTTACCAAGGGTCCCTTCTTTCAAAACATTATCCTTCCACTCCGTGTCCCCCTTGATACTTCCACAGACCTGTATGTTCTTTCTGAACCTGAGAGATGCTTATCTTCACATTCATATTCACCCTCTCTTCAGACAATTTTTACAGTTCCCCATTTCTTCCTCACATAATCAGTTTTCTGTTTTGTCTTTTTTTTGGCCTTTCTACTGTTCAGAAAATCTTTAGTAAATATCTGACTGTGGTCATAGTTTATTTTAGACTCGTGGTATCCAGATTTTTCCCTGTCTGTATGATCTTCTCATTCAAGCTCCTTCCCAGCAGAAGCTTCTTCAGAATCATTACATTCTTCTGCTACAAAGTGTGGGCTTCATCCTCAATACAAAAAAAACTATTCTGACTTCTTCACCAGATCAAGTTTTCCTGGGATGCAACATTCGAACCTTACCTTTGATAGCTTTTCTTCCTCCTCACAAGGTCAACTTCTTGACAGCTTTCTTCCAGTCTCATCTTCCTATACAAGTGGTGTCTTTGAGGAAGCTCATGTGGGCTCTGGGGTATATGGATTCCACCATTCCTATAATCCCTCTTACCAAACTTCACATGAGGAAACTTCAGTGGTATCTAAAGACAATCTTGCTTCAGCATTGTCATCCTCTGGAGCTTCCCATTCCTCTCTTGCTTTGTCTCAAACAGAAATTTTGGTTGTGGATTCATCAAATATCTCTGATTCCAGGTCTATGTTTTCAAGCTTTTTCCCACACTCAGGAGCTGTATACAGACACTTCAAATGTGGGGTGGGGGACTTCTTCCAACAATACAAAGGTCCTAGGAGTGTGGTCTCCCCAACAACTGGAGGACCACATCAACATCAAATAAATGAGGGCTCTGATTTTGTCTGTTCAAGACTTGCATTCCCTCAGGGTACCAGGTCCTTTCTGGGTTTACACAGACACCACTGTCATGTGGTAATTAAATAAACAAGGCAGCACAGAGTCATACCTTCTTTGCAGATTAGCTGTTCTTCTGGGTTTACACAGACAAAACCACTGTCATGTGGTACATAAACAATCAAGGGGACACACAGAGTCATACCTTCTTTGCAGACTAGCTGTTCTTGTTTGGGAATTTGATATTCACCATCATCTGATGCTTCAGGTGGTTTACATTCCCTCAGACTACAATGTTGTGGCATACAACTTGAGCAGGTCCAGAGCAGATCCTCACAAATGGATGTTTCACAAAGAAGACTTTGGAGTAGTTCTCAAGCAGGTCTGTTTGCCTCCACTCTGAACAGACAGATTCCTAGGTTCTTTTCCAGGGTGCAAAGTCATCTGGCTTAGAATGTGGATGGCATGCCTGTTTCCTGGAAAATGATGTTTCTGTAAGCTTACCCCCTCTTCCTCTGTTGTCGAAGGTCTTACACAAGATCATGTGGAACAAAACCAAAATCTTTTTGGTGATTCCCTTTTGGCCCAGACAGCATTGCTTCCTCCTTTTGTTTCACCTATCCAAGGACAATCGTCACAAGTTATCTCATAGGATGGATCTCTTTACACAGGACAAGGGTTCTGTCATTCACCTTCATCTGCTTACTCTATGTTTGACTGTTTTGGATATAAGGTTTTTGATTCCATTTCAAGGTCAGTTTTCTGAGGATGTGCTTTGAGTTTTGCAAGAAACCAGAAAACCTACTACAATAAAATTCTGTGTAGCTAAATGGAAATGATTTTCTCTTTTCTGTCATGGGCATAAACAGGGCCCTCTTTTATTTATTTATTTATTGACATTTGTTAACTGGGTTAGTCCAACTGGGATTTTGTCCCATTTTCAGTGGAGACCCGAGGAGAAAAGCTCCAGATAGTACAATAAATCATTACAGTGGTAAACAGGCACAGCAAACAATAGAAACAAACACTAGCAACAGTTAAACAAGTGTGTTTTTTCTACTGTTCCTTCTTATCTGTGTGGTTTGCTAAGTTCTGGGCTTGCATATTCATCTGTTGAAACTCATTTGTCAGCTATTCTCGCTTGTCTGCCTTTGGACCCATTTCCTCTAGGTTTGTAGGCAAACAATTTTTGAATGGTATCCTTCAAATTAGGCTGCTGAGAAAGTCCATTCCACCTTCTTGAGACCTTAACTTTGTTTTAGAAAAATTGACTTAGCCTCATTTTGAACCCACAGCTTCCTGTACTTTGCAATTCTGTACTTGGAAGATTGTTTTGTTGGTGGCTCATACTTGTGACACGTGGATCTCTGAACTCCAGGCTCTTATGGCAGTCCCCCACATTTTTTTTCACAGTAACAGAGTTTCTTTTCACATTAGTCTTTTTTAAGCCAAAGGTGGTCAACGGCTTGTCTTTAAATCAGTTAATTCGCCTTCCTTCTTTTTTTCTCTTCACCTCAGAATTCCGGTGAGAGTATTCTACATACTTCCGATTTCCGATCTGGATAAAACTAAGAATGTTAGAAAATCTGAGCAGCTGTTTGTTTCTTTTCATGCCAAGAAACTGGGTTTGGCTGTTTCTAAGCAAATATCAAAAAGAGTGTGTCAAAACGTGGGAGAAACACCGAGGAACCAAAAATAACAAATCAACGTCAGCCCAAGAACCGAGATGGGGAACGAATCCAAGTTTATTAAACACACCAAGATAAAAATGCCAAGTTGAGCGCTTTTGTCCTTCACTGGACTTCCACAGAACTTAATTTACAATAAAATCCTAGGCTCCTTATACGGTCCACATAATGGTAAAACAATGGCCCACATAATGGTAAAACAATCAAAGTCCCAATTAATAAATTAACAAAATGATAAAGTAAACTCATCATTGTTTAAAGAAAACCCTAAAACAGTTCTTATTCACATTCAAACAGCACCAAAAAATGCTTCATGTAACTAGAAATAAATAAATGAATGAGAAAAATAAAAGACGAGTAAAAAGCATGATAAACAATTATAGATGTACATAAAAAGTTAAATACATAAAAAGTATGTTCTGTTTCTAAATACTTATTACCTAATAACAGCATGTTTAAATGAAGCAAAAAAGGTTAACGTAACAAGTTGTAAATAAAATGAACAATTTTCAAAAAAAATTCAGTTTCGCTGCTCTCATTCTCAACACTGGGTAGATGGATATGTGGTCATTTAGGCCTGGTTTTTGGGTGGCATCCAACCTAAGTTGTCAGAGGAGCTCTTTGTATTCCAACTTGTTCTCCCGTGCCCCCCCCCCCCACTGGCATCCTGTGAAACTATCTCTAATATCCCAAAAACAAATTTCTGAAAACCTGCACAAGCAAGAGAGTGTCCATATAGAGCATTGTTCATATTTGCTTTCTTTACATCATATACATGCTCGGAAATTCTCCTTGCTAATTTCCTTTTTGTCTTTCCTACATAGAATGAAAGGCAGTGGTTGCATAATGCCATGTAGACTAACCCTGCTGATTTACAATCTCCCCTTCTGAAATTAATTTTAGTTCCACAAATATTATCCAGGGTAATCTCCTTACAGTTCACAATGAATTGGCAGCAGTTGCAGCTGCCACACCTTGTGGTGGCTAGTTTTATTCCTTGTGTACCTTTCTCTAATCTTCCCTTGATATTGGGGTGAACCTTATAAATAAAGGTAGGTTTACCACCAAGGTGCACGTACAGTTCTTCATCAGTTTTAAGTATTACCCAATTCTGATTAATTATTTGCTTCACCTTACTGGAAAGGTTATCAAATGTAATAATCATCCCTTGATGAAACCTACCTTCCATAAGTCAATGGAAGATTCCTTGTTTTTCAGTAAATCAGGTTTGTCCAGAATACATTTAAATCTTGTGTCCTTATTTTCCTCCACTTGTGTCCTCAGTGACCTCAGGTGGTCCACTGGGTACCCCCAGTCTAAAATCATCAACATCATTCTGTCAAGCTCCTTTTACAAGAGTCACTCATCTGA
Organism: Protopterus annectens; assembly: GCF_019279795.1. Taxonomy (NCBI): domain Eukaryota; kingdom Metazoa; phylum Chordata; order Ceratodontiformes; family Protopteridae; genus Protopterus; species Protopterus annectens. The sequence goes on along the minus strand of NC_056729.1, from coordinate 248,859,493 downwards.
GACCATCCTCATCACCCTGATCTACTGCCCCTTTACCAGGTTTTTTTTACAGTATGGAGGGTGATTACTAGCATAATAAAGGTTGCTGTTGGAAAATGCCTCTTTCCTGTAAATTCTTGACACCAGGAGGACTTAATCTATTGAAAGTTTAACATCCAAAAAATGTATATTGTGGCAATTTTGGTTGTGTGTGAATGTCAAAAACTCAGTAGCATTAGTTAAATGTTCCACAAATAAATATATCCTCTTAGCATCTGGCTTCCAAATAAAAAAACATATCATCCAGATATTGAACATAAAATGACCAACAGTGTCTAAAGTCTGAACTGATAATACATTTTTTCTCCCAGGCTAACATGACCATGTTGGCAAATATGGGGGCACATGCTGTGCCCATTTTCACCCCACTCACTTGTTTGTAGTACTTCCCTTCAAAATAAAAAAGTTGTTTTCAGTACTGTTTCCATCAATTGTACCAAAAAGACCTCTTCAGCACGTTCTAAAGGATGATGTTCTAAAAGGTTTTCTTCAAACCAGTCAAGCCCTATATCATGGGGAATACTAGAAAAGAGGTCCACCACATCCACAGTAAGAAAGCTAGTACTATCTTGGATAAGATCATTGTTCAGTTTGGCCAGAAAGTCCCAGGAATCCTTTAAGATGTTAGGATAGGAATCCAGTACTGTTTTCAGTTTTCTGTCAATGTAAACTGCACCTATTGTCACCCCACTCACTTGTATATAGTACTCACCTTCAAAATAAAAAAGTTGTTTTCAGTACTGTTTCCATCAATTGTACCAAAAAGACCTCTTCAGCACGTTCTAAAGGATGATGTTCTAAAAGGTTTTCTTCAAACCAGTGAAGCCCTATATCATGGGGAATACTAGAAAAGAGGTCCACCACATCCACAGTAAGAAAGCTAGTACTATCTTGGATAAGATCATTGTTCAGTTTGGCCAGAAAGTCCCAGGAATCCTTTAAGATGTTAGGATAGGAATCCAGTACTGTTTTCAGTTTTCTGTCAATGTAAACTGCACCTATTGTCACCCCACTCACTTGTATATAGTACTCACCTTCAAAATAAAAAAAGTTGTTTTTCAGTACTGTTTCCATCAATTATACCAAAAGGGCCACTTCAGCACGTTCTAAAGGATGATGTTCTAAAAGAGTTTCCTCAAACCAGTCAAGCCCTATATCATGGGGAATACTGGAAAAGAGGCCCCTCACATCCATGGTAAGAGAACAAGTACTATCTTGGATAAGATCATTGTTCAGTTTGGCCAGAAAGTCCCAGGAATCCCTTAAGATGTTAGGATAGGAATCCAGTACTGTTTTCAGTTTCCTGTCAATGTAAACTGCCAAAGGGTAAGTCTTAGAACCTTGGGGTCCAAGATGTCCTTGTGCACCTTTGGGATCCTGAACATTGTTGGTATATAAAGACTTTTGTTGTATAAGAAGCCATAACTCTCCTTTGTAATAATACCATGCAAAAGGGCATCCTCAAGGCACTAATCAATATTTCTGTGTGCAATATTGATCTAGTTTCTAGACACTATTGTGTGAGAATTATCCATAAGCATGTTATAAATCTTTCTTACATAATCTATATGTGGGGCAATCATAACACACCCTCCCTTGTCAGGTTAAAGAATACGGATTGATCTGTCCCCACTTAATTTCTCCAAAAGAGCTCTTTCTCCCTGGGATAAATTGTCAGTGTACCGGTTTCTCCCCTTGTATAGGGAATAAAAGTCCCTTTCACATGTTTTCTCAAAACTTTGTAATGTCCTATGTAGGAGCAGGTTAAACATACTCTTTTTCTTTGTGTTACATGCAGAGTTAGATAAACCCCTGTCTCTGTTCAAAGGATAGGTTTCATTTTCTAATAAACAATTTTATATCTAAAATGACATCACTGATGTTACTTTTATTCTTTGGAACAAATTTGAAACCATTTTCAAACAAGTGGAATTGTGTTGGTTCCTCTTTAAGGTCAGTGTAGTTGAAAATATTAAATCCTTTGTGTTCCAGTACATTTCCTTCATGTAGCACCTTAATGACACCCGTCATATTTGTGAGAGTAAAGAACAGGTTAAAATGGATTTCTGTGGATTTTTCTGAAAATGTGAAATAAATGTTTTGCATTACAGTGTGTAGAATGCACTCAGATAGAACTCAGTTACCTAACTTGGAAAAACTATATAGCTTGGCATTCATTGTTTATAAGAATCAGAAGTAAAATATTTTATCTCTTATAAACTATGCAGCTTTGTAAAATTATTATCTACGAGCAGGTCAAGATGAACTCTTGTATGCAGATGTGTCTCATCAACATGATATTATGCAAAGATAGGCTTAGTACGAAAGGGGTTATTATTCAGGAACAGAATGTTTAAAATATGGAAAACAAACTTTCAGCAGACCAGCTTGAAAGGAAAGACTTATTATTCTGGCAAATTCTCTAAACTGCTGATGCAGGCAGAAAAGACATTATAAAGATTGGGACTTTTCCTTTTATATAAGAGACTTTGATTATTCTATTCTTGCAGACCTAAAACTGTAAGCTGAAGTACGTTTTACATGTATATACCTTTCATTGTTAACCTAGATGTAAACCTTGTGTGCAGTAAATGAATGTCGTAACATCAGAACTGTCTCAGTGTCTTCATTGAGTAAAGGTACAGACTACCTGAATAGTGCAGTATAACTTTAACAGTGGCGAGACCAGTCCAGTCCAAACAACCGGGGAGGGGTGACCTGAAGAGGTGCCTCTCATAGTGTGACATTCCAGAGCAGACCTTCTTAGAATCGATTCTTCTCTTCATAAACTTTGTCCATTGACTGGAGGACAAAAGACTGCAGCGCAGTACAGGGCAGTACAGTAATTGTTCTTCAGACAGTTGGTGACTCATGAGGTATGAAAATACTAATGCCAAAATGTTCATATCATCAGCATCTAGTGAAAGACAGCAGAGAATTTTCCCACAACTGATCTTCGTGTCAAGACTGGACACTTTGTCCTGAACATTTGTGGTAAATATTTTCTTCTGTTTTTCTTTTAACAATGAATGCAATTCATGAAAATGCCAAGACGTGCACTCAGTCTTTTACTTTTGACATGTCTGAACCATATATAAATGTGTGGAATTATTTAAATACATGGTATGATCAGCATGTTAGCACCTGTAAGTCTTTACTAGGGAAAACTGACAATCCAGCATTATGTAAGTGGATCTCTACTTTTGATTGGTATGTATGTAAGGCAAAGGTGCCACAGAATGCACAAAAATGTGCTATTTGCAATCATTTAAATGTTGCTTTTTGCATGCCTTGTCATAAACATATTGTACAAAACCTGGAACACAAACAGGATAAAGTAATGCCTGAAGCACAGACAATGGTTCCTGTTTCTATATATTCTGTTGCAAAAGATTTGTTAGGGGATGACACAGATGTCAAAGTTTGTGCTTTACAGTCTGATCTGCAGGAGTTTAAAGATTGGATTGCTAAAGTTAGCAACCATCAGGATCTTGACCTCATGGGTCATTTTCAGACTTACTGTGATAAATGGAATGCTTCCAGTAAACTTCATGCTGACATCGCTAAATGTACAAAAGAATTTTCTCAGTTTTTGAAAGTCTCACAGACTAAAATTAAGAGCTTTACACAAACTGTAATTGAGCAGGGCAGTAAAGATATTGGTATGCTAGAAGGGTTAATGAGTAAAATTGTCCATTTGCAAGAAAAATATGACAAGCAGCTGACTGACGCACAGCATGACGGAACTGTTGCTAGGGAGGAAATAAACACATTATGAGCTCAGTTGGAGACAGAAATCTGAAGCTGCTAGAGCAACAGACTTAGCTAATCAAGACCTTTTAAAATTACAAGCCCTGTTAGAGGAATATCAATATAAAGCATTAGAAACTACTGTGACAAGTCCTATCATAGCCTCAGCAGGCTTTTCTGCTGAAGTTTATCATCAGTCTGGGATGTTAGAAACTCTCCCTAAGTGGGATAAACAGAAAGGTATTTTTAATAACATGATTACATTTGAAGCTTGGGTTCTTAAAACTGTAGGCGCTGTATGGAATGATACACTTGAATGTTGTTTCTGGAATTTTATTCCAAAATGTTTTATGGCTTATATTCAGCAAAAGCAGTATACGATACAAACTAAACACCTAAGAATGACAGCAGTATTGTTGGCATACACTAGGGGGTAATCTCTCACACTAACACTTTTAAATCAGTTTCAAATGACAGGTTTAGAATCTGATGATTCTGTTTTGCATTACATTGATGACATACTAATACAGTCTGAACCAAAAGAACAGCATTTAGCTAAAGTAACACGGGTCCTTCAGACACTGCAGGAGGCAGGGTTTAAGGTTAAAAGTGAAAAGGTACAATTCATGTCATCTGAAGTAAAATTTCTAGGTACTATGTTACGTCCTTCTGGGTGTACTCCTTGTTTGGAGAGGGTGCATGGAATCTTGCAAATGGATAAACTGGTTGCTATTCTGGATTTGCACAAATTTCTGGATATTGTGAATTACAATCGGGAATTTATAGAGGATTATGTCAGCATGGCAGCTCCTCTGTATGATATGCTTTCTAGCCAGAAAGAATTACCCTTTCTGGAGTGGGGACTGAAGGAAAATATGGCTTTTTGTGATTTAAAGGCAGCATTAGCCAAGGCTACAGAATTAGTAGCTCCAAGTCTAACACATCCCTTTGTGTTACAGGCAGCAGCTGGATCCAACACACTCTCTATTGTGCTTTTACAGGAATGGTCTCAGGGCTCTGATTCTAGAGTGGAAAAGACTTTACGCCCCATTACATTTTTCAGTAGGAAGATGACACATGTTGAGAGGGGATATCACCCATGAATTCAGCAACTTTTGTCCATTTACTGAGGTTTAAAACAAACTGAATACCTAACAGCTTTTTCTACAGACATTATAGTACAGACACTGCATTATGCCATACAGGCTTTGGTAAATGAGACTCAGCTAAATAAACTGATTGATGACGTCAGTCAAGCAGTGTTTGCAAAATGATTGGAATTATTTAGTGTTAAGCAAGTTACAATAAAGGCAGGAGATAAGTATTACTTATCTAACTTCATGGGATATGAAGGAGAATGACACGAATGCATTAGGCACATTTCAAATCCAGAAAAGCCCATTCTGTCTCCTGATTTTCAGAAAGACAGGCCATCCATCTTTGTTGACGGTGCTTGATTTTGGGACAATGGACAATATCAGACTGGATTTACAGTAGTACCAGAAAACCCTTCTATGGGACAGCCAACTCTGATTCAGTTACTGGGACATATGTCTGCTCAGCGAGCTGAACTGGAAGCAGTTATTTATGTGTTACAGCATTTTCCACCTGTCAATATTTTTTCAGACAGTGCATACTTAGTTAATTCTCTGCGGCTGCATATGTCTACATGGGCAAGAAGAGGATTTATTGATAACATGGGCAAACCACTCAAGTATGCTTCTAAAAAGGTAAAAGCTCATCAGAAAGCTACAAATTAAATTTTTCAGTTAAATAACTATGCTGATCAGATGGCAAAAAAGGCAGCAAAGGAAGGAATGGAATTGTATCCTAAAGAACACCTTTCTAGTGTACCAGATAAAACCACTGCAGTACATGCCATACAGACATTTTCAGTTCAGAATTTGCAACATGATTTGCTGCAAATCCAAACTAAGTTTGGACTGCATGAAGAGTCAGAAAAATGTATTTTTATAGGAAAACATCCAAGGAAATATGATGCAAAATGTTTTGAAGATGGTTCTAGTCTTCCTTATATACCATACCAACAGGCACGACAGTTAGTGAAATTTAATCATCAGGTATTCGGACATTTGGGCACGCAAAAGTTATGGTTCATTGTAAAGAACAAGTACTGGCATCCACAGTTAAAGAAAATCTGTGATTTAGTGCATGCTGAATGCTTAATATGTTTGCAATTAAATGCTCAATTGAAAAAAACAAAGTTACTAAGGGTAACTCCAGCGGATGGACCTTGGTATGCCATCCAAATTGACTTTGCAGATCCATTACCCCCGGCTAAAGGTGGGTACAGGCATCTTCTAGTGGTAGTTGATGTTTTTTCAAAATGAGTAGAAGCAATTCCTACACATTGTGATGACCGTGCCCTGGCCCAGCAATCAAGGAGCCTCTATCCTCACCACTAATACCAGGGAGGTCATCTCCTAGAAGAGAGGAAAGGATAACTAATATACACAGTAAAGTACAATTTCCCTTAAGTGCACACAGAGATCACAGTCAGTCTGGGGTTGGTTGCTCCCTTGCTCACCAGGTCCCCAATAAGACTCCCCACTGGCAGAGCTATAGGGTCCAGATCTCAACCTAGCTGGGCATGCTAAAACCTCCAGTACCCTCTCTGTCCAGCCAGTGCTTCATGTCCTTGCCAAGTAGCTGACACAACACACACACACACACACACACACACACACACACACACACACACACACACACACACACACACACACACACACACACACACACACACACACACACACACACACACACACGCACACACTTTTAGATAAGTATTTATACAACTTCACAGACACTCCTGGGAAAGGCTGACACAGATTCTCCAGCTGTGCCCCTTTATGAAGACCATACAGTAGTTATCCCTGACACTACCCAACTAATACTATCAGCTGCTAAAAGGCCCTTAAAAGGGTGCCCAATTATTACTGTGCAATATTATTATCCAATGGTAATGTGACTATTCAGTCTAAGGCTTATTGGAAAGGCTTAGACAGTAAACTCTATAAAAATATAATGTACTCCAAAGCATAATTTATCTCTACATAAACCAGCCACAGGTAGAAGGTTTTAAAAATATTTAATAATAAATAATTAAAACACAAGACAAAACTACTACACCACAGATATATCTAAGAGTTCAGAGATCACACAGAAACTTAAAATAATACAGTAGGACAGGTCTGATTTCAAAGAAAAATACTTAATTAATCTTTACTAGCTTTAACTATTCCTACAAGAAATCACAGTGCTAAAACTTACATGTGAGCATAAGCAGAGTGCTGAGTTATATATCCAAGATCAAAATGCTCCCAGGCTCTTGTGAGAAATAGTATTTAAACATTACTAACAAACATGTCTCTAAGGCCCTCCCAAATTACATCATTTTTGACACTCAACTGCATTATTTAGCAGTCTAACATCTGCTCAGAAACGTACAATAATATAAGTCATTTCACATGTATACTCTAACAGAAACCAGAGCAATAAAGCACATTCCACATCTAAATTCTGGTCATAAATTTTAGCCTTAAACCAATGGGCATGAAACCTTCATCCAGACTCACTGGAGCCGAATTCTAACAAGAAAGGGTCACAACATGTTTCACTGGGCCGGTAGAGTGCAATGTTGTCACATATTTTGCAATTCCACATTTCGCAGTATTCATTCACACTCAAGAAAACATGCCTGTATTTTACATTTATTTACAAATGCCAGAATTATATTTCAAATTCTATTTGACTAGGTTGGCAGCCTTCGCCCATCTCTCCCCAATAGTCACAGTTTCAATGTGTACCATTAAAGACAAAATTGAAAATGAACAGTCATTTTCCACTTTTTAAATAAAAAGTGGGAATTGTGAGATTTAAGAACAGGCTTAAAGGGATTTCTGTGGATTTTTCTGAAAATGTGAAATAAATGTTCTGCATTTCAGTGTATAGAGTGCACTCAGCTAGAACGCAGGTACCTAACTTGGCAAAATTATACAGCTTGACATTCATTGTTAATAAGAAACTGAAGTAAAATATTTTATCTTTATATAAACTATGCAGCTTTGTAAAATTATTATCTACAAGCCGGTCAAGATGAACTTTTGTATGCAGCTGTGTCTCGTCAACATGATACGCAAAGATAGGCCAAGGACGAGAGGAGTTATTCTTCAGGAACAGAATGTTTAAAATATGGAAAACAAACTGTCAGCAGACCAGCCTGAAAGGAAAGACTTAGTATTCTGGCAAATTCTCGAAACTGCTGATGCAGGCAGAAAAGACACTATAAAGATTGGGACTTTTTCTTTTGTATCAGAGACTTTGATTATTCTATTCTTGCAGACCTAAAACTGTAAGCTGAAGTATGTTTTTGATGTATATACCTTTCATTGTTAAGCTAGATGTAAACCTCGTGTGCAGTAAATGAATGGTGTAACAGCAGAACTGTCTCAGTGTCTTCATTGAGTAAAGGTACAGACTATTATGCCGGCTCCCTGTAACTAATTAGTGCTGCCTAACAACAGAGGATGTTGTTTCTGCTTTGTAGACCGATTCATCATGTTGAGGTTACTGGCATTATCAGTATTGCTTTGTGAGTCCTTCGGTAATGAAGACATTGAGCCAGGTGCTGCAGATATTCCACAGATTCTGCCTGCATACAATTATAGCAGCATTTGGTTACCCAAAGAGCACATTCCATATTTTCTACACAACAACAAGGAGATTGCCAGAGTTTGTGAGCAGGATTCTAAATGTCCCTTTAAGAATAATTTCAATTAATCAATTGATGGTCAATGTTATATATACTGTGTTAATTGAATGTACTGATTGTCTGAAGAAGTTGAGAATCTGACGAAAACGCATACTGTCCGTTATCAGAGGATTAAGGCGTTTACATGTTTTTTCGTGGCTGGTGACAGCCTTGTCTGTTTGGTTTTGGAATAAAGAGCTTTGGCTGACTTCCTGGTGGCGAGTGTTTCGTTTCGTGGTTGCCTTTTGACTCAGTTTCAGTTTGGTTGCATTTCCCACTTTTAGTTTTAAAGGTACAGACTACCATGAAAAGTGTACAATAACTTTAACAATATTGTCTACCACCTGTTCCAGGTTCCTCTGGACATTTGACCCCTCCCCCTTGAGTGCAGTGGTTTCCCCCGCCCTTCACCTGGTCTCTGAAATGATCAGGGCTCTCTCTTCCTCTGTTCCCTGATCCTCTCCAACCTCCTGAATTGGGGGGAGTCAGTCCCCGGGTGTGTCCCTAAAGGGACAGCCTGCAATTCCCTGGAGCCTGTGGAATCCTCTACCCTAGTATAGTTAGGGCCTTCCTGTATTTCTCTCCTTTCCTCTTGGACAGTACAGCATGTGTGTAATAGGTAAGCCTTACCTTCCTCATAATTGTTACCATCTCTTAAAAGTTTTTTGTCCTTTTTCTTTTTAATCTGAACGACATGTTCATCCACAAACCTGAAAACATTGTCATACTTTTCCATATATTCAGGAAACAGTGAATCATCAGAAATGACTTATTCAAGAATAGTTGTTTCACTAATCAAGTTTTCAATCCTGTCTGTATTAAACTTAATTATAAATTCTAACAACTCAATCCAATGCCTATTGAATATTTCAGTCAGTGCAAAATATTCTTTAGAGCCTTATATAACATCAAAAGGAAATCTGTATAACCTCAACCCTTTTGGGATTTGCCCACGTTTAATACACTCCCTCAGATATGCACTGTCCAGCTGTAAAGTCTTAGTTTTTTTTTTTAATTTCTTCTCAAGTTCCTTTAGTCTATGTCTTAAACTGACCTGTTTGTCATTCAACATTTTCTCTGGGTTGGCAGAAAACACAAAGTCCCTTGAAAACCAGTTCTTGAAGTTGTCCGATCCTGTATGAGACACCCCTGACCCTCTGTTGATGTGAACCGGTCTGGCATCCTGGATGTTAAAGTTTCCATGTTCCCTACTGCTGACCAGTGCTGTATTTCCATCACCATTAATCTCTTTGTATTGCTGGTTAGTTACATTGGTAGGGGAGTGAACATACCAAGAATCCATGATGATATGGGGATCTCTGTGTGGCCACATAACCTGTAAGGGTAGCGATTTTAGAGAGACATTAATTTTGTTGACTTGTGTCAGCAGGTCTATTAGTTGAGTTAGTTGACCTACTGAATCCACTACTGTGGTGTGTTGTGTCCCCCCCCCCATCCATATCATGAAATAATGGCATAGTCCAAGAACAAAAGAATAGTAAACTGGCAAAAAGGTTGACGGAAAAGTTCACTTGTCAACCCTAGTTGCTCTCTTTGATGATTAAAATGAAAAACAACAAACTCTCCCACTTGAACGGGAAAACCAAAACCTACTCTGTTCATAACCTCTGGTTAACACCTTTCTGCTGAATGATAAATCTCCCTTTCATCAAACAGCATGAAACAGTTTAACCAAAAGTCCTTTTGTAGCTTAACAACAAAAATAAAGGCTGTAAAACAGTTCAGTTCTCAGGTAGAGTTTGTCTGAAAGTCCGGGCCACCTGGACTTATTACGAGTTGCGAGCAGGTTCCAAAAACACCAGCTTAAAGAAAGTACAACATAAAAGGCTAGAGTTCAACTCCTGAAAAGGAGAACCCGACCAACATGTGGTGAGGTCTAAAAACACAAATAAATGTCTCCAAACCAGTTCTATTTCAAACCAACAAACTCAAATCAAGATGCTGATTCTTCAAATGTGCAAAAAAACTTATGCAAGTCAGTTTACTCTACCAGCCGTAGATTCCAAGTATACATAGTCCATAAATCTTGGGGATCCACCCTCCACTCAGAAACAGGGCAGGCACACCCGTAGAAACTAATAACCAAAAAGAGTGTGCCAAAATGGGGAAGAAACATGCAGGAACCAAAAATAACAAATCCATGTCAGCCCAAGAATGAAGATGGTGAATGAATCCAAGTTTATTAAACACACCAAGATAAAAATGCCAAGTTGAGCACTTTCGTCCCTCACTGGACTTCCTCAGAACTTAATTTACAATAAAATCCTAGGCTTCTTATATGGCCCACATAATGGTAAAACAATCAAAGTGCCCATTAATCAATTAACAACATGGTAGAGTAAACTCATCATTGTTTAAAGAAAACTGTAAAAAAGTTCTTATTCACATTCAAACAGCACCAAAAAAATCTTCATGTAACTAGAAATAAATAAATGAATGAGAAAAATTAAAAAATAAGTAAAAAGCATGATAAAAAATGACAGATGTACATAAAAAGTTAAATATATAAAAGTATGTTCTGCTTCTAAGTACTTATTACCTAATAACAACATGTTTAAATGAAGCAAAAAAAAAAGGTCAACCTAACAAGCTGTAAATAAAATGAACAAATTTTCAAAAAAAGTTCAGAGTTTGGCTGTTCTCATTCTCAACACTGGGTAGATGGATATGTGGTCATTCAGTCCTGGTCTTTTGGGTTGTGCCCAACCTAAGCTGCCAGAGGAGCTCTTTGTATTCCAACTTGTTCTCCTGTGACCCCTTCTGGCATCCTGTGGAACTATCTCTAATATCCCAGAACACATTTCTGAAAACCTGCACAAGCAAGAGAGTGTCTGTAAAGAGCACTGTTCATATTTGCTTTCCTTACATCATATAAATGCTGAGAAATTCTCCTGACTAACTTCCTTTCTGTCTTTCCTACATAGAACAAAAGGCAGTGGTTGCATAAAGCCATGTAGACTAACCCTGCTGAGTTACAATCTCCCCTTCTGAAATTAATTTTAGTTCCACAAATATTACCCAGGGTAATATCCTTACGGCTCACAATGAATTGGCAGCAGTTACAGCTGCCACACCTTGTGATGGCTAGGTTTATTCCTTGCTTTCCTTTCTCTAATCTTCCCTTGATATTGGGGTGAACCTTATAAATAAAGGTAGGTTTACCACCAAGGTGCACGTACAGTTCTTCATCAGTTTTAAGTATAGCCTAATTCTGATTAATTATTTGCTTCACCTTACTGGAAAGGTTATCAAATGTAATAATCATCCCTTGATGAAACTTATCTTCCGTAAGCCAATGGGAGATTCCTTGGTTTTCAATAAATCAGGTTTGTCCAGAATACATTTAAATCTTGTGTCCCTATTTTCCGCCACTTGTGTCCTCAGTGACCTCTGGAGGCCCACTGGGTACCCCCAGTCTAAAAACATCAACATCATTCTGTCAACCTCCTTTTCCAAGAGTTTCTCATCTGAGACCATCCTTGCTACCCTGATGTACTGCCCCTTTACCATTCTTTTACAGTATGGAGTGTGATTATTAGTGTAATAAAGGTAGCTGTTGGAAAATGTCTCTTTCCTGTAAATCCCTGACACCAGGCGGTCTTGATCTATTGAAAGTCCAACATCCAAAAAAATGTATATTGTGGCAATTTTGGTTGTGTGTGAACCTCAAAAACTCTGTAGTATTAGTTAAATGTTCCACAAATAACTCTATCTCCTTAGCATCTGACTTCCAAATGAAAAATATGTCGTCCAGATATCGAAAATAAAATGACCAACAGTGTCTAAGGTCTGAGCTGATAATAAATTTTTTCTCCCAGGCTAACATGACCATGTTGGCAAATATGGGGGTGTATGCTGTGCCCATTGCCACCCACCTCACTTGTTTGTAGTACTCCCCTTCAAAATAAAAAAAGTTGTTTTCAGTACTATTTCCATCAATTGTACCAAAACGAGCACTTCAGCACGTTCTAAAGGATGATGTTCTAAAAGGGTTTCCTCAAACCAGTCAAGCTCTATATCATGGGGAGTACTAGAAAAGAGGTCCACCACATCTACGGTAAGAAAATAAATACTATCTTGGGTAAGATCATTGTTCAGTTTGGCCAGAAAGTCCCAGGAATCCCTTAAGATGTTAGGATAGGAATCCAGTATTGTTTTCAGCTTCCTGTCAATGTAAACTGCCAAAAGGTAAGTATTAGAACCTTAGGCTGAAACAATCAGCTTTATGGGGTGGGGTCCAAGATGTCCTTGTGCACCTTTGGGATCCTGAACATTGTTGATATATAAGGACTTTTGTATATAAGAAGTTGTAGCTCTCGTTTGTAATAATATACTGCAAACGGGCATCCTCAAGGAACAAATCAATATTTCTGTGTGCACTATTGATTTAGTTTCTAGACACTATTGTTTAATGAGAATCATCCATAAGCATGTTATAAATCTTGCTTGCCTAGTCTATATGTGGGGCAATCATAACACCCTCTCCCTTGTCGGGTTGCATGATACAGACTGATCTGTCTCCACTTAATTTCTCCAAAAGGATAATAATTTTTTTCTCCCAGGCTAACATGACCATGTTGGCAAATATGGGGGTGTATGCTGTGCCCATTGCCACCCACCTCACTTGTTTGTAGTACTCCCCTTCAAAATAAAAAAAGTTGTTTTCAGTACTATTTCCATCAATTGTACCAAAACGAGCACTTCAGCACGTTCTAAAGGATGATGTTCTAAAAGGGTTTCCTCAAACCAGTCAAGCCCTATATCATGGGGAGTACTAGAAAAGAGGTCCACCACATCTACGGTAAGAAAACAAATACTATCTTGGGTAAGATCATTGTTCATTTTGGCCAGAAAGTCCCAGGAATCCCTTAAGATGTTAGGATAGGAATCCAGTATTGTTTTCAGCTTCCTGTCAATGTAAACTGCCAAAAGGTAAGTATTAGAACCTTAGGCTGAAACAATCAGCTTTATGGGGGGGGGGGTCCAAGATGTCCTTGTGCACCTTTGGGATCCTGAACATTGTTGATATATAAGAACTTTTGTATATAAGAAGTTGTAGCTCTCGTTTGTATTAATATACTGCAAACGGGCATCCTCAAGGAACAAATCAATATTTCTGTGTGCACTATTGATTTAGTTTCTAGACACTATTGTTTAATGAGAATCATCCATAAGCATGTTATAAATCTTGCTTGCCTAGTCTATATGTGGGGCAATCATAACACCCTCTCCCTTGTCGGGCTGCATGATACAGACTGATCTGTCTCCACTTAATTTCTCCAAAAGGGTCCTTGCTCCCTGGGATAAATTGTCTGAGTACCAGATTCTCCACTTGTATAGGGAATAAAGGTCCCTTTCACATGTTTTCTCAAAAATTTGTGATGTCCTATGTATGGGGCGGGTTAAATATACTCTTTTTCTTTGTGTTACATGCAGAGTTAGATAAAATCCTGTCTCTGTTCAAAGGATATGTTTAATTTTCTAATAAACAATTTTAGGTCTAAAATGACTTCAATGATGTTACTTTTATTCGTTGGAACAAATTTGAAACCCTTTTCAAACAAGTGGAAATGTGTTGGTTCCACTTTAAGGTCAGTGTAATTGAAAATATAAAATCCCTTGTGTTCTAGCACATTTCCTTCATGTAGCACCTTAATAAACACCCATTGTATTATCCGGCGTAAAATTTTGCCAAATCATACATGCAGACAACAATACAGATATACATACCGGATCGGTCGAGGCCTGGGTTAACAATAACCACCACCAGTACTGTTGGCCAGCCGGGTGCTGGCAGAAATTGGGCTACTGTTGGTCGAAGGAGGAGAAGAGGGGGAAGGCATGCCCGAAGGCAGGTAAAGGCTAGAACTGTGGTAGTGAGGTTCGGAACTTTGAATGTTGTCAATATGACTGGTATAGAGAGATAGCTAGCTGATATGATGGACAGAAGGAAGGTTGGTATATTGTGTGTGCAAGAGACCAGATGGAAGGGGAGCAAGGCTAGGTGTATCGGAGGTGGGTTCAAATTGTTTTATCATGGTGTGGATGGGAGGAGAAATGACGTAGAGTTTATCCTGAAGGAACAGTATGCTAAGAGTTTTTGGAGGTGAAAAGAGTGTCAGATAGAGTGATGTTTATGAAGCTGGAAACTGATTGTGTAATGATGAATGTTGTTAGTGCATATACTCCACAAGTTGGGTGTGCGATGGATGAGAAAGAAAAATTTTGGAGTGAGTTGGATGAAGTGGTGATGACTGTACCCAAGGGTGAGAGAGTGGTGATTGGAGCAGATTTCAATGGGCAGGTTGGTGAAGGGAACAGAGGGGATGAGGAAGTGATGGGTAGGTATGGTGTTAAGCAAAGGAATGCAGAAGGTCAGATGGTAGTGGATTTTGCAAAAAGGATGGACATGGCTGTGGTGAATACGTAATTTAACAAGAGGGAGGAGCATAGGGTGACATACAAGAGTGGAGGGAGATGCACACAGGTGGATTATATCTTATGTAGAAGGGCCAGTCTGAAGGAGATTGGAGACTGTAAAGTGGTGTCAGGGGAAAGTGTAGTTAGGCAGCATAGAAGGGTGTTTTTTAGGATGATATTGGTGATCAAGAAGAGGAGGAGGAGTGTGAGGGCAGCACCAAGGATCAAATAGTGGAAACTGAAAAGGGTATTTGTGAGGTGGAGTTTGGGGAAGAGTTAAGACAGGCACTGGGTGGCAGTGAAGTGTTACAGAATAGCTGGGTAACTACAGCAGAGCTAGTAAGAGAGATGGCTAGAAAGGTGCTTGGTGTGACATCTGGAAAGAGGAAGGAGGACAAGGAGACCTGCTTGTGGAATGAGGAAGTACAGGAGAGTATACAGAGAAAGAGGTTGGTGAAGAAGAAGTGGGAATGTCAGAGAGATGAAGAAAGTAGACAGGAGTATAAGGAGATGAGGTGCATGACAAAGAGAGAGGTGGCAAAGGCTAAGGATAAGGTGTATGAAGAGTTGTATGAAAGGTTGCATACTAAGGAGGGAGAAAAGGACCTGTAGCGATTGGCTAGACAGAGGGACTGAGCTAGTAAAGATGTGCAGCAGGTAAGGGTGATAAAGGATAATGAGGGAAACGTACTCACAAGTGAGGAGTGTGTGTTGAGCAGATGGAAAGAGTACTTTGAGAGGCTGATGAATGAAGAGAATGAGAGGGAGAGAAGGTTGGATGATGTGGGGATAGCAGATCATGAAGTGCAGTGGATTAGCAAGGAGGAAGTAAGGATAGCTATGAAGAGGATGAAGAATGGAAAGGTTGTTGGTCCATATGACATCCCTGTGGAAGCATGGAGGTGTTTAGGTGAAATGGCAGTGGAGTTTTTAACTAGATTGTTTAATGAAATCTTGGAAAGTGAGAAGATGCCTGAGGAATGGAGAAAAAAGTGTTTTGGTACCAATTTTTAAGAATAAGGGTGATGTGCAGAGCTGTAGTAACTACAGAGGGATTAAATTGATCAGTCACAGCATGAAGTTATGGGAAAGAGTAGTGGAAGCTAGGTTAAGAAGGGAGGTGATGATTAGTGATCAGCAGTATAGTTTCATGCCAGGAAAGAGCACTACAGATACAATGTTTGCCCTGAGAGTGTTGATGGAGAAGTACAGAGAAGGTTAGAAGGAGTTGCATTGTGTCTTTGTGGACTTAGAGAAAGCATATGACAGGGTGCCTAGAGAGGAGTTGTGGTATTGTAAGAGGAAGTCGGGAGTGTCAGAGAAATATGTAAGAGTGGTACAGGATATGTATGAGGGTGGTGTGACAGCAGTGAGGTCTGTGGTTGGAGTGATGGATGCTTTTAAGGTGGAGGTGGGATTACATCAAGGATCAGCTCTGAGCCCTTTCTTATTTGCAATGGTGATGGACAGATTGACAGATGAGATCAGATAGGAGTCCCTGTAGACTATGATGTTTACAGATGATATTGTGATCTGTAGTGAGAGTAGGGAACAGGTGGAGGAGACCCTGGAGAAGTGGAGATATTTTTTAGAGCAAAGAGGAATGAAGGTCAGCAGGACTAAGACAGAATATATGTATGTGAATGAGAGGGAGGATAGAGGAATGTTGAGCATGCAGGGAGTAGAGGTGGCGAAGGTGGATGAGTTTAAATACTTGGGATCAACAATTCAGAGTAATGGTGAGTGTGGAAGAGAGGTGAAGAAGAAAGTACAGGCAGGATGGAGTGGGTGGAGAAGAGTGTCAGGAGTGATTTGTGACAGACGAGTACCAGTAAGAGTGAAAGGGAAGGTCTCCAAGACGGTAGTGAGACCAGCTATGTTATATGAGTTGAAGAAAGTGGCATTGACAAAAAGGCAGACGTCAGAGCTGGACGTGGCAAAGTTAAAGATGTTAAGATTTGCACTGGGTGTGACGAGGGTGGACAGGATTAGGAATAAGTATATTAGAGGGTCAGCTCAGGTTGGAATGTTTGGAGACAAAGCCAGAGAGGCAAGATTATATTGGTTTGGACATGTGCTGAGGAGGGATGCAGAGTATATTGGGAAAAAGATGCTAAGGATGAAGCTGCCAGGTAACAGGAAAAGAGGAAGGCCTAAGATAAGGTTCATGGATGTGGTGAGAGAGGACATGTAGGTGGTTGGTGTGACAGAGCAAGATGCAGAGGACAGAAAGAAATGGAAACAGATGATCCGCTGTGGAGACTCTTAATGGGAGCAGCCAAAAGGAGAATAAGATATTGTCCACCACCTGTTCTGGGTTCCTCTGGACATTTGACCCCTCCCGCTCATGTGCAGTGGTTTCCCCCACCCTTGATCTGGGCTCAGAAATGAGTGGGGCCCTCTCTCCCTCTGTTTCCTGATCCTCTCCGACCTCCTGAGTTGCGGGGAGTCAGTCCCCAGGGGTGTCCCTAAAGGGACAGCCCACTCTTCCCTGGACTCTGTGGAATCCTATACCCCAGTATAATTAGGGCCTTCCTGTATTCCTCCACTTTCCTCTGGGACAGGATAGTGTATGTAATGGTTAAGCCTTACCTTACCCATAATCATTACCATCTCTTAAAAGTTTTTTGTCCTTTTTCTTTTTAATCTGAACTACATGTTCATCCACAAACCTGAAAACATTGTCATAATTTTCCATATATTCAGGAAACAGTAAATCATCAGAAATGACTTGTTCGAGAATAGTTGTTTCACTGGGTCTAGTTCACGTTGTCATAAGCTGACAATATTGAATACGATATTGTCGGCACAACAATGTCAAAAGTTCAGAACATCGTGCAGGTAAATGGAAATCTCCAAAAGGGGGAGATTTCCATTTACCTCAATGTAGTGCAGTCTTGGAGTTGGTATATTTAAATAGGGAGGTGTGGGGGGCCTGCCTACTCTAGTTAGTTTTTTTTTTTATTGATTTATTTTTTTTTATGTTATTCGATATTTTACTACTTCTATCAATAAAGTTCGATCTTTATTGATTTGATGTAGTAAAATTTCGATAATGTGATATAGACGCGTTTCACTTGTCAAATTTTCAATCCTGTCCATATTAAACTTAACTATAAATTCTAACAATTCAATCCCATTGTGAAAAACTGAAAGGCTGCAAGCCCAGCCAGACAGAATCTTGCAAATAATTCTATGTGATTTGTAAATATTAATATAATCCACAGGCTGGTTTAACAAATATAAAAGAAAACTATATGTTATGATTAAACTATTTGTTGTTCTGTGCTTCAAAATTGTATCCACAGTGCACTCTGCTGGAAGAAAGCTGATAAGTCAAGCATTGTATGATTGATCTCAAACTGGGAGGCATGATGTCTGGGCTAAGATATTCATTCCATTGTTTTGAGACCAAAGTTAATTGCTAGATTTTACATGTATAATGTATTTTATTGCTCGGGCTTCCTGCAGGTGCAAGATTACAAACATATGTTAAACTCTGAGTTTCTATTAGCCTGGGAAATTAAACCAGAGAAGTGTCAAGAATGATGTAGTCTAAAATGAGTCAGCAGTGATTTATTATCAATTTAAGACTTTCTCAGAGAGAGAGAGAATCAGAGCATTTTTGGATTTTGTCTGAACCTGAACACATCTTCTCACCAGTACTCTGCCTTTGCTCTGTATGTATCTAAGTTTAGAACATTGTTTCACTTAGAAATAGATAGAAACTAGTAAGATTAGACTAGCTGTTTTCTATATTTATGTTAGACTATTCTCAGTATTATTTTAAACATTTTCCTGTGATCTCTGAACTCTTGACTAGCACTGTGTTGAAATGACGATATTTGTTTTATGTTTTTATTATTTATTATTAAATATTTTTAAATCTTTCAACTGTGGCTGCTTTGTGTAGAGATAATTTAAGCTCTAGAGTATATTGCATGCATATAGTGATACTGTCCAAGCCACTCCAGTAAGCCTTGCTGTTCGTCATACTTACTAACTGGATAATAATAATATTGCACAGTAAAATTGGACACCCTTTGGTAAGGGCACTATTAGTAGGTGATATTAGTGGCTGGTGTAAGTGATTTTTACCTTATAGCCTGGGCAGGGAAGGGGTCATAGCTGGAGAACCTGTGCCAGCCTTCCCCAGGAGTATAGTCCAATTCCACCCACAAGGGCACCCCAGGAGTGTCTGTGTATTTATATATAACTCATATCTCAATGAATGTGTGTGTGTCAGCTACTTGGGCAGGGACATGAAGCACTGGTTGGACAAAGAGGGTGCTGGACCACTAGGCAGAGATCTGGACCCTATAGCTGTGCCAGTAGGGAGTCTTATTGGGGATCTGGAGAGAAAGGGCGAAACCAGCCCCAGACTGACTGTGATCTCTGTGTGCTCTTAAGGGAAATTGTACTTTACTGTGTGTGTACTTGTTATCCTTCCCAATGTGCATGCCCCTCACTGGTGCTAGTGGTGAGGATTGAGGCTCCTTGATTACTGGGCCAGTGCATGGGTGTCACATATTCATTGGTGGCAGTGGTGGGATATCCACATCAAATATTAATTGTTTGATAGTGGTGAGTTAGCCACATCACATACTAA
This sequence comes from Protopterus annectens, assembly GCF_019279795.1. NCBI lineage: Eukaryota > Metazoa > Chordata > Ceratodontiformes > Protopteridae > Protopterus > Protopterus annectens. The sequence continues at coordinate 248,839,883 of NC_056729.1, read as the reverse complement.
TTGGCTTGTAGTGGTGTGGATAGTGAATTCCTGTAGCTTGTGTACAGTGATCATTGAAGGTGTTTTTGTACTTTAAATCAGCCATGCAGTCAATATTCAGAGTTCAGACCCCAATTCTTTTATTTCTTTTCTTAGTTTAGTTAGTCAGGAAGAGCAGGCAAGCATGTCAGCAGAGGATTATGGCAAGCTGACAAGGAGCCAGTTGGCTGAGATGTGCCAGGCTAAGGGACTGGTGCATGGAAACCTAAGGAAGACATGATTGAAGCTTTGGTCACAGCTGCATCAGAAAACAGCAATCAGGAGGGCGATCAGACTGGCCGTAGAGATGTACAACACTCAGAGAATGGACAGCTCAACCTTTCTGCAGAGGACTTAAAAATATATCTGGAGCTAAAGAGATGAGTTGGAGGTCAGGTGTTTGGAAACAGAAGCAGCAGAGAGACTGAGATGTCTACAGGCTGAGGAGAATGAGAAACTGCTATGCCTGGAAGCTGAGGAGAAGGAGAGGCAGAATCAGCACAAAAAGGAGATGCTGACTCTTCACCAGAGTCATGGAGGTAATGGGGAGGGGAGTAACTGTACCCAGAAGCACAAAAGGTCAGTAAATGTCTTCTACAGTTTACAGAGGGGGATAATTTTGATAGTTTCATTCATATGTTTTAGAGGGTATGTAAACAGAATGATGTTGACCAAAGGCTCTGAGTACATTTCCTGACCACCTTACTCCATGGTAAAGCTGTAAATGTACTTTCCAAACTGTCAGACAATGATTTTTTAAATTATACTGCTGTTAAGAATTGTTTGCTAGAATTGTTTAAGCTAACACCTGAATGTTATAGGAAAATTGTTCATGAGCATAGACGGAAGGCAGATGAAAGTGTGTGAATATGTTGTTGAATTGAGCACTTATTTTCATAGGTGGGTGAGTGGATGTCAGGTCACCACTTTTGAAGGACGGACAGACCTTTTGGTGAGGAAACATGCCCATAGTACTTTGTCTGAGGACATGAGGATCTGGTTAGCTGATAGACAATGTGCTACTTCAGATGAATTGGGGAAGAAGGGAGACCTATACCTAGGAAGCAGGGCATCCCTGCACAGGAAAGGACCTCAGTACTGCTCATGGGTCTAAAGGAACCCATGGTGGGCAGCCCAGGCTGCCCCAACAGAATCTGCCAGTAACAGGGGAAGCCACTAGTCCAGGTACATGTCCAGGAGCTAGGGTTAAATGTTTTGAATGCAACCAGTTGGGCCATGTGGCATATAGATGTCCACGGAGGCAAGGTGGGGAACAAAAGGTGAGGGAGCCAGTAAGTGGGAAGGGCAAAATGCCAACAGTAGGTTGTCTTGAGACAACAAGGGTACCAAACTACCACCACAGGTTATATCCTATCATAGTGAATGGCAAAGAGGCCATTGCTAAGAGAGACACAGCCTCTGACATAACCATTGTGAAGCCTGCAATGGTTGCAGAAGAGCATTACTTGCCTGGGCAGTCTACTCCAGTCAGAGCTTTAGGAGGGACTCTATTCCAAATACCTTTGACTAGGGTTCACCTTGACTGTGACGGTGGAAAAGGAAACCAGCAAGTAGGTGTGTATGAAGATATTCCTGCAGCTGTCCTGACAGGGAATGATTTTGATAATGCAGTACAGTGTCCTCATGCAGTTACACACAGTCAGGCTTGGAGACAAGCATGTGGCTCTGGTAGCCTGGGGGAGACCTAGTCAGACTGCATACTTGCAGCTAGGACTGGTGATGTGGTTGTTTCAGGGAGGGAGCTACAATGTAGCAGTGAGACTGAAGGTGAGCCACAGCTACTTCTGGGTAATGATGTTCCCTTGGACAGAGTGACTGCAAAGGCAGAGGTGAGTAGTAGTACTCAGGCTAACAGTGAGGCACCACTGTCAGAGGATACCAGACTTCCTGTGGAAGGAAAGCTGGGAAGGGTTACAAAGAGAGAGAGAGTTGAGACAGGCTCAGCTCTCAGACCCTACATTGCAAGGCATGAGGCAGGTAGCTAGTGAGGCACCTGATTCTCAAGGGAAGGAGGAATCTGTATACTGGGACAAAGGGTTACTGTATAGAGAGTGGACCCCTGAGGTAGGGCTAGAAGGTGAGAGGATACAGCAGTTGGTAGTGCCTAGAGCCTACTGTCTGGTGCTTCTAACCATAGCCCATGATATTCCCTTTACAGGTCATATGGGCATAAAATGTACAAAGAGACATATTATGCAGAACTTCTATTGGCCTGGAATTTCCAGAGTTGTAACAGGGTACTGCAGGATCTGTGAGCAGTGCCAAAAGGTAGGCAAGGTAGGAGGCAAGGTGAGAGCTCCTTTGATGCCTTTGCCTGTGATGAAGGAGCCACTTCAGAGGGTAGCTATGGATATTGTGGGGCCTCTGAGTACTCCAAGTTCCACAGGGAAAAAGTATATCCTAGTTGTAGTTGATTATGCTGCAAGATACCCTGAGGCAGTGGCTTTGGCCTCCATTGAGGCAGAAAAGGTGGCAAATGCTTTGTTAGAGATTTTCAGCAGGGTAGGTTTCCCAAAAGACATACTGACTGACAGCGGTGCCAATTTCATGTCAGACCTGCTGCCTTGTCTGCGGAAGTACTGTGGGGTGAAGCACCTGAAGACCAGCCCACTACCATCCCCAGAATAATGGTCTTGTTGAGAGGTTAAACTCTACACTTAAATCCATGCTAAGGGCATTTGCAGACCAGTTTAAGAGGGAGTGGGACAAATATTTGCCCCATCTGTTGTTTGCTTACAGAGAGGTTCCCCAGGAATCTACAGGTTTTTCACCCTTTGAGTTGCTGTATGAGCATAAGGTGATGGACCTCTAGATTTAATTCAAGATGAGTGGTAAGGTGAGTGTGAATCTCATAAGAAGTTTGTTGTGGTATATGTCCTAAACCACAGGACAAGGCTCAGGGAACTCATGGGATTGGCCCAGGAGAACCTGGCAGAAGCCCAACAGCAGGAAATAGGTCTGGTAAGCACTAAATAACCTACTAATTACTACAGCACTCAACCTTCCTCATTACCTAGAGGAAAACAGTTCTGGTACTTACTTTCCTCACTTGCTTAGAGAAAAACAGTTCTTGTACTCACTTTCCTCACTTATCTAGAGGAAAATAGTTATTTTATTCAGGCATGTCCAAGGGTCAGCACCCAGTGTTCTCTCCTGTCTATCTGATGAATCTGGGCATATTGGGGCAATGTAGAAATTGCCTCATGTACACAGACAACCCTCTCCTCCTACCACCCAATACTACAAACTGTGAGAGATGCACTTATCTAGCCAAACTGGGGGTAAAGCTCTCTCCAATCAAGACTGAACTTGACAGTCAAGAGGAGAAGGTAAACACTTGCACCACACCACACTCATCACATAGTCTCACTAAGTCTACACCACAAAAATCCGCACATAGAAACACAAAAACATTTGTGGAGGCTCTCAATAATAATCTGTTCAAGCAACAGAGACCTCCAAAGCAGAAATGCAAGCAACATCCACCCCCCAACACAACCCAAATGACACATAGCCCGCAGACTCAGTGTGCCACTCAACCACAGCTAATAAGGCAAAACAACGTAACCAACACACTAGTCATAGGTGACTCTGTAGTCAGGCACACTGATGTCCCACTCACCAGGCTAAACAAGGAGAAGGTTACTGTCAGCTGCCTGTCAGGTGCCAGGATCCGCCACATAACCCATGCACTCAGGTCACTCCACAACAAGTACAAATATGACTCTGTCATTGTCCATGTTGGTGTGAACGACCTGAGACGTACCTCCCTGGACTACATGAAAAGAGACATGGAAGAGCTCTCCGATCTTGTAACCCAGGCAGGTATGACCCTAGCCCTGAGTAGCATTCTGCCATCACCCAGAATGATGCCGCAGTACAAGGACAAAATGATTGACTTCAACAATTGGCTAAGCTTCTGGTGCCATTCTACAGGGATCCAGTATCTGTCTGCCTGGGATGACATGGTCGACAGACCACGATGTTTGCCAGAGATGGCCTGCACCTGTCACCCCTGGGATTCCAGATACTGGCTAAGGTTCTTGCTGCCCATATAGTGCCTTTTTTTAGGCAAGGTTCAAATGACAAATTCACCACTGTAACAGGAACAGGCAAGCAAAAACTGAGGGTGATGTTTCTCAATGCTAGAAGTCTAAATCTCAAAATGCACTCACTCGTGGCACTCCTTAAAATGGAGAACATCGATATCTGTGCAGTGACTGAGACCTGGTTTAAGGCTCCAGAGAGCACCCCTGCACTACCAGGCTATAACTCATACCACATTTTTTGGCCATGTAACCTGGACCGGAACACCAAAGGCAGAGGTGTGTCCATATTCATTAAGGATATCCACACCTCCAGGCTAGTTGCTCAGCATAATGCAGCAGAGGTTATCCAAGTGCAACTAACTCTGGGCAAAACTGCAATCCAAATTGTAGCTTGCTACAGATCACCACCATGCCCCAGGATTCCCACTCCTCTTTTCTTGATGTACTGGAAAATATTAGGGTTCAAACAAACACCCTAATAATGGGCGATTTCAACTACCCCACCATTAACTGGGAAAACTACTCATGTACCTACTCCTTTGCTCAACGCTTTCTGGAATTCATAAACTCCAATGCCCTGGATCAACTTATCCACACCCCCGCCAGGGGCAACAATATCCTATATTTAGTCATTATCAATATGAGTGATTGGTGTTCCACACCTGAAGTCAACGCCTCATTGGTCCGATCCGACCATAAGCTAATTACCCTAGATATCCACATCCTGCCTCCACCCCCCATTAAGGAAACCATGGTAAAAAATTTCTCCAAAGCCAACTTCATGCTTCTTAAGACAGAAGTGGTGAACTTCATGACACCCATGCAGATGGACAATACAGTTACGACTACTGAATCCTACACAATTGCACTTTATAAGCACTTACATGAGTGCATGGATCATGCTATCCCAAACAGAACCAAGATGCTATCCTCCAAAAAAAGGAAGCCAATCTGGTGGTCCCCTGCCATAAACAAACTGTACAACAGAAGGAAGAAACTCTTGCAAAAGAGAGTAAAATCCCAAGAGTGGAGGAGCTCCCTGGTCAGCCTCAGTAAGAAGCTGCAAGCCCTGATAAAATCCTTCAAAGCTAGTTACGAAAACAAAATTGCCACTGATTCTAAAGACAACCACAAAGCATTCTATAGCTATGTCAAGAATCTCAATGGCAACACTTAGATCTGCTCTGAGTTACAGCACAATGGCACAAAATATACAGACCCAACTGATATTGACAGCATCCTGGCAGATAGGTTCAGTGCTAACTTTACCCCCCCCCCTCTTACCCCCTAAAAAGCCCATCTCTATACTGGAAGAATGCAAAGTTCCTGTAATCATGGCTGCACAGGTAAAAACCACACTCTCCAAAGCCAAGAACACAGCATCCATGGGACCAGACAACATCCCAGGCTGCATTCTACACGAACTACAGAACGAACTGGCACCCCACCTAAGTACCATGTTCAATCATAGCCTCACCTCAGGCTTTGTGCCTACTGAAAGGCACACAGTAATGGTTATCCCACTCCACAATGGGGGAGCCACCACGGACCTCGAGAACTACCACCCCATTAGCCTGATGAGCCTGGGACTTATAAACAAAGACATTGGTAATCTCCAAACTCTGGATCCCACCCAGTTCGGGTTTGTAAAAGGCAGATCATGTCTCCTAAACCTGATAGACTTCTTTGAAGCAGTCACCAAAGCCGTAGAAAAGGGTAAGGTGGTTCACACAGCCTATCTAGATCTTGCCAAGGCTTTCGACACCATCCCCCACTCTGGAATTATAGATAAACTCACTAAACTAGGTATAAATCCCTATGTCACAAGATGGGTTGCCAACTGGCTCACTGACAGAACCCACACTGTGAAAGTAGCAGACTCCAAATCTGACCTCAGACCAGTGACGAGTGGAGTACCACAGGGTTCAGTCCTGGGTCCTCTCCTGTTTGGTATCTACTTCTCTGAAGTACAGGCTAACACAGAAGTTCTTTGGCTAATGAAGTTCACAGATGACTGCAAACTAGGAGCCATAATAAAAACTCCTAATGATGTGGACATCCTACAAAAGGGCCTCACTGAGACAGATGCCTGGTGTCAAAGCCATGGCCTCAAGCTAAATGCTAAAAAGTGCATTGTCATCCCCTTTGGTAAAAACTCTGTACCCATGAACTACAACATTGGCAGTAGTATACTTAACACCGAAAGTGTGATAAGAGACCTTGGGACACAGGTAGACAGTAGTCTCTACTTTGATAATCACATCGCCACAGTAGTCAGGAAATCCTTCTACGTGGCACACCTCATCACAAAAGGTTTCTCATCCAGAAAAAAAGAGGTCATTGTTCCCCTCTACTCATCACTCATTAGACCCCATTATAGAGTACAATGCTCCTTTTGGTATGTACCTCACAAGACATCTACAACAACTGGAAAGGTCACAGAAATACCTCACAAAGAGGATTACTGGCCTCAAACAGATGCCCTACGCAGACTGTCTCAAAAAACTCCAGCTTTATTCCGTTGCATATCGCCTACTCAGAGGTGATCTCTGCCTAACATACAAAGCTATGTCAAACCCAGAGCTGTTGGACATGCTCCACTTGTCCCAGAGACTTCCCATACTCTGGAATAAACTACCTATCTATATCAAACAAAGCTCCTCATTAGCACACTTCAAGAAAAATCTTGATGACTGGATGGGAAATAGGAAATTCACCCCAGGGATCACCTCTGTGGCTCTGCTCGACAGTGGCACAGGAAAATAATTTTCTTTGGTGGCAAAAGCCAGAGTACCTTTTTGGCTGGGCTTGTATAGGCCCCAGGGCCGATAGCCTGGTACCTACCTATGAACTTATGAACTTCTTATATAGTTGGTTAAGATTTTGAATTTCATTTTCTAGTAATTGCATTTGTTGATAACTTTGAAGAAAGATGTGTGTTTTTTTTAACAATGCTGTTTAAACAAGCTGGCGATAGCAAAAATGTCACTATACGCTGCATCAATTAAGACACTAAAGCAGTGATGGTGAACCTATGACATGCATGTCAAAGGTGACACACCATAACATTTTGGGTGACACACCAGCATTCACCAACACCCGAGTTACCAAAGAAACTGAATGAACAAAATATAAGCAATATGTGACCCTGCACTTATCTATTAAAACTCAACAACAAAAAAAGTCATTAATTGATAATCAAATCAAATGCAATGTGTTCCATATTTTTTTCAGTTCAATTCAAAATTACTATTAGGTTCTTAGGTTCATAGGTAGGTACTGGGCTATATGCCCGAAGGCACATATTAGTCCAGCCACGTTGTGCGGTATTCACCGCCCCTTTGGTTAGTTCCCTAGGCCCCTGATCTAGCAGCTAGTACCCTTGGCCCCTGTCTAGTAGAACTGTTGGTATGATCCCTGGTGTGAACTTTCTGTTACCCATCCACTCATCAAGGTTCCTCTTGAAGAGTGATAGTGAGGGGCTCTGTCTTATGTAGATTGGGACCTTGTTCCATAGCAAGGGAAGTCTTTGCAAAGGGAATCTATCCCTCCAGCATGTTATATTCATTGTTGTACTGAGGTTTATATCCCTAGAGCATGTAGCTCGAGTAGATTTGGTTTTGCTAAGATGAAGCATGTTCAACAGTTCTGGGTTGGACATGGCTCTGTATGTTAGACAGAGATCGCCTTTGAGAAGGCAGTATGCAACAGAGAAAAGCCTTAGTTTTTTTCAATTGTGCTGCATAGGGAAACTGTTTGCGGCCAGTAATCCTCTTAGTGAGGTACCTCTGTGGTCTCTCCAGCTGCTGGAGATGCCTGGCCAGGTACATTCCAATTGGTGCATTGTACTCAAAAATGGGTCTGATGAGGGAAGAGTAGAGGGGCACCACTACATCCTTAGATCTTGATGCAAACCCTTTCGTGATCAGATGGGTCACATAGAAGGATTTTCTAACCACCTTGGCAACATGGTTATCAAAGGAAAGCTGACTATCTACTTGGGTCCCTAGATCCCTTATTACTTCTTCAGATTTCAGGGGGTTACATCCTATGTGGTAGTTCGCGGGTACTCTGTTTTTTCCAAAGGGGATTGCTACGCATTTTTTAGCATTTAGCTTGAGACCATGGCTTTGACACCATGCATCAGTCTCATTAAGGCCCTTCTGGAGGATATCCATGTCGGCTGGAGACTCTATTATAGCACCCAGTTTGCAGTCGTCCACAAACTTGGTCAGCCACAGCCCTTCAGTGCTTGTACTTCTGAGAAGTATATGCCAAACAGGAGGGGCCCCAAGACAGAGCCCTGAGGCACACCGCTTGTTACTGGTCTGGATTCGGACATAGATCCCGCTACTCTTACTTTGTCGGATCTGTCTGAGCACCAGTTTGCGATCCATCTTATGATGTAAGGGTTTATGCCCAGGTTGGTGAGTTTATCAATAATACCCAAATGGGGAATGATGTCAAATGCTTTAGCAAGGTCAAGGTAAGCTGTGTGTACCTCCATTCCCATCTATAGCCTGAGTAACTGTCTCAAAGAAGTCCACCAGGTTCAGGAGGCATGATCTGCCCTTGACGAAGCTGAACTGTGTGGGGTCAAGTGTTTGGAGGTTCCCAATCTCTCCATTTATGAGTTCCATAATGATTTGCTCCATTGCCTTACAGATCAGACTGGTCATGCTTATTGGTCGGTAGTTCCCAGGATCGGTTGTGGGCCCACCCTTGTGCAGCGGAACCACCATTGCTGTGCGCCATTCTATGGGCACATATCCTATCAAGAGGCTGAGACTGAATAGGGTATTCAGATGTGGGGTTAATTCATTTTGGAGCTCGCGTATGACACAGCCCGGGACACCATCTGGTCCCATGGAGGCAGTGTTTTTAGCTTTAGATAGAGCCTTATTAACCAATGTATCAGTAATAATTGGAGTTACACAATCCCCTGGAATAGCAATAAGCCCTGCAGGTGGTGAGGGGAGGGAGAAATTTGCACTGAACCTGTCAGCCAAGATGTTGGCAATGTCAGTGGGGTCAGTGTATTTTGTTCCATTTTGTACTAGCTCAGAACAGACCTGAGCGTTGCCATTTAGGTTTTTGGTGTAACCATAGAAGGCCTTATGGTTATCCTTGGCATCCTTGGCAACTTTCTTTTCGAAACTGGCTTTAGTTGACTTGATGAGGGCCCTCAATTTCTTACTAAAGCTGATCAGGGAAGACTTTTCTACTCTTGAGATTTGGCCTTTTTTTGTATAAGTCTCCTCCTTTTATTGTATAGTTTGCTTATGGCCGGGGTCCACCAGACTGGTTTCTTCTTGCTTGAGGAAGGAGTCTTGGTTTTATTTGGGATAGCACGGTCCATGCAATCCTGAAGATGCACATAGAGTGCCTTGGTGTAGGATTCCGCATCCTGGATATCATTATCCTTCTGCAAGGGAATAGTGAAGCTTTCCACTTCTGACGCAAGTAGTTTGAAGTTTACTTTGGAAATGTTTTTTACGATGGTTTCTTTGACTGGGTGAGGTGGAGGGTTGAGGATGTCCAGGGTTATCAGTTTGTGGTCTGATCTGACCAAAGAGGGAGTGATAATGGGTGTGGTACAATGGGCGCCCATATTTGTGATGACTAAATCCAATATGTTGTCCACTCTAGTGGGAGAACATACCAGTTGTTCAAGGGCATTTGAATTTATAAATTCTATGAACCGCTGGGCATAGGAGTTAGAACTTTGGTAGTTCACCCAGTCTATCCCAGGGTAGTTGAAATCACCCAAAATTATGGTGTTGGGTAGGACCTTTATATTTACCAATGCCTCAAGGAATGTTGAGTGAGCATCTTGGGACATGGTAGGCGATCTATAACAGGCTACGACTTGAAATGTGGTTTTGCCTGCTGATAGTTGCACATGGATGATCTCTGGGGCATCATGCTGCGCCACTAACCTGGAGATGTGGGTATCCTTGATGAATATGGATACACCTCCGCCCTTTGTACTGCAATCCGGTAACTGAGGCCAGAAGGTATGATATGAATTGTAACCTGGTAGTGCTGGGGTGCTCTCTGGAGCCTTGAACCAGGTTTCCCTCACTGCACAAACATTGATTTTCTCCATACTGAGGAGTGCCTCGAGTGCATGCATTTTGAGGTTGAAACTTCTGGCACTGAGTAGCATTACCCTTAGTTTTTGGTTACCTGTGCTGGTTACGGTGGTTGATTTGTCCTTTGAGCCTTGCCTAAAAAGGCACTATGGGGACGGCAAGAGCCTTGGCCAGTATTCGAAAGCCTAGGGGTGACAGGTGCAAACCATCTCTGGCGAAACAGCGAGGCTTGTCTATCATGTCATCCCAGGCAGACAGACTCTGGATCCCCTTAGAATGACACCAGAAGCTTAGCCAATTGTTGAAATTGATCATTTTGTTTTTGTATTGTGATATCATTCTAGGTGAAGGTAGTATGCTACTCAAGGTCAGGGTCATACCAGCTTGGGCTACATGATCAGAGAGCTCCACAATGTCTCTTTTCATGTAGTCCAGGCAGGTACATCTTAGATCTTTCACACCAACATGTACAATGACAGCATCATACTTGTACTTGTTCTGGAGTGACCTAAGTGCCTGTGTTATGTGGCATATCCTAGCACCCGACAGGCAGCTGACAGTAACCTTCTCCTTGTTCAGCCTGGTGAGTGGAACATCTGTGTGCCTTACTATAGAGTCTTCTATTACTAGCGTGTTGGGTATGGTGTTTTGCCTTAGGGGCTGTCATGAGGCACACTGCTGAGGTGAATTATGTGTTTTCTGGCTTGTGTTTGGAGGTGCAGGTTGCTTGCTTGTCTGCTTTGGAGGGCCCTATTTCTTTTTCAGATTAGTACCCAGTGCCTCCGAATATGTGTATGTTTTGCCGGTGCTTGTTTTGTAGATCCGTGTGTGAATGGTGGTGTGATGCTAGTGTGTCTCTTCTCCTCTTGACTGTCTGTTACAGTCATGGGTTAAGAGCGCTTAGCCTCCAGTCCGGCTGTGTATTTGCATGTCTCACAAGTTTTTGTGTCTACAGGTAAGAGGAGAGGGTTGTCTGTATACATGAGGCAGTTGTGACATTGCCTCAGAATGCCCAATTCCACCAGATGAACTGGAGAGTACACCTGAAGCTGACCTCTGGACATGCTTCGAAAAGTAAATTCCACTTGTCTTGCGGACAATCCAGGGTCTTATGCTGTATTATAATAGTGTTGTCTAAGAGATTTGGAAAATAATAGTGCTGTCTAGGAGATTTGGACAAGTGCTGATTTGGGTTATGCAAGTGCTGCAATAAGAGCAGTTGATCTGAAGCACTTGAGTTGAGGCTTGCCTAGTTCTAAGGGAAAATTTGCAGTGCAGACTTTGTGGAGCCAGGAATAGTATACCCCAGCTAACCAGCGCTGCCCGATGCTACTCTATTTTTTGGTGATCTATTTTAAGCCCAATTATTAGTGAGCATATCATTTTCCTATTGTAAGTCACTGATTTTTCGGTTTTGTATTAGCACATTACCCCACCAGATGCGCAGTAGCAAGGACCACCCAAACCCCACCCACTACTGTACATTTCCCTGTAATTGCTATTCTTACTGTGAATAAACATGAAATACCCAACGTCGCCAAATAGAATATGGAAAACAGTGTAGTTGAATGTACATGCTGCTGCAAGTGCGCATTATCTATTCTATATAACATACACCTAAACTATTTGTAGCCCTCTGTGCAGTAATGCACTTGACAAATCTGTTTACTTGTACTGTTTTAATTATTACTGTTTCTTAGCTGTTTCACACCCAGTATTTATTTGCGGTGCCACTCCCTATATGACAAAGAATTTTCCATGTCATTCTGTTGATTTGCAGATATGTATTTTTCAAAATGTGATTTTTTTTAATTGTAATGTCTGACTGTATTTATTTCGGAGGACAGATAATAGAGGTACAAACCTGGAACCATAACGTTTAATGTACAGTTCCAGTTGTTAGCACTGACACATACCTCTCAATCTTACACCCAAGATCTGAATAAAGCCTTATAGAATGGGGGGCAAATTACCAAATATAGGGAGAGAATCTAAGTACTGCATTTATAAACTTAGAAAGTTCCTAGCTTTACAAATTCATAGGTTAGTACTAGGCTAACTGCCCTTGCAAGAAATTTTAAACCTAGCCAGATATCCCTTGTGAGACTCAAACCATGTACTCTGGGTTTATAAGGCAAACTCCTTAACCATTAGGCCACCCTCCCAACAAGCTTTATGTTAGCATGCATTTCAAAAGAATGCAAACTGTAAAACTAAAATGTGTGTAATTATTTACTGACTTCCATGTTCAGTAAGAAAAATTGGGGGTGCAGGGGGTTGCTCCCCTGCAAAAGCAATTTAAAGCACAACATTAGGATGGGGGTGTAAAGTACTGCGTACATACTGCCCTTCGGCATAGCTCTCAACCTTCCATCTCCAAAATGAGGAACACTCGCCTTCATAATAGGGTTGCCACCTTTTCAAATGGCCAAAGTGGGACATTTTCAGTACAAACATCAGATTTTACAGGCCGACACATACACACATAATTTTTTGCCTAAATAAAAGCTCATTCTTGTAGCATTTTAGTTGCTTATTCTGTTTCTTATAACATTTAGGTATTTTAGATACAGAATAACTGTTTTATGCAACTATTACATAAAATATAGGGAATAATTATGTCCTACAATCTCAAGACATTTGCCATTTTTAATATTTTTGTCAGGACACAACTGTCCAAAGAGGGACTGTCCCTCGCAAAGTGGGACAGGTGGTAGCCCTACTTCATAATGTGGAACAAATGGGCAAAATGTGGAACACATACTAATAGCTTACTAACAACTTTAACTAGGAAGGTCATAGGATGGTTAAAATGTTCTGGTTTTACTTATAAAGAAGATCCTTTAATGAATTAAGGGCCTTCGGTCCCACTAATACTTGAACCTGTCCTTACATATCTTAATTAAAGGACACACAATAACTAGCTTGGAATGGCCGTATTTCAAGAACGGCAACATTGTGTCTTCTATATATCGAAAAATTAAAAATAAAAATTTGGGAAAAAAAGAACGGCAACAAACGGTCACAGATAGAATATTCAGAATGAATATTCAACAGATCACTGGATAATCTGCATGGCTTGTCACTCAGCCGTATTTTGCATGCAACTTCACACGGGCTTGCCCTGTCAATCATTCAGGCCACGCCCATTCCTGCGCGAAAATCGCGGTGGATTAATGTTCTAATACAATGCCGATTTTTCTTTTACTTGCATAATAGCACACATGACTGGATTGTATTTTTTATTTTAAATAAATGAATACGTAAAGAATAATTTATCTTTTGTTGGGGGGGGGTGACACGTCAGAAAAGTCATGACGATAGGTATTTTCCGAATTTTTGACTGCAGGGAGCCCAGAAGGTTCCCCTTCACTGCACTAAAGCCAATCTAAACCACCTCCAAACTAGAGGGCGCTAAGGAATAGTGACGTCACTCTCTTTCCGGGTTGGTTTTGACAACTGAGAAACGGAAACAAGTAAAAAGCTCAATGATTTTTGGAACGCTAGGAGTTGCAGTATAATCATGGAGTCGAATACTTCTGTTATTCCGCAACTAGTGGAGAGTTTTAAGCAGAAAAACTCTGCCTTTTTAAATAGTTCTTTGGCAGGGGGTGAATGTAGTAATAAATTACACACCAATAACAACCAGAAAGGTGAGTTCAGTCAGAACCAAACCAAGCAAACATTAAATAAAACTAATTTGCGTTGTTACACAGATACGGGGCCTGTAACGAAATGATTGGAATTTTGTGGCGTTATGTCCCTGAGCATTCAAGAATTAACAGTAAAATGAATTCAAGATCGTGTGCAATAAATAAATACAATTATATATTTACAGCAGTTTCTTTTGTTTTCAGAAGCCTTTAGTGGTATTGTTTTCCCCAGGGGATTTAAAGAGGGGACGTTTATTGCAGCTGGGAACCTCGGGTTTTGTTCAGTTCCCCTACCTTTGGGAAAGAATATCCTTTATTTTATGTACCTAAATAGAATAGTCATCGAGTGGATGGTTCCCCTTTTAGAATGCAATTGAATTAAATGTTGCTAGGTTAGTATTTATTGTGTCCCTCGGTCCTAAAGCAAACCCGCTTAAGCTTCTTTATAATGTTGACATTTTACAAAATTGAGGAAAAAATTTACTGCATGTCTAAGAAACATCTCGTGCCCAAACTAGAAGCATTTGTGAATGTGATTTCATAATGGTTATTAATCCTTTTCCTGCAAAAAAAAAAAAATGCAGTGAGTAAACAGTGTGTTAACTGCAGACAGCAATGGCTGGAATTCCGGGAATAACAGACTATCTATTGTGGTTGAGCAATTTTTCTGTAACCACAAACACTGGTTGATTAATCTACTACTTGAGTGCCATTTTTTAATAACCCGTGTAGTGTTAAAGAAGCTGTAGTATTTCTGGAGAATGGCTTTGCGTTTTCATCGGTATTTCCATGGAAGTTACTGGTGGTTGTGTGGAGTAAAAGCTGTGCAAACAGCATATTGTGCTAAGGATAAAGGGTTCTGTAACAGTATATTGACATTGTTTATTATTGCGGAGACGTGTCCAAAACGATTTAAGTTACTGGTGGGTGTGCTGCTGCCACTTGCTTCAAATTCATCTACATATACCCATTATTTGCCCACAATTAATCTCTGGCCGTTCAGTTTCACATAACAAACAAGGATGGGACTTAACCCTACAGTTATTGGTTTGACTGGTTGCTAGATAATGTCAATTATTTAACAACCATGAGAACCATACTATATGGTTAAATCCCAGAAGCTCCTTGGTGTACCTTACAGTGCATGAACTAACTTTCATGGGGGAGTAAATGACCTTAGCATAGTTTGAGGCATAACTTATCATTTTTTGACTTACGACTCTTGTTTAAATTTAAAACAAAAGTAATCCCTAACAAACACACAATAGAAGAAATCGGTGTGGTTGCGACATCAGGTTAAGATTAATTTTTTAAAAAGAAAGTGGAGTGCCAACGGTAATTAGTTTTATTCACCCACTATCTTTCTTCCATATTCTGTTTTATTTTGAGGTAGCATTAGTTTAAATATTGGTTGTTTAACATGCAGTAGTTTCTGCTTCACTGTTGACATAGGTGATTGCTTTTAATTGCTCTTGTGAAGTAGTTGAAAGCTGTTAGTTGCTTTAATGATGTAGGCAGTGGAGTGCATCCACATTTACAGTTTGATTTTCATGTGTTACAAAGCCCTGCAGTGCATCAGTGTATAAAGCTGCTGTATAAACTGTGGTAGCATGGCAGTGGCTTGATAGCATCTTGCCCTATGGAGTGACCCTACTTACTTATTAATGCTTTTGATTTGGTGTGTTTGTTTTCAAATAAGTAATTCACATAAAGTTGCAAGGTCAAGTCCCTTTTCCTGAATAAAACTGCACTAAGTTTCCAATGGAGTGATAATGTAATCAAATTATGTTTTTTTCTAAACAGCATTCACTTTTTGTTTTACTGAACAGTTACCCAAGTAATACATTTCTTACAATGAAGTCTTACACACTACCTTTTGGTCTTGCGTATTGTTGAAACATATTTTGTTATAGCAATATTGTTTTTCAAGTACAACCCTTAAGTGGTAGATGTAGGGTGAGGGAATGTCCTGGAATGATTGCACTTTCTTTTATGATAGTTTTAACACTGCATACCCAAACTAGGTAATATTTTTTGTTATTTTTTTTTCCTTGTTAGCCCAGCTTTGAAAGCTCTAAATGTGCTCTTGTATTCCATGCTTTTGTAATGGGTGTCATTTGACTGGCAGTTTTTTTTATTTCACAGTCTTGGCTTCAAGCATCACCGGAGCATAATGAGCCTAAAACAACGTTGAAAGTCAAGGAACATCTCTGACAATTTGCACCACCATCTAGTTTACTAAGTAGTGAAGCTAGTAATATAGGGGATGTTGTGCAAAACACAACCCTGAAATAAGTCACATGGCATTCATTGACTTGCCACTGATGTTCCCTGTTGTTCCAGCAATATCTGAGCTGTGGTTCCATATGGGCCACACTGTCACTGAATCAAAAAATATCTTGCCCTTATATTCCATTCATTTAGCAATGTTAGAGATGAGTAACGCTTTGAAAGATCATGTTTGTAAGTTTTTTGACCTATCACGGGTTTTTTAAAGCTAGCTGAAGCTCATTGTTAGGTGACTCTTGGTGCACACACACACACACACATGTTGTTGTTGGGTATTTTGATTAAGTAGCAAATGGTTATATTTTATACCAGTATTGATGATGTGGTTATAAAAGTATGTTTTGGCTAAGTATGCAGTGATGTAACATGGCTTTAATACGGAATCATGAGTACTTCTGACTCAGAGGATGCTAGGGAATGCTTTTTTTTTCTCCTCTTGGTTTGTTGCTGAGACTCTGGTAACTGGCTTTTATTGCTTGATTTCTTTGAAAAGCCACAGTTACTCATAATACCATTTATTTTGAGGAAAGTAGGTTCCATGTGGAGTTCATGTCACATCTTAATCAATTTCTTGCCTTTCTTATAATTTTACAGAGACAAAACTGGTTGATGTGTTGTGATCCTTCACCAGCAGTGTTAACATGGCAACTGTACAGTTTAGGTTACAGTAATATATATGTTTGTAATTAACTAAATGGGTAAGATTTATTCTGGCACAGATGTCTTATCTTGAGGAAATAATATTCGCTAGGTAATGGTAACTGGTTTTCATGAAAAAGGTATGTTTATGTAGAGCAGGAATATAGCTAGGGTGTTAGAGACATTATGAGAGTTATTGAAAGGAGGCAGCATGTTACACAAGATTTGGTTATTAATTTTAAAACATGTTTGGAACATATTGGCCAGCTAGCCAGTGGAAAGATAACTTGAGCATTAAAATATTTGGAGGTTAGTGAAATTTTCTTTCAGATGTCAGCTGGAATTTGAAAAGGTTAGGGGCATAGTAGGACTTGTGAAACAAAATACTGTACATTATTTCTTATGGAGTTTCTATACATGGGTGTTTTCTGTGATGGCTGTTGTGATGTTTGTAAACTAGATGGTGATGCTGTTGAAGATATCTTTTGTTCATCATAGTAAAGTCAAGTTTTATAAATGGCTTTCTTTATCAGGGTTTAAGGTATATTCCAAATGGTATTGTGTGGCGTACATTCCGTTGATGATGCCCTTTCTTATGTGCTACTGCTGAGACATAAAACACACTAGCTGCCCCATTAAGTACGTTTTTGTATTAGCCAGCATTTTACTCTCTGCTTTCTTCATGCTGTCTAGTTCTGTTCTTATGGCCAGTTTCTGGGCCATTATCTCCCAGGAAAGGAGCCCTTTGGATTCCTGGGCCAACAAGCGAGCTAACTCGGAATTCAATCCATTGTCAGTGCACTGGAGACTTGGCCTTTGCCGTTTTAGTCATAGCCTCTCATGCACATGCTTAGACATGTCAGGGGGATTGGTGTGTGCAGTGGGCTTTTTCACTGTACTTCTAAGCTTCTCATATTCTGTGAACTCATATCGTTGTCCCTCTTTATAGGCTAACCCTTCTTGTAAAGCCCCATTCTCTACTGAGGCTTCAACCATGGAGAGTGTGAGCCTCGTCATTGAACTCCACACTCTGCATGCCAACTCCAGCAGTGGTCAAGCCGCTAGTCATTTAATTTTGGTCACCCAGGTCATTGTCAGGACTTTATTCCTCTACTTCAACAGAGCTGAGTTGCATTTCTTTTTATTCTGTTCTTGAATGGGTAAGCTCCCATGTACAAGTGTCTTTTCAAGGGTGACCCAGGAGCATTGTCTGGTTAAGTGACTCGCTTAGATTCACACAGTAGACGTACAGAAGTGGAATAAAACAAGCACTGTACGTTACACTGCAGGAGGCAGTTCATTAACAGCTCAGAGCCTTACTTCTCTGCGCTAACTGCTAGACAGATTGTGCAAGTATTAGAAAGTCCTTGTCTTCAATTTAATTTTTCACCATTGATAAGAATGTCTGTATTGTTTTTGTTTCCAGCATTCTTATTGTATTTTTGAGTTCATTTTCAATAGTGAGATTTTTCTTAAAAGACTAGAAGCTTTTTCATCTTAGGTTTTGTGGCATATCTTACTTGTAGCACCCCCCCCCCGATGTGCAGCACTAACTCTACCCAAAACTTTGCCCACCACTACCCATAAGGAAAATTGTCAGAATACTGTATGGAATATCTAATGAATATTCATGAGAACAATGTCAGTATTCATTAAGCAATCAAATCACTATCTAAAAACTGAAAAAATTATTATGTAAAGTAAAAAAATATTGTACATTAAATATATATAAGATAGTTCTCTGAGCCTAATCCAACCATGGTTTGAAGTGACAACCCCCCCAGCCACATTTTTCACTTTGCAGTGTAGGCAAGGCATTCAAAACAGTGCACCTGTAAAATGAAATATAAATTTAAGTCAGCAAAGCAGTGCATTTCTACACATTAATTCATTGCAGTCGGCAGAAATGATTACAAGGAAAGCTAAGTGAATAATAGAGCCTGAGCAGTCGCAGTACAAAGCAAAGCAGTGCATGTGAAAATACTGCGAGTTTAAACCCAGCAAAACATTTCAATTCTAAAATCAATAAACCGGTGCTGTCTGCTCCTGTAGCATTATGTTTAAGGTAGAAATGAAGCACTGTATTAAAGCTGAAAGAGAGCACAGGATAAGCATTGTTTTTAAAAACACTGTTTACTACTGTACTTGGTTATAGAAGTCAGCACAAGCTAAAAGTAAGCAACACAGTCATAATAGCATGTCTGTCAGTTGTACTATATTTGCAGATGACATCACACCCCTTTTGCCTGTCAATAAAGTGGGACATGCCCACACATGTGCAGGACTTCTGGGGGGGTGTACTACAAGTAAGTTGGACTGGATTTGCTTCTACTTAGTATTGGCATAATATTTAGTGTAAATAGTGAGAAGATGGTAGAAGACCATAGTTGGTAGTTTAAGTTGTCCATATGGTCTTTATCTCTTATCATGTCCGTGTTTTTGTTTCCCTTCCATTTTCAGGAGAAGCATGGATCTTAATTGTGACAGGCTAAAAGTTCATGTTCCTTTGCTAGGACAGAATGCCCCTTGACCAGAAACTTAAAACAATGGTATGAACCAGGTAGTGCAAACCAGATAGCTAAATGAAGAAAATTTATTAAATGGGAGTAGGGCATACAGTCAGTAGCAATTTATCTGAAAGAACACAGTGTACTGAAAACCAAGACTGCCTGATAATTTATTTAAAAAGGTTTTCCACTCTCCCATGAAGTGTTTTCTGAGCTTATAATAATTAAGGTCTGCAGATGACTTCCTTTCATGTTTGGTTTTTGATCTACTATGCAGCGGATTTCCAGGTGAGAAGTCTCGTTTTCAATGAAGTCTGTAAAGAGAATCACCAAGATGTAATAGAAGCAGGATAAACTAAGCGTGTATAGTTTGTCCTTTTAAACGTATTTTAATATTTGTTCTCTTACATTTTTTCCTGTCCCATATCCTCTTAATTGCCTCTGTAAGTTACCTTTATTCTTCTAGTCCATTCCATGATTTCTCAACCCTATTTTTAAAAAAAAAAGTACTTTTAGAGATGTAGGGAATAGGTAGTTGATACAGTCTACTGCTGTTGCCACCTCTGTCCTTCCTGCTTGGAATGATCTCTTCATATCTCATCATTGCCAAATTCCGTCTTTGTTTTCTAATCTAATTCTTTAGGTCCTAGGTGAAAAGAGTTTCCTATTCCTTCTCATCCATCTCACATACCTTTTCTTTAGCATTTTTCTGGATTCCATATGGTATTCTGATATAATTTTCCTTGTGTCCGACAGAACTGCATGCATTACTTAAGTTTAATATCTCCAAGTCTTGTGGGTTTCTAATACCATGACAGGAATGGACCCCATTCCTAAGTCATAGTATAGTTGAAGTTCGTGAAATTAGTGTTGTTTCAATCTTTGATTCTAGCCAAAAGTGCTTTTCTCTGCACCTGCAATGTGCCCAGAATTGACGACTCCTGCAATTCATACAGAGTTACATGTATCGGTAGCATATTTAAATACGACTGTAATTTTTTTTTTTTATGAGACCCATTACTCCTACTACTGTTGGAACTGTCTGGATATCCTTCTTCCACATTGCTCTTGTTTCTGCCTTCAAAGCGTGGTATTTTATGACTTTGTGTCTCTCTGTATGTAAGCCACTATAATCAGAGTGTAGCAAATTCAATTGTCAGTGCTACTTTTGTCTTCTTTTCATGGACTACTATGTCTGTTTTTTTCTCATATCTATTTTTTAAGCTGTTGGTGATGGGTGATCCCGTATGATATAAATCTTTATCATTTACGGTAATGTTTTGTGTCTTATGTTTCCAATGTTTCTCACCTACCTCAGTACTCTAATGTTTGCATAATTCCCAGTGCAGCAGTCTTACCACACTGTTATACTTTTCAGTATACAGACCATCTGCCATTAGTGTATCATACCCAGCAACAAGATGTGTAACTGTTTCCAATTCTGTTTTACAAAACCTGCATTTATCTGCTTCTCCAACATAATGTGTACATAGTCCACTCTCCTGGGCCACCAGTATTAGCCTTTTATCTTTTGGTTTAAATTCACCTCTCCTTAGTCATTGTTGAGTCAGATCCTGATCACCATGAAATTGTTCCAGGAGTTTTCTGTACATGCAGCAATATTTATGACTTTTCCACATTTCTTGCCTTCTCATCTGATCATTCACCTTATATTTTTATTGTTTTTTATTTTTTGGCTCTGACTGCTTCCCTCTAATTTTTTGGGTGTAATTTCTGAGAGTTGGAACAGACTCCCTACACAAGATCACTGGCCTACCCTGCTGGAAATTACCTGTACCCAAGACCCAATTGAAGACTGTCTTCCTCTAATATTTTGGGTGTAATTTCTGAGAGTTAGAACAGACTTCCTACACAAGATCACTGGCCTACCCTGCTGGAAACTACCTGTACCCAAGGCCTAATTGAAGACTGTCTCCCGCTAATATTTTGGGTGTAATTTCTGAGAGTTAGGACAGACTCCCTACACAAGATCACTGGCCTACCCTGCTGGAAATTACCTGTACCCAAGACCCAATTGAAGACTGCTTCCCTCTAAATTTTTGGGTGTAATTTCTGAGAGTATGTCCTATCTTTGAATTTTACCAATGTTGTTTTTGTATTCCATGTTTTTCCTTGGTTGCTGCCTCCTGCACATCACCAGGTCACTCCCTAGTACTCCATCTTCTACCTACTCTGTTGTTTCTCCCCTCCCCTGCCTTCTACAAGTAACTCTTGCTCTTAGGACCCTGTCTTGTATGCTCTCATCTCTAGCTACATCCCTATTTAGCCTACCGTTCTGTACTACTTTATCCTGCTGACTTTTGCTACTTTTTCCTTGCTGCTATTTTTTCCTTACATTCTATTCTGTTTCAGTCATTCTTCCCTATGCCTTTTTTCTCTACTCTTTCCTCAAATTAGCTGCAGAATCCATAGCCTATCCAGTATCTATCTTAATTGATAGAGATATCTAGGAAGCTACAGTACCAGATATTTGGAAACCCTTCTTCACTATCCCCTTGCATAAAGGGGGTAACTCAACAGACCCATCAAACTTTCGTCCAGTTGCCATCCTCTCTCCAAACTTTTGGAAAAATGTGTACACTCACAACTCCTAAACTACCTCCTCCAACATAACCTCCTCACTCCCTCCCAACATGGCTTCTGCCCTAACCACAGCACCTCTACAGCCCTCCTGTCATTTACACGTACAATGGCTGAAGCCCGTGACAAAAACCTCCTAGTATCCAGCCTTTTCCTTGACCTCTCAAAAGCCTTCGACACTGTCTCTCACCCTCTACTTCTGGCTAAACTTTCTAACCTCAGTCTAGCTCCCTCCACCCTAAACGTCTTCTCTAGTTATCTTTCTGATAGACAGCAATCTGTTCATTGGCTCTCTTCTTGCTCACCCTACCTCCCAGTAACTACTGGGGTTGCCTCAAGGCTTCATCTTGGGACCTCTCCTATTCAACATCTTTACAAATGAGCTACATACCTCCTGCAATCAATCTGTACTAGTCCAATATGCTGATGAATCAACTCTCATCTGCACTTCCAACAATATCGCTGACCTTCACTCACTCACCCAGGACACTTTTCTGTCTTAAAAAATGACTAGCTGATAATGTACTCATCCTAAACCCTAAAAAAAACTCCTGTTATTCCTCCCATGGACTCTCTCTCACCTAAAATCTATCTTTCTCATCTCATCCTCCAATAACCCCACCATATAACTTGACTCACACACAAAACTTCTGGGAGCCATCATTGATGACAAACCTAAATTTAACCTACACATCCTTCAAAGTATAAAGAAAACTCACCAAATGCTGGGTATGCTCTACCGAAACCGTAGATTCCTGACCTACGGTGTCAGACTGTCCCTGGCTCAGGCTCTTCTTCTCCCCTCCCTTCTCTACGCCACCTCAGTACTAACTAATATTTAAACCACTACCCTGGACAAACTCCCAATAAACCTACCACAAAATAGCAAGGTTCATCACAAACTCCCCATGTAACTCACACCACTGCCTCGCAGTCAACTCACTACAATGTCTAGAAACTCCCTCAACAACTTCTTCTATCTCAGTTACAAATTATTCACTCTATACTTTATAAACCATCCTCCTGCCCTGTCCTTTCCTCCTTATTATCCATCTACACACCAACTTGCACACTTCGTACTTCTAACCAACAACTCCTTGACATCTACCAACCCAAAAAACTATCGGTAGACCACTATATAAATCCACCCTATCCCTGGCATGGAATAACCTCCCATCCCAATTACACTCCATTACACACCCTATACAATTTAAGAAAGAACCCAAACTACACTTTATAAGAACCAAAACTTGTACTTGCCATAACCCTACCTAACTCCAATACTACTCTGTAGTACACATTTCAATACAACTTCACAGCATACTTTTTTACCACTCCAGTACTATTACTTTCTAACACAATCCTCTCAGTATATTATCTCACACATATATTTCTCTAACATCTCATTACACCTCTAGATATCCCTTCAACCCCTCTCATGAACTTGCTATACACCTTACCACATCAGTTATACAGCAGCTACACACAAAAAAAAAAATCTTTTTTTCTTCGCAGTACAGAACTTATGTGTACTTGTAGTATTTGTTAATAATAATTGTTTTTAATTGTAAACTAAATTGTTATTTATACTTAAACTATCTGTAACTGGAGCTTTTCTCCTCGGGTCTCCACTGAAAATGTTGCTCCTGGCCCAGCTGGACTAACCCGGTTAACAAATGTCAATAAATAAATAAATATTAATTTGCTGTCTGATTTTTGTCTACGTCTGATTTGATTTCCATTCCTGCTTGACACCAATATGCCTCCCTTCTTAGATTTGTTCTCCTCGTGTTTTAAAACTTTCCCTATGTCTGGATCTTGTGAGGTCAGCAGATTTGCATACAGTCCTATAGCTGCAGAGCTATACATGCAATCAGTTTCGAGGAGGCCCATGCCTCCTTCAGAACAGGGACTATATGATCTTGTTCTGCGCTGATTTTTATGTATCATTTGATAAGTGCAAAGCATTTTTCTTGTTTTCCTGTATAACTGATCCAATACCTTTTGAGGCCAGTCAGTCACCCCACAACTGTAGGTTAGAACAGGAAGAGCAAATTAGTTTATAGTTTGGACTGTGTTCATAGATATCAGTGCTGTTATAAGTGTTAATTTTAGTTTTCAGTTTTGTTCGCATTTGTTCATGTTTTATGATCGAGCCTTCATCAGTTCCTGAATATTTACACACACTATCCCATTCAAGTTCCTTTACATCACATTCATGTCCCAGACTTATATTTTTCTTGATGCTGCAACTTTCATGCTTTAAATGTTGCTTTTGCACATTTATCAAGACCAGGTGACATTCTTATCATCTGAGAAAGTTTTGATGACTTCTATTTGTGTTTTCAGCTCCTGATTTGATGAACTATACAGTTTTAAATCATCCCCAAAAAGAAGACAACTTTGCTGTTGTCTGGGAGCCAGTTTGTAACCATGACCTAATCTGTTAAGTAGACAAGTTAATGAGTTAAGGGCAAGACAAAAGAGCAGTGGTGATAAAGACTCACTCTGGAATATCCTCTTTGAATTTTATCCCTGGTATAATAATTTGTCCTTCATCATGGTTTATCTGCAGAGTGGTTTGTCAGTGTTTCACAGTCACTGTAATGTAATCGATCAATGCAAGGTGTATCTTATACATCTGTAAGCATGCCTTTATCGTTGAATGTGGGGTGCTGCTAAATGGGTTTTTGTAATCTATCCATGCCATACTTAGATTCTTCCCCTTTTTGCAATTCTCTGTTATGACTTTATTTAACAGGTGATCCATTGTTCCGTATGACTTTCTTTTGTTACCCTTTTGTTCTATTGCCATGATTGAGTTTTCTTCTAAATGTCTGTAAACTCTTTTGACATTAGTTCCAGTATATAGTCTATACATTGTCAGAAGGCAAGTTACTGGTCTATAGTTTTTAGGATAGCTTGCTAGTTCACTCTTAAGGAGGAGTGTTGTTTTTCCTGTTGTTAACCAAGCTAGTGTGTGTGTGGGGTGTGCATATAAGTAGTTTTTACTCAGGGTTAAATAATCATATAGCGATTTTAATACTTTTAGCCAGAATTTAGGTAACGCATCTGGGCTTAGAGTTTTCCAGTTAGGAATTTTTCTCAGTTTTGTTTCAGTTTCTCTGGTCATTACTTAGGTTCATAGGTTCATACTAAGCTATCTGCCCGAGGGCATTTACAAGCCTAGCCCATAGTTTTGTGGCTTACGCCACCCCTTTAGTATGGGGAACTATACCCATTATACATTTCATGTACTGTACATTTGAACTTCTTAATGTTTCTTTTACTACCCCTGTCCCTTTAGCGTCTTTGTTATATACCTCAGGGCCTTCATAGATATTTCTCCAGAATGTGCCTAGTTCTTTTTTTGGTGGCGTTTCTATTCATTTTGCTTTGTTTTCCAGTTCTGTATAAAACTTTTTTGGGTCCTCAAAGAATTGCTTATTTTGTGCTTTTCCTTTATATTTATCTACATATCTTCGAAGTAGTTTTTCTGCCTATGATGGTATCTTTAGTTTTTTATTTGCAATAGTGCAAAATAGATCCTGGTCTGTTTTGATACTATGAATTGCTTTTATCACATCTGTCATTCAAAGTGTTTTTGTTGATATCTTCCCTCTTATATACTCTTCTAACAGTGACACGTTTCCTTAATTGCTTTATTGTTTTCTGTATTTGATACTTCCATGATGTCATTTGATTTCTTCCCGTCTTTTCAATTATTGCCCTGTATTTCTATAGTAAGACTTTATCTGTTACTAATTTCGCTGCACAATAATATATTCTACTTACTTCTGTTATATCATGTGAATTTCTGTTAATAGTCTTGATTACTGTGTTCATTTGTTTTATCAGACTTCCAACATTTTGGGTCTTATTGACTTTCTGTAACCTATTTCTTTTCTTGATCTTTATGTGACTATATCTCTATTAAATAAAGCAACTTTGCCCATAGATCTTTTTCTTTTAAACTGAGGGCACATTCTTTACTCTCCATTTCCTGCGAGCATTCTTCAGAAACTTCCAGAATGTCTTCTTGTGACATATTCCCTTTAGCTGCATCCTGCGTAGTCTGTTGCTCTTTCATATGGGAACTCACTGGCCTGTCACTCCACAACATTGACTGGGTCAGAGTTCCCACGATTTCATGTTCCTTCCCTTGCTGTGGAACTCCAGTTGATCTTTTGTACTATTTTCTTGCTGAAGGCTCCAGAGTATCTTCATGTGGCAACTAATCAGATGCTTCCCATTCCACCCATTTCTCCTTAATTTGGGGACTCACATTTCTATCATACTGTGCAGCAAAATAATCCCAAGCCAGGGCACAATAAGTTAAAATGAGTGAATCACGACAACTGCTCCAAGTAACAAGAAACCACACCAAAGCGTAAAAAAGGATGTCGTTTAATCACAATCACCGACTAAGCGCTTTCACCATGAAATGGCTTCTTCAGAGTCAGTGTTAAAAAACAAGTGAAACACATTTATACAAATAACGTGCTTGAATAAAAAGTGACATCATCCAGTCCCTTCCAATGAGCAGAATAATACAATTAAACTAAACCATCGTAGACAAGTTACTCATTCAAAAAATAAATAAACTCCTAAAATTTGTATTTTATATTTATATATATATATATATATATATATATCTAAATGCAAATAAAATTATATATTATATATTATATGTATATATAATTACAAACTATTAACTAAACAATACAAAAGTACATAAAAATGTATATCACAATAACTTTACAAAAACATTAAATATTTGTTGTATTTTTATATGTTTTTATATATTGTTATATTATACCAGCCTTATATTTCAAAACAGGTTTTATTGGTATGTAATCGTTAATGCCAGGATATCTCATGGCATTTAATCTCAACTGCCATAAAACTTCCAACAGGGCTACTCTGTTGCTAGTGTCACCACCTTGTTCAATATATACCCTATCTATAATAAAAAACACAAACTTTTTGAATCCATTGCATCTACAACTATGTAAATATAAAGCATTGTGTGGATCCTTGTTCTTAACAGATCGTACATGTTCAGTGATTCTATTACGCAATCTACGCATAGTCATACCCACATAGAATGCATCGCAGGTAATGCACGAGACAACATAAACCAAGTTCTTAGTGTTGCAGTTACATGTGCCCGGGCATGGCAACGTGTTTCCGTATCCCTTAACACAAATATATGTACCTTCAGCAATGTACCTGCAACTTCTACAACTACCACATTTTAACATCCTAGATGTTCTATTCCTTGTCTCTCTTTCTAAGATTACTTTCAAGTTATCTCCCTTACTGAACACTATCCTAGGTCTCATTCCCAACACTTCTTTAGTGGCATTACTCAAACAGTAATCCCATGCATTTCGTAATGCTGTAGCTATTTCTGTTGCTTTCTCGTTGAATTTTAAAATGAAACATGCTCCAAAAGGGGTTGTTTGGTTGAGCACCTCTTAATCATGATCACCTCTATTCATCTCATGTGCGGTGATAAGAATCAGTGAATATACTGAACATCTCTTCCTAAATACCTCTCTCTTCAAATTCAATAATAATTGAAGCGGATAGCCCCTATCCATTAACATACCAATAAGTTTGTAAATTTCCTGTTTAAATAACCCCTCATCACTGACCAGTCTAGAGATGCGCACCATTTGCCCCTTGGCAACTCCTTTTCTTTGATGGTAAGGGTGACAACTCTTAAAATGCAAAAGCGAGTTTGAATAGCTTTCTTTCCTATATAAAGTGCTAGATAAACCTTCCTTGTCTTTCAAAATTGTGATGTCCAGAAAATTAACACTATCTTTACTCCACACATGCGTAAATCTCAAACAGCTAGTGGTGGTATTTAAATATTGAACAAACTCAACCGCCCCAGCTTCATCACCTTTCCATAAAATAAGCAAATCATCCCGTAACCTATTGTAAAGAAGTATGTTCTCAGAAAATCTAGATGGAAAAACAAAGGTTCTTTCCCATGCTAATAAAACTAGGTTCGCGAAAACTGGGGCACACCTAGCCCCCATTGCCACACCAGAGCATTGTTGAAACATCTCCCCCTCGAATTTGATGAAGTTGTTTTGAAGAACAATTTCCATCAATTCACAGAGGAGGTTTAGTCTGCTCTTATCTATGGTGTGGCACATATTCAAACTTTCATGGAACATCTCTAGACCTTCCAGGTGGGGGATAACTAAAAACAAATTCACTACATCAATAGTTAGAAAACCAAATTAACTAGTATTTGCCCCGACCTCCCTTAGTCTTTCAAGGCAGTGCCATGAGTCCCTCAATACATGGGCTACCTCAGTCAATACTGACTTACACATGACATCAACAAAAGAAGCAAGGGGTTCAGTTTTAGATCCCTTGGCAGCCACTATAAGTCTAAACTGTAAATTTATGGTGCCTTTGTGCACCTTTGGTATGCCAAAGATACAGGGCAAAATAGGATTCTTGACAGAAAGGTAGTCATATTCTGCCTCAGTAATGGCCCTTAGATCTTTTTCTTTTAAACTGAGGGCACATTCTTTACTCTCCATTTCCTGCGAGCATTCTTCAGAAACTTCCAGAATGTCTTCTTGTGACATATTCCCTTTAGCTGCATCCTGCGTAGTCTGTTACTCTTTCATATGGGAACTCACTGGCCTGTCACTCCACAACATTGACTGGGTCAGAGTTCCCACGATTTCATGTTCCTTCCCTTGCTGTGGAACTCCAGCTGATCTTTTGTACTATTTTCTTGCTGAAGGCTCCAGAGTATCTTCATGTGGCAACTAATCCGATGCTTCCCATTCCACCCATTTCTCCTTAATTTGGGGACTCACATTTGTATCATACTGCATTGTTACCACAGTAGATTTTCATCACTTAATCATTCATTTTACAGGTATAACTTAAATTTCTATTTCTTTTAAAATTTCCTTTACTAATCTTTTTTTTCTTATTTTTGTATTGTAAAAGTTTCCATATCCAGATACCTTTGCCTGAATTTCTCTTCAAATATCTTTGGTGCTGCTTTTTTTTTGTATTGATTAGTTTTGCTTTTTCCTTTACATAAATGTTGCACTATATTAAATCTTTTTTCCCTTGTCCGTATTTCTTCTTCAGATGTCTCCTGCACCACCTGTTTCTTCTTACTTTGAAGACTCATTGTTCAAGCATACTGTTACATAACCTGTGTTAGACTTTCTACACTAAATTCCTCACTTTGCAGGTATTCTATAACTTCAGCTTCTATTTAATTAAATTTTACTTTACTAATCATGTGTTCTGCATTCCCTCTTTGTGATCTTATTTTTTGTATTGTGAAATTTTCCATAGCTGCGTGCCTTTACCTGTATTTTTCTTGAAATATCTTTGCGGTTGCTTTTTATGTATTTCTTAGTCTGGCTTTCTCCTTTGCATAAGTATTACATCATATCAGATCTGTCTTTCTTTACAATGTCCATGTTTCTTTTTTATAGCTTTCAAAAATCTCTCGATTTTGTTCCTTATATTTTCGTACTTCCTCTGTCACTTCTTTTTCCAAATAGCCCCAAGTTTCTTGGTCTGTATAATGTTTTTCATGAATCTTTTGTATTAATGAATACAAATTTTATATTTGAAGCTTTTGACAATTTTTCTTGTGCAATAATTTTTCTTTCCTCTAATTTCTCTCAATATTTTTGAATATCTTCTATTTGGAAATTCTGAGTGTCTTGCATGCTGGTAACAATACATAATTTCTTTGGTTATCCTCAGTAGTCAACTGTATTAACTTTATGGCTCTTTTTTGGCCTGTCAGTTTTTGTGGACTCCTGTGCCTGCCATAACCCCATTCTAGGAATGTTTGATGTCCTTCGTGGTTCACTGTTGCAGTCATCACTGTAGGGTTCTTCCTGCCAGCAGCAGCCCCCGATCGGCCAGAATCCCAAAGTCTGGATCGGGCACCAGCTGAGGTCGCATTTATCCTGACGTCAATGCGCCGGCAGGTATAAAGACCTCAGCTGATGTTATTTCCACAGTCTTTCTTGCCGCGCGGTGCCCTTTGCAGTTCACTGATGCCAGTCGGCCTGTTCCTGTTTGTTTTTGGATCTAATCCCAGGATTTTCATTTTTTTACAGATAAGTACCCCGTTGGGGAGGTCTTTTTCTTGCTCCAGTCAAATGTCAGAAAAAGTTAATAATTGTATTTCTTGTGGGAAGCAAATATCTCATAGGGATTTTCACTCGTACTGTATTCCCTGCCTGGGTCCTGACCATGACATTGCTAATTGTGTGTTTTGTGCTAGATTTAATCAGCGTACTATTAGGCGTAGATATAACTTTGCCTTTTACTATTTTGGAAAAAGGTTTAATTATAACATGTCTTCAGATTCTTTTCCGGCTTCTGGGGTGTGTAAGAGGTGGGATGCAGACAGGCCTCCGAGGTCCACAGCAAAGGATGTTACTCAGTTATTGCCAGTTGCTGGTTCGACGGTCGTCAGTGAGGCACCTTTGCAGCCCCTGTCGTCCGCCTCTTTTGAACCAATTGCCTGTACCAACTCCGGTGTGGAGCTGATGCAGTCTTCAGAATTGCCAGGGACTGGACCTTCGGATACTGCTTCCTCAGTTGGGTCCGGAGCCGGTAGGCAGGTACCGGCTTCTGAGGAAGTTCTCAGGCCTTCACAGCGTCCTGTAAATGTGGATTCAGGTTTATATTCTAAGTCAAAGTCTAAGGCTCCAGCTAAAGTGAAGTGGCTAGCACAGGCACCTTTTGATCAGGGTCCTAGGCCTCAGAGGCAGATGCTTAGGGTGGCTGAAGATCTCTTAACTATGATCAGGGGTTTTCATCCCCCTCCTGACAAGAAGCCTAGATTACTGTCCGATTATGATTCTTCAGACCACATTTCTGTTTCTTCTGCTTCTTCCCTTGAGCAGGATTATTCTTTTCCTCTTTATGAGGATTCTAATGCTGAAGATTGCTTTCCTTCCGCTTCTCCTCCTGAGGATTATTCTTTTGATGAAACTTTACATGATATGAGGATGCATTTTCACTGGGAAGGGCAGGAATTTTCTGACTCCAAGAAAAGGCTTAGGGATTTTCTTCTTCTCCCACAGCATAAGCCTCTGGCTATTCCCCCTGTATTGGACATTGTTGATGATGTTTTTTCAGAAGCTTCTCTCTCTCCTGATTCTTTTCCCCCTACTCCGGCCAAACCGGATAGGTATTATAGGGTTCCAGATTCTCATAAATTTCTTTTTAAAAATCTTTCGCCTGATCCGGAAACTATTTCTCAGGATCCTAAGGGTGTTAAAGTGGCCTCTGCTAAAAATCCTATTCCCTTTGACCGAGAGTCCAGGGCTTTGGAGAGATGGGGTAAAAAGGTTTATACTTCTGCTACATTGTCTATTAGGGCTTTGAACTGTCAATGTCATATGCTGAAGTATCAGCAATACCTTTTGTTTGTATTTCAACAAAAGATGTCAGCTGTGTCTATTGGTGCGGATAATCAGGAGTTACAGGATTTATTGCATGCTGTTGAACAAGTGGGTAAA
This sequence comes from Protopterus annectens, assembly GCF_019279795.1. Lineage (NCBI taxonomy): Eukaryota > Metazoa > Chordata > Ceratodontiformes > Protopteridae > Protopterus > Protopterus annectens. The sequence goes on along the minus strand of NC_056729.1, from coordinate 248,808,466 downwards.
CATACCCTGCATTGTGGTTTTGATTCTTTGGAAGCTTCTTTTAGGGCTGCAACAACTGGCGCTGTTATTAGAAGACATGCTTGGTTAAGAGATCAAAGCTTGCCGGATCAGATTAAAGCCAAACTTTTGGATGCCCCTTTGCAGCACGATGTTCTGTTTGGGTCCAGAGCTGAAGAGGTATTGAAGAAAATGGAAGACAAAGCCAAATCTATGCAGACGGTTAAGGATTTTCTACAAGTGCAACCTCCTAGATTTAGCAGACACTGGCCAACTACACCTTGGTCCTTTCCAGGCTCGGACAGGTCTCAGAGAGGCAGATTTAGGCATTCCAGAGGTAGGGGACAGTCACAGTCCCATTTTAGGAATAGGCAGTGGAGTGCCCCCTCTCTCAAGGGAGGTGAAGATTAGTCTCAACCCTACCGAAAACAGTCTTTATGACTCTCCCTTTCTGGTTCCAGGGGCTCCTCTCCCGGAAGCTCCTTTGGGGGGAAGGATTTCTTTTTTATCAAAATTGGATCCACATAACCCGGGACAAATGGGTTCTGGACATAGTCTCAAGAGGTTACAGATTTCATTTCCACACTATGCCAAAGCCGAACGGTTGGCCAGACCTGCCACATCATCAGAGGGCAGAGGCACAACGGCAGGTTCAGACCCTCCTTGCTATGAGGGCCATAGAATTGGTTCCAAATTTAGAAATAGGGCAAAGTTTGTATTCCAGACTTTTCCTGGTTCCCAGGAAGGAAAATTCGTGGAGACCAATCCTGGACCTCTCTGTACTAAACACCTTCCTAGATATTCAAGATGCTCACTCTGCAGCAGCTGCTGCCTATGTTGGGCAAGAACGCTTGGATGATGACTTTGGACTTAAGAAGCTTACCTGCATATTCCTATAAGGCAAGAGTGCAGAAGGTATCTGCGTTTCAAAGTGGGCTCAAAACATTACCAGTTCTTTGTGCTGCCCTTTGGCTTATCTACTGCACCCAGGGTCTTTACGAAGTGCCTGGCACCAGTAATGGCGTTTTGCAGACAAACAGGGATTCACATTTACCCTTATCTGGATGACTGTCTTCTTCAAGCGGACGACAAAGACACACTACTTCAGCATCTAACTTTTGTGCAGCGTCGTCTTCTGTGCCTCGGTTTCACAGGGAATCTAAAGAAATCAAATCTGGTACTCACACAACAGATTACTTTCCTGGGTGCTCTTCTGAGTACTTCAACCCAGATGGCTTCCTTGACACCAGACAAAAAAGTGCAACTGGCTTCTTTTTTCCGACACCTGGCTTCAATGAAACAGCTGACTTCAAGAAAAATTCTGCAGGCTTTGGGTTACATGGCCTCCTGCATTCTGCTAATACCATATGCAAGGCTGCATATGAGGAAACTGCAGTGGTACCTCAAGAGTGTCTGGTCTCAGCATTACCAAAGTTTGGAAACAGTGGTCACGATTTTGCCTTGTCTCCAGCGAGAGTTTCTTTAGTGGGCCAAAGCCTGTCTACAGAACAGGGGGAAGCCTTTTTGTCCTCCGCCGACCAACCAAGTTCTGACAACAGATGCTTCAGATTATGCCTGGGGAGCCCACATGCACGGGAGATGTCTTCAGAGTGTTTGGACGAAGGAACAAACGCTCCTGCACATAAATTTGAAGGAGATGCTAGCTGTACAGAATGCCCTGATAGCCTTCAGGGACCACCTTCTACCAGGACAATTGTTGATACGGACAGACAACACTACAGTAATGTGGCACATCAACAAGCAGGGGGGTCTCACTCTTACCCCCTGTGCAGATTAGCCATGAATCTCTGGTACACTGCTCTGACCTGCGGTATCGACTTACAGACACAATTCCTGCCAGGGAAAGACAACACTCTGGCAGACGCATTTCAGATCCACACGAACGGATGTTGGATGTTCGGATATTCAGGATGATTATAAAGGCTTGGGGATGTCCGGACATAGATCTCTTTGCATCCACTCAGAATCATCAACTTCCAACATTCTGCACAAGGACCTACCACAAACTAGCATGGAAAGTGGATGCCCTCTCATTCAGTTGGAAACACCTCTCAGTATATGCTTTTCCTCCCTTTCCTCTTCTACCTCGGGTACTTCTGAAGATAAAACAGGACAGACTGCACATGATTCTTTTCCTCCCTTTCCTCTTCTACCTCGGGTACTTCTGAAGATAAAACAGGACAGACCGCACATGATTCTACTGGCTCCCAATTGGCCTCGGCAGTTCTGGTATTCCACTCTGATGGCCTTGGTTCAGGAGCATCCCTGTATTCTGCCTCAAATCCCTCATCTACTGTCTCAATGGGACGGCCGGATACTGCACAGTCATGTCAAGACTCTGCATCTAGCTGCCTGGCGGATCCAGGATCTGTAAACACCTCTGCCCTTTCCAAACAGGTATTGGATGTAATCCTTGAAGCTAGACTGCCCAGCACTAGAAAATCTTATGCGGGGAAATGGAAAAGATTTTGCTCCTGGAGTCAAGTCCAGGGTGGTGATTCTTCTGTTCCGAACATTCCTCTGATTTTACAGTATCTGACAGAGTTATTACATACGGGCCTATCTTTTTCGTCTATTAAGCTTCATGCTTCTGCTATTTCTGCACATTACGATACGGATCCTCCGATTTTTTCTCATCCATTACTTAAACAGTTTCTTAGACGGGCTAAGAATATTCGGCCCCCTATAAGGGCTCCTGTTCCCACTTGGGATCTTAAGTATGTTTTGGAGAAATTAACTTTGTCTCCTTTTGAACCTGCAGCTTCCATGGATTTAAAATTTTTGTTTTGGAAAACTGCTTTTCTTTTAGCTATTACCTCTGCTAGAAGAATTTCGGAATTGCAAGCACTCATGGTTGTGGAACCCTTCCTTATTTTTCATCAGGACAGGGTATCTCTACGGACTAATCTCACATTTATGCCCAAGGTGGTATCGGCAGTGGCCTTGAATCAGTCTATTCATTTGCTTACCTTTTATCCTAATCCTCAAAGTGAGGAAGAAGGTCTTTTGCACTCTCTAGACGTGCACAGACAGCTTCGTCTATACCTGGACAGGACCAAGATATTCCGGAAATCTGATCAGTTGTTTGTCGCTTATGCTCCTACTGTTCAGGGGAAAGCAATCCACTAAGCAAACTGTTTCCAAGTGGATTGCCCATTGCATCAAGTTCTGTTACTCTTCTCATGGCAATCTGGTTCCTTTTAATGTTAGGACTCATTCTACCTGGACTACTGCTACTTCAGCAGCTTTTCTTTGTGGGGTTCCTACCAAGGATATTTTGGAAGCTGCTACTTGGAGTTCTGTACATACTTTTTCTAAGCATTACAATCTCCCCTCTCTATTCTAAATCCAGGGCAGGTTTTGCTTCTGCAGTTTTGCAAGGTTTTGTGACCACTTCCTCTGTTTCTCCTCCAGCCACCCTTTCTTAGCTTTGGGACTCAACCCTACAGTGATGACTGCAGAACCACGAAGGACATAGTACAGTTGTGTACTCTTACCATAAATGTAGATGTTCGAGTGTGTTCACTGTTGCAGTCCGGGTTACCCTCCCTCCTATCCCCTCTTTTGTTTTTTCCTTGAGTATTGTCTGTTATGAGGTATTTTGGCTGCTGAGGTTTTGGGCATGGTTTCTTTTTTAGCCTTTTCTTTCTGGGCACCTGAATTCTGGGGCAAGAAAAACTGGGGAAATGGCGTCAGCTGAGGTCTTTATACCTTCCAGCACATTGACGTCAGGATAAATGCGACCTCAGCTGGCACCGATCTAGACTTTGGGATTCTGGCCGATCGGGGGCTGCTGCTGGCAGGAAGAACCCTACAGTGATGACTGCAACAGTGAACACACTTGAACATCTACATTTATGGTAAGAGTACACAACTGTACTTTTCAGTGTCTTGAGTATTCTATACCATCATTTATTTCAGTCCTGTTACTAGTGTGCCTACCTGGATTGGACATTTTTTTTTATCCTGGACCTTGTGCATGATAAATACTATATAAAATACAGTAATTACTTAAGGTGTGGTCTGACCAGTGCACTGTAAATTGGAAACATCACATTGTTGCATCTGTAATCTGTTTTCTTGATTTCTTGCAACCTTTGTCTTCTCTCTTTGTGTGATCAGTACTCCTAGATCTTTTACCTGCGGTGTGCTATCAATTCCAATCCTCCCAGCTGGTCCTTCACACCAGGACTGTTGTGGCACAAGTACAATAGTTTTCACATGCTTGCATTAAACTTTAGCTATTACCTTTCTGCTGATAGCTTAGATTACACCCTCATATCCCCCACTGCTGCACCTATCTTTCTGTCAGCAAAGTAGCTTCTCCTGTCATCTTTTCCTACAGGCAGACAACTGAAGAATAGTGATCCAGGCCAGACCTCTGTGATACTCCAGTAGTCACTTCCTTAATTCCTGTCTTTGGCCCTTTTACTGCAGTTCTCTGTATCCCCATTGGGTTACTTAGTCTTAGTCCTAACTCAGACTCCTCCAGTTTTCCTATCCATCTCCTCTGTAGGGCTAAGTTAGGGATTTTGCTAAATTCTAAGCAGATTGTCTGTACTGGGACTCCTTTGTTAAGTTCACCTGTAACCCAGTCATAAAACTGGATCAAGTTTGACTGTCACTTTGTTTCTGGCCATTATACCATGCTGGTGTTGACTTGGAGATTGGAGTCCTTTAGAATTGCCACCAGCCTTCCCCTCAGGATTCTTATCATAGCTTTTTCTTCCATACTTGGTAAGCTAACAGGCCTGTAGTGTCCATAATTCTTTTCTAGCAAGATATCTACTGAAGATCTGCATCAGGCGTGTTAGCGTACTGGCTAGGTTCTGAGGACTTTTGGAGACAGCATGTGTGGCCATGGGCTTTGTTCTTGCTAAGACAACAATTTTCTTTTGACTCTTTTGGCTTTTGTTCCTGGTATCTCTCCACAGTTCTCTGCCCCTTCCAGCATAACATCCTCCCCTTACTTTCCTTTGTGTTGAATAAAGCAACATATTAATTCAGCATCCCTGATTTTTCTCCTTGGGTGTCTGGGCTCTTCCTCATCTTTTGTATATCCCATCCATTTCTGACAAAATAATAGTAATGAAAGATTAGTTGTATAAAGAGAAATTTCTGGTAAGTTATGTATATGTACATAGTAATTGCATATTGTAACATTCAACTTTATCATGCTACATAGAAACATTGTTTGCTTTCTTGACTTCATCTGATATTGCTTTTTTGCCTGGCTTTCTTTTACCCATATAAACTAGTCCCATTTTAAGCAGTTCATTGAACAACTTATCTAAGAAGTAGAAAGATAAATTTAATATTCTCACAAGTACAAAGGATTTTGTGGAGTTGGACGTAGTTAGCTCCATGTAAGCGACAGAAGAGTGAAACTGAGTATCAGAGTGGAATTAAAGAATTAGCAAGGTCATTTGACATTGACTTCATTGTCTTCAAAGTATAGCTGGTAAGGACACTTCAGATTAAATAAAGCAAGATATTAACTCCATTGTTGTTTTTAGATGTAGTCCTTGAGCTGTGGAAAACATTAAAAAATCATTTGTATCATAGAACTTATCTCTTGCCCACCTGGTTATCCTAGACCTGCAAGCTGAGGGTGCTGAGAAAGCAGCTGCTGTGCCATTAAAGGCTGACACGGAAGCCTCGTAATGTACTCCAACAGGTTAACTGAACAAAGCACTGTCTTGTAATCTGTTAGCCTACACTCACATTAAGACTGTCGACAGCATCCTCTACAACCCAGTTAGATACTGTGCCACTAGCCAGTTATTAAACTGGTAGTTGCCTCTGAGAGAACTGCCATTCACTGAACAAACAATTAGTGCTTACTCAGAAATTAAAAAAAATGTAAAAATTGTGATGGTGACTGCCTGTAGTCTTGTATACATTGTAAAACTGTGGAACTGTCTCCCAACAAATATCAGCAGTACCTCTTTTAGCTAAAGCTACAGCTGCAGTGATCAGTTGAACATCTGCTGTTACGGTAAGTTTACCTTACACAACCGTACTTTTGGGAAAGCTGGCCAGTGAGTTTAACCCATATAGCATAGGCTAGGGCAACAGTGATCTGCTAGAACATCTACAGTTATGGTAAGTTACCTCACACAACTATACTTTTCATTTGTTCTTTCTCTAACATATCTGGAAAGCTGAACTCCCAGCCATTGGGTTTAGAACACCAAATAGCACAGTGTCAGGTTACACTTTTAAAGAAACACTTAAAAAATGTTGTATTGTTCTTCTTTTTATTTTCAAACTTTCTTTCCATTCTTTCAGTCAGTGACCCTCCTGACCATACTTGGTGTTCAAAGTCTTTACATTTTTTTTGGTAAAGTGCATTCTGCTTATTTCCAGTGTATTTTCAAACAATTTACTTTTCTTTCTTTTGCTGGCTGTAATTACAGTTTCCCCGATTTGGTTTTGAAAACGTGCAATTTTTCTTTCATCCCTATTTAAGTATCACATCATCAGCATATATGAAGGCTGAAGGGATCCCTTGACTAGCCTGGCTTATTTTCTCCATGTTTTTGTTGTTTATAACATCACTTTTACCAAAACAAACAAAGCACTCATAGGACATGCTTTATTGTTTCTGTCATACCGATTTGTTTCCTCAACCATTTTATTTCAATATTGCCCTCCAAACTGCATGCATTTACCCCCCTTAACTGATGAGCATTTTGAGAAGATCTGTCCCCAGAATAGCTTTTATCTCCAGACTGGTTCAGCACTACTTTTCAGTGAATATTGCTGGCATTAGAAAACGTGCTTAAACTAAGCTTTTTCCATCAAAGGCAAAGGAGTAACTGCATCTTGAATTTATTGAAAAACTCTAATTTCTATGCTTCAATGTATACAATGAAAGAAAAAATCACTTTATAGAGAAGTTGTACTTGTTTTTAGATCTGAAGTCACAGCTTTATATTTTTGAGATTTTGTCTTTATTTACTGTGAAAAGAAAGAGGAAAACTGTATGCTGTTTTTAGCCAGGTGACTTTTTTTTTTTTAATGTTGCATCCTGTCAGTTTACAAAGGTCATTCTGGCCTAAATTCCATCTTGATTGTAAATTACAGTATCTGTCCACTGCTTCGAGACATTGTTCTAAAGTTGTCAGTACAAGACCCCTTGATAGTCCCATTGTCATTGTTTTACAGCATTTAGGGAAAATAGATAACATAGTGTCAAATATGTGCATGCCTGTGTGAAAATGTAAAATATCTGTATTTGCTGTGATTTGTAAAATGATCAACCATGTCTCTTTAGGGAAAAAAAGTATTATTTTTGGTTCTCCTTTCATAAGAACCTGCTTGCAACATGATTTGGAGAGAGCTTATCCTGAAAAAAATACAAACTGTATATTTCATGTAAACTGAATGGCAGAAACAGTACACCTTAATGGCTATACATAACTACTGGTGAAATCTTGCAGTAAAATACCTTTTCTGTGTAATTGAAGCATTAACGCAAACATTTCAGAATAATTTATTATGACTGCAGTTAGCTGGTGGATCCAGTTGTAAAGACACATGCACAACTTTTGACAGAACATTCTGTATTCTGGAGAAGGTAGTAGTATGTAAGCATTGTAGACCATTATTGTGCACGGGATAACCGAGCAGTAGTTGCAGATTAAGAACTGTATAACAGCAGATGAGCAGGCTTATTCCCCACTGGATTGTGTGGAGCAGACAGTTATGTAGTGTAGTGCATTAATTAAATGAAACACAGGCTCTAGAATAATTAAAGCCTAACTTAAGTGGGAGAAAGTTATAAAGACAAGAAATATCAGGCCCAGTTTATCAGATATACAGTAAAATAAAAGAAAGACTACAAAAACGCTTCTGCAATATCTAGTACGTTTTGCACGTAAAACAAAGTGAGTCTATATACACACTTAATGCTGCCAGTTTGTTGAGACAAGGATAGAAAAACACAAGGCAAGCAATCCAGATGTGTTACTACTAAGAAATCAGTACCCTGATGTGATATTAAACTGGAGATCAGTTAAGGATTACAGTGCCTGGTCAGCTAAGGAAAACACTAAACTTTTGATCTGATGGTGTCAGTCTTCATTCATTCCTGACTGATGGGTTTGGTTCCGACCTCTTGGAACCGACTCGGCCATTATACATGGCTCATGTCAGCCAAAAACTCTCGAGCTAAGGCTCTACCCACAGTGCCTCTCTCCCCATTACCTCAGATCTTGTTTGCCGTGTAGAAAATTGGACGCATCAGCAGATGCTCTTGACTAAGTTCTTTAATTTCTCTCTTTAAACTTTGTTTAAAAATTTATTTATTTTTTTTTTTGCTAGAAAGTTTTGCAGTATTATTGTTTAGTTAGTGACTGCGTTTCTGGCTATACCTACCACCTTTTTTACCTTTAGGTAACTGTTTTTACCATTGCTGGTATCAGGCCTCCTCCCTTTTTCTATTACCATTAGTAATCTTTGATAATGTTGTTGGCATCCTCTTTTTCTTCTTCTTTTTCCCTTGCTCCCTTTACCCGTTTGGGTATTTTCTTATACCATTGTTGGCATATTTAAAAAAAAAAAATCCTCTCTGTTGTGTGTGTGTGCGTGCACGTGTGTGTATATATTAGTGACAGGCTAACTTTTCAGTATGGCAGAAAAGCAGAAGAGGACATCTGGATTTAAACAGTTTCAAGATTATGGCAGGAAGATGCCCAACTCTGATGGGCATCTTTCCTGCGTGTATTGTTTGGGTGCCCTTCATTTGGACTTGTACTATTTGCCAGGGCTTTAGCACCCATACTTTAAGCTGAAAGGTGCAACAAACTTATTCTGAAAGGCTTATTAAAAATGTCCTTTTTCTGAAGCCCTTTCTAAGGCGGAGACTTCGAAATTTCCTAAAGCTGAGGCAAAGAAAAGAAGTCACTCTGTGCTGACCTCCCCTACGGCACATAAATCTAAGTCACAAAACCATAGGTTCTGGTGGTTTCTTTGGAACCTAAAGCCAAGGTACCGAAATTGATGATAACTTCACCTACGGCACCGAAAGTTACTAAGTCCTCCTTGGTGCTGACAGTCGTTGAACCGGTTCAGACAAAAATTTCTAAGGCCCCGACCACTACTTCAGCGCCAATGAACTCTTTGGCACCGACAATAGTTTCTGTTCAGCCTCCAGTATTATCTCATTCAGTTCCACAATCCCCATCCATACATCAATCTATGGTACCGAAAGTCGATTTACAAGTTATTCCTAGGACTAGATATTCCCCTTCAGTGGACCCCTTTCTGGGTTAACAACCAAGTCCCTTTATAGATAGGCCTGAGTCCCCTTCGGGAATGTTAATTTGTTCCTCCAGGGGTCTATCGGAATTGGACGTAGTCAGATTAGTGGATTAGCTTTTAGCAGCCAGAGGTCTCCCTGCACCATTGCAAACCTCTCTCCCACCCGGAGCTTAGGCTTATTCTCCACGGACTCCAGCAGTTTGTACTCCTTCACCTCTTTTCATGGTTTGGAGCCCCCCCCATTTCGACGCTTCCAGTGTCAGTTACCTCGATGCTGACAGTGGATCTTACTTCGGTACCGGAGTTGACTCTGTGGTCTTCAGATCCGTTGCACACCCGGGATCATGGTTTGGCTGTTGGCTCTGAGATCCTTGGCCTGATGACTGTTATTTCCCCTGTGCCATCTTCAGCTCTCGGGGCCACGGTAGTTTTGAGCCCTCTCTTGGCTCCTACTCTGGGTGGCGGCTAGTTGAAATGGGGTTTGACCCTGGTTCTGAGATTGTCTTTCTCGGTTCTGGGCTCTCATCCCTCTTCGGATGGGCCAGCCTTCCAGATTATGGAGAGAGCTTTGGCCTCAGCATTCTTCCAGCTGGTTTCTTCCTCATCGGAGTGCCATATTTTTAATTTCCTCTGGTTCGCAGCTGTCACAGTCTGCTGCATCGGGACAGCAGGCACAAGAGCTGCAAGACACCCCAGTTCAGGGTATCCCCTCTTCGGAGTCCTCCTCAGAACCTCCCCCCTGAAGAGCCACCCCATAAGAGGACATGCAAGAGGAAGCACCTGGATTCTCCTGAGGAATCTTTCACTGAAGACCGAGATTATAATGAAGTGGAACAGTCCCCACGGTCACCTCCAGAAGATGTCTCCTTTGGGGACATCCTAGAAATATTAAAACAGAGTTGTGATTGGAAGCCCTCAAACCCATCCTCTGAGGAGTCTGTGTTTTTGCAAGCTTTTCGTGCTCATGCTTCTACTTCTTGGGTGACCCTGTCTTTTGACGATCTAGTTAAGTTGATCATTCAGTGAGCGTGGAAGGCTCCTGACTCCATAGGGTCTAGCAGTGGATGCCATGGTGGTGATGGCAGCGGCCACAAAAAAGGAACTTGCCGAGGAGAGTTCCAACCATCCATCCTCCTAACCGAGAGTCTCGGACGATGGATAGATTTGGGAAGCGGGTCTTTGCTTCATCGACTTCCGCTATTAAACTTTTTGGCACATTTTACCAGACTACAAAGGGATCTAATAACTGAACTTTCAGATACCCTTGCAGGAGCAGTATCTGACGGGAATCGAGATAAAGTAGCCTCTCAGCTTGCCACCCTGGAGTCTCTCTCAAATTTGCCTATGCGGCTTATTTGCTCATACAGCCAAAGGAACGTCTAGGGCAGCGGGTACAGGCATTGCTATTAGGCGTCCCGCTTGGATATGCTTGCTTGATTTGGCGGAACCCTAAATCTTCCTTTATCAGTGCTCCTGTTGCTGGTACATCCTTGTTTGGCCAAAAAGTCAGACACACACTAGCCAAATGTGAAAAAGATGGAAAGACCCTTTCTGCTGTGGGCATTCATTTTTCTGCTCCTCAATTACCTTACTCCAGGAATCAGAGGAGTGGAAAAATTTGGTTCAAGAAAACCCAAGGACCTTTTTGAGACACACGTGGCTACTATTCCCCCCGGGACAGAGGGGGGAATTTTTCTGGAAAACGCTCCTCCCATGGCAAAAGGGGGTCTGCATAACCAGGACTCCAGAGATTCCTTTCCTGGACAACTCTATCAGCTGTCCTGAATGGAGGCCCAATTGCTTAGCTCTGGAAGCAGTCAGGGGCAGGTTCTCTCTGCACCTTTCAGCCTGGCTTACAATTACCTCGGATACCTGGGTGCAGAAAATAATTACTGGAGGTTACCATATTCCCTTCAATCTTTGCCCAGAGTCACAAAAGTGAATCCCCGATGTTCCACCCAGTCAGAGGGATCTAGCAGCACTAGAGATTCAAAAGCTGCTTCAGAAAAAGAGTCATCCAAGTACTCCCACCAGACCAAATAGGATCCGGATTCTACCCAAGATTCTTTTTATTGCCAAAGAAGACAGGGGACTGGAGACCAATCTTGGATCTCAGCCTATTGAACAAATTTTTATAACAGAAAAAAATTTGGATGGTCACTGTTCAGTCTATCCTTCCTTTTCTAGAGAAGGATGATTGGATGTGCTCTGTATACCTTCAGGACGTGTATTACCATATAAAAATGGACAAACGCTCCAGAAGGTATCTCCGCTTCCAGCTAGGAGCCAGTTATTACCAGTTTTGAGCACTGCCCTTTGAACTCACCACAGCACCTAGGGTGTTCACCAAATGTATGGCAGTCGTAGCAGCTCATCTGAGACTACAAGGATACCACGTGTTTCCATATCTAGACGACTGGCTCCTCACTGCCACCTCCAGCCATCTACTGCTTTATGCCATGGACTTGCTCTACATCTTGCCGACACACTAGGCATTTCAATCACCAAAGAAAAATCTCAGTTGACTCCCACACAAGATCTCGCGTTCATCAGAGCCAGGTTAAATACAGTGTCCTGTACAGCCTCCCTTCCTCTACATAGATTCCCTGAAGTTGTGTTCAGAGTTTCAGTAATCATTTCCCAGAACAAGTTCCTGCTCGTCTGGTACTACAAGCTCTGGGATCCACTGTGGTGACAATAATAATAGTTCCCCCTAACAAGGTATCACATGAGGCTGCTTCAGTGGCTCTTTGCGTCACAGTGGTGAGTTCTAAAGCATCCCATGTCCCATCCAGTCTGGATAACAAATCACTGCAAAAAGGATTTATCTTGGTGGATGAAGCCAGAACATGATCTATGGGGGTCACTCCTTTCCTCCTCTCGGCCTAAGGCCATAGTGACCATGGAGGCTTCCCAGATGGGGGGGGGGGGGCAGTTTCTGGGACAGACTGTCCAAGGGAGTTGGTCCCCATAAGAGGCCAATTTGCACATCAACATTCTAGAATTGAGGGCAGTGCTTTTAGCATTGCCAGCTTTTCAGGCTGCCCTTCCTGCAGGGACAATTGCAATCCAATCAGACAACACAACATGTCCGTAGTCTGGTATATCAACAAACAGGGGAGAACCAGGTTTTAACCTCTGTGTCGGGAAGCTCTAAGGATTTGGCAATGGGCAATTGCTTCCAGTCACTTTCTGATAGCAATGCATATCCCGGAGAACTCCGTGATTGCAGCCAAACTGAGCAGATGTATCCTCCTGCTTTATGATGAGTGGTCTCTCTATCCCAACATAGCAACGAACCTCTTTTGTCGATGGGGGTCAGCCTTGCTGTGACCTGTTCACTTCTCCTATAAAGCCCAAATGCAGCAGCTAGTTTGCCCTGATACCCCCTCGCGGAGAGTTCCCGAGATATGCACCACTTCTTGATTGGCCCACAGGACTACTGTATGCCTTTCCTCCAATTCCACTGATCTCCCATTTTCTGAGGAAATCCCAGTGGTTGAGAAGCACAGTGATTCTCGTTGCACCATATTGGCCCCATCAAGTCTGGTTTCCCTTTCTTTGGCCTCAACTGGCTCACCGCCCCTGGACTCTAGACCCAGCTCTGGATCTACTGTCTCACCCTCAGGGTCTGGTACATCCCAGTCTTCAAAATCTCAAGCGGATAGCTTGGTTTCTCCAATTCCAGTAATTGCCAGGCAGAATAACTTGTCCTCTCCAGTGCAAAGAATACTTCTGGCCTCCCATAAACAATCCACCAGGAAGCTTTATCTTAGCAAATGGAAAAGATTTTCAGTTTGGGCTACTGCAGATCACATAGAACCTTTCTCAGCATCAATTGACAAGGTACTTCAGTATTTAGCTACCCTGCTTGAAATGGGGGCTTCTGCGTCTACAGTTAGGGTTCACTTGGCTGCCATTTCAAATTTTCATAACTGTTTTAATGACCATTCCTTGATGTCTCATCGTGTATACAAAATTTTTCTTAAAGGCACTCTGCATTTAAAACCCCCTTTCAAGGATCCTGTAGCACCTTAGGATTTGATCATGGTCTTACAGTGTCTAGTAAGACAGCCTTTTGAGCCAGCAGCCACTTGCGACCTCAAGTTCCTGTCTCGGAAGACTCTCTTCCTAGTAGCTATCACGTCTGCTAGAAGAATTTCAGAATTACAGGCTTTGTGTGAAATATCCATATGTCATTTTTCATAAAGAAAGAGTATCACTCAGAACCAATCCCACTTTTCTTCCCAAAGTGGTATTGGAGTCTAATTTCAACCAGTCCATAGACTTACCATTTTTCTTTCCAAAATTTACGAACAGAGGAGAGTATTGTCTATACTTGTTAGATGTCCACAGACCATTACGTTTTTACTTGGATAGAATGAAATCTTCTAGAAAATCAGACCAACTACTATCATTTTCAGGACCCAGATTGGGCAAGTCTGTATCAAAGGTCAACCTGTTAAAATGACTGAGAGACTGTATTACCTTTATATACGACCAAAACAAACTCAAGTTGTCATCTACTGTTAGAGCTCATTCTGCAAGATCTGTTTCCACTTCAGCTGTCTTCCATTCCGGAACTTCTATGGAAGACATATGTGCAGCTGCAACTTGGGCTACTCTGCATACTTTTATCACTCATTACAAGTTAAACATGGTCTCCAGGGGAAGAGCATCCTTTGGCTCTATGGTGCTGAGGAATATCCTTCCTTAGGGCCTTCCAAGATCTAAAGTAGCTAGGCACTCTGTCCCATCAGTCAATAATTAATGAAGATTGACAACATCAAATAAAGAAGTTATTTTCTTACCATAACGTTCCATCTGTGTTGTCGGTCTTCATTCATTCTTGACATCCCACCCTCCTGCCCCTCCAAAAGACTCCTGGAGGTCTGGACCTAGTCCTGGGATGTTATAGGGTTATACCTTAGACAGGGCTTCTGCATTTCTTTTATACTAGGCAAACTCGATCTGAGATAATGGGGAGAGAGGCATTGCGGGTAGAGCCTTAGCTCGAGAGATTTTGGTTGGTGCGAGCTTTGCATAATGGCCAAGTTGGTTTCGAGAGATTGGAGTTGAACCCATCAGTCAAGAATGAATGAAGATCGACAACACAGATGGAACGTTATAGTAAGAACATAACTTCTTTTTATGAAACAAGCTGCTATCATTGTGGAATTTCGCTGATCGAGCAAAATACAGAGAAGTCGAGAAATCTTTTTGATAAAGAAAATTTTTATTGAAGAAAAAGGGCAAGAGAGGTTGTTAAATTGCCAAGCTAAATCCTGCTGTTGAAGATAAAAGGAGTAAATTAAAAGACATGCAGTGGGAGCAGTAATATACCTCCAACATTGCCAGTCCAGTCAATAATTTAATGTTCACCAAGTCTTCAGTAGGGGATAATGATACTGTTGGTCCCAAAAGTAATTTTCTCTTAATTGGCTAATCTGTGATTAAGAAATAGCTGAGATGAGTTATTTTTAAATAAGTATCCGATTACTATTCCCAGTTTTTAGGGCTTTAAGTTATTAGATATTGTTACTGTGTTACCAGAATTATTTTGCAAGAAATACAATTATGGTGCTGTATTTATTCATTCTGCCATTAATGATTTGAGGAATGTTGCACATCATCCTGTATGACTAGATGTTTAGACAATATTCTTGGCCTCTGCATCTCAAGTTTCACCGATGTCGTATTCTGTGAAATTCTGCCCTCAGCCAGAATGTCTGACCACTGCTTTGCTAAGGCAAAAATATTCAGTAATGGTAAATAACTGGTTACGGAAATTTTGTTTGAAGAAAGGGATAATATTACTGAAATGTTAGGAAGAAGCAGTTTATCACTCAGACCTTTTTGCCATGGATGGAATTCAGCTTCGTCATAAAGTGCAAGTCTTGTTTGTAAGAAAAATACTACAGAAGTTATTTATCATTTTGTTATTATTATTTTAGGTACAGCACAGTTGCAACTGGGCAGTTTAGACACACCGGATCTAATTGTATTATAAATGTGTAATACTGGAAGTATAGTAAAGGACAGTAATAAATTATTAGTTATATTGAAATCCCCTATTAACTGAATGGTTGGGCACTTTAAACCTTATTTTTGGTGAGTCTAATAAAATCAAATGTCTTAGGAAGTTGATAGCAGATGGCGTAATGCTTATGCTACCGCATTTGCTGTTAAAACATGGATTGTTCCTTAACAGTAATGATGGTGAATTATTAGGTGGTAAAATTGTTGATAGATTGCAGAATGAATCACTGCTTATTCTGTCTTGCTAAAGCAGTCCAAAGATGGATAGTTGCCAGCATTTACAGTTCATTCAAGTTGTCTATGACTATTTACCTAAAGGATCAACAATAATATTAAGGAACATCAATTATCCAGATTTTAACTGGTCTGCATTTTAGCTACATCTTATCACAAACAAAAAACTATTGACATGGTGGATGTAAATAGGTTGTAGCAAATTGTTTCTTCACCCTCATGTAATAACTGTATTTACATGGCAGATGTAAATTGGGTTGGAGCAAATCATCAGCCTCAGGTAATAACTGTAGTCTTGATTTTAGTAGTTACCAGTTGCATAGATGTTATATTTGACTTTGCGGTTATTGAGTGTTTAGGCACATATGATAGTCATGCAGTCACATTTTAACATAAAAACAAACTGACAACACAGTCTATCTACTAAGATTTACCAGCTTAGATCAGTCTTGCTTTAATGAGATAATCAGTCTAATGTACCATGACATTCTGTAGTCCTTCAAGATAAGGAATATTGAGGATTGTGGCTGTGTCTGCACTGGACTCTATCATTAAGAATAAATACAGCAGCTTATTTAAAATGTAAGTTCATTTCTGATGAAGTATTTGACTTCTAGATCCCAAAAGGAGAAATAGAAACTAAATAATGCTACTTACATAAATTATGCAACAAATCTATTTATCTTTGCTGACCATGAAAGTCTGACTGGGCAAAAAGTCATTTTCAACACATGCCAGGAAATAAAAGCTCCACAATGAAATGACACAAGGTGTCAATCAGTTTTGATGTACATAATTCACAAATATGTAAGCAGAGATTTATATGTGTTTAGTGCAATGCTAACAGAAATTTAAAATTAAAACAAGTTTTAATGCTGAATACTTTGCTGGGTATTAGCGAGCTGCAAAACGGAGAGTATTAGTGGAGTATTAGATGGATCTGATGGGAAGGAATAGTATTAGTTATGTTGAAGGTGTGTATAGGAAGAGAGTTAGTGAAATGGGTGTGTAGGCAGCAATATGAATAGTTAGTATAAGAGAGGTGTGAAAGAGTGAAAAGTCTCAATGTGGTTAGTAAAATATATTGATGGAAACAGGTGAGTAAAAGCAAAGTTGAAGTTACTGCCAAGAATAGCCTATGGAGAAGTCCAGCCAGAGGAAAAAGAAAGGCAGTGGCAAGTTTGGTATAGGTGTTCTTTAAGTAGGATTAGAAATGTGAGTGGATGTTCTGTCTGCCTTGTGTATGGGGATTTAGTTGCAGAGTTTTCTTTTTTTTTACTTTCTTGAATTGTCACTTGTGACATAGGTACACTTGTAACAAGGTCACATTTACAAACATTATGCGTCATATATTTTTGTATACAATCTAATCAAACCAAGTTTACGTAAATTATTCATTTTTGACCTTCTCTTAATCCTCATTCCTCTTCCCAAATATTTTTCTGTGTGTATTGGTCCTACACTGTCCATTTCTCTCTGCAATTTACTTGCTTTTCTAAAGATCCCATTTATGTTCTTGTATCTGTGTTACAATATTCAGTACTTCAAGTATGGTTGGTTTAAACTTTGATTTCCATTTTCTAGTAATTGCTTTTTGGCAGTTACCAGAACTACACTTAAGAAAAGCCTTAGTGTGTGTAGGCAGTTCATATCCTGTATCACAGCTCAAAAAAAATTTCTAAGTTGCACTTATTTTCTTGCCCTGTATTCCTGACATAGAGTACTCTGTAGGGAATTTTTAAAGTCTGCCAACTCATTACACTCAAACAACATATGCTGCCAGTTCTCTCTTTCTTCCCCATTATACCTCCAACATTTTCCAGCTACTTGATGAAAAATCATGTAGTGTTTGCATGGGGTATAAAAGTGTCTGTGCAAATGCTTACAGGCAAAAATCCTAAATCTTATAGATTTTGTTGCATATTTCGGCGCCACACATAGGTCCTGCCATTGTTTTCTTCTTGAATTGCTTATCTAATCTCTCTTCCCAGTCTTTTCTGACCTCCTCTGTTTGATTCCTATAGTTATAGTGCAGTATTTTCTATGACATAGTAATTACCCCTTTTTTAAGAGCTGTTTTAGATTTAAGTAAAAATTTAACCAATGCAGGTCTTTCATTTAAGATTCCCCTATCTCCTTCTCGCTGTCTGTACTCTGATAATCCCTGATGGGGAAGACTATCTTTAACCTGCAGTCCAAATGTCTTCTTGGCCTCTTCCCATTCTTTTACCTTTCACTTTCTAATTAACTGCCCCCAGCACCTTGGTTCCTGTGTCAGCTTCCTCCAATAAATTGCAGCCCTTTCTTGCTTATTCTCTGTATTCCTAATTGCAGTCATCCCTATTGGCAGAATCCCCTTTCTCCATAACCATGTTGGCTTAGTTCTTAGTATTCTTTTTGCTGCTTTATGAATATAATATTCTATATGACTCTCATTCCCTTCAGGATCTGCTTCCAAAATCTCACTCTTTCCTTATTTCTTGAATTACCCCCCCTCCTGCTTTATCATCATCCCATTCCACTTTGAATTCTAACTTTCGGTTTAATTTCTGTATAAGAGCCTTAACTGTGTAGCTCTAAAATATCCCTTCAGATTAGTTAGTTTTAAACCTGTAAAACATTAATTCAAATCAGGTAATCCTAAACCTCTTTATTCTGTTTGAAGGATCAAGTTATCCCACTTGATTCTTGCCCTCTTCCCTTCACAGATAAAATCCTTCAGCTCTTCATTAATTACTGTCCACAACTTCTCCTCTGGTTAATAAAAAAATATATACCTGATCTGTGTATAACACTAAAGGGACTAAAAATATTTTTACTGTTTGTATCTTGCTGTCTATATCCATAGGCAAGAGCTTCCAGTTTATCAGTTTTTATATTATCTTTTGTTTAGTCTCTTCCGACATATCATTAGCTGCCATAACATAATAATTTTTAACCCATACTTCTAAATACTTGATAAATGTCCCCATAAATATGAGTACTGCTCAACCAGCTCATGTGTGGGTATGTAGTTTAAAGCTATACCCTTAGTTTTATTTTCATTAATCTTGTATCCTGAAAAAGACTGAATCTGCTCATAATGCAGAGATGTCCTTTCTGGTTCCATCAGGTGCAAAATAATATCTGCAAATAAAGCCAACTTTTCTTGAATACCATACAAGTCATATCATTGAATTTCTGAGTCCCTTATTTTCTTTACCAATGGTTCTAAATACAACACAGATAACAGAGGTGGAAAGAAGACACCCTTGCCTGGTTCCTCTGTTCAGATGCAACTTATCAGAGAGGAATCCTCCATATTGATTTTACCTTCTGATCCCCTCATCATCATCTTCTTTCGGCTGTTCCCGTTAGGGGTCGCCACAGCGGATCATCTGTTTCCATTTCTTCCTGTCCTCTGCATCTTGCTCTGTCACACCAACCACATGCATGTCCTCTCTCACCACATCCATAAACCTTATCGTAGGCCTTCCTCTTTTCCTGTTACCTGGTAGCTTCATCCTTAGCATCTTGTTCCCAATGTACTCAGCATCTCTCCTCAGCACATTTCCAAACCAACGTAATCTTGCCTCTCTGGCTTTGTCTCCAAACCTTTCAACCTGGGCTGACCCTCTTAATATACTTATTCCTAATCCTGTCCACCCTCGTCACACCCAGTGCAAATCATAACATCTTTATCTCTGCCACATCCAGCTCTAACTCCTGCCTTTTTGTCAATGCCACCGTCTCCAACCCATATAACATAACTGGTCTCACTACCCTCTTGTAGACCTTCCTTTTCACTCTTACTTGTACTCGTCTGTCACAAATCACTCCTGACACTCTCTTCTCCACCCACTCCATCCTGCCTGTACTGTCTTCTTCACCTCTCTTCCACACCATTACTCTGAACTATTGATCCCAAGTATTTAAACTCATCCATCTTTGCCACCTCTACTCCTTGCATCCTCACCATTCCTCTATCCTCCCTCTCATTCACACCCATATATTCTGTCTTAGTCCTGCTGACCTTCATTCCTCTTCTCTCTAGAGCATATCTCCATCTCTCCAGGGTCTCCTCCACCTGTTCCCTACTCTCACTACAGATCTTCTGATCCCCTCATATGTCCTCCTAATTAACATTACTGTTGTATTAGGAAAGCAAATGCTTCCATTGCCCTACTCATAAAATCCCAGCTTACTCTGTCAAATGCTTCCTCTGCATCAAAACCCACTAAGAACAGAAGTATTTTCTCACATTCTGCGTCCCTGTGGATTGTTGTCATTTTATTAATGTCTCGTGTTTGCCGACCCTCCACAAAACTGTATTGATCCATATCTGTCAATTTTAGCAACACCATTGCCATGCTTTTAGCCATTATAGATATAAATACTTCAAAATCATGGTTTAAAATTGAAATCTGGCTATATGAAGCTGAATCTTATGGGTCTTTATGGACTGTAGGTATTTCAGCCCTCACACCTTTTTCTAGGTTGTTGGTGCTTTACTTTCTTTTAAAATGCTGTTAAACAAAACCTTCCAGATCTTTATCACTTTTCTTCGTTCCTAGCTTCCAAAGTTGCAATGCAATACCATCTATTCCTGGAGACATTCATACAGATTGGTTATACATCACCATTTTTATCTCATCTTTTCCTACCTTAATTGTTGAGCCTCATCTACCTCTTATCTTGGCATATTTAAGTCTTTCATACTATTTCCATTTGTGCTTTTTCTGGATTTCCTTACTACTCTGATGTATACAAATTTTTATAAAATTTCCAAAATATCTCTAATACTCTTACAAAATTTCTGGTTATTTTTCTTGCTATAGGCTCCCTAAGTTTGGCAACATATCCTTTCTACTTTCTGCTAAGTTGTTATGCCAAAGGTTTTTGTGCTCTGGAGTTATCAAAAACAGTTGCTTAACTGCAATCTTATCAAACACCTGCATATTTTCCAGGTACTCCCTTATTTTGTCTTTAGCAGTCTGCAGTTGAGCCTCTTCTTATTCTGTGATCTTCTCCTTATTCTGTAGTACTTTAATCTTTGTCAGACACTCTAAATAATTATTTTTACTTCTCAACCACATCTCTTTTTCTTTTAGTTCTACTCTATTTTTAAAGTCCTTTTTCAATTTATCCCATTCACTAGCTTTAACTTCTGGAGTACTTTCCATCATCCCTTGTGATGCCCGTGCCCTGGCCCAGCAATCAAGGAGCCTCAATCATCACTACTAACACCAGAGAGGGCATCTCACATAGGAGGAAAGGATAAGAAATACACACAGTAAAGTGCAATTTCCCTTAAGAGCATACAGAGATCGCAGTCAGTCTGGGGCTGGTCGCTCCCTTGCTCTCCAGGTCCCCAATAAGACTCCCCACTGGCACAGCTATAGGGTCCAGATCTCAGCCTAGCTGGGCAAGCTAAAACCTCCAGCACCCCCTCTATCCAACCAGTGCTTCATGTCCCTTCCCAAGTAGCTGACACACACTTTGAGATAAGAGTTTATACAACCACACAGACAATCCAGGGAAAGGCTGGCACAGGTTCTCCAGCTGTGCCCCTATTACCCAGACTATACGGTAGTACCTCCTGCCACCACACAGCTAATATTTATCAGCTACTCAAAGGCCCTTAAAATGGTGTCCAGTTATTACTGTGCAATATTATTATCCAATTGATAGTATAACTAAACAGTCAAGGCTTATTTGGAGTGACTTGTACAGTAATCACTATAAATATGCAATGTACTCTAGAGCTTAACTTATCTCTACACAAAACAGCCACAGTTGAAAGGTTTTAAAATATTTAATAATAAATACTAAAAACACCAGACAATACTTCTTACACAGTGCTAGTCAAGAGTTAGAAATCATAGATAAATACTCAAAATAATTCAGTAGTACAGTTCTGACAGCACAGAAAAACACTTAGTCTAATCTTTCTAGTTCCTAGCTATTTCTAAAAGAAAACACAATTCTAAGATAACTTGTATGAGCAAAACAGTGCTGTGAGTTTGATAGTCAAGACAAAAATGCTTAGTAATCTCTGGTTCTCTCTGTTTAAATTGAAATTACAGTTCTGATTCACATTACATCATTCCTCACACTTTCCCGGGGTTCCCAGGCTACACATTGCATCATTCTTCACACTTCCCTGGGTTCCCAGGCTAACAGAAACTGCATTTACATTCTTAACCTCTCCTTGTGTTATCTTGCAGCTGGTCAGGCAGCAGAGCAATAAAAATACATTTGCATGTTTAAATCTAGCAATTTAACTCTTGGTTAAAACAATAGAAAGAATGTCTTCATCTAGATGGGCTGGAGCCGACTTTAGATCAAAGGGTCAAAACATGCTTTTACTTGGTCAGTAGAGAGCACTGTTGTGACATTTTTTTGCAGTTCCACATCTTAACAGCAGTTTTTTTCCATTTAAGACAACAAGCCTGTGCCTTACATTAATATTTAAATGATAGAATTATATATAAAATTTTATCTGGCTAGGCTGGCAGCCAAATAAACTTCCCTAATAACCCCTGAATAATTTCCAGTAGTCCATACCTTAAAATCTTCTCTTCTTAAAGGGTATGTGGGGAAGCACCAGTGTCTAATTTTTACTTCATTACTCTGCATTTTTATCTTGGTAATTATTGGTGCATGATCTGAACTTCTGATGTGTGTCAAAGTTCTTAATTAAATACAAGTGTTCCTGTGAAATTTATTTCTATGTAGGCTAACCCAGTTATTGTACTTTGGAGAATTATATATCAATTCTCTTTGAATTCCTACCACTGAATTCACATCTTCCATACCAAATATTTTCATATTTTTTTGGGACTCTACCCTGTTGTTATATTTTTCCCTTCTCGGACCCCCAGATACATCCTTGTTGCAAATCAAATTCCAGTCCTCACCTATAAGTAATATTCCCTGCTAAAAGTTGATTATTTCTTCCAGTTGGTTTCAGCTCCATAATAGCAGTTTTAAGTGGAGTATAAAGACATTGCCAGCATAATCTTCATTCCTTGCCAGTAATCCCTTAATACCACAAATCTGACATTCTTTTTCCCCCTCTTCTATCACTGATGGAGATATAGCAGTTAATGTAAGTACTGCTCTTTTCCTTTGTCCCTGGTATTCTGATGAGTATCTGTCCTGAAATCCTCTTTTGTAAAATTCACAGGCTCAGTTCTTTCTAAATGTAAATATTGGAAGAGCATTGCACCACAAGTATTAGTATTTCATCTGAGTATTCAAAACTTGCTAAGCAACCAAAATGGCGAAAAGACAGCTTCAAAACAACAGCTTCAATAACAGGCTTTTACCATATTGAATCCATAATATATGAAATATAGAGCTTTGCTGTTGTAAAAGTCAAGTGGTGTTGTAATTCCACAGCTTTAAAACATGTGGATGTCATAAAAACATAAAAAACCAACATAAACCTGAAGAACCCTTTTGATGTAAACAATGGACAAGCGCTTTCAGCTTTTTCAAGCCTTCTTCAGATTCTTCAGAGTGCAACGCTCTTCCAATATTTGCATTGTTTTTTGTTCTGTTTAGCGGAATTCACTTCTTTTTCTGGATTCTTTCCAAATGTGTCTGCTGTAGCATTGCTGTTTACACTGTGCATGTGTTAATATAATTATTCTTTCCTTTTTGTCTATACCTGTAAGACCATTCATATTCCAAGATAATATGAAAAGTGTCATTATGATAAAAAGTCGTTATTCCCACCTGTTGTAAAGGACAGTTTTTAAATGTCTATTTCCAGCTTTTGTGATACATGCACCCACTAGTGTTTGGCCTGGTTAATCCTTTTATACAGTTTTTTTCTTATCAAGATTGGAACATTTTTCACATGTTACAAGACCACCTGTTTTAATGAAAACTCAAAAAAGACACCCCCAGAACTTAACTTAATAGGTTTCTAAAGACCAGCTGAAATGTTTATTGCTAAAGAGAAAACTTTTCATTATATTCATTGTTCTCTTATTTACTTATTTCCACTTAAATGTTTTTAAATTAAGCCAAGGGTCTCGATCCAGATATTCACCTATGCAAAAGTAAGAGAAAATGTATCAACTCTACATATATTATGATCTGTGTACTTTTGCACCATATCCCCCATTTCAACAACCCAAGATTGCAGCCTGTTAACTTAAACATGCTTTTGTCTATCCTTTACTTTTCTTTTGCGTTGTAATGCCTGCACTTGTCAATACCAGGAAAGACTGAAAGAAAGAGAGACAAAAGGGCATCTGTTTACTTTAGTGCCTTTATCACATGCAAGAACATTTAAAAATGCTTTACTATAAAACATACAGTACATATCATGAAATGTTTCATAGAAATACTGTTAGGAACAGAAACTGATTTACGGTTATCTTTTTGCTTCCTCTTCCCCTTACCTCATTGTCCTTTAAACATTCATAACGTGAAGTGAGGCAGATGCCTTTCATTTCCCCACAGGTTTAACAGAATCAACAAAAATCCACTCTTTCCACATTTTTTTTATAAAGCCATATTTCACAGTTGTAATTGATGCTTTGCAGTCTCACATTTATTCACTAATTTCTGTGTTGCTGCTGCTGTTCATCTCCATCACCCAACTCTAGATTTCAGTTAATTTCCAAGGTACTCATTGCTAGTCAACTTCTGTGCTTTTCTTGGTCTCTCAAGCATTTTTGTTTGGAATAGTGGAAAACGTTTCACTGTCAAAGTCTTTTAATGTGGTTTATTGTCAGAGGAATGAGAAGCAGAGTCCCCTTCTGCATGATGGGCCACTTTTTTGTGAACATACTTATGTTCATCGTGTTTCACTGTTGCAGTCATTACACTTGGGTTATCCGCCGGCAGGCGACCCGCAGTCAGCCCGAGTTCCAAAGTCTTGGTCCGGTGTCGGTTGTTGTCGCTTCCTCCCTGACGTCAGTGCGCCAGGGGTATAAATGTTGCAACCGATGCCATTTTCTCCAGTCTTTCTTGCCGTGCAGTGCCCCAAGCAAAAGCAGTTTGCAAGTGCCGTTTGGCCGACTCCTGAGATTTTCAAAATTGAATTTCAGAACTGAAGTCTTCAATAAAACTAAGTACCCCGTTGGGGAAACTTTTTCTTGCTCCAAACCGATGTCAGTAAAAGTTAATAATTGTATTTCTTGTGGGAAGCAAATACCTCATAAGGACTTGATTCACTCTTACTGCATTCCTTGCCTAGGCCCTGATCATGACGTCACTAGTTGTTGGTTTTGTGCTAGATTCAATAAACGCACTTTAAAACGTCGGTTTGAATTTGCTTTACATTACTTTGGACGAAGATTTAACTATATAATGCCGTCGGATCAGCCGACGCCCGCTATTTATAAAAAAACGCAAGGACAAAGAAAGAGACAGGCATCCGAGGTCCAAAAACCGACGACAAAGCCTCTTCTAGGCCAGTCGCCGGTTCTCAGTGAGGCGCTTTCGCAGCCCCTGACACCTGCTACCTCAGAGCCACAGGCCGCAACCGACAGCCACGTGGAGGCCCCGAGGCCTGTGGAAACTCAAGGTATTGGGCCTACGAAAACTATGCCCTCAGATGGGTCCGGAGCCGCTGAGCAGGCACCGGCTTCTGAGGGCGTCTTCAGACCTTCACAACTTACTATTAAGACTACTACAGCAGCAAAGGCAAAGTCAAAGACAAGGAAACAAGTGCAGCATTCTCCAGAGCAGTCTTCTATGCCAAAGAAACAGATGCTAAAAATGGCCGAGGACCTAATTACTTTAATCAGGGGCTCCCATCCCCCTCCTGACATAAGGCCTAGGCAAGACAGATTATGATTCCTCTGATCAAGTTTCCATTTCCTCTGATTCTTCTTCTGATCAGGGCTATTCTCTCCCTCCTTATGAGGACTCTGATGCTGAAGAGTCCATTCCTTCAGCCTCTCCACCTGAGGATTATTCTTTTGGGGAAACCCTGCACACCATGATGCAGCATTTCCACTGGGAGAGCCAGGATTGCTCAGAATCCAAGAAAAGGCTCAGAGATTTCCTTTTACTGCCACAGCACAGACCCCTGGCTATCCCTCCTGTGCTTGATATTGTAGATGATGTCTTTACTGAATCCAGTCTGTCTCCAGATTCTTTACCCCCTGCACCAGTAAAGCCAGACGGGTACTACAGGGTCCCTGACTCTCATAAATTCCTTTACAAAAACCCCGCTGCAGACCCAGAAACAATTTCTCAAGGTCCTAAAGGGGTTAAAGCTTCCACTGTAAAAATCCTGTCCCCTCAGATAGGAATTCCAGAGCTCTGGACAGATGGGGGAAAAAAGTTTACACTTCTGCAACTTTAGCTGTAAGAGCTTTAAACTGTCAGTTTCACATGCTTAAATATCAACAGTATCTCATGTCATTGTTAAAGCAGAAAATGGTTACAAATACAGGAAGTCCAGACAGTAAAGAAATGCAGGAATTATTGCATGCAGTTGAACAAGTGGGAAAGCATACTCTGCAATGTGGTTTTGATTCATTAGAGGCTTCTTGTAGAGCCGCAGTTACAGGCTCAGTTATTTGAAGACGTGCTTGGTTGAAAGAACAGAGTTTACCTGACCATGTTAAGGTAATGTTATTGGATGCACCTCTACAGCATGATACTTTATTTGGTGTTAAGGCAGACGAGGTGTTAAAGAAAATGGAGGATAAAGCAAAGTCAATGCAAATAGTGAAAGATTTCTTACAGGTTCAACCACCTAGATTTAGCAGAAACTGGCCTTCAAAAAATTGGTCCTTTCCAGTGTCAGACAGGCCACAAACAGGCAGATTACAGACGCCCAAGAGGCAGATCTCAGCCCCAAGACACCTACAGACCTAGGCAATGGGGAGCTTCAACCCCCAAAGGAGGAGAAGACAAATCACAACCCTATAGGAAACAAACACAATGACTTCCCTCTGCAAATGCCAAGCTATTACCAGTTGTAAGCACCCCTAGGGGGAAAGCTAGCACTTTTCTCAAAAAATTGGCACATGATCACCCAAGACCAATGGGTGCTGAATATAGTTTCTCAGGGGAACAGGTTCCACTTCCACATGCTTCCAAAACTAAAGGGTATGCCAAACCTGCCACAAAACCAGTGGACAGAGGCACAAAAAGAGATAGCTGCTCTTATGGAAATGGGAGCTATTCAAAAAGTTCCACAAGAAGAACAGGGACAAGGTTTTTACTCAAGACTTTTCTTAGTACCCAGAAAAGACAAGGCCTGGAGGCCAGTACTCGACCGGTCAATTTTAAATACTTTCCTGGATGTACCAAAATTCAAAATGTTAACACCACAGCAACTCCTGCCCATGCTGGACAAGGAGGCTTGGCTAGTTACTTTGGATCTCAAGGAGGCATACCTGCACGTCCCAATCAGACAATCGTGCAGAAGATACCTCAGATTTATAGCAGGTTCAATGCATTACCAATTCTCTGCACTGCCCTTTGGCTTATCTACTGTGCCCAGGGTCTTCACAAAATGCCTGGCTCCAGTAATTGCATTTTGCAGACAAAAAGGAATTCAAATATATCCCTACTTGGACGACTGCCTTATTCAAGCAGAGAGCAAGGATATTCTTCTAAAGCACCTGGCATTTGTAAAAAAGTTGCTAATTTGCCTAGGGTACACAGTAAACGAAAATAAATCAAAACTAGTGCCCTCTCAAGAGATAATATTCCTGGGTGCAAGCTTAAATACATCTGCCCAGATGGCTTATCTCACACCAGACAAGCAAAGGAAATTGACTACTTTCAAATGATGGCAAAAAAGACCCAGCTCCCTGCAAGAAAAAATCTGCAGGCCCTGGGTTTCATGGCATCCAGCATACTACTAATTCCATATGCAAAGCTGCATATGAGGAAACTGCAATGGTATCTAAAAAGTGTTTGGACTCAGCATTGTCAAAGCCTAGAGACAATCATAACCTTAATCCCCTGCCTACAACAGGAGTTTCAATGGTGGTCCCAGGCCTGTCACCACAACAAAAGACAGCCTTTCACCTTGCCTACAGCCAGGCAGACAATAACAACAGATGCATCGGATTATGCCTGGGGAACACATATGGCAGGAAAATGTATTCAGGGCACGTGGCCCAGGGAGCAAATGCATCTTCACATCAATCAAAAAGAGATGCTAGCTGTACAAAATACTCTTGACAGCCTTCAAGGGCCTAATACACCCAGGACAACTACTGATAAAGATAGACAATACTACAGTTATGTGGTACATAAACAAGCAAGGGGGCACACATTCCTACCCCCTATGCAGACAAGCCATGAACTTTGTGGAACACAGCACTGACCTACCAGGTACATCTGCAAGCACAATTCCTGCCAGGAACAAAAAATACACTGGCAGACGAACTAAGCAGAAATCTCATGGATCCTCACGAATGGAAGCTAAATCCACAAGTGTTCAACATGAGAACAACAGAGTGGGGATGCCCAGACATAGATCTATTTGCCTCCCCTCACAATTGCCAAATACAGACATTTTGCACAAGGACTTATCACTCTCAAGCATGGAAAGTGGATGCTCTGTCATTCAGCTGGAAAAACCTGACAGTCGATGCCTTCCCTCCAATACCTCTTCTCACCAAAGTACTTCTAAATGTCAGACAAGAGAGGCCAAAAATGATCCTAATTGCACACTGGTATCTAATACTAAAAACTCTGACTCAGGACCCACCTTGGCCTCTTCCTCTAATCCCTCATCTTCTGACACAGCAAAACTATCAGATTCTGCACAGTCAGCTCAGTACCTTACACCTGTCAGCATGGCGAATAATGTAGCCACTCAGACTGCAACTCTCTCTAAAGCTGTAATGGATGTAATTTTGGAAGCCAGGAGGCCCAGCACTAGGAAATCTTATGCAGAAAAATGGAAAAGATTCTGTGCTTGGAACCAGGCACAAGGACTCGACCCACTGATCCCTAATATACCTCAGATTTTGCAATACTTGACTGAGATGTTGGACAAAGGCCTATCTTTTTCAGCTATTAAAATCCATGCCTCTGCCATTTCAGCTCATTACAGTGCGGATCCTCCTATTTTTTCACATTCTTTACTATGACAGTACCTCAGAGGGGCAAAGAATATAAGACCCCCTAGAAGAGCACCACTACCAACTTGGGACCTCAATTTTGTTTTAGAGAAATTAACACTGCCTCCATTTGAACCAGCCAGCACAGCTGATCTTAAATTTCTGTCATGGAAAACTGCTCTGCTCCTAGCAATAACTTCAGCAAGAAGAGTCTCAGAGTTACAGGCATTGATGGCTGTAGAACCTTTCCTCATTTTCCATCAAGACAGGGTTTCTCTTAGAACAAACCCCACATTCATGCCAAAGGTGGTCTCCAATGTGGCCTTAAACCAAACCGTTAATTTGCCTACTTTCTAGTCAAATCCCCAGAATAAAGGGGAAAACTTCTGCACCCTTTGGATATACACAGGCAGCTACGATTTTACTTGGACAAAACAAAAGCCTTCAGAAAAACTTAGCAACTGTTTGTAGCATATGCTGCAGGATCACAAGGAAAGCCAATTATAAAGCAGACAATCTCCAAATGGATAGGACACTGCATCCGCTTCTGTTATGCACAACATGGCAAATGTGTGCCGAAGGGCATTAGGCCTCATTCTACCAGAGCAGCAGCCACATCAGCAGCTTTCCTCAGAGGGGTACCAACCAAAGATATTTTAGAAGCTGCAACCTGGAGCTCAGTGCACACTTTCACCAAGCACTACCACCTACCTCTCTACTCCAAATCTAGAGCAGGCTTTGCCACCGCAGTTCTGCAGGGGTTGTTAGCCTCGCCAAATCCAGTCTAGACCCAGCCAACCAACCTCAGCTTTGGGATTCTACCCAAGTGTAATGACTGCAACAGTGAAACATGAACATAGTACAGTTGTGTACCTACCATAAATGTAGATGTTCGAGTGTATTCACTGTTGCAGTCCAGGTTACCCACTCACCATCCCCCTCTTTGCTGGGACTATTCTGTACTTCTCAACTCTATACAACCTATGTGGTGTATTTGCTTGTAGATTAAAAATATGTTTATAGTATTATATGCATTTTTGTTTGGCATACTTGTATCTTTTCAGCCTTCCTTTCTGGGGGCACCTGACATCTGGGGCAAGAAAAACTGAAGAAAATGGTGTCTGTTGCAACATTTATACCCCTGGCGCACTGACGTCAGGGAGGAAGCGACAACAACCGACGCCGGACCGAGACTTTGGAACTCGGGCCGACTGCGGGTCGCCTGCCGGTGGATAACCCAAGTGTAATGACTGCAACAGTGAATACACTCGAACATCTACATTTATGGTAGGTACACAGCTGTACTTTATATTTCCTCCTTAGCCTGTTCTGCATCCAAAAATTATTTTGATTGCCCAGGAAAAAAATATTTTAAAGACAGGCAGATACAGCTGCTTGAAACTCACACTTGCTTCTCAACATTTCCTGATTACTGGAGTAAATGTGTTTCTCTTCTGCCTGGTGTACAGTGAATAATTTTCCACAAACACTCTACTGTCTCCAACTTGTAATACTTAGCTGTGTTGCCAAAGTTTTGTCAGTATCAACTCTTTCTGTTGGTAGGTTTGCATCTTTACTAATACATGTCTCCGCTACTTTCTCATGGTCAGGTTTGGAGCATACAGTAGGTGCTCTTTCAATTAATAATTCCTTATTTATACCTTCACAAAATTAATACAGTCTGCTCCTGGTACAGCGGAAAATCTCAGATTTTCCCTCTGTGCTCTGTGCTCTAGTTTTACCATGTTTTGCAACATCTCTTCTTGAACACAGTCTTTTTTTCTTTGCAGTCTCTGAGTTTTGCTGTTTTACCAGCTCTATCTGACTACACATTTAAAGCATCTTCCCTTTTTTCCAGCCTTTTGTTATTTGAGTTTATTTTAATCAGCTCTGAGCACATTTGACTTATTTTTTTCCTCTAGATTGCTGGAAGCCATGTGCTACACCAAAGCTGGAGCTTGAACTGCTTTTTGCTGAACAGCTGTGGTAGTCTTCCAAGTCTCTTGTTTTCTCTTCACCTTTCTAGTTGATTTTTCTTAGGCTGTCTTAGTTTCTTTTTGGCATCCAGGCAGTGTACTTACTAGCCTGTAACTGAATTTACTAAAAGTTACAAAAGTTCCTGGCTTTTGTCTAATTTACTAAAAGAGACAAAGTTCCTGGCTTTTGTCTTTCAGTTTCTTTTTTCACACTGGGAGAGCTGAAGTTAAGCTGGTAATCAGTGTGCATTCAACTTGGAAATTCCACTAGTCCCAGTGTTTTGAGACATAAAAAGCCATAGAGTTTACGTTCAAGGCAGTTAAGTTGTTCTAGTACCAGGCAGTGATGAGTTTTATATGCAAGACTGACTGTTAATGGTGTTACTTTGTTATAGCAGGCTGACCGTTTTAGTCTCGTAGGTGATATTAATGTTTGTGAGTATTGGGAAGGCATTAGAGTAGTGATAAAAGAAGATAGGCCGTGAAGCTAAGTAGATCTGGCAGTGTTTGTCAAGTAGTATTTGACCCTGTCAAATGATCCACATTTTTGTTTTGGGCAGACTTGTATTCAGTTATGACTCCCAAGAAGTTTTGTCTGACGTAGTTTCTTTTATAGTGCTGTTTCTTCAAGTTATGTGAAATGTCTGTTTCTGGCTTGGGTATTCGGTGTTAAGACCACCATGTTTGACGTTTTCTGTAGTTTAGTTATGGTTGAGGCAGAACAGATGAAGGTGGAATCATTGGTATATTGTTTGAAGGTGGCCAGTTTAGTAGTCGTATAAATTGTTTTAAGAATATGTTAAATATAAGGAGGCAGAATATTGATCCTTGAAGAGCCATGACAGGAACAGGTTTCAAATTCTGAGAGCTTGTTGCCATTTAACTGCTTGCTTACAATTGAATAATTAGCTGTGGAACCAAGAAAGAGGGGAGAGCGAAAGTCCGAGGTTGTCAAGTTCAAAGCGAAGATTTTGGATAGGTCAAGGAAGAGTGAAGAAACTTGGTTGCCATCATTTCTGTTTTGATTAACTGTGCTAATGAAATTAGGGAGGGTTCGTGTAGTCTGTAGTTGGGCCTTAACCTAAGTGGGGTATTAGAGAAAAAATTGTGCAAGAATTCATTTCTGTAGGATTTTAAGAGAGTTGATAGGATAGCTATGGGTTATATTTTGCTAATGTACCACCTTTATGAAGTGGTATTATATACACATTTTTTCCAGATGAGTGGAACAAGACAGTAATTCACCAAATAATCAGAACAGAGACGGAAAGCTATTGCATATACAGCAATTTTTAGAAATTCATTTTGAAATTTGTCTGCAGCTATGGTTGTTGGTTTTAGTTTGGAAAAAAGCTTTCTTGTGGTTGAACTTGATACATGGTGAAAGGAAAATGATTGATTGAGGTGTGCTTAAATAGTGGAAGTGAGAGGGCAGAATTGGGGATCGTCATCGGTCAAAGAAAGTGCTGTCTGGATAAAATGGTCATTAAATTGAGTAGCTAAGGAATCATTTTTCTTAGTTGTAGTAGGATAGGTCGGTGGTGCTAGTGTATTTATTTAGGGATGACCAGAGTAATTTGGAATTATGTTGATTATTTCAGAGGCTGCAGTAGTAAGGTTTTTTTTTTTCTGTTTTAACATAGAGGTTTTGGAAGGTGAGTTATCATGTTTTGTTTGTGTACCATTGTTTCCATGCTTTGTCACTTTGTGACTTTTTGTTAGTCATGGTGCTGTTTTTATTTTACCCCTTTTGTTCTGAAAAGTGCTAATTTATTTAGCACTATGAGGAAACTGTAGTTGAAGTAGGTACTGGTTCATCTGGGGACATTGCTGTTTGTTTCTTCCAGTTTTAAAGGGGTGAGAGTTAAGATGATTGTTGCTGTATCACATCTGGATAGATTACATATATGATTTCAAACGGTGTTTGAAGGTGAGCTAAATTGTTCTGTTACTGCATAGTTTGGGAAATGGTCACTATTTGTATTTGGTGAACATCCAGAGGATTTTATTTTGGTTGGTTGGTTTGTTAGAATCCAGTTAAGTATGGACTCTTGTTAATTTTTTGTTAGGTCTGGTGGGGGAGTTGATCAGTTGGATAAAGCCAAGCAAGTTTATTGAGTCCTAATGTTTTGTTGCATTACAGATTACCAGTTTATATTTGGGTTACCTAATATGAAGGTTTCATGCTAGATGTTGTAGTCATCCAGTCAGGGATATATCTGCAGTATTAACTAACAATGTCCTTCGATTCATATGCTGCTGTATCCATAACATGAGGGTGTCTGCCTCTGGTTGTCTCCTATGTCCGGGCATTTTATAAAATTTAGCTGCTACTGCGAAGGTACGTGCAACGACTCGCATCACTCAGCGTACATTGGCCATAAATGGACGTCAGGTGTAAAGCGGACATCAGCAACTTTAATGCCACCTGTGTTACTGCCAACTCCAGTGGTCACTCATTTGGAGAAGTGACTTCGGGCTCGTTCATGTTTAGATAAGTACCCCATAAGGGTTTTTGGTTACCTTTTTGTTACTATGTTGTGGGATAAGGTCAGGTAGAAAGGGCAAGTGTTGGTATGGAAAGCAGATTCCACATAAAGACTCGCACAAGGTCTACCTATTCTGTGTAGGCCAATACCATGACCACACCACTTGTGAAATCTATCAGGCTTTTGTTCCCAAAACTCTTAGGAGCCATCTTGCTGCATCAGAATTGTAGCTAGAGAATCAGCACTTGAAACGCTTAGCCAAAGACATGGACCCAATGTCGGGAACCTTGGAAGAGACGCCCGCAAAAAAGGCCAAGAAATCTCAGCCTGATCCTACTGCTGCACTATCTATTCCGACCGTACTTCTCGAGGCCAATGAACGCCTGGAGTTCCGAGTTGGAATCCAAGGACCTTTCACTGATGGGTACCTGGGAGGAACCAGTCGAAGAAGCCGCTAGCACGTCTCAGAGGTAGTTGCAGGGGTCCAGCTTGGGCATTGGGGGAACCAAGGCTTATTTCCGAGGACCCACGTGGGGTTTTCCAAATTATCGTAGTCGAAGAAGCCGCTAGCGCGTCTCAGAGGGAGTTGCAGGGGTCCAGCTTGGGCATTGGGGGAACCAAGGCTTATCATTTCCGAGGACCCACGTGGGGTTTTCCAAATTATCGTCCGCGAAGACGTTGCCTCTGATGTTGTGGAGTGCCACCTGGAATCTGGCCCTTGTTCCCTGCATCGCATCACAGACACCAGGTCTGTGTCAGATGCTCCCAGAAAGAAGAAGCAAAAATCAAAACATATTGCTCCTTCTCAACCATCCGTTCCATCTGACCAGGTGCCTGACTGGCAGGCCTTTACTCAGGGCCTACTTAATGCATTCCTTGCATTACGCCAGGCCCCTTCAGTCTCTACTCCTAAGGGCAAACTTTTAGATGATATTTCCGCTGAAGAAGAGGATTCCTCAGGGGATGAATCCCTAACTTACACTTCTCAAATTGCCTCCCCTCTGGGGTATGCTTCTCCAGCAGAGGAGTCAAATGGAATGGATTCCCCAGGGGAAGATATTACCTTTAGGGGGAACAATACTGTAAGGACTTTTTTAAGTGGGACTGCTCTCAGGTTACTGAGAGTCAAAAGAGGTATTATGACCTCTTACAGATGGAGTCCCCTAATCCGTCTGCAGTTCCTCCTGTGCATCCTGCCTTTTTGGATGCCTTCTGGCTGCCTCTAAAGCCTCCGATTCACAACCCCCCTGCACCAAAATGCTCAGACAGATTTTATAAGGCTCCTGAAGATGCAGAATTCCTCTTCAAGGCCCCTTCTGCAGACCCATCCATGACTTCTGTGGGTGCAGATAAAACTTCCAAACTTCTCCTCTCCACTTCCCTCCTTTCCTCGGATAAGGAAAGCAGAATAATGGAAAGACTGGGCAAAAAAGTGTATACCTCTGCCACTTCAGCAGTGAGAGCCATAAACTACCAAACTCATATGGCCAAATATTCCTTGGCCCTTCTTACTGATGCTGTTAAGCAGTTGGGTGACCTTCCTGATTTCCCCATTGCTAAGGTCTGTGTTAAATTCCTGCAGTCAAGTAACTAGACACTCCACTAAGTGTAGTTATGATGCAGTGGAGGCTTCATCAAGGGCTGCAGCCTCAGGTTCTGTCATCTGGAGATATTACTGGCTTACGCTACAACCTCTGCCTGATTACATTGTCAAAACTCATGAACCCGCCCTTGGATAACAAGATTTTGTTTGGTTCAGTGGCTGCTGAACTGTGCAAGGCCCTTCAGGTGAAGGACAAAAAGCTCCAGGACCTCAGGATCATATTTGTCTCCCCGGTTCCCCGCTTCCAGAGGAACTATCCAGTTAAAACTCCCTTTTTGAGAAGGCCTTCCAGACACTTGCCACCCAAAAGGAAAAAAAGATTCTAGGAAGTAGACCCCCTTCAAGTCTTCTCCCTCTACTCCAGTTCAAAAACAGCCTTTTCAGACCAAGCCTTGTAATCTGCGACTACCAGGCCTTAAGCCCAGATGCCCACCTCTCCATGTGTCTCTCCCTGTCCTTCCCTGCTTGGAATCAGGTTACCCAGGACTCTTCTCTCAGTAATAAAACTAGGTTATTTCATGGTGTGGGAAAAGAGACCTACCTTCAGAGGCATTTTTCAACCCCCCCCCCACAAGACCAAATGGCTTCCTTTCCCCAGTTCTGCAGGCCCTCCTCTCTTAAGGCACAATTCAGGAGGTACCTCCACAATCAAGAGGGAAAGGATTCTACTCCAGGATGCTCCTGATCCCCAGGAAAGATGGTCCCTGGAGACCTATCTTTCTAAACACATTCATCAAGGTTCCCTCCTTTTGGATGCTAACCCTTCCTACTCTCCATCCCCTGATCCTCCCTCAGGCCTTCATGGTGTCCTTGGATGTAAAAGATGCCTGCATACATATTCCACTCCATCCTATTTTCTGGTAATTCCTTCATTTCTCAGTGGGTTCTGTGCATTTTCAGTTCTATGCTTTGCCATTTGGTCTCTCTATGACCCCAAGAGTGTTCACAAAGTGTCTATCCCTGGTCATTGTCTTTGCCAGAATGCAGGGTATCCAACTCTTCCCCTATCTGGACGATGTCCTCATCCAGGCAACGTCCCCACAGTTGGTCCAGCAACATCTGGGCTTCAACCTAGGGTTCACCATAAACCTTCACAAATCCTCCCTGACACCCTCTTAGGATCACGTGTTCTTAAGATGCAGGATTCTAACAGGACAAATGATGGCTTGTCTCTCCCCAGAAGAGTCTGTCCCTCACCTCTCATTTCCAGGAGATTATCCCTCTCAAAGCCCTGTCGGCCAGGGAGTTTCTGAGGCTCCTGGGATTCAAGGCCTCCATCATTCCCATGGTACCCTTGGCTAGGAAGTGCTAGCATGAGGAAATTCTAGTCGTACTTCAGGACAATCTGGAAGCAACACCTGCACCCTCTGGAGTTTATGGTACCCCTGCTTCCCTGCCTTTCCAGGGAACTAAATTGGTTGATCGCCTAGATCTCTGCCAATCCAGGTCTTCCCCAGCAACCTATTCCCCCCCAACCAGGATCTGTACACAGAAGCTTCAGATTCGGGTTGGGGCGCAACCTTAGGAAAATGGAGAGTGAGAGACACTTGGACCCTGGGCCAACAGAGGGAACACATCAATATCAGGGAGATGAGAGCCTTGATATTGGCCCTCCAGATCTGCAAGGATCAGATTCTACCAGGTCTGCTGAGATGGTACACAGACAATATCACTATGATGTAGTACATCAACAAACAGGGGTGGACAAAGTCCTAACTCCTATGCATATTGGCTCTACAGATGTGAGAAATCGCCCAACAGAGACAAGTAAGCCTCTTAGCTGTCTTCATACCTTCTGCAGAAAATGTGATGGCAGATGCTGTAAGCAGGACCATGACTGAATTCCACGAATGGATGCTAAACAGGCATGTGTTCCTGGATCTGGTCCATCGATGGGAAATACCTCAGACCTTTTTGCCTTCCCATGAACAGACATCTCCCAGCCTTCTGCACCAGGATAACCCTCTTCCAGGGTATGGAGGGCAGATGCTCTTTCCTTCCCATGGAAGGGGATGTTCGCTTATGCATCCCCCCCTTTCATCCTTACAAAAAGTTCTGCTGAAGATTCAGAGAGAACAACCTCAAATCTTGTTGTTGATCCCCTTTTGGCCAAGACAGCATTGGTTCTCCTTACTACATCATCTAGCCAAGGGGAATCACCACAAGTTAGCCCACCGGATGGACCTGCTCACACAGGAGAAGAGACTCTCATACACCCCCAAATATCCACCCTGAACCTTACATTGTGGGTGATCGGACGTTGATTCCCTTCAGACACCTTTACACCGAGGATGTGCTCCAGGTTCTGCAGGAGGACAGAAAACCCACTACCAGAAAATCCTGTTTGTCCAAGTGGAAAAGATTTTCTATTTGGTGTCTAAAACAAAATATCCAGTCACTGACTGTAGAACGTCCAGTGGTTTTGTCTTACCTGTGTGAACTGATGAAGTCTGGCTTGTCATGCTCTTCAGTTAAAGCACACCTATCTGCCATCTCAGCATGTCTACCTCTTGCCCCCCACCCAGCTTCCAGACTGGAAGCTAAGCTCTTTTTAAAGGGGGTACTACACATTGGACATCCAAGGAAGCTCATTCCCCCCTTGGGATCTTAATTTTGTATTGGACAAGTTGACCTTACCGCCCTTTGAGCCAGCCAAGGACCACTCTCTCCAACACTGCACATGGAAAACTGTCCTCTTGGTGGCCATTACTTCAGCCAGACGGGTCTTCGAACTGGAAGCCATCATGGCCTCTCCCCCCTTCAGAGTTTTCCACAAGGACACGGTTTGCTTACTCACTAATCCATCCTTCATGCCCAAAATAGTTAATGAACCTTCCCTGAATCAGGCCGTTAATCTTCCTACCTTCTTCCCTTCACCTCAAACATCTGCTAAAAGGATCTTTCACTCTTTGGATGTACATAGGCAACGTAGATACTATTTGGCCAAGGCCAAATCCATCCATAAATCTGATAGGATCTTTGTCTCCTATCACCCAAGAGCCCTGGGACACACTGTTTCCAAGCAAACCATTTCCTCCTGGATATCTCAAACTATTTCCTTTTGCTGTACAGTCCATGGCAAAAGGCTTCCCTTCCCCAGTGAAGGTACACTCCATTAGGGCTGTGTCCTTCTCTGGTGCCTTCTTTAAGGGTTTGGATACAGCTGCCATTTTTTGAAGCAGCTACATGGTCATCTGTCCACACTTTCACCAAACACTATAAGTTGGACATAATTTCCAGGGCAGGATTTGCCAGGGCTGATCTTCATGGCTTTGTGGAAAATGTCTCTGTTCCTCTACCCAGTTCTTAATAGCATGAGCTTTTGCACTCTCCTTCATGTTATGGATACAGCAGCATATGAATAAAAGGGCACAATATAGTTGTGTAAAATCTTACCATAACTTTAGATGCCCTTCTCTTCTATATGCTGCTGTATAGTTTCCCACCCTGCAATTTCCTCTGATGCTTGCCTGACTCCTGAGTACCCACTCCATAGTTGCTGGTTTCCAGTGGCATCCAGTTCTGAGGTAGGTATGTGCTGACGTCCACTTTTTACCTGACTTCCGTTTATGGCTAGCATACATTGAGCGATGCAAGGTGTTGCATGTACCTTCGCATTAGCAGCTAACTTTTGTAAAATGGCCAGACGTACGAATCAATCGGAGACAGACTCCCTCATGTTATGGATGCAGCAGCATATAGAAGAGAAGGACATCTAAAGTTATTGTAATATTTTACACAGGCATACTTTCCTGCCTGGTGGGATATAGATTGCTGTGATATACATGAGATTTTTTTGATTGACTTTGAGGTGGGAAAGTAGAAGTTTGTCATTGAATTGTGGAATATTTAGGTTGGTTAGGAACTATCTAAGGTATTTTTGTGGATAATTACTGTGCCGCCTGCTACCTTATGTTTCCACTCCACTCTCATTATATTAAACCCTGAGGGATTGATATCATTATCAGTATTTCTTTTTTAATTTAGTCAGGATTCAGTGTCAACTACATTATCTGGAGAAGAGCAAATCAGTCATGTTTGAATATTGTGGATTTTTTTGCAGATACTTCAAAGATTAATGTTTCAAATAAATGAGAGTTGTCAGTAGAGTCTGAGATAGTCAAGGTGTCATTTGATGCAGAGGGCTGGCTGTTGCATGGTGCTGGGGTTTGGGTGAATATCACCACTAAATTTCAGTATGGGGTGGAGTGGATATTGGTATAGTGCCATGTAAATTTGTGTTTGAGTTTTATTGCCAGTGATGGAGTGAGTGTCTTAATATTAATACACTTACATTGGAAGAAATCTGAATTTTTAGGTTGGAAGAGGTACTAGGATGTCATGAATGACAGGGAAAGGAATTTTCAGGCAGTGAGTCTGGGTTTGTAACGGATATGATGATGTGTGAGGGTAGAATTGTAGTAAGGTATGTAAGCATAGTGAGCAAGAGAATCAACAGTGAATGTCATAATATCACTGTGGAGTGGAGTGAAGTGAAAGGAAGGGAAAGATGCTTTTGGGGAGATGTTTGACGGAGCAGAATGGAAATATTTTAATGTATTGGTATGTGATCTGACAATCTCCATCGGAGAGAGAGAGAGGGGTGTATTATTGGTTGTTTAAGGAAGTGAAAAAAGGACAAGTGTTAATGAAAAAAATGGAAGAAATCTGTGAGGAGAAGAGAATGGGGATGTGAGAATAACTTGGGTGGAAAAATGTTACACCAACGTCTCATACATGTACGTGTTTTGGTGACAGAAATGAGCATTAATGAGGAATAAGAATAATTGTACAGTGATAGTTTGAAAAACAGTTATTGGTGGGGGATAATGGGGAGTATGGGCAGCTGGGTTAAGTGCAGGTTATTTGTGGAAGTTGCATGTAGGGTAGAGATGGATGTGTCTGTTTATCTGGGGAGTGGTTGCTGGGATGAGCGATGATAGATAAAGATTTTCCTAGACTGAGTTTCTTATCATGCGAGTTGTTTGGATAGATTCTTTAAAGGAAAACTCCATCCTAGAACTAAAATAAATCTGTTGTTTTCACTCTATCTTAACCTCAAAATCACTCTGTTTTATTTAGCTTGTTTTCCACAATATGGCAAGCAGTGGGGCTTGACTTATAAACGTGATTTGTTTCTGCCTCACCCCATAATGCTTTGTATGACTCAAGTAATTGTGAATTCCCATGCCATTGACATATAATGGGATTTGTGAGAGTCACTGTCATCTTCTATACCTTCTGTAAAAGAACTTCTTTTCTGTCTCTAATCACCCTCATTTATGCTTGGCTCAGAGCTTGTTTTACACTATACTTAGAAGTTATCCAGCTACAGCCAGAAAAGTAGCTAAATTTGCAGGCATTTGTTCAGGGTTTTCTTTTGTAGTCCAAGAGGAATTGACTGTTCCCTCCCCCCACACTACTGCAGAGGTGTTAAAACTGTCACTGCATTGAGAAACCCTTGCAGAATCAAGTGCAATTGACTGCTCTTAATGGAAAGGAAGAGACTTCCAATATAAATCTCTCTACCTCTGCCTGCAGTAGGAAGATCTATTTATTTATTTAAATAGTTTCATTATTTTTTCTGGGTGCAAGTAGCAAAAACTGCTTGATTATTTTGGTTTGTGTTCAGAGTGTCAGCTGTTCATTATTTATCAGTAAATAATCTTCAGGGCATGGAAAAGGAGGAGAAAACATTGGTACATAGAACAGAACTGCCTATATAGAAAAGTGGGAGATTTGCTAATGTAGTGTCTGAAAGGAGTAGTTTAGGAAGTTCAGGCAGCCTGATAGAGCAGGCTGTATCTTGTTAATTATTGAGGGGAAAGGGGATGGACTGTAAAGCCTCAGAGGGCTAGTGGGTGCTGTCTTTGACTATAGAATTGCCAAAGAGCCAGCAGAAGACCACCAAGCACAGAGGTGTTAAACTTTTCACAGGTGCTGTTAGGAGCAGACCATAACTGAGACAGTTACTGAAAATAAACAGTAAATTCCCATTACTGTTAAGATATAACTGAATGTTAAACTTCTCTAAAGGTTAATTACTAAGTTACTCAAAGATGAAATAAAAAAAATCTTCTAAAGCCAGGTTTGAAAATGTATTATTGAAGGACGGGGGCAAAAACTTTACTACAGGCACATGAACATGCAAAGACAATCCTGCTGTAATGATGACACTTTAGAGATCAACAACAAATGGGTCACTGATTCTTCTTTAACAGTCGAGATGTATAATAGTTTTCTGCTATTAGTGAGAGCTCTTATTTAGCAAGGGGCATAAAATTGAAGATGGTACACTAAATTCATATTATCAATGCTATACATGCAAGTTTGTAATTTTTTAGCTATACAAGTAGTATGGGACTGGATTGTGTTACTTGTCTGTTTTCACAAAAGATTGGGGATGATCGTGTTATACCGCCATACTATCTGTTTAACGCTTCTTGCTTATAAGAAAGGAGATACGCGTTTAGTGAGTAGTAGGCATGTAAGACTAACATCTGTTATGGGCTGCTATTTTGAAAAATACTTAATCAGTTGACTGCACAAAGTGGTTTGTTAAGTTATTTATATCTCTTAACATGTTCATCATTTGATCACTTCTGCACTAGGCTTAGCTATATGGGTTGTATCATACTAAGGATATTACAGCAAGTCAGCTTTCAAAACTTAAGTGAACTTTCCATGCACCCAAACTGTTAATTAGCTTAAGCAGAGCTGAACAAAAAGAGTTGTGTGGGTGCCATGCCCCTCAGTACTGTCCTGTTGCCAAAGAGCTCTTCCTCTTGTTGGCTTTTGAGAATTGACAGCTAATATTTCTCCATTGCTGGACAGATAAGTTCCCTTCAGGGGAAAAGAAAAACAAGTTAACTTCTGCTGTAAAAGTACTACTTTGATCTAAAAAAAGTGTTTACATAGACTGTTGGCCACTTTTTACTAGAGTGTTTCTTTTAACTTTTGAGGAAAAAGTTGTTAAAATTAAGTTAAAAACTAGCTTTTCCTGTCTAAAAGGTTGTGTTAAATTACTTTTGGGAGCTGGTGTAAGTGTTTTCAATTGCTTTTCACTGTGTTTTTTTGTGGAAAAATCAACTTTTCTAATACTTAACTGTTTCGCCTACCACTACTGCCCGGCTTTCCTGGGATTTTTTGGCATCACCATGGGACAGCCTGCTGGTTCCTTGGTTCTTCCAATCACAAAATGAAAAAAAGCTAAGCAGACATCGCCCCTAAACCAGGCTATTAAATTGTCATAGGTAGACATGGGTGACTCTGTTTGGCCATTTCTGGTCCCTCAGACTATTCATCTTTTTCTTAGCTTTTCTGGTATACTCCCTAGAGCCACCATGGACCGGAGTTTAGACATGTCCCCTGCGGCTGTTGGAGTGTTATTGGCAGGCAAGGGAGAAACCCTCTTGTTGAACTTGGAAGAAATGCAGAGAATACTTCTCTACCTAACAAGACTGCAATGTGTATCCTTGGGGAGGTTCTGCCTGCCAAAAGTTGTTATGCTTCTTTAGAAATTCCTATCAGAAAGAAGCAAAAAGTTACACATTTATCTTTGTCTGTCTATTACTTTGGGCATGAGTGATTTATTGGGCTTGGCTCTGTGCTTAGTTCAGTCCTTTGATCCTCCCAGTTCTCGTGTTACTGGTAAGAGAAAAAGGAATTCTTTACTGTCTTAGTATCTACAGGACATGGAACAGGAAAATGATTCTGACAGGGCAACTTCTGATGTGAAGTTGTTCTATCTCGCCTTCATTCTCACTGATGGGTTTGGAGCCGATCCTCGGCTCCGACTTGGCCAAATACAAAAGCTCAAGGTCTTCAAGCAGCTCATGGCCCACTCCTTGTCCTATGATGTAGTGATGCTTCCCTCAGATCTCGTTTGCTGCTGCAACAGATTGGGAGTTCTTCAACAGCTCTGGCCAGTATAAGTGAAATTTCTTAATATTTCTCAGTAGTTCTTGCATTTCTCAATAATTACTGATATTTCTTGCTATTTCTTAGCTTCTAGTGAGTTCTAGTATTAGTTTAAAACGTAGAGAGTGCATTGTTTGTTATTAGTTGCTGTTCTTTTTTCTAGGCCAGTTTCTCACAGCTTGTTTAAGTTAGAGAGTTGTTTTTCTCCCTACCCTTATAGTGTGTGCTGTAGAATTAGAAATAGAGTGTGTTAAGCTTGAGCCCGGATGTTTTAGGGCAGTAGTTTCTTTATTCTCTGTGTGCTATAGTGTTAGAAATTATAAGAGTTAGAGCCCTGTTTGTTTTATTAGGGCTATCCTAGATATACATATATATATATATATATATATATATATATATATATATCTATAGTATTGCGTGCTTTCTTCATAGTCACTCATGTAATCTGTTTTTTGACTCAACGGTTATATTATTGTATAGGCATGTCTCAACAAGAGAAAGCTAAATCTGGATTCAAGAAGTGTCCTAAATGTGGACAAAAAATGTTGATTACAGATGGTCACACAGAGTGTGTTTTGTTTAGGTGAGGTCCACCTACAGGAGAATTGTGCCATCTGTCATTCGTTTAGCTCTTTTGTTCTTCACGAACGTAGGAGCAAGTTAATAGCCAGGGGATTATTGAAGTCCTCTTTCCAGGAATCTTTAGATAAGGATAAACCTGCAAAATCCTCCAAGACTTTGTCTTCTAGCTCGTCTTCTGGGTCGGAGCCGAAAAAGGGATGTTCATCGTGCATACAGCTGCAGTCATAACAGATGGGGTTCTCCTGCCGTCAGGCGGGTCCTCGGTCGGCCGAATTCCAAAGTCTAGGTCCGGCGTCGGTTGTCGTCACTTCTTCCCTGACGTCAGTGCGACAGGGGTATAAAAGAACCAGCCGACGCCATTTTCTTCAGTCTTTCGTGCTGCGCGGTGCCCGAAGCAGAAGCAGTTCGCAAGTGCCGGTCGGCCAGCTCCTGAGATTACGAAAAATTTGGAACCGAAGTCTTCTTAAAAGCTAAGTACCCCGTTGGGGAAACTTTTTCTTGCCTCAGACTGATGTTAGACAAAGTTAATAATTGTATTTCTTGTGGGAAGCAAATACCGCATAAGGATTTCCATTCCCTCTGTATACCTTGTTTAGGCCCAGACCACGACATCTCGGTCTGTCGCTTTTGTGCTACATTCAACAAACGCACTTTAAGCGTCAGGCGGAGTTCGCCCAGCATTATTTTGGAAAAGCATTTAACTATACTATGTCGTCGGATACTCCGACTCCGGTTTTGTCTAAAAAACGCAAAGACAAGGACCGACACTCGAGGTCCGCGGCCTCTACCGACACCACGCCTAAGCCGACTACACGTGGTCCGGTTCTCAGCGAGGCACCTACGCAGCCCCTGATTACCGACGACCCATCTTTGGCGGTGTCTCCTGTACCCGAGGTCGCAGGCTCCTTGGCCCACACCCTGACTACAGATACCGAAGCCATGCTTGGCGTTGAAACACAGAATGTGGACAGGTCCACCTCCACTCAAGGTGTCTTCAGACCTTCCTCTTCTTTCTCCATCAAGGCTTTCACCAAGTCTAAAGCTACCATGCACCCTAAGAGACCAGCTACACAGGGCCCATCTTCAGGCCCCATGCCTAAGAAACAGATGCTTAAAATGGCTGAGGATTTAATTACTCTAATCAGAGGTTCTCAGCCACCTCCGGACAAAAGACCCAGAGTGGAGGAAGATTCCCCCTCCTCTGATCAGGGCTCCATTATTTCAGAGCACTCTGATTATCAGGAACAGCCTTACTCCTCTTTTGAAGACTCTGATGCAGAGGAATCTATTCCTTCTGTATCCCCCCCCTGAGGATTACTCATTTGGTGAAACTCTGCATACCTTAAGGGAACACTTCCACTGGGAAGGCCAGGATTATTCAGATTCCAAGAAAAGGCTCAGGGAATTTCTTTTGTTACCCCAGCACAGGCCTCTGGCTATACCTCCTGTCCTGGAAATCCTAGATGATGTTTACTCGGAGGCCTGCC
Organism: Protopterus annectens; assembly: GCF_019279795.1. Taxonomy (NCBI): domain Eukaryota; kingdom Metazoa; phylum Chordata; order Ceratodontiformes; family Protopteridae; genus Protopterus; species Protopterus annectens. Next base: position 248,763,814 of record NC_056729.1, on the reverse strand, counting down.
TTAACCCGGATTCTCTTCCTCCAGCTCCAGTTAAGCCTGACAGGTACTACAGGGTTCCTGACTCACACCAATTTCTATACAAAAGCCATGCTGCTGACCTAGAAACCATCTCTCAGGGGCCCAAGGGAGTTAAGGCCTCCATTACCAAAAACCCATTGCCTTCCGAGAGAGATTCCAGATCCTTAGAAAGGTGGGGAAAAAAGGTATATACCTCGGCTACCTTATCCATGAGGGCCTTAAACTGTCAGTTTCATATGCTAAAATACCAACAGTTTCTGTTATCTCATTTGAAAAGTAAAATGTCACAACCTGAACAACCAGACATGAAGGAGTTGCAGGATTTGATGCATAGTGCAGAACAAGTGGGTAAACATACCTTACAATGTGGTTTTGATGCTCTAGAGGCCTCATGTAGAGTTGCTGTTACAGGCTCAGTCATACGTAGGCATGCCTGGCTCAATGAACAAGCCTTGCCTGATCATGTCAAAGCTAAATTACTAGACGCCCCTCTTCAAAAGGATGTACTATTTGGGGCAAATGCTGAGGAAGTATTACGGAAAATGGAGGAAAAGGCTAAATCAATGCAAACTGTGAAAGAATTTCTGCAGGTCCAACCCCCACGTTTTAGTAGAAATTGGCCTTCCAAAAATTGGTCCTTTCCTGCCACAGACAGACCCCAAAGAGGCAGATACAGGTGCCCGAGGGGCAGAGGACAAACACAAGGCTCGTACAGAGGCAGACAATGGCAAGCTCCTACACAAAGAGGTGGTGAAGACAACTCGCAATCTTTCAGAAAGCAAAACCAATGACTTTCCCCTTTGCATGCCAACCAGGTCTCAAATGGCAGCCCCCTTAGGAGGAAAGCTGGCACTATTCTCAAAAAATTGGCATATTGTCACAAAGGACAAATGGATCCTGGACATTATAAACAGAGGCTACAAATTCCATTTTCATACCCTTCCAAAATGAAAGGCATGCCAAACCTGCCACACAATCAAAGGGCAGAGGCACAAAAGCAAATTTCAGGTCTTATAAACATGAAAGCTATTCAAGAGGTACCTACACGAACAAGGTCAAGGTTTTTATTCCAGGCTATTTCTGGTGCCAAGGAAGGGAAAAGATTGGAGACCGATTTTGAATCTTTCCATCCTAAACACATTCCTACTCGTACCAAAATTCAAGATGCTCACTCTACAGCAACTTCTTCCCATGCTGGGCAAGGAGTCTTGGCTGGTAACATTGGACCTCAAGGAGGCATACCTGCATGTCCGAATCAGACAAAATTGCAGAAGATACCTCAGATTTCTTGCAGGTTCAACCCATTATCAATTCTCTGCATTGCCCTTTGGTTTATCTACTGCGCCCAGAGTATTCACGAAATGCCTGGCATCAGTAATTGCCTACTGCAGACTTCAAGGGATACAAATATACCCTTATTTGGACGACTGCCTGATCCAAGCGGACAGCAAGCACATTCTTCTGAAACATCTGGCTTATGTAATAATATTATTAAACTCTCTAGGATACACAGTCAACAAAGAGAAATCAAGACTAATACCTTCTCGGAAGATAATTTTCCTGGGTGCCAATTTGGACACAAACACCCAGATGGCCTACCTCACGCCAGAGAAGCAGGGGCAACTAATTCAATATTTCAGAACACTGGCAAATTGCACCAGGCTGACTGCAAGGAAAATCCTGCAGGCTCTGGGATTCATGGCATCTTGCATCTTACTAATCCCATGTGCAAAGCTGCATATGAGAAAACTACAATGGTACCTAAAAAACATATGGTCTCAACACAGCCACAGTTTGGAAACAATAATACCATTAATTCCATGTCTGCAAAAGGAATTTCTGTGGTGGGCTCAAGCATGCCAAACAAACACAGGTCTTCCATTCAGCAAGCCTCAAGCAAATCAAGTCATCACAACAGACGCCTCGGACTACGCCTGGGGGGCGCACATGACAGACATTCAGGGCAAATGGACCCAAAAAGAAAAGCACCTTCACATCAATCAAAAAGAAATGCTAGCAGTGATAAATGCTATTATAGCTTTCAAGGACCTTCTACAACCAGGTCAGCTATTGATAAGAACAGACAACACCACAGTTATGTGGTACATATACAAGCAGGGAGGAACACATTCTTATCCCCTATGCAGACTGGCCATGTCATTTTGGAACATGGCCATGGACTTACAAATGGAACTACAAGCACAGTACTTGCCAGGCAAGGAAAACACGCTGGCAGACAACCTAAGCAGGAATATGACAGATCCACACGAATGGAAGTTGCATCCAAAGGTTTTTACAGAAATAATCCAAGAATGGGGAAGGCCAGACATAGATCTCTTTGCCTCTCACAAAAATCATCATTTGACAAAATTCTGCTCAAGGCTCTTCCATCCAAAGGCCTGGAGAGTGGACGCTCTCTCTTTCAGTTGGACATCAATGACAGTTTATGCTTTCCCACCTCTTCCTCTGCTGCCCAAAGTCCTATTGAAGACCAGAGCAGACAGACCAAAGATGATCCTCATTGCTCCGGACTGGCCAAGGCAACACTGGTACCCACTCCTGAGGAGCCTGACGCATTCCCCACCATGGACCCTGCCTCTAATGCCTCTTCTTCTGACTCAGCACAGCTTCAAAACTCTTCACAGTCAGCTGAAAACACTCAATCTAGCCGCATGGAAGATTCCTTAGCATCGCAGCAGGCCCTGCTCTCCAAGGAGGTGCAGGATGTCATTTTGGAGGCCAGAAGGCCATCAACTAGAAAAGCTTACTCTGCAAAATGGAAACGTTTTTGTGTTTGGAATGAGAAAAAGGGCCAGTGCCCTGGAAAACTGAATTTACCTCAAATACTACAATATTTGGCTGAACTGCTAAGCAGTGGACTTTCGTTCTCCTCCATCAAAATCCATGCCTCAGCCATTTCTGCAGAATACAACACTGATCCACCTTTATTCTCTCACCCTCTATTAAGACAGTTCCTCAGAGGGGCTAAGAATTTAAGACCTCCAAGAAAACAACCAACACCTGCTTGGGATCTTAATTTCCTTCTGGAAAAACTGACTTTGCCTCCTTTTGAGCCAGCTGCCTCATCAGATTTACAATATTTGTCCTGGAAAACAGCTTTCCTTCTGGCTATCACTTCAGCTCGGAGAGTTTCAGAACTACAGGCTCTTATGGCTGTCCAGCCTTTTATCATCTTCCATCAGGACAGAGTTTCATTACGTACCAACCCGTTCTTTATGCCTAAAGTGGTATCCAGGGTTGCTTTAAATCAGGCCATACATTTACCTACCTTTTATCCTAATCCTCAAAACAAAGGGGAGAGATTACTGCATTCCTTGGACATCCACAGACAACTGCGTTATTATCTGGACAGAACAAAACCCTTCAGAAAATCAGAACAGCTTTTTGTGGCCTATGCGGTAGGAGCTCAAGGAAAGTCAGTATCCAAACAGACAATCTCAAAATGGATAGCCCACTGCATATGCTTTTGCTATTCCTTTCATGGCAAAACTGTACCTACAGGCATTAGAACTCATTCTACCAGGGCCACAGCCACCTCTGCAGCCTTCCTCAGAGGAGTTCTTCCAAGGATATTTTAGAAGCAGCCACTTGGAGTTCTGTGCATACCTTCTCCAAGCACTACAACCTACCATTATAGTCCAAATCTAGAGCAGGCTTTGCCACTGCAGTCTTGCAGGGCATTTTGGCTCCTCCTAGCTCCACCTAGTGCCTACCACCCCTTTCTTAGCTTTGGGATTCTACCCATCTGATGTCCTTCAAGGATGCATCTGCAGTCCTTACAAATGGGTTGTCCTGTCGTCAGGCAGCCCTTCGGTCGGCCGGATTCCAAAGTCTGGGTCCTGCTTCGGCTGGTGTCGCACTTCACCCGACGTCATCGCTGCAGTTTTTCGGGTATAAAGGCATCAGCCAACGCCATTTTCCCCAGTCTTTCTTGCCGCGTGGCGCCCGAAGCAGAAGCTGTTCGCAAGTGCCGGTCGGTCAGATCCAGAGATTACTACTACCGAATACTACTTCGAAGACTTCTAAAAAGCTAAGTACCCCGTTGGGGACTCTTTCTTGCCTCAGCCGATGTCAGAGAAAGTGAATAACTGTTTATCTTGTGGGAAACAAATACCTCATAAGGATTTCCACTCCTACTGCATACATTGTTTAGGCCCAGACCACGACGTAGCAGCTTGTCTAGCCTGTGCTTCTTTTAACCGACGGACGCTTAGACGTCGGTCGGAGTTTGCTGAACAGATTTTCGGCTCTGATTTTGCCTATATTATGCCGTCGGATCCTCCGACAACACAAATTACCAAAAAACGCAAAGAAAAGGACCGACACTCACAGTCCGTGGTTTCGGCCGAAACCGCGATTAAGCAAACCGCGAGTGTCTCAGTTTCGGCCGAAACCGAGCAAGCGGTTCTTTCTTCGGCCGAAACCATGCCTTCTACCGAGGCCTCCTCTAACCTGGTAGAATCGGCTTCTGAAATCCAACCTTCTGTTGCGGTTTCTCAGGAGTTATCAGACACTATTCCCCTGGATATTTCTACCCCTGCACGTGGAGCTGCTAGGCCTCCTGCAGCCATGTCTATTAAGGCCTTTGCCAGGGCTAAAGCAGCCAAAGCTTCAAAACCGGTGCCTGCCAAACCCCCCTCACACAGGCCCAGCACCAGCTCCCATATGCTTTCTTTGGCTGAGGATCTCATTTCTTTAATTCGTGAATCCCAGCCTCATCCAGACAGGACCTCTCACCCACCTCCAGAAAAGAGGCCTAGAGCAGAGCCCCCTGAGCCAGTATCCACAGATGATTCCTCTGATGACTCAGAACATACAGACCCTCCTGAGGCTCCTTATTCCCCTTACGAAGACTCTGATGCCGAAGAGTCCATTCCTTCAGCCACTCCACCTGAGGAATTTTCCTTTGGGGAAACCTTCCATGCTATGAGGGAACAATTTCAGTGGCAGGGCCAAGATTTCTCAGACTCCAGAAAAAGGCTTAGAACCTTTCTACATTTGCCACAACATAGGCCTTTAGCTATACCTCCAGTTCTTTCTGTTGTAGATGATGCATTTAATGATGCTTGCACTGCTCCTGATTCATTACCTCCGGCTCCTGCTAAGCCCGATAGGTTCTACAGGGTCCCGGACACACATCACCATTTATACAAGGCTCCTTTTGCAGATCCAGAGACTATCTCCCAGGGCCCTAAAGCTGTAGCAGCTACTTCTACTAAAACCCCCCTCCCCTCTGAAAGGGAATCCAGGTCCTTAGAGAGATGGGGTAAAAAAAGTTTACACCTCTGCTACTTTGTCAGCTAGGGCTTTGAACTGCCAATTTCATATGATTCAATATCAAGAGTTTATGCTTGACCAGTTAACTAAAAGCTGTCCTCTGAAGAATCTTTAGATAAAAATATGTTCAGGATATGGTACATAACATACAGCAGGTTAGTAACCATTCTTTAAAATGTGGCTATGATGCACTGGAGGCTTCCTTTAGATCAGCCATGACTGGCACAGTTATCAGGAGACATGCATGGTTGAAAGAACAGGCATTACCAGACCATGTCATATCAAAGCTTTTGGATGCACCCATGGACAAGGTCAATTTATTTGGTTCCCCTGCACAGCAGGTACTAAAAAAGATGGAAGAGAAGGCGAAATCTGTACAAACAGTGAAAGATTTCTTACAGGTTCAACCTCCAAGGTTTAGCAGGAACTGGCCCTCCAAGAATTGGTCCTTTCTGGACTCATCTAAGACACAGAGAGGCAGGAATAGGTGTTCTAGAGGCAGAAACCAATCCAGGGGTGCCTACAGGGGACGCCAGTGGCAAGGCAACAACCAGCGAAGCACGGACGCAGCCACCACCACTACAACACAATCACAGTGACTTGGCTGTGGCACCGCCTACCAGGGAACAACTGGAAGCACCCTTAGGCGGAAAGTTAACCTTATTTTCAAAGAACTGGCATTGCATCACAAGGGAAAAATGGATTTTGCAAACTGTACACCAAGGTTACAGGTTCCATTTCCATACTCTACCAGGAAAGAGAGGAATGCCAAACCTACCACCTACTCAAAAGGCAGAAGCTCTAAAGCAAATATCTCAACTATTAAGAATGAGAGCTGTGGAAAAGGTACCACCTATGGAGCAAGGAAAGGGATTTTACTCCAGACTCTTCCTGGTACCAAGAAAAGAGAACAAATGGAGGCCTATTCTAGACCTGTCCACTTTAAACACATTCCTCATTGTTCCAAAATTCAAAATGCTGACACTGCAGCAGCTTCTTCCCATGCTGGGCAAGGAGTCTTGGCTGGTAACTCTAGATCTCAAGGAGGCATACCTGCACGTCCCCATACGACCAATTTGCAGAAGATACCTCAGATTTCTTGCAGGATAAGAGCATTATCAATTCTCAGCATTGCCCTTTGGCTTATCTACTGCGCCCAGAGTGTTCACGAAATGCCTGGCATCAGTGATTGCTCATTGCAGACTTCAGGGGATCCAAATTTATCCTTACCTGGACGACTGCCTGATACAAGCGGACAACAAAAGCAAGCTAACAGAAGACTTACAAAGAGTCATTTACCTGCTGCAAGCCCTGGGATATACAGTCAATATAAAAAAGTCAAGGCTGATCCCATCCCAAAGAATTACCTTCCTGGGTGCAGAGCTGGACACAACAAAACAAATGGCATTCCTAACTGCAGAAAAGAAAGAGCAACTACCTCTCTACTTCTTGGCATTAACAAAGCAGAACCATCTAACTGCAAGAAAAGTACTACAAGCCCTAGGCTTCATGGCATCCTGCATAATTCTGGTCCCTCATGCCAGACTGCACATGAGAAAGCTACAGTGGTACCTAAAGAATTTGTGGTCCCAACACAAGCACAGCCTAGAAACCAAAATTCCAATAATCCCATGCCTGAAGCAAGAGTTCCTATGGTGGGCTCAGGCCTGTCAATCAAACACAGGACTGCCCTTCTGCAACACTCAACCAAGCCAAACCATCACGACAGATGCCTCAGACCTCGGTTGGGGGGCACACATGATGGGCAAGTGCATACAAGGCTTATGGACTCAAGACCAGCTGCGCCTGCACATAAATCTAAAGGAAATGCTGGCAGTAAAATTGGCAATCCAGTCATTCAGACCATTTCTCCAAGAAGGTCAGTTGATGATAAGGACAGACAACACCACAGTTATGTGGTATATCAACAAACAGGGAGGCACACATTCATATCCTCTATGCCGGCTGGCACTGGACCTATGGGATGTGGCTCTGAGCTACAACATTCAGTTACAAGCAATTTTTGTACCGGGAAAAGAAAACATTCTAGCAGACATATTAAGCAGAACTACCACAGATGCCCACGAATGGATGCTGCATCCGGACATCTTCAAAGCCATCACAAGACAATGGGGATTACCACAAATAGACTTATTTGCATCCCCACTCAATCACCAGCTAAAGAAATTCTGCACAAGGACGTACCACCCACTTGCTTGGAAGGTGGACTCCCTATCTTTCAGTGGAAAAACCTGACAGCATACGCATTCCCACCACTTCCTTTGATGCACAAGGTGCTTTTGAAGATCAAAGAGGAACGTCCAAGGATCATTCTGATAGCTCCAGACTGGCCAAGACAACACTGGTACCCATTGCTGAGGAGCATGTCTCGGGAACAAATATGGACACTACCCCTAATCCCATTACTGTTAACACAGAACAACTACAACATCCTGCACCCAAACCTGAAAACTCTGCAGCTAACTGCCTGGAACATTACATAAGAGCAATTAACCCAAATTTATCCCAAAGGGTTAAAGACATAATCCTGGAGGCTCGTAGACCTTCAACAAGAAAGAATTATGCAGCAAAATGGAAAAGATATCTCATTTGGAGTACTGCAAAGGGAAAAGATGTGACACTGGTAAACATAGCCAACATCCTGGAGTACTTGGCAGAGCTCTTCCATACAGGCCTGTCCTATTCTTCCATCAAGATACATGCATCAGCTATTTCAGCAGAATACAGCTTGGATCCTCCTGTCTTCTCTCATCCTCTGCTCAGACAGTTTCTAAGAGGAATTAAAATGTAAAACCTCCCAGGAAACCACCATTGCCAGCATGGGACTTGAACTTTGTGCTAGAAAATTGACACTCCCCTTTCGAACCAGCAGCAACAGCAGAATTACAATACTTATCCTGGAAGACTGCTTTCCTGCTGGCAATAACTTCAGCAAGAAGGGTCTCTGAACTACAGGCATTAATGGCAGTGCAACCCTTCCTGATCTTCCATCAAGATAGAGTGTCCATGAGAACAAATCCTACATTTATGCCTAAGGTGGTATCCAGAGTCTCTTTAAATCAGGCTATCCACCTACCTACATTCTTCCCCAACCCACAGAACAGGGGAGAAAGACTCTTGCATACCTTGGATGTACATAGACAATTATGCTACTACCTGGACAGGACCAAGTCCAATAGAAAAACTGACCAGCTTCTGGTAGCATATGCAACAGGAAAGGAAGGAAAACCAATTTCAAAACAGACAATCTCCAAATGGATAGGAAATTGCATTAGATTTTGTTACTCCTACCATGGAAAGAAAACTCCAGAGAACATCAGGCCTCACTCCACAAGGGCTACAGCCACTACCACAGCTTTCTTACGAGGAGTGGCTACCAAGGACATTATAGAGGCTGCTACTTGGACCTCCGTGCATACATTTGCCAAGCATTACAATTTACCTTTATACTCTAGATCCCGAGCAGGTTTTGCCACTGCTGTTTTGCAAGGGATCCTAACTACACCATAATCTCTACTCTTTTCCTCCTCCCTAGTTTAGCTATGGTATTCTACCCATTTGTAAGGACTGCAGATGCATCCTTGAAGGACATAGTACAGTTTTGTACCTACCATAAATGTAGATGTCCGATAGGAATGCATCTGCAGTCAGGATTACCCACACACCTTCCCTCTGTGGTACTCCTAGGGTGTTTGCCATCCTTCAGCTAGCTTGGGGATCTATTATGGTGTATTTGTTTGTATATATGTACATACATGCTTATTTTATGTGTTTGCTCTCTACTATTTGGAAACATTGGCATTTATCCAAATTTAGCCATCCAAGAGGGCACCTGGCATCTGGGGCAAGAAACACTGAGGAAAATGGCGTCGGCTGATGCCTTTATACCCGAAAAACTGCAGCGATGACGTCGGGTGAAGTGCGACACCAGCGAGCGGACCCAGACTTTGGAATCCGGCCGACCGAAGGGCTGCCTGACGACAGGACAACCCATTTGTAAGGACTGCAGATGCATTCCTATCGGACATCTACATTTATGGTAGGTACAAAACTGTACTTTATGACTGCAGCTGTATGCACAATGAACATAGTACAGTTTTGTACCCACCATAAATGTAGATGTTCGAGTGCTAATACAGCTGCAGTCCAGGTTTCCCTCCCTCCTTCCCCTCTAGGGGTGTTTCTTTTATGGTGTATTTGCTTGCAACTACTGGTCCTTGATTATATTGCATTGCATTATTACATCATTTTATGTATTGCTTTCCTTCTGGGGGCACCTGACATCTGGGGCAAGAAAAACTGAAGAAAATGGCGTTGGCTGGTTCTTTTATACCCCTGTCGCACTGACGTCAGGGAAGAAGCGACGACAACCGACGCCGGACCTAGACTTTGGAATTCGGCCGACCGAGGACCCGCCTCACGGCAGGAGAACCCCAGCTGTTATGACTGCAGCTGTATTAGCACTCGAACATCTACATTTATGGTAGGTACAAAACTGTACTTTCATCGACCTCTAAACCATTTTGGACTACCACCTTGGCTCCATTGCTTACGGAACTGGAGGTGGTGGTGGTTAGTAGGAGCTGGTCCCCAATATTGGAGCCAGTATTTCCTACTCTAAAGTCTCCAGTCCTGCAATCAGTGGCCTCTTCTGTAGCTTCTTCCCGGTTCTCAAGACTATCTGATAAGGATGTGGATTGTGTGGTGCAGAGGCTTCTGCAGACACAGGCACTAGCAAAAATTATGCCGGGGCCGACCCTTGGGCCTTCGGAACAGACTAGGACCCAGCCCATTTCTCCTGTTCCTCCTCCGATTCGATCCGAAGTTTCAGAGCTGGATTGTTCGGAGCTGATGGTTGTGGAACTGCCGGAGCTGACACCCCTTCCAGGCCTATCGGTTCTGACTTTTCTGACTTCTTCAGTGCCGACCTTAGAGTCTAGGAGCCAACATTCACTGGTCGGATGGGAGAGGATAGTCATACCGACCTGTCGGTTCTGACTTTGCCTCTTGGGGCCTCTGCTCGGGTGAGTTTGGCACCTTCCTCGGGCTCGGAGCCCACCGCTTCGGTGCTGCGGAGACTGCCTTTTTCTGCGGAACCAGGTGTCTCTTCAGATCGGAGCCGAGGAGCCTTCTGTGCCATGAGGAGAGCATTGTCCCCTCAGGTATCCACATCATTGGTACCAGCAAGCTCCTCCCCTAAAGCACCTGTTTCTGCCTCTGCTTCACTGATCCCTCAAATGTGTAGAGATCCAGAGCCTCAGGTCACCCTATTGGGTGAGCCCTGCTCTTCAGTGACCTCCCCAGAAGCTTCCACTGAGGAGTTTCCCAGGAAGAGGCTTTGCAGGTGGAAACATCTGAATTCCCCACAGGAATCCATCACATCGGATACTGACTTAGATGAGTCAAACGGGTCGCCACGGCCCCCCTCTGAAGATATCTCTTTTGGTGATATCTTGGAAATACTGAAACAGAGGGGTGGCTGGAAGCCCATTAACCCTACTGATGATGAGTCAGTACTCATGAAGGCTTTCAGGTCTCAACCCTCCGCCTCTTAGATAACTCCGCCTTTTGATGAGCTTATAGACTTTGTTTCTCAAAAGATGTGGGAGTCCCTGGATACCATGGAACCTGTCCCTCAGAGGCCTAACAAATTCATAACGTCACCCCAGGACATGGCTTTCCTTACCAGAGGAGCACTCGTTGATGCTATGGTGGTGGCGGCAGCCACCAACAAGGAGTTGTCAGCGACCTCTACATCTGTTCATCCTCCTAATAGGGATTCTAGGATCATGGACAGATACGGAAACTGCATGTTTAGTTCAACGGCCTTTCCTCTTCGATCCCTGAACTGTCTTACACATTTTACTAGACTACACAGAGATCTCCTTAAGGAGTTGGGAGATGCTCTACAGGGTGCAGTAGCTGCAGAGGTCTCAGACAAAGTAACCTCCCAGCTTTCTACCTTAAATTCTCTCATAAACTCTTCCTGTGTCTGATTTCGTATGCAGCTGATGGAACGAGCAGGGCAGCGGGTACAGGAATTGCTCTTAGGAGACACTCCTGGATGCGCTTATGTTCCTTTGCGGAGCCCTATAAGTCATCCTTTAACACCCTATTTGATGGTTCATCCCCTTTTGGACTGAAAGTAAAGGAAACGCTTACCAGGCATGAGCAAGATGGAAAGACTCTGTCTGCCGTAGGAGTCAGTTTTTCCACCCCTACTAGACCTTATCTTAAAGGTCGGAAAAGTGGGAAGATGTGGTTCCATAAATCTCAAGGAGCTTTCTTTGACACTCGTGGTGAAACCCCCTCTAGTGGCAGAGGAGGGCCACAAAATCAGGGAAACAAGGATCATTTCTTTGGAAAGCCCTATCAACACTTTTGAAAGGAGGCCCATCTGTCCATCTCTGAAGTCAGTTGGGGGACACTTATCTTTGTACCCAGACACCTGGCTAAAAATCACAAAAGACCATTTGGTTCAAAGCGTAATATCCAGAGGATACACCATTCCTTTTGCCACCCCTCCACCCCTTGTGACAAAAAACCCGGACATTCCACCCAGTCACAGGGAACAAGCAACCATAGAAATTGCAAGGTTGCTAGAAAAAGAGTCATCCAACCCGTCCCAGCAGACCAGAGAGGATCCGAAACTTACTCAAGGTTCTTTTTAATTCCAAAGAAAATAGGGGACTGGAGACCCATTTTGGATCTCAGCAGATTGAACAAATCTGTCAAAAAAAAAAAGTTCCGGATGGTCACACTACAGTTTATACTTCCCTTTCTAGGGAAAGACAGTTGGATGTGCTCAATAGATCTCCAGGATCCGTACTACCACAGAAAAATGGCCAGACCATCCAGAGATCATCTGCGCTTTGAGCCAGTCACTTTCAGTTTCGAGCTCTGCCCTTTGGCCTCACCTCAACCCCCAGAGTGTTCACTAAATGCATGGCAGTTGTCACGGCTCATTTGAGACTTTTAGGATTCCAAGTGTTTCCATACGACTGGCTCCTCACCGCCACCACCAAGCATCGACTCATACAAGCAAGGGATGTGACATTAAATCTTTGCAGTCAATTGGGTATTACCATAAACTCAGAAAAATCTGCCTTATCACCATCCAGATTTACCATTTTCATAGGAGTAGATCTCAACACTGTCTGTATGACCGTAAAGCTTCCAGAGGAAAGAGTTGAGATCTTTCAACAAGTCCTGAACCTCCTCTCAAAACAAAAAGCCCCAGCTTTAGCAGTGCTCAAGATGTTAGGGACAATGGCGGCAGCCATCATTGCCATTCCATTAGGTTGAATGCATATGCAGATACTGCAATGGCTCCTGTTAATGGTCCTTTCAAGAACTTCCAATGTCTCATCAGATTATAATAACGAATTCATGCAAGAAGGATCTTCACTGGTGGCTGACGTCTCCTCAAGTAACAATAGGAAGTCCTTTTATCCTACCCACTCCTCTTGCCACTGTGACCACGGACGCCTACCTGATAGGGTGGGGGGGGGGCATTTTCAGGGAAGGACAGCCCAAGGCACATGGAAGAAACACGAGTCTCATCTGCATACCTGTGTCCTAGAGATGAAAGCGGTACTACTAGCATTGTAGTCCTTTCAACACATTTTTCCTCTAGGGACTATTGCAATACAGACGGACAACATGTCGGTGGTCTGGTACATAAACAAACAAGGAGGAACCAGGTCCTACCCCCTATGTCGAGAGGCCCTGAGAGTATGGCAGTGGGCAGCATCCACCCAGCGGTTTCTGATAGCGCACATCCCAGGGAGATCCAGTGTCATAGCAGACAAATTGAGCAGAGCAATTGTACTGCCTCATGAGTGGTCTCTGAAAGAAGAAGTAGCGGAGAGGATATTCCGCAGATGGGGCCAGCCTTGCTGCGACCTTTTTTCAACTCCCACCAACACCAAATGCAGCAACTGCTTTGCCCTAATCCCCAATCTGGGGGATACTCCAAGGGATGTGCTCGTACACAATTGGCCCCTAGGTCTCTTTTACGCATTTCCCCCGTTTCCTCTGATACCCAAATTCTTACAGAAAGCCAGGACTCTGGGAAGGACCATCATTCTAATAGCCCCTTATAGGCCTCGTCAGATTTGGTTCCCCTTTCTTCAGCTTCATCTACTGGAAGAACCATGGATCCTGGACCCAGTTCCAGATCTTCTCATGCATTCATCAGGGACTCTTCATCCTGCACTTCATACCCTCAGATTGACAGCTTGGCTGCTCCAATTCCAAGAATAGCAAGGTCTCACAATCTCTCACCTGCAGCTCAGAACATTCTAACATCCTCTCATAAGTTATCTACCAAGAAGCTTTACCTTAGTAAATGGAAACGATTTTCCATATGGGCGTCCCAAAACAATGCTGACCCATATTTGGCTTTGATTTCATCCGTTTTAGAGTTTCTGACCAAGCTTTTTGATGAAAGGGCGTCTGCAGCAACCATTAGGGTTCAATTGGTAGCAATTTCCAATTTTCATATTGGCGATCAGGGGGCTTCTGTCATGTCCCATAGACTTTCTAAACCCTTCCTTAAAGGTACTATCCATTTGAGACCACCTATTAGATCCCCAGCTGCACCATTGAACCTAAATTTTGTTCTTTCTCGAATCATCTTACCACCTTTTGAACCAGCCTCATCTTGTGACCTGAAATACTTATCATGGAACACCATCTTTCTAGTAGCTATTACTTTTGCTCGAAGGGTCTGGGAATTACATGCCTTGTCCATCAAACTCCCATACTTGATTTTTCATAACGACAGAGTCTCGCTGACAACAAATCCTTCATTTTTACCTAAGGTTTGTTCAGAGGCAAACCTCAACCAGACTATAGAATTACCTGTTTTTCCCCCAAATATACTAACGAGATGGAAAGTATGCTGCACAAACTTGACTTCCATAGGCAACTTCGATTCTATTTACACAGGACTAAGGACTTTGGAAAATCGGAACAGCTTTTCTTCTCCTTTTCAGATTCAAAAAAGGTACTCCGGTGGTAAAAAAAGACGTTGTCAAAATGGTTGTCAGATTGCATTTCCTTCGCATGTAGGTCTGGGCACATGCCACTAAATCATAAAGTAAAGGCCTACTCAACTAGAGCTGTTTCCACATCTTTAGGTTTTCTGGTGAAGCTACCTATAGATTCTATTTGTGCAGCAGCCATGTGATCTGCACCTCATACCTTTATCACTCATTACAAATTGGATAGGGCCTCTAGGGACACAGCCTCCTTTGATTCCATGGTCCGGAGGTATATACTTCCCTGAGTCACCCAAGAAAGATGGTGCTTGGGACACTAACCCAGAATGAAGGCGAGATGGAACAACTTCATATAAAGAAGTTATGTACTCACCATAACGTTCCATGTGAGTTGTTCATCTCGCCTTCATTCTTACGTACCACCCATCAACCCCCTACCATGAATTTCTTGAGGACCGGGAAGGTGAGTCAAATCTTGCTGATATTTTGTCCTTATCTACTGTATTCTTATTTTTCTTACCAAGGTAGTTTCCTATCAGTATAGCTGGCTGCAAACAAGATCTGAGGGAAGCACCACTGCATCATGGGATAGGGAGTAGGCCACGAGCTGCTTGAAGAACTCGAGCTTTTGTATTTGTCCGAGTCGGAGCTGAGGATTGGCTCCGAACCCATCAGTGAAAATGAAGGCAAGATGAACAACTCACATGGAACATTATGTTGAGTACATAACTTCTTTTTTTCTCTCCTCTGGATTCTGATTCTGAGGGTAGTGTTACTTATAGTCCCTTGGTAGGATTATATCCAGAATGAATCGATTGTTTCAGTGGGAATGTAATAATCTCCCACTGTCATTAAAGAAATATGATTCGTTTCAACTGAAACTTACTGTACCTACTCCAGTTCCTCCTGTTCTGTCAGTATTGAAGGATGTTTTTATTACAACCTGTAAACTATTGATAGCCAGTCCCCTGCCCCTAAGAAAGCAGACGGATCATATAAAGTTCCTCAGTCTTATGTAAGTTTTTTATTTTCTGCCCCCAAATCAGACCATTAAGTGATTTACGTAATGAATCCAGCTGCTATTAAATATCCAGTAAATGCTAATCCCCCCCCCCCCCCAAAAAGGATGGGAAATCCTTTGAAACATTTTGGGGAAAAAAAGTGTATTCTGTTGCAACACTTAACTTTTAGAATTCTCAATTGTTAAGCTTGCATGTTAAAGTTTACGCTTGCGTCTTTTGAGAATATGAGGAACATTGATTTTTCTTCCGCTGTCTAAGGAAAATCATCTTTGTGTAATCTTATTGCTTCTGTGTCTCAAGTAACTAAACATTCTTTGAAGTGTCACTCTGGAAGACGAGAGGGATCACACACAACAAACAGCACAGTTGAAGAAACAAATGTTTTTTAAGAAATCCAGTTCAGTTTTTTTTCCTAAAACAACCACGGAACTTCATCAGAATCTAAGACCAAGAATACATCGCTTCCTTTTATACTAGTACTTCATGTTATCAATTAGACGTTTAAAGCTATCTTGCCTATTAGTGTAAGGTAGAACACTTTTAGTGTGTTTTATTTTGTGCTAATGGGTGAGCTAGCTTTAAATGTCTAATTGTTGACGAGGTACTAGTATAAAAGGAAACTATGTATTTTTTGTCTTAGATTTTGATGATGTCCCTTGGTTGTTTTGGGACGAAATTGTTTTAACTATGCCTTTTGTTGTGTGTGAACCTCTTGTCTTCCAGAGTGTTACTTTTTGGATTAGTTGGTTATTTGTTGTGTTTTGTAATGTTCTTGCCATTTCTTTGTGTTTCTTTGAAGTATGCTCATGATTTAGCTGATGCCACTTCCAGTGCTGCTGCTACTGGCATTGTTATGAGGAGGTGTGCTTGAGTGCATACACAGAAGCTTCCTCAGTATGTAAATGCTGAAATTTTGAATTTTCCCTTAGATAAAGTGTTTTATTAACACCATCTACTGCAGAAGTCTTTGAGTGTGTTAAGAGATGGAAGCTGATTTGGAGAGTACCTCAGATTTTTTGGCTTTTCTCCTTCAAATCTGTCAAAGGTTTTACAACAATCTCTCCAACATTTCCCAAAAAACAAAATAAGCTGATCCAGCAAGCTGCTGTTAATCAGTTGTGTAAAAAGCAATGGCAAGGGGAGCTGCAAAAAGAAAGGTGCACCCTAGAAACAGTGACAGTCCAAAAAGTCTGATTGACTGTGTACATAATCCCTCCCACATTTCCCATCCTGGCAAGCTTGTAATTCTTCCTGAAAATCTGGTCTTCCATTTCTCTATTTGGCAACAGATAGTCTCAGCCAAATAGGATCCAAGAGTTATTCATCAGGGATACAGTTGGCAGTGGGAGTTTTCCTTCCTTTTCAGGGAATTCCTCCTCATCCATCAGATCAAACTTTTTTCTCTTCTGTCATTCAACATCTTGTAATGTATGTGTGTGTGTGTGTGTGTTGGGGGAGTAATAGAAGCTGTTCCTTCTCAGAAAGGAGAAGGTTTTAAAGTGTGTTTCTGTTGACAAAGAAAGAATCATCATGGAGAGCAGTCCTAGATCTTTCCTTTCCAAACCAATTTCTGAAAGTTCCAAAGTTCAAAATGTTATCCCTTTACCAATGTGTTACCTCTCATTTTCACATTTTTAGTGACCCCAGATTTAAGAAGGTACATATCACATTCATACAGCACCAGATCTCAAACCTTTCTTAAGGTTTTCTGTATCTGGATCACACTTTTATTTCTCTACATTACCATTTGGGTTATCCACTGCTCCAAGGGTGTTCACAAAGTATATAGCTCTAGCGATAGCCTATTACAGACTTTTAAGTATTCGCATTGTTTTCATATTAGATAACTTACTTATCTTTGCAGAGTTTTTCAAAGTTTTAGCAGTTTCTCACTTGGATGAAGGATCTCCTGCACAGACTTTGGCTTTCAGGAGAACCATCAGTAAGTTTTATTTATTTATTTCACATTTGTTAACCGGGTTGACTGAGTTACAAAAAAATCCATTTTCAGTGGAGACCCGAGGAGAAAAGCTCAAATAAAGTCTACAGCAATAAAAAGTAAAATAAACATTATACATAAGATAAAATAAGAGTACGTTGTTCGACTCATTCTCCCAAGGATTGTTTTCCTTGGGTGTCTCCTAGAAACCTCAGTTCAAAGAACTTTTCTTCCACAGGAGAAAGTAAGTTTATGTCTAGATTTGTTCTGGAGTTTTTTCCATTCAAACCAAGTCTTCAGCAAGGGAATTTCTCAGGATACTAGGATTCATGGCATTTATGAATGTCATTATTACTCTAGCCAGACTCCACACGAGAAACAATTTGATAACACCTAAAATCAGTAAGGTCTCAACAGCAGGTATTCTGAATTCCTGTGTCAAAATGTTTTTGAAAAGGGTGTTACATGCCAAGTCTCTCAAAACAGGTGGCTTCTTCTTGGGATATTAATTTTGTTTTAGAAAATCTACATGACACAAAACATGTAAGCCCAGGGATTCCTGGACTTTCTAAGCACAAAACACCCTGAACTAGTCCATATACCCATGGGGATCTCTAAAATCCTTGATCTGATCTCTGCAAATGGAGAATGTTACACCCCCCCCCCATGTAATGTTCTCACTGGTCAGAGCAGACCATATGTCTGTCTGTTTTAAAATAAAAATAAAACCTAGGACCCCAAGCTAGAAGGTTTATGAATTATCCTGAAACAAAATTCCTACAAAGTGATACCTTGGCAAAATTTGAGCCCCCCCCCCCCCCAAAACCTCGTGAACACACAGAAACCTTATATGGTCATGTTAATGTCTACATAGAGACAGCTGTACCTGTCCTCAATAAGCACAGGACAGACTCAGAAAAAAACAAGCCACCCTGGTGGAATCCTAACATCAAAGATTGTGTAACAAAACAAAGAAAATCATGGCAAAAATTAGCTAGTGCAGTACCCAGGAAGGTAAAAAAATCCATCAGTCTAAACAAGCAGCTTGGGGCAAATCAAGTTTACCAAAGCCAAATGTGAGGTAAAAGTAGATTCCCAGGCTAAAGACAATCACAAGGCATTCTTCAGTTATGTCTGTGATCTAAAAAACAATAAACGCCAGTGTGCCAAACCATTGTAAATTGAACTACCTATGTTGAGCAGAAGATATAGCAAATCTACTAGTTGAAAAATTTAGCTCCAGGGTCTTGGCTTCACTTGTGGCTTTTTGAAAAGGGTTAGATTCTAGAAGCAACAACTTGGTCCTCTGTTACCTACCTTTACCAAAACACTACAAATTAGATTCCTTCTCCAGTCTAGGGCAGGCTTTGCTAGGATTATTCTCCAGAGGCTCCTAGGTTATCATTTCTTCCTTCTCCCAGTTAGTTAGTTAGTATACGCTGTGGCAGTCTACCTGTATAGCTAAGGCTACTGCAACAGTGATCAAATTGTGAACATAGTACTGTTGTATAAGTAATCTTATGGTAACAGTAGATGTTCGAATGATCAGTGCTACAGATGTTCTTCGTGTTTCACTGTTTCAGTCATCACATGTGGGTTATCTGCTTGCAGTAGCCCTCAGTCGGCCTGATTAACAAAGTTTTGGGTCCTGCGTCAGTTGCTGTCTCTTCTTCCATGACATCAGGTCGTCAGGGGTATAAAACATGCAGCCGACTCCATTACACCAGGCTTTCTTGCCGTGCGGTGCCCGAATCAGAATCAGTCCGCAAGTGCCGGTCGGCTGACTTCTGAAATTTTCGTTGCTGAGTTTCAGAACCGAAGTCTTCAACTAAAGCTAAGTACCCCGTTGGGGAAACTTTTTCTTGCTCCTTACCGATGTCAGTAAAAGTTAATAATTGCATTTCTTGTGGAAAGCAAATACCTCACAAAGATTTTTATTTGTACTGTATTCCTTGCCTAGGCCCTGACCACAATGTACCTTGCTGTCGGTTTTGTGCTTTATTTAATCAACGCACTATCCGTTGTCTGTATATTTTTGCCTCTAAATATTTCGGTCCTCGGTTCAATTATTCAGAAATGTTGTCGGTAAGCCATCCGACTGTTGGAATTCCGAAAAAACACAAGGATAAAGACAGAGGCAGGCCGCCTAGGTTCAAAGCTGCCGACGACGCTTCTCCTAAGCCAGTCGCCAGTTCGATGGTACTCAGTGAGGTGCTTTCGCAGCCCCTGATACCTGCTACTTCTGATTCGCAGGCCCCTACTGAGACCCATTCGGATTCTGGTATGCCGCAAGATGCTTCAACTGTGAAACCTGCGGCTGTCTCTATCTTGGATGGGTCCGGAGCTGCTGTGCAGGCACCTGCTTCTGAGGGTATATTCAGGCCTACGGACTTGCATATTAAACCGACGCCTCCTTCTTCTTTAAGGCCTAAACCTCGAACCATGCCTAGAAAACCGAGGCCCAGGCCACATGCTCAGGCCTCTATGCCTAAAAAACAAATGATAAGAATGGCGGAAGATCTTATAATTTAATCAGGGAAAGCCAGTCTCCCTCTTCTAAGAGACCTAGGACTGAAATTGTTTATGAATCTTCTGACCAGGATTCTGATTTTTCTGATTCTTCTGATGATCTGGATTTACCCTTATCTACTTATGAGGATTCTGATGCAGAGGACTCTATTCCTTCTGCTTCCCCTCCAGAAGATTTTTCTTTTGGTGAAACCTTGCATACTCTAAGGGAGCATTTCTACTGGGAAAGCCAGGATTTTTCTGATTCGAAAAAGAGGCTTAGGGATTGCTTACTCTTGCCTCAGCATAGGCCTTTAGCTATACATCTTGTACTAGACATTGTTGATGATGCCTTTTTGGAATCTAGTTTGGCCCCTGATTCTTTGCCTCCTGCTCCCAGAAAACCTGACCGATAGTACAGGGTTCCTGATTCTCACAAGTTTCTTTTTAAAACTCCTATTGCGGATCCAGAGACTATTTCACAGGGACCCAAGGGCATTAAGGCCTCTACTGCCAAAAACCCTACCCCTTCTGATAGAGACTCCAGGGTGCTGGGTAGATGGGGTAAGAAGGTTTACCCTTCTGCAACCTTGGCCATTAGGGCCTTAAACTGTCAGTTTCATATGTTAAAGTATCAACAACATATTACTGGATTGCTTAAACAGAAAATGATGATGATTCCTGGCTGTGCTGAAAATAAGGAATTACAGAATTTAATCCATTCTGCTGAACAGGTTGGAAAACATACTTTGCAATGTGGGTTTGATTCTTTAGAGGCCTCTTGCAGGGCTGCTGTCACTGGGTCTGTACTCAGAAGGCATGCTTGGCTTAAGGAGCAATCTTTGCCTGATTATGTTAAAGCTAAACTGTTGGATGCTCCCTTAAATCAGGACTGTCTGTTTGGCAACAAAGCTGAGGAAGTTCTTAAAAGGATGGAAGATAAAACTAAATCTATGCAAACTGTTAAAGATTTTCTTACAAGTTCAGCCTCCATGATTTAGTAGGCATTGGCCCTCTAAGAATTGGTCCTTTCCGTCTCCTATTAGGCCTTCTCAATCCAAACCCAGACACAACAGAAATCACAGGTTTTAGTCCCAGGATGCTCACAAGTCTAAGCAGTGGGGGGCTTCCACTTCCAAACCTGGGAGCAGTTAGACTCCCCCCTATGGAAAACTGTCTCAATTACTTGTTTTTAAAATTTCCAAGCACTTCTCAACTGAATGCTCCTTTAGGGGGAAAGATTGGTCTGCAGGCCAAAAACTGGGAACATATTACCCAGGTCAAATTGGTTTTAAATAGTGTCCCAAGGATACAGATTTCACTTCCACACATTACCAACGCCGAAAGGTTGGCTAGATCTACCCCCAAATCCAGTGGGCAGAGGCTCAAAAGCAAATACTCTCTCTTTTAAACATAAAGGCTATTCAGATTGTACCAAAAGAGTTAGAAGGACAAGGTTTCTACTAAAGACTTTTCCTGGTACCCAGGAAAGGCAATTCATGGCGTCCTATTCTGAACCTGTCTACTCTAAACACATTTTTGGTGATTCCAAAATTCAAGATGCTGACTCTTCACTAGTTGTTCCCTATGCTAGGAAAAGATGCCTGGATGGTAACACTCGATTTAAAGGAAGCATACCTGCACATCCCAATCAGGGAATCTTGCAGAAGATACCTACGCTTCAAAGGAGGCTACAATCACTATCAGTTCTATGCACTGCCCTTTGGCTTATCTACTGCGCCCAGGGTATTCACAAAGTGCTTAGCCCCAGTCATCAAATTTTGCAGGCAAAGAAATATTCAAATATACCCATACCTGGACGATTGTTTAATTCATGCAGAAAGCCAGGACATACTTTTGAGTCATCTGGCCTTTGTACAAAGGGTGCTAACTTGTCTGGGGTACACCATAAATGAAAAGAAGTCACACCTGGTACCCTGTCAACAAATCATATTCCTGGGAGCAAGCTTGAATACAACTTCCCAGATGGCCTTTCTCACACCAGAGGAACAAATTCATTTGACGACCTACTTCAAACAAGTGGCCACAAAAACCCTACTATATCTGCAAGGCAAATACTACAAGCCCTGGGGTTCATGGCCTCCTGCATTCTTCTTATTCCATATGCAAGACTGCATATGAGGAAACTACAATGGTATCTAAAAAGCCTATGGTGTCAACATTCTCAGGATTTAGAAGCAATGATTCCTGGCGTACATTGCCTACGCTTAGAGTTTCTTTGGTGTGCAGAGGCCTGCCACCAAAACAAGGGACTACCATTCACACCACCCCCTGTCACCCAAACCCTAACAACAGATGCATCAGATTATGCATGGGGGGGGCTCACCTGGCAGGGAAGTGCATTCAGTGCAAATGGAACCCAAGTCAAATGCACTTGTATATTAATCAAAAAGAAATGTTAGCTGTACAGCATGCTCTGACAGCCTTCAAGGACCATATTCTTCCAGGACAATTAATGGTAAAGACGGGCAACACCACTGTTATGTGGTACATAAACAAGCGGGGGGGGGTACACATTCTTACCCCCCTATGCAGACTAGCCATGGCATTGTGGAACACAGCCCTGAGCTACCAAGTGCATCTACAAGCTCAATTCCTGCCAGGAAAACTGAATACACAGGCAGACGAACTAAGCAGAAACCTCATGGACCCACATGAGTGGAAGCTGGAACCAAGGATTTTCAACATGTTGACAAACAAATGGGGGAGCCCGGATATAGACCTGTTTGCCTCCCCCCCCAGAACTATCAATTGGACAAATTTTGCACAAGGACTCCCCACAAACAAGCTTGGAAGGTGGATGCTCTGTCCTTCAGCTGGAAAAACCTATCTGTTTAGACCTTTCTTCCTCTGCCTCTGCTCTCCAAAGTACTACCAAAGATCAAACAAGACAAACCAAGGGCAATTTTGATTGCAGCAGACTGGCCACACCAACACTGGTACCCCCTCTTGCGCAATATGTCACTGTTGGCCCCATGGCACCTGCCTCAGACTCCTACCCTATTGTCTCAGCAGGAGAACCAGATTCTGCACCCTCAGCTTCTTACACTGAACCTAGCAGCCTTGCTAATTACCTAATCTCTCCTTTACCATCCCTCAGTAAACCAGTGATGGATATCTTTTTAGAGGCAAGGTGGCCTAGTACTAGAAAATCTTATGCTGAAAAATGGAAAAGATTCTCTGCCTGGAACTAATGTCAAGGGATGTGCACAGCAGTGTCCAATTTACCTCAGATTTTACAGTACTTAACTGAGATGCTTTTTACAGTACTTAACTGAGATGCTTCACAATGGCCTGTCTTTCTCCTCCATCAAAATTCACGCTTCAGCCATTTCAGCTCATTATAACACAGAACCTCCCCTCTTCTCTCATCCACTGCTTAAGCAGTTCCTCAGAGGGGCCAAAAATCTACGACCACCCAGGAGAGCCCCAACTCCAGCCTGGGACCTCAACTTTGTATTGGAAGAGCTCACCCCTCCTCCTTTCGAGCCAGCTGCCACTGCGGATTTAAAATTTCTCCCTTGGAAAACCACTTTCCTTTTAGCAATCACTTCAGCAAGAAGGGTATCTGAATTACAGGCCCTCATGGCAGTGGAGCCTTTCATCATCTTTCATGCGGACATGGTGTCCCTCAGGACCAATCCCTCCTTCATGCCCAAGGTGGTATCCAGTGTTGCCCTTAATCAGTCCATTCATTTGCCAGCCTTCTTTCCTAACCCACAAAACAAAGGGAATGGATACTGCACTCCTTAGACGTGCACAGACAACTTAGATTCTACTTGGACAGGACTAAACCTCAAAGGAAATCTGACCAACTGCTGGTGGCATTTGCTGCAGGGGCAGAGGAGAATGCTATTTCAAAGCAAACCATTACCAAATGGATAGGCCATTGCATTCATTTCTGCTACAAGCACCATGGAAAACCTCTCCCACAGGGGATCAGACCCCACTCAACCAGGGCTGCATCTACCTCTACAGCCTTTCTCAGAGGCGTTCATGCCAGGGACATCCTAGAAGCTGCTACCTGGAGTTCAGTACATACTTTCACCAAGCATTACCTTTTACCAATTTTCTCTAAATCCAGAGCTGGCTTTGCCACTGCAGTCTTGCAGGGCCTTATAGCTGATCCTAATGCTATCTAAATTCCTCCTTCTATCCTTAGCTTTGGGAATCTACCCAAATGTGATGACTGCAACAGTGAAACATGAAGAACATAGTACAGTTGTGTACACTTACCTAAATGTAGATGTTCGAGTGTATTCACTGTTGTAGTCCGGGTTACCCTCCCTCCAGCCCCCTTTCTTCTTTTGGCTATACCTCTACCCTATTTTACTATGCTCAAAAGCTTTTTGGTATATTTGCTTTTTTGTTGGAGGTATAACCTTGTACATTTATAGATTTAATGGCTTTCCATTAGGGGGGCACCTGACATCTGGGGCAAGAAAAACTGATGTAATGGCTCAGCTGCATGTTTTATACCCCTGACGACCTGACGTCATGGAAGAAGGGACAGCAACTGATGCCGGACCCAAGACTTTGTTAATCAGGCCGACTTCAAGCAAATAACCCAAATGTGATGACTGCAACAGTGAATATTCTCGAACATCTACATTTATGGTAAGTGTACACAACTGTACTTTTTCTGCTCTCTTCCTCCTTCCCCTTGTTTTTTTTTTTTTTTGTCAGGGTGCGGAGTTGATTTTCAGTTTCATACACTGACTTTTTCAAAGCTCTTCTCTCCCTCAGCATGAAAGCTCTGAAGGACTTGGTGCCCCAGGCACTCAGTTTCTTCAACTCTACTTGAGCTGGTTAATGGCTTGGGCACATGGGACGTGCTCTTAAGCTTTGGAAGCTAGCTTGTAGTTATATTATTAGCAGGATATAACCCAGGCAGCTAAGACTACTGCAGCAGTGATAATTGTAACATCAGCTATTATGGTAAGTATGATGACCTTTTCGTAAAGATTCCCTTGCCCTTCCTAAGTTTTATGATATGCTTAGTCTGGCAGATGACTTGGGTCTGGCTTTTATGGTTGTGTACTTTCGACTTGCGTAATGTGCTTGGTAATCTGCCTTATTATGAAATACTTTTAGAAAAGGATATCATAAAAATCAATATCACAGAGTTTAAAAGATTGCTGTTCAGTGGGTTCTTTTATGGATTCATTATCATCAGAATGTTCTATAAATTTGATAGTTCCCCTAAGTGAAGGTGTTGGAACGGAATCCTTTCCATGGGCTAAATTTGCATGGTTAACTAAATAAGCCATGGATTATAAAACTGGGGCTGTGATGACTTGAAAACTTGATATAGTTAAATTAAGTAGTTGTCCTAGAATATTTGGTCATTGGTCATGTAGCATGATTGTGGAATTTAGCATTCCCAAATGTTAGTACATGATCTTTGGAAAATGAGAGGTTAATGTCAACATGAAATTGTTTGACACGGTATTAGAGTAAGTGAGGAGCATACAAGACCATGGTATTATGATAGATAATAAACCTTTAAATTCATATTTGTTAGAAATTCTGTAGATCAATGAAACAAGTAGGATTATTGTTTAAAAACTGACTACCCCTAATCCATATCACTTAGTGAGACTTTAAAGGATCCTGATTAGACCTGTATTGAAATATAATTTATTTTTGTGTTTTGTACTTTTTGACACAAGTTAAGTCGCAAAATCTTTACAAAGAAGGTTCATGAAGTTAATCCTGTCGTTAAGGTATAAATGTCATAACTGAAGCTTGAAAGAACTGTGTTTGCTGCTGGTCTTTTGCAATTGTTAGAGGCACACTTTGTTTGGTCTTCCAAGAGAACAGAATGGAAAGATTGTTGAGCTTTAATTTTATTGAAATCACAAGAGCGTTAAGAAATTTGGTCTGTTGAACTGATTTTATCATTTAACATAGAGGTAAAAAGTCCACATTCTTAATGGTTTCTCCCTGAGTTTTGGAATAAATTACTTTAACTATAATTCATGTTAAGGACATCATAAAATTAAAATATTCAGCTGGTAGATACTTAAATGAAAAAAAATATTGTCATGGTATCAAGGAGTCATTTCATGATGTCATTTGGGTGTAAACATTAATGGTGAAGAGCTTAGAAATTTCACCCACAATGGCAGCAGAGTGTAATTCAAATTATACAGTGGACAGTCTTTATTCAAAAATGTGCACGCTGATTTGATGGAGCAATCTGGATTTCCATTGTAAACTGAGGGATCACAATATATTTCTCATTGTATTAACTTCTTACTATATCTTAACTGTGGAGCTTTTCTCCCCGGGCATCCACTGAAAATGGACCTGGTCCAGTTGGATTTTCCCGGTTAACAAATGAAAAATAAATAAAATAAATAAATAATAGAAAAAAGTTTGACTACAATTCAGTTTCTCTGTGTTGTTAATTGTAAACACTGACTGTTAAAAAAAATTCACGTGCTACCCTATCACGCTGTTCCCTGAAGCAGGATAGTGCACCTTAAATTTAAAACATTCCATGGCTGTTGATGCTGTAAGTACCCAATCCACAGACTACACACAGGAAGGCACAAAGAAAATTTAGACTTGCCTCCGAAGGTACTTTTGCAAACTCCGCAGGGTCAGGCTTTGTACAGAAAGCAAAAGGGAAAACTCTTCACTACTTACACACACACACACACACACACACACACACACACACACACAAAAAAAAAACGGAAACCTTCATGTACTGTGTAAGTGCTTGCAGGCATAGCATATGTGCATTATGCATCCTACTTGCCATACACTAGTTGAAGTTGGCAGAAGAACACTAAAGTTCATTTTTACAGTGGCATTATTTTAAAAAGGTAAGTAGTTTCATAAGTAATATTATTGTAAATCAGCAAGAACCCCCTCCTGGATGTGGGTATCACAGGATTTACCCATAGTTGGCTTTGTTTAATCACTTAGACCTTGCCCTTGTGATCAAACGAGGCCAACCTTGAGTACATCCTGTGAAACTCACAGCCACTCCTGGGTTATTGCTAAAATGTCAAGACTGGCAGTAAAGGCGTATGAGCTAAAGCCTCTAGTGCCAGTCTGTGAAAGACTGTACCTTTGTCTCCCTTTCAGATTTAATTAAGACATCAATAATAACAGTATTAAGTTACAAATGCCCACCAAGTTTGCTATTCTAACCTCTGGGTATTGGTGTAGTATACCTTTGAATTTGAGTGCATCTCTAACCACTAGAATGCATAACATTTTAGTCATGCATGCTACAGTTGAACTTTTTCTTTGTGAAACATGTAAGATTTTTACTTCTAATTTAATGGCAACTTAATAAAGGGGAATTTTTGGCGAGTGTGTGTTCTGCATGTGGGGGAAAGTTCAAAACAATGCTCTCAGTGGAAGAAAAAGTATAATGCAAAATGTCAGGCTGTGGAAGTGAAACCTTGCAAATGTGCAAATAGTGCTTGTCTATAAAAGCCATCTCCCCTTCCCTGTGATTAATGAATCTTTCATGGAGTAACAGCAGGAGTAAATGCTACAAATTACTGCATAAGTTTCCTAGTGTGCCCTTAGTTGTTTTATTGCAGCTCTACACCGAATTTAAGTACATTACATTAGGTGCGCAGACAGTTGCCATGTTTGATATGGTGTTTTGCGGATTAAAACATATTTTTGGTATAATATAGGGGATATTTTACCCCTCACTATATCAGAAGTAATGAAAATTTAATCTTGGTTGTTGAAATCAGCGTAAAGAGCAGTACAGCATAAAATCAGCAGTGGAAACAAGGTATAGTAAATAAAGTCAGACTTTGGCAATACCAAAGCCTCAAGTGCTAGTCTTTGAAAGCATATGTTTCTGTAACTTTATGATCATAGCACTCCGATGATCAGCTGCAAAATGTACCAAAGACGACTGCTGTACAGTCAGGAGTTTCAGTGCAGCTTAGCATTAAATGATATTGTTGTGACATTTTTCAAGTGATTTTCTCTCTCCCTCTCTCTCTCTCTTTCTGGTGAAGAAGAGAACATAGTACATACATTAGTTTCACTCAGCCTTTTGAGCAGTCATATAGATTCTTAGCTCCACAAGCAGAAACAAAGTGTAGTGTCAGGCTGTGGCAGCAAGCACCCCCCCCTCCTTGAAACTTTGGATTTTTTAGCTGTATGTATGAGGCCACATGTCAGTTTCTCTATGACAGTTTACAGTAGAAGGAAAAAAAAAGAACTCTGGAAATTAAGATGTTTTGGTAAGAAGCAAACCCAGGAATGTCTTTCT
The DNA here is from genome assembly GCF_019279795.1 of Protopterus annectens. Classification (NCBI taxonomy): domain Eukaryota; kingdom Metazoa; phylum Chordata; order Ceratodontiformes; family Protopteridae; genus Protopterus; species Protopterus annectens. The sequence goes on along the minus strand of NC_056729.1, from coordinate 248,735,722 downwards.
ACCCTCAAATAATTTACTGCACCTCAACCCTGATCTACAGTCTAACACAATGCTTATTCACTAGAAGGACTCCCAGACTCCCCTTATATCCAGTAACAGAAATGTTGCCTTGACTACTAGGGAAATAAGGTTAGTGCACATGTATTCTGGACATCATTTCCATCAAATCTTGCAAGCAGTGGCCAAACAGCCTCCATATGGATACTGTGTTTAGTGCTAGATTATAACAGTAAAAGCCCTCTTGAAACACTGGATTTGTTAACTGTATGTAGAAAACACACATGAAAAATGCCATTCAGCATACAAGAATTTTCTGTACTTCAGTCCCGATTTAAATGTCAGCATAATACCTTTATCAGTAAATGGAATCTAGACCTCCACCTAAATGCAGTAGTATAAATGTTATTGTGGATGGTGAAATATATTTTGAACTTCTGGTCTAATGAGGACTTAAGGCAAATTTATTCTGGGTATTAATTTCACCTGACCTTACCTACAGTGGTCAAATAGCCTCTTACAGAAAGTAAATATAGTGCCAGACTTTGACTGCAAAAGCCATCTGAAATGCTGGATTTGGTAGGGGTATATAGAAGGCCATAAATAAGTTTTCCAGTATGGATTTAGTACACACACACATACTGTTCCCATGAATTGTGCCTCACGTGAGATGGGTTCTCCACCTTGTACTGTGAAGCAATTACATAAATATAATGGTCACATTGGTTTTGAACAAACACTGCTGTCCAACAAACCTTATCAGTAATCATTTAGAAGTGATCCTAAAACTGCCCTTTGCTTTTACCATTACCTACACAAAAAAGCCATAGTCTGTACACCTCTGTTGTCATATTGAGAAGAAAACTGAAAAAAAACCCATAATGGCCACAATAATAAATTTCAGTGCTGCTAAGACTCACACTGCCTTCCAAATGTGCCATAACAATGTTGTTCTTCTTTCGACTTTTCCCAGTTAGGGGTCGCCACAGCGGAACTCCAGTCCGCTAGTGACTGTAGATTTTTTACGGGTGCCGAGGTGCCAGCTCGGCGCCCAACCTTCAACGAAGGCATGCCCATTCTACACATGTCTTTCTAATGCCACTCGACCGCGGTGAGGACATGCAGACTCCACACAGAAGGTGCTCCAGCCGAGAATCGAACGGGAGAACCTCATGCTGTGATGCAATAACAATGCATTTAACAGTAATCCTGTTAACTTCCTTATGCTTTCACATGCAATGTGTCTTGTCCTCCTTGCCCAAAAGGCAGCCACTTTCTGTGTAAATTTCTGATGTCTGATTGTGAGGAAAGTGAAAGTAACTGTGATAACATAAGTGTATTTCATCCTGTTGCTCTCAGACACTCAAATATGCCCCTTCCCCAAGACTTGCTGTTTCAGTGGTGGCTTTGCATGAATCTTGTAACTGTCCTCCACTTCCATAAACAGCCTATCCTTCCTAAACAAGCTTGCCACTTTCCTTGCACATTTCTGTTGTGTGATTATGAAGAAAGTAAAGTGCATATTGCCCTCAGTAAGAAATTTCATCTCATTGAGCTGATGATGTCTTCTTCATTTCTTATCACAATAAGGTCTCTGATCCATCTCGGCCACATTCTCCAGACTTGGATCTGACTTTTGAGCTCCTCCCTCTTACCCATAATGCACTGCACCCACCCAAGCACCTCAGATCTCGTTACGTGGATCTCTGTGCTGTTGAGCTGTACTGATTTTTTTTCTTCGTAATTTGTAAGTGATCCCCCGTCTTCGTAGTTAATTCTTTAAAACCTTTAGTGTGTGTGTGAGCGTTTTTTCTTTTTTTCTTCTTCCTGTCAAAAAAAAAAAAAAATAGATAAAGTTTTTATGTAGATTTTTATAGTTAAAAGTTAGTTTCAAATTTAGCTTAAGTTTAAAGTTAAATACCTTTCCAGCTCTTAGCTTTTCATGTTAAGCGTCCGTTGGTTTTGGTGGGCTTTGGGTTGTATTATGTCTGACAAACCCTCCCCCAACTTTAAGCGTTGCAATTCTTGTGGGTATAAAGTCCCCAACCAGGATGCCCACAAGGAGTGCATGTATTGCTTAGGTGCAGATCACCTAAAGACAGAGTGTGTAGTTTGTGCTTCCTTCAATAGCCCTAGCAGACAAGCGTAATAAGTTGATATTGAGGGGTCTCCTTCCATCTTTGGCTGCTGAGGCTTAAACCCTTTCTTTGGCTTCAGCTTTTTCTGTGAAAGAGGCAAAAAAAAGATGTCTCTCCGTGCTCCTCGAGAGATCTTCTGGAACTGAAGACCAAGTCCAATAAAACTTCAGACCCAGCCTCCTCGGATCCAAAGAAAGTGTCTACCCGTTGGATCCACAAGCATCCTCGTTTCCAGGGGTAGTCGTCTTTGTTATCTCCTCCATTGTCAGCTCCAGTGTTGGATCCATTGGCTCGGGATCTGAGAGCTTCAAGCAAGTGTCCTGCCCACTCATTCAGGTCCAAGCACCCTCAACCTCCCTCGTCAGCTTCTTCTAGATCCTGTAGACGTTGGTCTGAGGTGGACATGGACAGGATGATGAGGAGATTTTTCAAGGCCTAGATCCAGATGGGGGTAGTCTTGGCTCCATCCCATATCGGATCCATGAGCTACCTGAACCATACCATCAGGACTCCTTCTCTGATCCGGCCTTTGGCTTCCAGTTGCAAGTTTTGGGACTCCCGTGTGTGTTGGGTTCGGTGCAGGGGAAGCTTCCATCTTTGCTGATGATATCCTTGGTCAGCCCTGTTCCTAGTCTCTCAGAGCAGAGCGGATCTCGGAGCTGAGGTGTTGGTGCTGGGTCTGGGGGAGTGGGATTGGCTCAGTCTTTGTTGGAGCCACCTCTTCCCTTGGGCGCCTTGGCCCTTAGCAGTTTGGGTATGATCCCTTTTGGAGGCCATGGATCTGGTGTGAGTCCTAGCTGCTTTCCCCCTGTGGCTTCAGCTTTGGGGGAGACAGAGAGGACCTCTCCTGGTCTGTCTGCTTTTTAGGTAGTGGAGAGGGTTTTCTCCCGAGTTGGAGATATGTCACCGCATGTCCCGCAATCCACCCCTGTACCCCTGTCAAGTCGGGGCCTTGAGCCCATTCGTCCTGTCCTGAGTCAACCTGCTCAGGAGGGAACCCCTTCTTCCAATACTTCCCATAGTACCCCACTGAGAAAATCCCGTGGAAGAAGGGGAGGCACATTGACTCCCCATTGGAGTCACAAACCAAAGACACTGATTTTGATGAGAGGGAAGGATCCCCCGATCGCCACCTGAGGACGTTTCCTTCAGAGAGACATTCCGGGAATCTTGAAGCAGAACGGTGGGTGATCTGCCCAACCTCCTTCCTTGGAGTTAGTGCTTTTGGAGGCGTTTAGGGTGACCTCCCCAACCATGGACAACCTCATTGATTTTGGTTTCCTGCTGGGCATACAGTAGAATGAACCAGACACCATCGAGCCCATTCCCAACCGCCCTGATAGGTTCCTGGTTCCACCAGCCGACAGAAAGTATTGGAGTAAGGGTTCCATATTTGATGCCATCGTGGTGGTGGCAGCCACAAAAAAGCAATGGCAGAAGAGAGACTGCCAGTGTCCATATGCCTAACAAGAAGTCTAGAGCATTGGACTGGATGGGAAAGCTCATTTATGCTTCAGCCACCTTTGCGCTGAGGTTAAATTACCTAGCTCACTTTACCAGGCTGCAGAGAGATTGGATCAAAGAGCTTTCAGTTTCTCTCTCTGAGTCCATGCCTGTGAAGGTATTTACTAAAAGAAATATGTCCGCAGATGAGTTTGATTTCTTACATTTGTTAAAAGCATGCAATGTAAGAGTAATGAAGCCTGACAAAGGGGGCGGGCTTGTATTTATGGATGAAACGGAATATGTGGAAAGAATGTCTGTTATTTTAGATAGTGAAAATTTTTGTCATGCCAGTTTAAATGAAGTTAACAGTGCATATAAAAAGGTTAAAGAAACCCTGAATGACCTGTTTTTAGAAAATAGTGTTGATTTAGACACCTTTCAGTATTTAAGCATACCAGCACCAGTAACACTTGTTTTATTTGGTTCCCCTAAAATCCACAAAAATCTCAATAATCCACCTTTTAGACCAATAGTGGATGGACGGAGATCTGTTACGTATTCATGTGCTAAATTAGTGGATAGTAAATTGAAACCCATTATTAGAAGTGAAGTGCAAATCTGCCATGATTCCTGGAGTTTTCTGGGAAACCTTAATAATTTAGAATTCAATGAAGAATTTAATTTTCTAACAGTGGACATTAAGGACTTATACACTGTTATACCCCAGGAATTGGGCATAGAATGGGTTTGTGAATTTGTAATTATTAATGGTATGGAACATAGAGACATAAATTTGATAGAGACTCTTCTAGAACTGGTATTATCAAATAACTTCATGTTATTTAATGGTAATTTTTTTTTTACAAAAAACAAGTGTTGCGATGGGTTCTCCCTGCGAAGGTAGCTTTGCAAATTGTGTTATGGCATATTGGGAGAGGGAGATCTTGTTTCAGAACATTTTGCTTCAAGAAAATGCTGTATGGTATACTCACTATCAGGACAACATGTTCTTTGTTTGGAGAGGGGCAGCTGAAACAGTTGATCCCTTCTTGAAAGCTATAACAGAATTAACCATTTTTTTTTTAATTTACTTTTCAGTGTGATACAGTCAATCAATTTTTTTTATGTACAGTTGTCTAAGGATAGAAATAATAAAAGGTATAGAACAACTATATACAGGATGCTTACCTACTCAAATGCATTTTTACATTTCACTAGTAGTCACCCTTATCATAAAAAAAAGCAGTAATAAAAGGACAACTTGTCAGGGCTGCTAAGATGGTTTCTTCAGAATTAGATTTTTTGATAGAATGTCAAGTATTAAAAACTATGTTCTTAAAAAGAGGCTATCCAGGGCATTTTTTTAACAACTATTCTATGAAGTACATAGGAAAAGGAATAGTGGTCACTTTAAGCCTATTTTACAGAAAGGCTGTGTAGAACAGGAACATCTTTTGGTTACAGAGGATGGTTCTAATAATATTTTAAAGGTGAAATATGATTCAGGACCATGTTTTATGACCACCTTTTCCATGTATGCAAATGATATAAAAAATATTTTGATCAAGAATTGGGCATTTATTATAGAAGACAACATTAGTAAAAAATTAGGAGTAGGACCACATATCTCATCCATAGGAGGGGCCCTAACCTTAAGAGTATGTTAGAAGGGAATAGAACTATAACAAAAGTAAATAGTGGCATGAGAAAATGTGGACGGTGTCAACAGTGCCAGCACATTAAGGTGGGTAATAGTTTTATCATAAGGGATGTAACTTATTGAGTAAAAAGGAAATATAACTATGATTCAGTGGGTGTCATTTATGCAGCTTTATGTCAGCTGTGCCAATGTTACTATATAGGTAAAACTGAAAGAATGCTCAAACAGAATTTATGAGCACCAATATCACATTACAAAGACATGCATCTGGAGCCTTTCTCCCCGGGCCTCCGCTGAAAATTGGCTTTGTTCCAAGTTGGAATTTCCCGGTTAACAAATGATAAATAAATAAATAAATTAGTAAGAAAACAAATACAAATGCATTGGCTAAACACATTTCAGAGAACCCTTGTCATAAGTTTCAATTTATTGTAATTCAGCAGATAAAGAAGAATTTTAGAGGAGGGCCCTGGGAACTGAAATTAGAGGAATGTGAATTAATCTGGAAAATTCGAGCATATGCCCACATTACATCTGGGCTTAATGAATATTCTTCCATTAAGTGTATCTTAAAATTAAAAGCCCCAGATAGGTAAGCATATTTATGGGTTAAAAATTACAAAATAAATAAAGTGGTTATTTAATTTTTTATATACAGATGTTTAAATGAGTTTATTTATGTAAGAAGCAGTACCATGTCAATTTATTTAAAAATATTTTGTTTTAAAGTTTTTAAAATGTTTCATATATATATATATATATATATATGTATATGCATTATTATTATTTTTTTTTACTTGTTACTAATTGTATAATATTTAAGAAACAGGCTATTAACTTGGTAGTAATGATTTAATTGCTTATTTTTTTAACTGAAATCTGTATAAATAGCATAGCGTCTTCGGTATGTGTTGTCTGAAGAAGTTCATTTATTTTTTTGGACGAAAGCGCTAACAATAAATTGTGTTGGAGAATTATACAGTCAGTTGTTAATGTTCGTTTTTACAAGTCAAATCGTTTTTGGAGTTTAGTTTATGTGGAGGTATTTAAGAAAGTTTTTTCCAAGCTGACCACTCTGTCGTCCATTGCCAGTTTCTCGATGAGGTTAATTTCCATACAGCAGAAGGTACCTCACAAGCTGCCCATTCAGGACTTTCCCTAAGGAGGCATGCCTGCATGAGGCTTTGTGATTTTGCGGAGTGTCCTTTGTGAATGCCCCCTACAATGGCTCCTCACTGTTTGGGCCATTGGTTAGAGATACTGTTGCCTGTAGCGAAAAGGACGGAAAGACCCTTTCTGCTGTAGGAATCAAATTTTCTATACCTCAGGGGTCCATCTCCAAAAACCAACATAGAAGCAAGAAAATGTGGTTTAGTAAGTCTCAAGGGCCTTTCCAGTACCCGCATGGGGAACCCTCCTCCAGAGGTGGAGGAGGAGGGTTTAATGGTAGGCATCACCCTAGAGGCAGAGGAGGTCCACAAAACCAGGACTTCAGAGACACCTTTTCTGACAAGCCCTGTCAGCTCTCCTGAAGTGCTGCCCAACTCTCCATCTCTGGAGGCATTTGGGGGTGGACTTCCTTTGCACGAAGAAGCCTGGAGCCATTTGACTCGAAATCCCTGGGGTACTAAGCTTAATATCCAGAGGCTGCCACATTCCCTTTTTCCTCCCCCACTCCAAACACTAAGAACCTCCCCGACATACCACCCAGTCAGAGGGAGCAGGCAACACAAGAGATCCTACAACTGCTGCAAAAGAGAGTCATCCAGAAGGTCCCAACCTAACAAAGAAGATTCAGAACCTGCTCCCACTTCTTTTTGTTGACGAAAAAGACAGTGGACCTAAGACCCATTCTGAATCCAAGTAAGTTGAATTGTTATGTAAAGAAGTCGAGGTTCCTGATGGTTACAGTTCAGTCCATTCTGCCATTGTGGTGCAAGCATGATTGGATGTGCAGAGTAGATGTCAAGGGTGCATACTCTCAAATCAAAATAGACAGGCGCTCCAGGAGATACCTGCGCTTTTGGCTGGGAGCCAGTCATTTTCAGTTCAGAACACTGCCCTTTGGGCTCACCACAGCTCCCCCTCCCCCAGGTGTTCACCAAATGCATGACAGTTGTAGCAGCTCACATGAGACTCAAAGGATTCTGGGTGTTTCCATACTTAGAAGTTTGGCTCCTTACCATCCCCACGAGGCATCAGCTTATCCAAGCTAGAGATTACTTAATCCAAATTTCACACTCCCTGGGCATCATTATAAACCTAAACAAATCCAATCTGACTCCTGTGCAGAACCTGGAATTCATAGGAATGCAGCTGAACATGAGAGATCAAATAGCTTTCCTACCCTTGCATCGCACAGTAACATTGAGGAATCAAGTCCAGGCATTGTTATCCCACCAGACCCCCTGTACGGCTAGTCTTGCAGGTCCTTGGATCCATGTCAGCAGAATTTCTGATAGTCCCTTTGCAAGGTTCTTCATGCAGATTCTTCAGTTGACATTGGCAGTGCAATGGTCTATTCTCTGTCGGGCTCTATCCAGTCCCATCAGCTTAAGTCCAATTTGCAAACGGCACATCATGTGGTTGATTCTGTCGGACACACTCTTTCTAGGCAGACCGTTCTTAACCCTATCCCCTCAAATAGCTACAGTGACCACAGACACCTCCCAGTTTGGGTGGGGAAGCATTACAATGGGAAGGTGGTCCAAGACACATGGTACCCCATCTAGACCAGGTTGCATATCAATGTCCTAGAGCTGAGAGTAGTTCTCCTAACATTGCAAGCCTTTCAGGTGCTCTCTCCTTGGAGACTATTGCACTTCACACCGACATGTTTGTAGTCTGGTACATAAACAAGCAAGGAGGAACCCATTTCTCTCTTCGGACAGCATTCTGGTCACACACACATTCTGGAGAAAGCCAACAACTCGACGGACAGACTCTGCAGATCAGTCCGGTTCCGCATGAGTGGTCCCTCAATCAGTCAGTGGTGAGCATGATCTTCAATCGCTGGGGTCAACCTTGCTGCAACCTCTTTCCCCTCAGCAACAAATGCCACAAGTTCTTTGCTCTAATTCCCTTCTGAGTTAGTTCCCGAGGGACTCACTGGTCCATGATTGGCCCCCGGGTCTCCTGTATGCTTATCCACACCTTCCGCTGATCCCAAAATTTCTTCAGAAGACAGGCAGGCTGAAGAGCTCGGTCAATCCTCATTGCGCCCTTTTGGCCTTATCAGCTTTGGTTCCCCCTTCGTCTGGTCTCATTTGAAATATCCTCTGTGGATACTGGAGCTAAGACAGGACCTCCTCTCTCACCTGTCAGGAGAGCAGCACCCGAATCTTCGTGCTGTTAGGCTGACCGCTTTGTTTCTCCACTTCCAACCCTAGCAGGACAGTGTCCAGTCGTGCTTCTCTGGTCCGTAAAATAATTCTAGCCTTGTAAAAGTTTCTACTAAGAACGTCTACACAAGCAAGAGGAGAAAGTTCACTGTTTGGGCTACAAATAGGAATACTGACCCTTTCTCAGCCGCTTTCTTGGATATTCTTTTTTTTTCTTAGTACCCTATTTAAGGAAGGGGCTAACTTCTCTATCATCAAAGTTCAATTAGCTGCAATTTCTGATTTTCACGCTGCTAGCCAATCTCGATGTCCTTCATGGATGCATCTGCAGTCATAACAAGTGGGTTGTCCTGTCGTCAGGCAGCCCTGCAGTCGGCCGGATTCCAAAGTCCGGGTCCGGCTTCGGCTGATGTCGCACCCCACCCGACGTCATCTCTGTTGGTCTTCGGGTATAAAAGCATCAGCCGACACCATTTTCCTCAGTCTTTCTTGCCGCGTGGCCCAAGCAGAAGCTGTTCGCAAGTGCCGGTCGGTCGGATCCAGAGATTACTTCTACCGAATACTACCAAGACTTCTAAAGCTAAGTACCCGTGGGGACTCTTTCTTGCCTCAGCCGATGTCAGAAAAGTTAACAATTGTTTAACCTGTGGGAAACAAATACCTCATAAAGATTTCCACTCTTACTGTCTGCCTTGTTTAGGCCCAGCCCACGACGTAGCAGCCTGTTCGCCTGTGCCTCTTTCAACCGACGAACGCTTAGGCGCGGTCGGAGTTTGCAGAACAGTTTTTCGGTACTGATTTTGCGTACATTATGCCGCCGGATCCTCCGACTACCCAATCTTCCAAAACGCAAAGATAAAGACCGACACTCGCGGTCCGCGGTTTCGCCGAAACCACGGCAAAGCAAATCATGAGTGTCTCGGTTTCGCCGAAACCGAGAAAACTGCTCAAAGTACAGCTGAACCTATTCTTACAACTGAGGCCCCTGCTACAATTCTTGAATCGACCTCAGAAATTTTACCCACTACGGTGGTTGACTTATCAGACACCATCCCTTGGATGTCTCTACCCCAGCACGTGGTGCTGCTAGGCCTCCAGCAGCCATGTCCATTAAGGCCTTCGCCAGGGCTAAAGCAGCCAAGACTACTAAATCAGTGCCTGTTAAACCCCCTCATCCAGGCCCTCTTCTAGTTCTCAAATGCTTTCTTTGGCAGAAGATTTAATTTCTTTAATTAGAGGATCTCAATCTCACCCAGACAGGGCCTCTCAGCCCCAGAAAAGAGACCTAGGGCAGAGCCCCCTGAGCCAGTGTCTTCTGATGATTCTGCTGATGAATCAGACATAACTGACCAGCCTGAGGCTCCCTTCTCTAATTTTGAAGATTCTGATGCTGAAGAATCCATTCCAGCTGCTTCCCCACCAGAAGAATTCTCCTTTGGGGAAACCTTGCATGCCATGCGAGAACAGTTCCAATGGCAGCAACAGGATTTTTCAGACTCCAGAAAAAGACTTAGGACCTTTCTGCACCTCCCACAGCACAGGCCCTTAGCTATACCTCCTGTTCTCTCTGTGGTGGATGATGCTTTCAATGATGTTTGCTCCGCTCCAGATTCTTTACCCCCAGCCCCTGCCAAACCAGACAGATTTTACAGGGTGCCAGATACTCATCACCACCTTTACAAGGCCCCACTTGCAGACCCAGAAACTATATCCCAGGGTCCCAAGGCAGTAGCCGACCACAGCTAAAACCCTATTCCTTCTGAAAGGGAAGCAAGGTCACTAGACAGATGGGGTAAAAGGTCTACACTTCAGCTACTCTCTCAGCTAGAGCTTTAAACTGTCAGTTTCACATGATACAATACCAAGAGTTTATGCTTGATCAGTTAACTAAAAACTAACTACTGATGAATCTCTTGATAAGAAATATGTATTAGAGATGGTAAATAACATACAACAGGTTAGCAACCATTCCTTAAAATGTGGCTATGATGCACTGGAGGCTTCATTTAGATCAGCCATGACAGGCACAGTGATAAGAAGGCATGCATGGCTAAAGGAACAAGCTTTACCGGATCATGTTAAAGCTAAGTTGCTAGATGCTCCTATGGACAAGACAAGTTTGTTTGGTACACCTGCCCAGCAGGTTATGAAGAAAATGGAAGAAAAGGCAAAATCTGTTCAAACTGTTAAAGATTTCTTGCAGGTTCAACCCCAAGGTTTAGCAGGAACTGGCCTGCCAAAATTGGTCCTTTCCTGACTCCACAAAATTTCAAAGGGGCAGGAATAGACGCTCCAGAGGCAGAAACCAATCCAGAGGAGGTGCCTACAGAGGACGACAGTGGCAAGGTAACAACAGAGGCACAGACACAGCCACTGCCACTACATCAGCACAACCACAGTGACTTAATCCTAAATCCGCCTACCAGGGAACAAGTAGCAGCTCCTCTAGGCGGAAAGTTAACCTTATTTTCAAAGAACTGGCACTACATAACAAAAGACAAGTGGATTTTACAAACCATAGATCAAGGTTACCGGTTTCACTTCCACACTTTACCAGTCAAAAGAGGAATGCCAAATCTACCTCCAAATCAAAAAACAGAGGCTCTACGCCAGATAATGGAGTTAGCAAACATGAGAGCTGTGGAAAGAGTGCCAACAGCAGAACAAGGAAAGGGTTCTACTCCAGACTATTCCTAGTTCCAAGAAAGGAAAAAGTTGGAGACCAATTCTCGACCTGTCCACCTTAAATACATACATCATTGTCCCAAAATTCAAAATGCTGACCCTACAGCAACTTCTTCCCATGCTGGGCAAGGAGTCTTGGCTGGTAACTCTAGATCTCAAGGAGGCATACCTGCACGCCCCATTCGACCAATCTGCAGAAGATACCTCAGATTTCTTGCAGGATCAGAGCACTATCAATTCTCAGCATTGCCCTTTGGCTTATCTACTGCCCAGAGTATTCACAAAATGCCTGGCATCAGTAATCGCCCATTGCAGACTACAGGAATTCAAATTTACCCATACCTGGACGACTGCCTGCTACAAGGGGACAACAAAAGCAAGCTGACAACAGATTTACAAAGGGTCATTTACTTGCTACAAGGACTGGGATACACAGTCAATTTACAAAAGTCAAGGCTGATACCATCCCAAACAAGGACATTCTTGGGCTGAATTGGACACAGTACAACAAATGGCATTCCTGACTACAGAAAAACAAAAGAACTTCCTCTTTACTTCTTGGCACTAACAAAACTGAACAAGTTAACAGCAAGAAAATTTCTACAGGCCTTGGGCTTCATGGCATCATGCATAATCTTGGTCCCATTTGCCAGACTACATATGAGGAAACTACAGTGGTACCTAAAGAATTTATGGTCCCAACACAGACACAGTCTAGAAACAGAAATCCCACTAATTCCATGCTTAAAACAGGAGTTCCTATGGTGGGCTCAGGCATGCCAGTCAAACCCAGGCCTGCCCTTCCGCAGATGTCAACCAAGCCAGACCATCACAACAGACGCTTCAGACCTAGGATGGGGCCCACATGCTGGACAAATGCGTGCAAGGATTGTGGACACAGGATCAACTTCACCTGCACATCAATCTAAAAGAAATGCTGGCAGTAAAACTGGCAATCCAAAAGTTCAAACCATTCCTCAAAGAGGGCCAGTTGATGATAAGGACAGACAACACCACAGTCATGTGGTACATCAACAAACAGGGAGGCACTCATTCATACCCCTATGCAGAATGACCTTGGAGCTGTGGACCCTGGCACTCAGCTACAACATTCAGTTACAGGCAATATTTGTACCGGGAAAGACAATACTCTAGCAGACATACTAAGCAGAACCACTTCGGATGCCCACGAATGGAAGCTGCACCCGGACATCTTCAAGACCATCTCAAAGAAATGGGGAATGCCACAGATAGACCTATTCGCATCACCTCTCAATCACCAGCTCAAAAATTCTGCACAAGGACATTCCACCCACTAGCATGGAAAGTGGACTCACTCTCCTTCAACTGGAAAGGCCTAACAGCATATGCATTCCCACCTCTTCCTTTGATACACAAGGTACTACTAAAAATCAAGGAAGAACGTCCAAGGATAATCCTGATAGCCCCAAACTGGCCAAGACAACACTGGTACCCACTACTGAAGAGCATGTCTCGAACAACATGTGGCCAATACCCTGATGCCTTTGATGTTAACTCAGAACAACTACAGCATCATACATCCAAACCTAAAACGCTGCAACTGACTGCATGGAACATCACATAGCAGCAGCTAATCCAGAACTTTCCCAAAGAGTTAAAGACATTATTCTTGAAGCACGCAGACCTTCAACAAGAAAGAACTATGCTGGAAAATGGAAAAGGTTTGTCATTTGGAGTACCGAAAGAGGAAAAGATGTGTCAAACATAGATATGCCTAACATTCTGGAGTATCTGGCGAACTTCTTCATTCAGGCCTGTCCTACTCCTCCATCAAGATACATGCATCAGCTATTTCAGCAGAATACAGCTTTGATCCACCTGTTTTTCGCACCTTTGCTCAGGCAGTTCCTCAGAGGAATCAAGAATGTAAAACCTCCAAGGAAACCACCATTACCAGCTTGGGACTTAAACTTTGTGCTAGAAAAGTTGACACTAGCACCCTTTGAACCAGCAGCAACAGCAGACCTACAACACCTGTCATGGAAAACTGCTTTCCTACTGGCAATTACTTCAGCAAGGAGGGTTTCAGAACTGCAGGCCTTAATGGCAGTGCAACCCTTCCTAATCTTCCACCAAGATAGAGTGTCCTTGAGGACTAATCCTACATTTATGCCTAAGGTGGTATCCAGAGTATCTTTAAACCAGGCAATCCACCTACCTACCTTCTTTCCCAACCCACAAAACAGAGGGGAAAGAATACTGCATACCTTGGATGTACATAGACAGCTACGCTACTACTTGGACAGAACAAAAATAGCAGAAAGACTGACCAACTTTTGTAGCCTATGCAACAGGAAGGGAAGGAAAAGCTATTTCCAAACAGACAATCTCCAAATGGATAGGAAATTGCATACGATACTGTTACTCCTTCCATGGAAAACCAATTCCACAGAACATAAGACCTCATTCTACAAGGGCAACAGCCACTACCACAGCCTTCTTACGAGGAGTGGCAACCAAAGACATTATTGAGGCGGCTACTTGGACCTCCGTGCATACATTTGCCAAGCATTATAATTTGCCTCTTTATTCCAGATCCCGAGCAGGGTTTGCCACTGCTGTACTGCAAGGGATCCTAAACGCACCATAATCTACCTTTATCCTCCTCCCCTAGTTGGCTATGGTATTCTACCCACTTGTTATGACTGCAGATGCATCCATGAAGGACATAGTACAGTTTTGTACCTACCATAAATGTAGATGTCCGAACTGGATAGCATCTGCAGTCAGGATTACCCTCCCTCCTTCCCCTCTGTGGTACTCCTAGGGTGTTTACCCTCCTAATAGCTAGCTGTTGGGGGGGGGAGTCTTTTATGGTGTATTTGTTTGTATATATGTACATATATGCTTATTGTTGTGTTTACCTCTATCTATTTGGAAACATTGGCATCTATCCAAATTTTACCCTGCAAGAGGGCTACTGGCATCTGGGGCAAGAAACACTGAGGAAAATGGCGTCGGCTGATGCTTTTATACCCGAAGACCAACAGAGATGACGTCGGGTGGGGTGCGACATCAGCCGAAGCCGGACCCGGACTTTGGAATCCGGCCGACTGCAGGGCTGCCTGACGACAGGACAACCCACTTGTTATGACTGCAGATGCTATCCAGTTCGGACATCTACATTTATGGTAGGTACAAAACTGTACTTTCCCTGTCCACCTTTAGGTTATGCAAATCGTTATGAAGGGTATCTTCTTGTTGAAGCCTCCCATCAAGGACCCCACCACTCCTTGGGACCTCACTGTCATGCTGCAGGATTTGACTTATGGACCCTTCGAACCAGCTGCCAGTTGCAACATGAAGATTTTGTCATGGAAGACCATATTTTTAGTGGCCATTACTTCAGCTAAGAGAATTTCCGAACTTCAGACCTTATCATCCAAACCTCATTACATAATTTTCCATAAAGACAGAGTTTCTCTACGTAACAATTCCTTCTTTATGCCCAAAGTAGCCATGGAAAACAATGTCAGTCAGTCCTGCTCTTTCCAAATTTTTCAAGCAGGGAGGAAGGGAGTATGTTCTTCATCTTCTCAACGTTCATAGACAGCTGCTTTTCCATCTGCACAGAACTAAACAACACAGGAAGTCTGACCAACTGTTTTATAGAAAGTAGGCCAAGCGGTTTCGAAGATCACGCTAGCAAAATGGATACCTGGTTGCATCTCTTTCATTTACTCACAAAAGGGCCTACAGTTACCTTGACCTCCTAGGGCACATTGTACCAAGGCTATGGCTACTTCTGCCTCCTCCTCATCTAGAACCTCTGTTGATATTTGTGCAGTAGCGACATGGTCTAACAGTCTCAGTGGTCAACACCTTTGTGGCACACTACAAATTGGTTATCATTTCTAGGAGTAGGGCTTCCTTTGGCTCGATGGTGCTCAGGCATATTCTTCCATTAGGGCCACCCGGGAATCATGTATTTAGGGGCTTTGACACTGTCATGAGGAGGGATGAAGAAGACAACATCAGATTAGAAAGTTATGTCTTATCATAACTTGGCATCTGTGTTCTCTGTCTTCATTCCTCCTCACTTTCCCACCCAACCATCCCCCTGGCTCATTATTCTAGAGGATTGTGTCTCATCTGCCATTCTTTTTTCTTGTCCAGGTTATAGATGTATGGAATCAGCAAACTCAATCTGAGGTGATTGGGTGGGTGTAGTGCATTATGGGTAAAAGGAAGGTGTTTGAGAGTCAGATTCAAGTCTGGAGAATCTGGCCAGGTCGAATCTGAGACCTTGGGGTGAGGAGGAAGGAAGAAAGACAACACAGATGCCAAGTTATGTTAACTTTCTTTTCCTAAATTCACACGCACATGCATTCATCTGCTCTTAGGCAAGCTAGGGCACACAGCTTTACCCTATTTTGTGTTTTTACCTGTCCCCATAGAGAGGTAAAGCCCTGACTACTGCCCAGATGACCTGAGTTCTATTAGCTGGTCAGGCATCTGTACACTGGTAAGGGGAGAATGGGTTGTGCCAATCCTGGGAGGGAGTTTGTGCTGCCAGATGCATCAACATGTTGATTCCTTGGCCGAGGCCAGGGACTCACTGAGAGTGTTTGTGTAGTAGGAAGTAAGGCTTAGGCTGATGGCAAATCTGCCAAGAATCCCACTGCACACTAACCTCTGGTGATAAGACAGGACATGTAGGGACAGGGAAAAGTAGAAAGAAAACTCAGTGGCAGCAGTGTGAAGCTGCTTCAGGGTCCTTGGTCTCATCACTGGTCCAGTACATGGCTTGGGATTAGCCCAGGAGAAGCTAAAGAGGAACAGTAGGGTCCTATAGACCCGGTGAATGAAGAAAGGGCCTGAGAACAACTAATGATAAGAAGCCAAAAAAAATCCAAAATTATGTAGGTTTGGATATACGTGTATAGTTCATGTGTATTTACAAATATAAACCTGTGTTAGCTGCTTGAAAACATGAAAGTTTGAGTACAAAGTATTTGAAAAAACAGAAAATTAGTTTTTGGAAAAAAAGATGAGATACTTAACTGTTTTTTGCAGAAGGGGCAAGCCCCCTGCACCCAACATCTTTTGCTACTTAAATGTACAAATTCCAAGTTCACAACAGTGGTAACAGGGCAATTTCCCAATCCCTGCTGTAATGCAGTCTTACACACACACACACACACACACACACACACACACACACACACACACACACACACACACACACACACACACACACACACAGACACACACAGACACACACAGACACACACACATACTTCTGTTGCAGCCTTACTCGCATCGTCCATGCAGATACAGTCCCATTCGGCACTGTTGGTACAATCCCCTTCAGCTCCGAGTATGACGTTACTGTCCACGGTGCAGACACTTTTGGCACTGCCATGTTCTTCGGTGCAGTACTTTTCGGCACCGTTCTTGTAACCGGTGCAGACACTTTCCTCGACGGCACATACCCATCGGTGCAGACACTTGTTTTTATGGTGCATTCAACTTCTGTGGCGCTGACATCATCAGTGCAGACTACTTCCACACCATTTTCTCCAGTGCACACGTCCACGGTTCCGGGCTCTGCACCTCTCGAATTAGCAAGGGCCAGGTATTCTCATTCCTTGGATCCATTCGTTGGTAGACAATATAGTCCTTTTCTAGAAAGGCCAGAATCGCCATCAGGTCTCTCTATGAGGTTGACCAGGAGCCTCTCTGAGCAAGATGTGTTGCGGCTTGTTGACCAGTTGCTTGTAGCCAGAGGTCTCTCTCACCCGAAGTCCACATTCCCTCCCTCAGGTGAACGTATATCTCCTCAAACTCCAGCGTACACTCCTCCATCGGCTTCCACCCAAGTATCGAAGCCCATTACTCCGACAGCAGCTTCCGTTCCTCCGACTGCAATAGTGGATCTTATTTTGGAACCAGAGTCGTCCTTGTGGCCCTTGGTGCACTGGGCATCGGGCTCTTCTCAGGCCAGTGGCTGTGCAGTGGGGGAAGGCATTCTTGTTTCCACACCAGTTTTTTTCTATGGCACCCTCTAGGAATCCTCCCTCTCTCATGGTTCACAGTCCTCTTGAGACTCCTGGTCCGGGGGGCGGCTTGTCGGGGCGGGGTGTGACCCCGGTTCCGAGGTTGTCGTGCTCTGTTCCGGGCTCCCATCACTCCCTGGGTGGGTTGGCCTTCCAGGCCATGGAGAGGGCACTTACCTCTGCTGGCAAACCCCACATGTTGGAGTCCTCTTCCCCCTTATGTGCCGCAGGTCTCTCAAGCCACAACCGCCGTACACCGGGCACAAGGGTCTCAGGTTTCTCCTCCTCAGGAGACCTCTTTGCAGTCTTTCCAAGAACCTCCCACTGAGGACGTACCCCACAAAGTGTCATGCAAGAGGAAGCACATGGACTCCACTGAGGAGTCATTGACTGAAGATACAGATTTTGATGATGGGGAAGGGTCCCCACATTCACCCTCTAATGAAGTGTCCTTTGGTGACATCCTCGAGATTCTTAGACAGAGAGGTGACTGGAAGTTCTCTAATCCTTCCTCTGAGGAATCCGTATTCCTGCAGGCTTTTTGTGCCCGGTCCCCTACCTCCTGGGTTACCCCGCCGACCAGCGAGCTCATCCAGCGTGCATGGAAGGCTTCTGACACCCTGGAAGCGATACCACAGAGGTCATATAAAACATTATCGCCCCCAGCTGAGCACCCCCATTAGTCACAAGGTCTTCCAATAGATGCCATAGTGATGGCAGCTGTAACTAAGAAGGATTTGGCAGAAGAAAGCCAAACTGTCCATCCGCCCAACAAGGAGTCGCAGGTGATAGACTAGGAAGTGTGTGTTTGCCTTATCGACCTTCGCCGTAAGGTCTTTGAACTATTTGGCACACTTTACCAGGCTTCAGAGGCATCTTATCAACCAACTCTCTGAAACCTTGGCAGAAGCTGTTTCTGACGAGGTCTGTGACAACGTGGCTTCTCAGATAGGCACCCTAGAGTCCATTTCCAGTTCTTCAATGTGCCTTATTTCTCATGCAATGGAAGGAGCAGCTAGAGTGGCAGGCACAGGTATAGTCACCAGACGACATGCCTGGATGTGCCTTTTCTTCTTTGTGGACTCCTTTAAGGCTTTCTTCATGAATGCCCCCATCGAGGCCGCTTCTTTGTTTGGTCCTAAAGTGAAAGATATGCTGGCATTATGCAAACAAGATGGCAAGACCCTATCTGCCAGCCACTCCATTCCTCAACGATTCTACTCCAGAAATCAGATGAGCTGGAAGATGTGGCACAGGAAATCTCAGGACTCTTTCCGTGATGCACGTGCCGAGTTCTCCCTTAGAGGCAGAGGGAGAAATTCCAATGGAAGATGCCCCTTTCGGGGCAGAGGAGGTCTGCAAAACCGGGGCTCCAGAGATTCATTTTCTGACCAACCCTATTAGCGCTCGTGAAGCGTTGCCCGAC
Organism: Protopterus annectens; assembly: GCF_019279795.1. Classification (NCBI taxonomy): domain Eukaryota; kingdom Metazoa; phylum Chordata; order Ceratodontiformes; family Protopteridae; genus Protopterus; species Protopterus annectens. The sequence continues at coordinate 248,716,988 of NC_056729.1, read as the reverse complement.
TGCTCACCTCTGGAAGCGGTCGGGGGTCGTTTTTTTCTTGTACCCTGCTGCCTGGTGAAATATAACCACTGACCCTTGGATACAACGGATAATATCCAGAGGCTATCGCATCCCCTTCCTCCTTTGTCCAATCTCATGCAGAGTATTACCCGACGTTCCACCCAGTCAAAGGGAAGCAGCAGCACACGAAATCTAAAAGCTGCTACAAAAAAAGAGTCATCCAGACGATCCCCCCAGACCAGATAGGATCCGTTTTTTACTCAAGGTTCTTTTTAGTGCCAAAAAAGACAGGGGACCTGAGACCAATTCTGGATCTCAGCACACTCAACAAATTTGTAAAAACAGAGAAATTCTGGATGGTCATGTTTCAGTCTATCCTTTCTCTCCTCAAAGAAGACGATTGGATGTGCTCTGTAGATCTTCAAGATGCGTATTACCACATAAAAATGGACAAACGCTCAAGAAGATACTTCAGAGATGCAAGCAAGATTTACTCTGGTGGATGTCTAAAAATCCCCAACAATGGTCTTGCCCCTTCAGCCCCCATCAACTGAAAGCCACGGTGACCACGGATGCCTCCCTGATGGGGTGGGGGGGGGGCTATGTCAGGGAAACTTGGTTCAAGGCACCTGGTCGGAGACAGAGGCCCTTTTACATGTCAGTGTCCTGGAACTGAGGGCGGTGCTACTAGTGTTGCAAGCATTTCATTCCATCCTTCCATCAGGGACTATTGTGATCCAATCAGACAACATGTCAGTGTTCTGGTACATCATCAAGCAAGGGGGCACCAGATCTTACCCATTATGCAAAGAGGCCTTGAGAATATGGCAGTGGGCGATAGCTTCCAACCGCTTTCTAATTGCAATACACATTCCTCGGAGCTCCAACGTGATAGCGGACAAATTGAGCAGGTGCATTCTACAACCTCACTAGTGGTCCCTCAATCCTATGACAGTGGCAAGAATCTTCAACCGCTGGGGCCAGCTTTGCTGTGACCTATTCGCCTCCCCAACGAACTAGAAGTGGAGCAACTATTTTGCCCTGATGCCCCCCTCGGGGACAGTCACAGAGAGATGCTCTAGTCCACGCTTGGCCTTCGACTCTACTTTATGCTTATCCTCCTCTTCCCCTCATCTCCCAATTTCTGAAGAAAGCACGACAGTTGAAGAGCAAAGTGATCCTCCTTGCTCCATATTGGCCTTGACAAGTCTGATTCCCCAACCTCTGGCGTCACCTGCTAGATCAACCTTGTATCCTCAATCCATCCCCATCGTTGATGTTCCATCCACAGGGTCGGACTCACCTCAATCTGTCGATGGTGAAACTAACAACTTGGTTTCTCCACTTCCAATGATTGCCTGGCAGGAAAACCTCGCGCCCCCTGTGCGCAATATTCTTATTGCATCTCATAAATCATCCACTAGACTAATCTATCTCAATAAATGGAAAAGGTTTTCTCTATGGGCAGCGAATAAACAATTAGACCCCTTTGTCAGCGCCAGTTTCAGTGGTTTTGGATTACTTATCACATCTTTTCCACTCTGGGGTGTCTGCCTCTACTGTTCGTGTGCATTTAGCTGCCATCTCAAATTTCCACATTGGTTTTTCAGGATTCTTCGATTATGTCCATAGACTCTGTAAAACTTTCTTGAAGGGGATTATCCACTTAAGTCTCCCTTTAGAGAACCAGTACAACCTTGGGATTTGACATTGGTTCTGCAAGTTGTAACAGCTCCCTCCTTTGAACCTGCGTCTTCATGTGATGTAAAATATCTCTCTTGGAAAACTTTGTTTCTGATTGCAATCACATCAGCCAGACACTTGTCAGAACTTCAAGCCTTATGCATCAAACCTCCCTATCTTCTCTTCCGTAAGGATAGGGTATCACTGAGAACTAATTCTTCCTTTTTACCAAAAGTGTTGTCAGAACGGTCTATCAACCAATCTGTTGATCTCCCAGTGTTCTTTCCTAACCACTCTAACAAGGGAGAGTATTGCCTGCACTCCTTGGATGTTCATCGGCAAATACATTTTTATCTGGACAGAACAAAATTTACCCATAAATCAGACCAACTGTTTCTGGCCTTTTCTGGACCTAGACGAGGTCATCCTGTCTCAAAAGTTACTTTGGCTTCACGGATGAGAAATTGTATTACCTTTCTCTACAACAAAAACGTCACTTTGTCTCACAGAGTGAAAGCACATTCTACAAGGTCTATGGCAACTTCAGCAGTTTTCCATGCTAAGGCTTCCCTCTGATATTTGCTCAGCTGCGACTTGGGCTAAACCTCATACCTTTATTCTTCATTACAAATTGGACTTGGCCTCCAGAGGTAGAGCTTCTTTTGGCTCCATGGTGTTCAGGAATGTCCTTCCATGAAGGCCATCCAGGGATACAGGTAGCTGGGGACTCTGTCCCATCAGTAAGGATTGAACGAAGATGAACAACATCAGATAAAGAAGTTATGTCTTGCCATAATATTCCATCTGTGTTGTTGATCTTCGTTCATTCATTACTTCCCACCCTCCGGAGGTTCCTGGTTGATCTCATATACTCCTTTATTGTATGTCTGTTATGGCCAGAGGTAGCCTCTACTTTTATCTATCAACTTGCAAACTTGATCTGAGGTAGCAGGGAGCAGAGCATTCTGGGTAGGACCTTGGCTCAAGAGTTTTTGGCTGACGCAAGCTTGATATTTGGCCAGCTCGGTTCTGAGGACGGAACCGATAATGCATCAGTAATGAATGAATGAAGATCAACAACACAGATGGAACGTTATGGTAAGACATAACTTCTTTTTTGTTATGCTGCCACTTATTTGTATTTTTTCCATTCTGGGACTAGTTAATTTATTATTCTTTACCATAAGACTGTATGATCTGAAAAAAAATAGTTTTGTTATGCTGGGAAGTGACCTTACTTGGAGACCATGTTCAGTAAAAAACCTGAGCTAGGTGGCAGAGGTAGCAGCTACATTAGGATACAGTTCATGTTTTAAAATATACTGTAATTACAAACTTCATTTCACATTAACATTAAATTAAAGTATATTCATGGATCATTAATCTACATTTAGTATCATGTATTGCAGAATCCTCAAGGAGGTACATTATCATGTAATGATGTCATTTTCATTTGTTCCTCAAACTGTGGGTTTGGATCCGAACCTTGGATCTGTCTCTGCCGCATCTATAGCTTAAGATCCGACTCTTGAGCTCCTGTACCCATAATACCCATGTCATCCAGATTACCTCAGATCTTGTTTGCCGCACTTCAAGCAAATCGGGATTTCCTTCTCTCATAGCTCCTTGTGGGTCATGAGTGTATTTACACCTTAAACTTTAATGGTGTGTGAATGTATTTATAGCTTAAACTTCAAAATTTTTGTTCTTAATATATTTTTTTCATCCTTCCTTACCCTCTAAACGGCTTTCGTTTTTATTTTCGGGTTTCTCTGTCCTTTATAAAAATTTTATATACTGGCTGGTATAGCTCTTCCCTACCATTTTTGGTAAGTTTTTTCCTTTTTCCTCCTCTTAAAAAATATTTAGATAATACTTCTAGTTTTTCTTATATTGTGTTATGGCTGAGAAATCTGACAAGCCAACTGGATTAAAAATGTACTTCCTGTGGGCACAAGATCCCACAGTCTGATGCACACACAGAGTACATGTACTGTTCAGGTCACGGTCACTTAGATGTAGATTGTGACATCTGTGTGGATTTCATTGCCGAGCTATTAGTGACCTTCGCAACAAGCTAATTTTGAAAGGTCTTCTCCCTCAGACTACTTCCTCTACAGGTGGATCTTCTAAGCAATCGGGCTCAACCCCCCACAAAGAAGCAAAAGGAACCCAAGGAGCACAGAAAATGTTCTCGTGCTTGGGCTTTAAAAAGGGATACTACTGACCCACCAGCCACAACCTTGATATTGTCGGGGACCCCACAGAAACTTTCCAGACCTCACTGCACTTCATCCTCCGTTTGCTCTTCCTGGAGTTTTTCTGAAGTAGAGGTGGACAAGATATTGAGATTCCTCAGGACACAGATACGGATGGGGGGTTTGCCTGCTCATCCCCCACCAGAACTGTGAGCCACCATCCTACCTTTGTACTATTGATAATTCCTTCTCTGATTTGACCTCCTGCTTCGGAGCCCTCAGATCTGGAGGTTACCAGAATTGATACATTGGATCCAGTGACTCTTCCTTCCTCGGCTCCAATAACTTCTTTGATTCGATCGTCTCCGACTTTGTTGGAGCATGATGGATCTCAGATCTGAAGTGTCCAGTGTTGGATCCGAGAGCATGTCCTCAACTTCAAGGTGTTCATAGCCATTGCTTTCCCTTGGAACTTCAGTGTTGGACAGCTCTGTTCCAACTCCCCCATCAGGGCATGGGATCCAAGAGGGTCTGGAGTTGTCTGCTTCCAGAGCTGTGGTTCCAGAGGAACTGCCTAGGACATCTCTGGGGGTCTCTGCATTCAAAGTGGTGGAGAGGGTGTTCTCACAGGCCAGAATTACTTCAGCTGTAATTCCTTCAGCTCCTCCCCCCATTTTGACTTCTGCACCTGAGTTAGATCTGGCCCATCTACATCTTGGGTGACCCCTCATGTGGATGACTGTATGTGCCTTGTCTCCTGCAAGGCATGGAAAGATCCAGACACACAGTTGAGCCTATACCAAAAAGAGCTGACAAAATCCTCAGTGCCCTTTCAGATAAACAACATTGGATAAAAGGTATCCCTGTAGATGCCATGGTTGTTGCGGCAGCCACGAGGAAAGAACTGGCTGAACAGAGCTCCACTGTCCATCCTCCTAACAGGGGACTCTAGGGCATTGGACAGGCTCAGGAAGTGGGTGTATGCATCAACGACCTTCGCACTGTGATCCCTGAATTATTTGGCCCACTTTACCGGGTTGCAGAAGGACGTACTAAAGGAACTCTCCAACACTGCCCAGGGGACCATGTCTCAAGAGCAGCAGAAAACCTTTTCCTTAAGAATGGCCTGCCTCCAATCCATTCCATGTTCATGAGGTTAATCTCACTCATTGCTGAGGGTTTCTCAAAGACCACCGGTTCAGGCATTGCCATAAGGAGACCTGTCTGGATGCAACTTTATGGAACCTTTCAAAGTGTTGTCAGTGCTCCTTTTGACGGATTGTCTCTGTTTGGACCAACCGTAAAAGAGACCCTCTCCTCATGTGAAAAAGATGAGAAAACCTTGTCTGCTGTTGGAATCAAATTCTCTACCCCACAAAGACCGTTTTCCAGGAACCAATGTGTAGGTAAGAAATTGTAGTTCAAGAAGTCACAAGGGCCTTTCCATGATTCACAGAGAAAGTTTTCCCCTAGAGGCAGAGGGGGAAATAACCATTTTGGTACATGCCACCCACTTGGCAGAGGATGTTTGCAGAACCAAAGATTTCGAGATTCCTTTTTGGGCAGATCCTTTCAGCGCTCCTTAGCAGTTGCCAGATTATCCCTATCTGGTGGTAGTTTGGGGGGGGCCCTTATCTTTGCACTTGAATGCCTGGCTAGCCATTACAAACTGTTTGGTACAAAGAATCATATCCAGAGGATAATACATTCCCTTTTTCAAAACTCCTATTCCAACAAAAAATTTCCCCGATGTTCCACCCAATCAGAAGGACTCAGCAGCCCAAGAAATTGCAAAGCTGCTAGAGAAAGAGTCACCTAGAAGGTCTTACCCAACCAAACAGGATCCGGAATCTACTTAAGATTCTTTTTAGTGCCAAAAAAGACAGGGGATCAGAGACCAGTCCTGGATCCAACCTTCCTAAATAAGTCTGTAAAGAACTTGAATTTCTGGATGGTCGCAGTACAGTCTATTCTACCTCACCTTCAAAAGGACAACTGGATGTGTTCAACAGATTGTCAAGATGTGTACTATCACATCAAAATGAACAGGCGCTCTCGAAAGTTTCTCCACTTCCAACAAGGAGCCAGTCATTCTCAGTTCAGAGCTCTGTCCTTTGATCTCACCACAGCCCTCACTGTGTTCACCAAATGCATGGCAGTATTAGCAGCTCACCTGAGAATGCTCAGATTTAGTGTGTTTCTTTACCTAGACGTTTGGCTCCTGACCGCATCAACCAGGAATCTACTTCTCCAAGCCAAGGATTATCTGATTCGCCTAGTAAATACACTGGGAATCACAATAAATCCCAGAATGTCTCATTTGCAACCAGTTCAGGTGATAGATGTTATAGGAGCACATATAGACACACTCCGCTACCTAGCCCTTTTACCTTCAAACAGAATTCTGTCCTTGAGATTACATGTAAGACAAATCCTAGCCACCCTTTCACCACCTGCAGCATGAGGTCTCAAAGCACTAGGTTTGATGACTGCCACCTTAACGTTGATTCCTACAGCTCACCTACCCATGAGGATTCTTCAGTGGACTCTAGCAGTACAGTGGTCCTGACACAGCTATCCTCTGAGTCATCCCGTCAAGGTATCATGGTGTGCAAAGACTCCCTGTTATGGTGGTTTCACTCAAGGGATGCCGAAGAAGGAAGTCCATTGAAGTCCATTTATTCTTCTTCCCCGCCATTGCCACGTTGATATCAGGTGCATCCCAGTCAGGGTGGGGTGGGGGGCATTATTTAGGACAAGTTGTTCAAGGTGCGTGGTCGACACAGAAGACCAGTCTGCATATAAATGTCCTAGAGATTGCAGCGGTGCTCCTAACTTTTGCCATCATTACAGAGCTTTCTTCCTCTAGGGATGATTGCAGTTCAGACAGACATGTCAGTAGTTTGGTACATCAGCAAACAAGGGTGGACCAGATCGTAACTTCCTCTGTTGAAAAGCCATGAGGGTTTGGCAATGGGCAATCTCCTCCAACCACTTTCTAGTAGGAACACGTATTCCAGGGAAAGCCAGCATCCTAAGGAACAGGCTGAGTAGAACCCTTCTGATGCCTCATGAATGGTCTCTAAACCAGTCTGTGGCTGACTTGATCTTCTTCAAATGGGGTCAGCCTTGCTGCGATCTCTTTGCATTCCCTTTCAACAACAAGTGCAGCAGGTTCTTTGCCCTGATGCCTCCTCAAAGGCAGTCAACAAGAGATGCTGTAGTCTATGTTTGGCCTTCGGATCTCCTTTACACTTATCCCCCTCTACCTCTCATTCACAAATTTCTCCAGAAAGTGCAGAGGTTGAAGAGCAAAGTGATCCCCATTGCACCCTTCTGGCCTCTACAGGTTTGGTTCCTCTTTCTTTGGTCTCACGTGATGCATCCTCCTTGGATGCTGGACCCAAGTCCAGACCTCCTTTCTCACCTTTCAGGACGAACTCACCCAGATTTGACAGACCTCAAATTGATCACATGGTTTCTCAAGTCCCAGTGATGACTAGACTTTCCACTCCAGTTAAAGAAATTCTGGTATGTTTACATAAAGCTTCCACCAGAAAGATTTACAAGAGCAAGTGGAAAAGGTTTTTCATTTGGGCTCACCAAAAACATATGGATTATTTTACTGCCCCTCCCATTCCAGCAATTCTTGACTTTCTTGCTTCAATTTTTCAGAATGGAGCAAGCTGTTCCACTGTCAAGATACAGTTAGCATCCATATCCAATTACTTCATAGATGAAAGTTCTTCATCTTTGGCTTCTTCCAAATTGTGCAAGGCCTTTCTCAGAGGTACCTTCTTGCTTAAACCTCTGTTTAAAGACCCCCACTCTTCTGTGGGTTCTCACTATGGCCGTAGAAGCTCTAGTTCACTCTCCTTTCGAGACTTCTGCCCAAGTAGATCTCAAATTGTTTTCATGGAAAACCTTATTCTTGGTGGCTATAACCTCAGCTGGGAGAATTTTAGAATTACATGCACTCTCTTCCAAACTGCCTTTTTGATTTTCCATAAGGACAAAGTCACCCTACGTACAAGTCTGACCTTTTTATGAAAAGTTGTCTCTGAAAACAATATCAATCAATTCATCAATCTCCCTGTATTTTTCTTAACTTCGAGAACAAGGGCGACTATACCTTTTACCTGTTAAATGTACATAGACAGTTGCATTTTTATTTGGACAGAACAAAGGCCTTCAGAAAATCTGACCATTTATTTGTTTCTTTTTTGAAGGCAAGATTGGGGAAGCCTGTATCCAAAGTAACCTTAGCTAAATGGATTACAGATTGCATTTCTTATGTTTGCTCTGCAAAATGTATCATGCTTCTTGGACATGTGGAAGCACATTCTACTAGATCAGTGCCCACCTCAGCAGCTTTTTGGTCTAGATACAAGTTGGGTATTGCATCCTTTGGTTCTGCAGTGCGCTGGACTATCCTTCCATGAAGGCCACCCAAGAGATATGTAGCCAGGGACTCTGTCTTACAGGTTGAGGAATGAATGAAAATGACAACATCAGATAAAGAAGTTATGTACTTACCATAATGTTTCATCTGTGTGGTCCATTTTCATTCTTCCTCAACCCTCCCCCCATCCCCCTGTCCTTTCTGGGAAAGCTTAAAAAGGTGTTTCAGGGAGCTCCTGATTTTATCGTCTTCCTATCTTGTAATACTTTTTTATATATACACGTATGTATTATGCGTATACAGCTGCAGCAAACTCGATCTGAGGAAATCTGGAGGTCAGGGGCATTATGGGTAAGGGAGGAGCTCAAGACTTGGATCCTAAGCTATAGAAGCAGCCGAGTCAGATCCGAGGTTCAGATCTGAACCCACAGGTTGAGGAAGAATGAAAATGGAAAACACAGCTGGAATGTTATGGTGAGTACATAAATTCTTTTTGCCCGTGGTCACATTTAATTACAATTTGTTTCCAGTAGTAGCATGAGGAAGAAAATTTACACAGATACATTTATGTGAATTAAATGCAAATTGTTATTCATTATTGATGGCACATTCCTATGATAATTTGTTGTCTACTGAGTGAAGACCTTTTTTCTCTGCTTAGAAATCATCTTGTATCCTTAAAGCCATGACACATATTTGAAAATTAATAAGTCAGAATGCAGCACATATGCTGTTTGTCTTTACCTTGCTTTATGTGCAAAAGCCTCTGTTTGTATATTGCCACGTTAATGTTAAGTGTCAAACAAGTTTAGCATCCTGTCTTAGCTTTCCTTGAGTTTCCTTTTTTTTAAATTTATTTGGTTTTCATTATCATGAATAAATGAATTATAAAACAAATAAATAACTATTTACATAACACTAAAAACAAACTGGAATAAAGAACACTTAACAAATCAAAAAGTAGTATCCAACAGACTCCCAACAAGCTCCAAGTTGGAATAGACTGAAAACGTTTATTATGAAGCACTTTTCGTCGCCGTATTACAGTGACTTCATCAGATAATTACAAAATGCTTTTTCCTTTCAAGTTTAAATAGTTAACCAAATCACATGGTACAACCATCAGATGTTAAGAACGTCACAATACATTCCCAACATAAGAAAGTTTTTTTACATGTCAACTTAAAATTAAACAAGTACATTAATCAAATCAAACATGTACCCACATATACTTCCCGTATATTTTCCTTCACCAAACAATAAAAATAGTAAAATAATAAAATAATCAGTACAAATCACTCAATAAAGTGTATATATATATATATAAGTACACGTGTATGTACGCTTAAACCTCCTTTACCTATATTGTAATGTTATTATTAGATCTGAAGTAGGATGTTCATTTGTCAGCAACCTGTGGGTTACGGATCCGATATTGGATCCGATCCGGCAACTTGTTTCAAGCTAATGGATCCGAGCTCCTAGCACCTCCCTTCACCCATAATCCCCTGCTAACCCTCCATGACCCCAGATCTAGTTTGCCGCGCTTGTGATGGCTGGATCCTTTTTGAGCTCTACAGATAAGTGAGGAAAAAGTTACCTTTTTCTAAGTATTTTTCGTCAGGAATTTCTTTTTTAGTTTAAATTAATACTTTTAAAGTGTGTCTGAGTTAGGTTCCTTATTTTTTAATTAGTACCCTCCCTTCGCTGGTCGCTAGTGTGTGAATGTTTGTTGAGTGTTTTTTGGGGCCTGTGTGTGTGTGTAGTTGTTTTTCTTTTTTTAGTTTTAAAAAAAAAAAAAAAAGGAATGGCTGAGGCCCCAAAAGCCATATTTTCTAAATGTACCGAGTGTGGCCATAAGCTCTCCCCGGCTGATGGGCACACTCGGTGCGTTCGGTGCCTTGGGGTTGAACACCTCACCTCGGGCTGTACTATCTGTGCAGCGTTCAACCCCAGGGCACTGAAAGAACGGAGGTCGAAGCTGGTCCTGGCGGGACTTCTACCCCCGGATTCAGCTTCGGCCTCTGCTACCTCTGCTGCTCCCGTGGCTCCACCACAGCCTGTGGTGGCTGCCACTCCTGCCCCCCTGCCTCCGACTGGGACTCCAACTCCCGCTAAAGTGTCAGAGGACAGGGAGGCCAGGAGGGAGAAGCACCACAAGCGGCGGGCCGAGACCTCCGTTTCGGCCCTGCCAGCTAAGCGGGCTTCTCCCTCCACTGCTTCTAGGTCTCCTCCTCCTTGGCTCCGATCCCCTTCTTTCTCCCCGGGGCCCGAGGAGGGGGAGACCCGATCTCCGTCGAGGTCATCGAGGCGGCATTCCAGGCCTGCCTCGGTGGCCTCTTCGAGATCTACCTTCAGCTTATCAGATGCAGACTTGGACCAGATGATGCGAAGGTTCCATCCAGGCCCAGCTGCAGATGGGAGTGCTCTTGCCTCCCCCCCCCCTCAGGGGGGGAGCTCGACACCTTTTTTCCACCCAATTGCTCCTTCTCCGACCCGCTACCCGGGTTCGGAGCACTCGGAGCCGAGCAGCTTTGGAGCCGGGGGTGGGTCGGCACCGACAGTACTTGGTACTTCGGATCTGACCCTGCCCTCGAGCCTGTCGGAACCGACCTCTCGGAGCCGTGGTCCGAGCTTCGAATCCGGGGGATTCAGTGTGCCTTCGGCTCCATCCAGGTTGGAGCACACTGGTCCCTCGGATCCGATGGTCTCGGCGCCGGCTCCGATCCCTTCATTGGATCCGAGTGGGAGCCGACTTTCGGATCCATTGGAGAGTGGCTCTCCCTCGGCATTCGATGTTGTGGAGAGGGCTCTGTTGAGAGCATCCGGACCCCCGGTCCTTGCATCGACTCCTCCCTGCACTCCCTCTCTGCTGTACCAGGCTTCCATCACCCGGCCAAAGGGACAGCCTGCTTCGATGTCACAGATAGTTCCATTGGAACAAGATGTTGCTGGCGAGGCCTCCTCGGACAGTCCCCCCGAGGAAGCTCCCCGGAAGCATAAGTGCAAAAGGAGGCACGTGGACTCCCCTGAGTCCTTAACCGAGGACACGGACTTGGAGGAAGGGGAAGGCTCCCCAAGATCGCCCCCTGAGGATGTCTCCTTTGGAGACATCATGGAGATGCTGAGAATCAGAGGTGGGTGGTCTGCCCCTAAGTCTTCCTCTGACGAGTCCGTGTTTCTGGAGGCATTCGAGGCAGGCCCACCTACCTCCTGGTTGTCCCCTCCAGCCAACCCCCTGGTGGACCTCATTACCACCAGGGCGTGGAAGGATCCGGACACCGTGGAGCCAATACCAAAGCGACCGGATAGGATTCTTAGCCCCCCCCTCAGACCGGTCACATTGGAGTAAGGGCCCCCCTGTAGATGCCATGTTGACGGTGGCAGCCACAAAGAGGGAATTGGCTCAGGAGAGTCCCTCAGTCCATCCACCGAGCAAAGAGTCCCATTTGATGGATCGCTTAGGGAAGTGAGTCTTTAGTTCAGCGACCTTCTCAGTAAGGTCTCTGAACTATATGGCACATGTCATCAGGATGCAGCGGGATCTTATCAAAGAATACACTGCATCCCCCCCGAGTCCATGTCGGAGGAGGATAAACAATTGTACTCCACCCGAATGGCCACTCTGAGATCTATTTCAAACACCTCTATGCGGCTGTTGTCCCACGCTACACAGAGGGAGCCGCTAGGGCTAGCGGAGCAGGCCTAGTCATGAGACGTCAGGCCTGGCTCCGTCATTGCGACTTTACGGAGCCCTTTAAAGCGTCCTTCGCGAACGCCCCCTTTGATGGTTCTGCCCTATTTGGCAAAACAGTTCGTGAGACGCTTGTCCAGAGTGAGAAGGACGGGAAGATGTCTGCCGTCTGCGTCCGCTTCTCTGCTCCCCAGCGGTCCTTTTCAAGGAACCAAAAGGGTCAGAAGAAGATGTGGTTCTGGAAATCACAACATTCCCAACCAGCTCCGGACAACCAGACCTACCGTGGCAGAGGTGGACAGGGAGGACGTCGCCCCAAGGGCAGAGGGGCTCCGAGAAACTTTGGGTCCAGAGAACCTTTCTCTGAGCGGCCCGCGCAGCAGCCCTGAGGGGTTGCCCGGCTGCTCCACTCTGGAGGCAGTCGGGGGGGGGGGGCGTTTTTCAAAATATCTAGCGGCATGGGAGTCCATCACAACAGACCGCTGGGTGCTTCGCATCATATCCAGAGGGTACAAAATACTAATACTTCATGTCCCCCAATCCAAGAACCTCCCCGATGTACCACCCGATCAGAGGGAGGCCGCAGCCGCAGAAATACAGCAGCTGCTAAGAAAAAGAGCCATCCAGCCCGTCCCCCAAGACCAGCTCAAATTAGGGTTCTACTCCAGGTTCTTTTTGATGCCAAAAAAGACGGGGGATCTGAGACCCATCCTAGACCTTTCCCGCTTGAACCTGTCAGTAACCAAGGAAAAATTCCGAATGGTCACTCTTCAATCTATCCTACCCCTTTTGAGGGAGAACGATTGGATGTGCTCTATAGACCTCAAGGATGCGTATTACCACATCTTAATGGACAAACGATCCAGGAGGTTCCTTCGCTTCCGGCTGGGAGCCAGTCACTACCAGTTCAGGGTCCTTCCCTTTGGCCTCACCACAGCCCCCAGGGTGTTCACCAAAGCGTTAGCAGTGATTGCGGCCCACCTGAGACTCCAGGGAATTCAGGTCTTCCCGTACCTGGACGACTGGCTCCTGACCGCACCAACAAGGCATCTACTTTGCTCGGCCAGAGACTTCTTTCTCCATCTAGCCCCACAACTAGGCATTACTATCAATGTCGGCAAATCTCTACTGGTTCCAACACAGATCATAGAATTCATAGGTGCCAGAATAGACACCAGAGATTTGCGAGCCTTCCTAACTGCCGAGAGAATCAGAAACCTACAACTTCATGTGCGGGCTATCCTTCATTCAGAGGCTTCACCAGCGGAATTGATCCTGAGGGCACTAGGCTCCATGGCGGCAGCGATTACACTCCTTCCATGCCTGCTTGAACATGCGAGTCCTGCAATGGACTCTGTTAGTGCAATGGTCCTTCCTATCCCTTCCTCTCCACCATCCCATTGCTATCAGCAAGGCTTGCAGAAGGGCGCTACTATGGTGGCTCCAAGCATCGAACTTCCATATGGGCTGTCCCTTCTGCATCTCTCCCCCTATCACCACGGTGGCCACGGATGCTTCCCGCCTCAGGTGGGGGGGGCATTATTCAGGCAGGACAGTCCAAGGCATGTGGAACGATACAGAGACCTCCCTGCATATCAACGTTCTGGAGATGAGAGCGGTGCTGTTGGCGTTGCAAGCACTTCAGAGCTTCCTCCCCGCAGGAACGATTGCAATTCACTCGGACAACTTGTCAGTGGTCTGGTATATCAACAAACAGGGGGGAACCAGATCTTATCCTCTTTGCCGCGAAGCCATGAGAGTGTGGGAATGGGCGATCTCCACCAACCGCTTTCTGATTGCAACGCACATTCCGGGAAGGACCAACATCCTAGCGGACAAGCTCAGCCGCACCCTTCTTACCCCTTACGAGTGGTCTCTCAATCCTCTAGTAGCGAAGCAGATATTCGCAACATGGGGGCAACCCTGCTGCCATCTTTTTGCATCTCCATCAAACGCCAAATGCGACAATTTCTTCGCTCTAATCCCCCCACCAGGGGAATCTCCAAGAGACGCTCTGGTGCATGCTTGGCCACCCGGTCTACTCTATGCCTATCCTCCTCTTCCAATGATGATACAACTCTTATAGAAAGCCTCGCGGTTGGGGAGCAAGATGATTCTCATTGCCCCATTCTGGCCTCGACAAATTTGGTTCCCTTACCTGTGGTCTCACCTTGTGAATCACCCTTGGATTCTAGATCCCATTCCGGATCTCATCTCCCATCCGTTGGACTTGCCAACTCCAAACCTGGACAATCTGAAGCTGACCGCTTGGTTGCTCCAGTTCCACTCCTAGTTAGGACTCCCGGTATCTCTTCTCCAGTCAAAGCCATCCTCGTGGCAGCACATAAGCCCTCCACCAGGAAAGTGTATCACAGTGAATGGAAACGTTTTTCCATCTGGGCGGAGCGCCGTGATCTAGATCCCTTTATGGCTCCTCTTCCATCCATTTTAGACTTCCTAACTGAACTCTTTCAGGAAGGCGTTAGTTGTTCAACTGTCAAAGTGCAATTGGCAGCCATTTCTCATTATCATGTGGGACATGATACAGGGCCCTTGATGTCAGCCAAATTGTGCAAAACCTTTCTCAAGGGTACCTTTTTACTTAGACCCCCTGTAAAAGAAGCCGTACCACTATGGGATCGTACTTTAGTTCTTCAAGCCTTGACTGCTCCACCCTTTGAACCTGCTGCTTCAGTGGATCTCAAATTCTTGTCATGGAAAACAGCATTCCTTGTAGCCATTACTTCAGCGAAAAGAGTGTCGGAACTTCAGGCTCTTTCTGTGAAGCCTCCATACCTGATTTTTCACCCTGATAGAGTGTACCTCAGGATCAATCCCTCCTTTCTTCCCAAGATAGCATCAGAAACCAACATAAACCAATCCACAAATTTACCGGTTTTCTTCCCTAAATATCAAAATAAGGGTGAATACAAGCTGCACTCATTGGATGTTAATAGGCAGCTTCGTTTTTATACTCATAGGACAGCTGGCCATAGACAATCTGACCAGCTGTTCGTTTCCTTTCCCAAATTTAACTTAGGGAAAGCTATCTCTAAAGTATCTTTATCTCACTGGATTTCCCAATGTATCCTACTGGCTTATTAAGCCTCGGGTAGACCCGCACCAGAAGGAGTTTGTGCTCATTCCACCCGCTCCATTTCTACTTCTGCGGCTTTCAAGTCTAGAGTTCCTTTGGATGATATTTGTTCTGCAGCCACTTGGGCTTCATCTCATACCTTTATCAACCACTACAAGCTAGACCTGATTTCTAGAGGGAGAGCATCCTTTGGCTCTGCGGTGCTTCGTAATATCCTTCCATGATGGCCACCCAGGGTGCAGGTAGCTGGGGACTCTGCCCCACAGGTTGCTGACAAATGAACATCCTACTTCAGATTTAGAAGTTATGTACTCACCATAACGTTCCATCTGAGTAGGTAGTTCATTTGTCTGCAACCATCCCCCCCTCCTTCCCCCTGACCTTCTTCGGATCTATTAGTTGTTAGATATCCTTTGTTGGATATATATTGAGAGGCAAACTCGATCTGAGGTCATGGAGGGTTAGCAGTGGATTATGGGTGAAGGGAGGAGCTAGGAGCTCGGATCCATTAGCTTGAAACAAGTTGCCGGCTCGGATCCGATATCGGATCCGTAACCCACAGGTTGCAGACAAATGAACTACCTACTCAGATGGAACGTTATGGTGAGTACATAACTTCTAATTTGCGTCTTCTTAATTAAAGTAAACAACCCACCAAGTATTCGCTTTCTGTATGTTAACTAATATATATTGTACAAATATATATTGTACAAATGTATGTTACAATCCACAGTCAACAGGTCAAGAACTGTTTTTCATCTTTTTAAACTTCTAAGTTTTAATAAACAAGCTATATTGCAGGTGTCATTAAGCCTAAATTGTCATGCCAATTCTCGTTCTTCCAATAATAGATTAAAAGGGCCACCTCTAAGATCAATGTTTACTTGATTGATTGCTTTAAATAAAAAGCCTCTGTATAAGGCTAAATGTCTTGCTAATGGGTTGCCACTTTTATTTGTGTATGGCATGGGTATCCTCATATACTCTATCATGGAGCCTACGCTCAGTTTTCCCCAAGTAGAAAGCTGGACATATACAACTTGTTTAGAATTACAGTGGAGTTTATGTTTCAACCTATATTTACTCCCATTAATGGAAAATGTTTCACCCACGTCCATAAACTTACACATTCTACAACTACCACATGTAGACATGCCTATATGTCTATTAAGACATGTTGTTCCCTTCCTTTCAAAAAGGTTCTTAAGGTTAGAACCTTTTCTGAATACCAATTTAGGTCATGAACCTAATTTGTCCGTCAGAAATTTATTGTTGGTAATAAACTCCCAGTTCTTATAGAGAATAAATTTAACTGTATCACTGTCCTTACTAAAGGTGGTGATGAAACTGATTTTAAAGTTGCTGTCACCTTCCTTGACAGTGAATTGTTCTGTGTTCAGGCCCCCTTTTTCCCTAGGGGCAAGGTCAGGCCCATTTTCCACATTGTTGTGTGATGTTCTTCCCCTTAAAATAGGCTCAATCAAACCAGTCTGTCTCTTATGGGTAACCTCAGCAACTAAGGTCTGGACTAAATGGTTAGGATATCCACGCTGTTGGAACATGTTACTCAAAAGTTCACATTCATCACTAAAGTCAGGTTCAAGTGTGACGATCTTAGCAGCTCTGATTAGCTGACCCTTCACTATAGAACGTTTCTTGTAGAAGGGATGACTGCTCGAAAAATGGAGGAAAGAATTACAGCATGTGTTCTTCCTAAAAACTCTTGACACGTATCTATTATTGACTATAACTTTAGACAATTTAACGTCCGATATTCAGTGGTCTCGTTACTGAAGTACGTGACAAATGTCTGAGCTTGTAGTTTACCCCCATGAAGAATGATAAAAATATCATCCAAAAAGTGTGTGTAGAAAATAAGGTTCGTCGTGTGTTGTGTATTCTTGAAAATAAATTCCTTT
Source organism: Protopterus annectens (assembly GCF_019279795.1). Taxonomy (NCBI): domain Eukaryota; kingdom Metazoa; phylum Chordata; order Ceratodontiformes; family Protopteridae; genus Protopterus; species Protopterus annectens. The sequence goes on along the minus strand of NC_056729.1, from coordinate 248,699,995 downwards.
TCCCAGTGTGCCATAACTAAATTAGCAAAACTGGCTCCACAGGGCGAACCCATGGCTACTCCACGCCTTTGTAGATAGAATTCATTATTAAAAATAAAGTAATTATTCGTAAGGATAATATCCAGTAGAGAGTCAATGGTGTGTATTTCTTGTACTGGTGCATTGTTTGATTTTAACATAAGGCTAACCCATTCAACCCCTTCCAAGTGTGGAATTGAAGTGTAGAGGTCCTTTACGTCAATGGTGAGAAAATTATACTCACCATTGAAGACAAGGTTGTTAATTTTTTGTAAAAAATGACCAAGAATCTCTACATATTTGAGGTTCAGACTTAAGATATATTTTTTTTAAATAGTGTCTACCACTATTGCACATGGATATGTAATTGAACCTCTTCCATCTATTAGGGAACTCATGGGTGGATTAACTAAGTCCTTATGCACTTTGGGGATACAAAACATAACAGGGATTCTAGGCCAAGACACAGACATATAGTTAAATATGTCAATATCAATTGTTGTCTCAATAAATAAATTATTGAGGTAGCCTTTAATACAACTGTATGCTATGTTAACTTCATTGAGTTAAGCTTTTGAATACGCTTCACTAATTAACAAAGATTGCATTCTTTGGTTGTAGTCAACTTGGTCAAAAACAGCCAATCCCCCACCTTTATCCGGCTTGACAACCCTAACTTGGGATGATCTTAACATTTGTAATGCTAGTTGTTCGTCTAGAGTAACATTAGAGTTCTTTTTATGTGTCCAGGAACCAAAAGAATTTGAAGCATGTCTAAAATCCAACTCACAGACATGTTCAAATATCCTAAGCGTTGGGTGAACTGGAGGGTTAAATATGCCAGGAACTCTTAACTCATGGTTCGTATTAACAACATTGCCAAAAAGCACAGTGAGGTTAAGCTTCCTAACAAATAACTTAAGTCCATTATTGATTGAACCAAGTTCAAGGGTCTGCTAGGAACAAAGGTATTGCCTTTAGCAAGTAAGCTTACAAGGACCGGGTCAATCGTTGTAGATGAGTAATTGAAAATGTTGACGTCCCCTGCTAAATTCTTAACAGGTTTTACTGTAGGGGAACCAACATGTGCTATTTTTTGCGCTTGCTGTTGCGCTGTTTGTTATTTTGGTTCCGATTGAATTGCTTCTTCGGAATCGCACCTGCAAGGTTGGCATTCTGAAAATTTGTGCTCTGGAGGTTTACCATAGTACCTCGCCCAGTCACCCCCTGTTGCTCAGTCACAGCTCGGTTGTTATTATAACTCCGAATACGTTCACTTTGTCTCACTGTACCGTGGTCACAGTCAGTGCCAATAACTTCCTCATTATTGGTAACATTTAATTCATTACCTTGTTGTTGAGTTAGAGTGTTGGTGTTACAAAGTCCTGCTACTTGTGCTGAAGATGGCCTAGGGTATGCACTACCATTGTCATACGCTGTCCGATCTCTGTTCATTTTTTTAGTTTTATTAAACTTCAGTCTTTCAAGTGGTTGGTCTATGCTCTTAAAGCATCATTCATAATCGTATTTGTACCTAAGGAAGTCTGAGTTTGTAGTAATATCAACATTCAAAGTTGAAACTTTCTTAGTAAAAACATCTATTTGGATGGTATAATGTTTAATCATAAGTTGCATCAAATCAAATCCTTGCTGGTCAAACAAGGAATTCAACTCCAAGTGAAATAACGAGTCAGCAACAAGCCCAGTGGGGTACTGGTGGAAATGTAACCCCTTCGGGACTACTCACTGACTAAGGCATTCTCTGAAGTAAGCTACTTCTAATTGAAGCTTCTTAAGTTTAAGTAGCTTAGAATCAAAACAGTTTTAATTTTTCACTCAAAGAATGGGAACTAACCTGATAGTTACCACTATTGTCAACCGGTCGCTCCTGGTTCAAACTGACACCAAAGGAAAGATATGAAGTATCCTTCAACCATTCTTTGAACATGGGAGTGCCAGTAAGCCCCACTCTGTGGTTTTGTAAGTTCTCTTGTTCGTTTGGAGTGGTAGAGTTAGTAACCGCAAGGTTTCTTGGTGAACGTTGAGCTGGTGGAATTGAAACGCCAGTTGCATTTAGAACGTCGGTTACATTTGAAACATTGTAATCACTGCGTCCATTAATGACTGGGATCACTCTCGGCGTTTCCCCTGTGCTCATCTGTTAACTGTGGTTCACATCAGAATCACAGTTCTGAAAAGAACGTTGTTGTGACAAAGATTCGTCCACTTTGTCAAGGCGGGAAGCAAGCGTGTCCATTCGTTGATTTTAAACATTTAGTAAAGCTGTAAGGTTCAGCATATCAGTCTGCATTTGTTGCGATCCAAACAAGCTTGGGCTACTCAGACTGTTCGATACCCCAGACACCATACCAAACACTGAAAACAAACTGGAGTAAAGAACACTTAACAAATCAAAAAGTAGTATCCAACAGACTCCAACAAGCTCCAAGTAGGAATAGGCTGACAGTGGTAACTATCAGGTTAGTTCCCATTCTTTGTGTGAAAAATTAAAACTGTTTGATTCTAAGCTACTTAAACTTAAGAAGCTTCAATTAGAAGTAGCTTACTTCAGAGAATGCCTTAGTCAGCGAGTAGTCCCGAAGGGGTTACGTTTCCACCAGTACCCCACTGGGCTTGTTGCTGACTCGTTATTTCACTTGGAGTTGAATTCCTTGTTTGACCAGCAAGGATTTGATTTGATGCAACTTATGATTAAACATTATACCATCCAAATAGATGTTTTTACTAAGGAAGTTTCAACTTTGAATGTTGATATTACTACAAACTCAGACTTCCTTAGGTACAAATACGATTGTGAACGATGCTTTAAGAGCATAGACCAACTATTTGAAAGACTGAAGTTTAATAAAACTAAAAAAATGAACAGAGGTCTGACAGTGTATGACAATGGTAGTGCATACCCTAGGCCTTCTTCAGCACAAGTAGCAGGACTTTGTAACACCAACACTCTAACTCAACAACAAGGTAATGAATTAAATGTTACCAATAACGAGGAAGCTATCGGCACTGACTGACCACAGTACAGTGAGACAAAGTGAACGTATTCGGTGTTATAATAACAACCGAGCTGTGACTGAGCAACAGGGGTGACTGGGTGAGGTGCTATGGTAAACCTCCAGAGCACAAATTTTCAGAATGCCAACCTTGCAGGTGCGATTCCGAAGAAGCAATTCAATCAGAACCAAAGGAACAAACAGAGCAACAGCAAGCGCAAAAGATAGCACATGTTGGTTCCCATACAGTAAAAATTGTTAAGAATTTAGCAGGGGATGTCAACATTTTCAATTACTCGTCTACAACGATTGACCCGGTCCTTATAAACGTACTTGCTAAAGGCAATACCTTTGTTCCTTGCAGACCCCTAAACGTGGTTCAATCAGTAATGGACTTAAAGTTATTTGTTAGGAAGCTTAACCTCACTGTGCTTTTTGGCAATGTTGTTAATACGAACCATGAGTTAAGAGTTCCTAGCATATTTAACCCTCCAGTTCACCCAACGCTTAGGATATTTGAACATGTTTGTGAGTTAAATTTTAGACATGCTTCAAATTCTTTTGGTTCCTGGACACATAAAAAGAACTCTAATGTTGCTCTAGATGAACAACTAGCATTACAAATGTTAAGATCATCCCAAGTTAGGGTTGTCAAGCCGGATAAAGGTGGGGGATTGGCTGTTTTTGACCAAGTTGACTGCAACCAAAGAGTGCAATCTTTGTTAACTAGTGAAGCGTATTCAAAAGCTTCACTCAATGAAGTCAACATAGCATACAATCGTATTAAAGGCTACCTCAATGATTTATTTATTGAGGCAACAATTGATATTGACACTTTTAACTATATGTCTATGTCTTGGCCTAGAATCCTTGTTATGTTTGGTATCCCCAAAGTGCATAAGGACTTAGTTAATCCACCCATGAGTTCCCTAATAGATGGAAGAGGTTCAATTGCATATCCATGTGCAAAAGTGGTAGACACTATTTTAAAAAAATATCTTAAGTCTGAACCTCAAATATGTAGAGATTCTTGGTCATTTTTGCAGAACATTAACAACCTTGACTTCAATGGTGAGTATAATTTTCTCATCATTGACGTAGAGGACCTCTCCACTTCAATTTCACACTTGGAAGGGGTTGAATGGGTTAGCTTTATGTTAAAATCAAAGAATGCACAAGTACAAGAAATACACACCATTGACTCTCTACTGGATATTATCCTTACGAATAATTACTTTATTTTTAATAATGAATTCTATCTACAAAGGCGTGGAGTAGCCATGGGTTCGCCCTGTGGAGCCAGTTTTGCTAATTTAGTTATGGCACACTGGGAAAAGGAATTTATTTTCAAGAATACACAACACACGACGAACCTTATTTTTCTACACACGCTTTGGAAGTGGAGGCTTCCCTGTCGGCACCGATTACTCTTGGCGCCATGGCTCCTTTGGAACTGGGGCACTCTCGGAGCAGTGATTGGGCTGTTGGCCCCATGGCACCTAGTTCAGCGCCGATTTTTTTCTGTGGCGCCATCTACGGCCACGGCTCTCCCGGCAGTTGCTGGTCCTCTCTTAGCTCTTCACCTGGAGGCAGGCTCCTCTGGGCAGGTTGTGACCCCGGTTCTGAGGTCATCCTTCTCGTTTCCGGGCTCCCATCCCTCCTTGGGTGGGCCTGCTTTCCAGGTGATGGAGAGGGTCCTTGCAACAAGCTCGCAGTTGACACCATTGGCATCGGAACCAGAACCCCCCTCTAGCTTGCAGCTGTATCACCCTCCTACTTTGGAACCTCAAGCATGGGAGCCGCAAGACATGCCATCCAAGGGGGAGCCCTTTCTCTGGAGTCCTCCTTAGAAGATCCCACAGGGGAGCCACCCCGGAAGAAACTTTGCAAGAGGAAGCATCTTGATTCCCCTGAGGAATCCATCACCGAAGACACTGATTGCAATGAGGGTGAAGGATCCCCATGGTCTCCCCAAGAAGGTGTCTCATTTGGTGACACTCTCGAGATCCTCAAGCAGAGGGGAGACTGGAAGGCCTTCAACCCTTCTGCGGAGGAATTGGTGTTCTTGCAGGCTTTCCATGCTCAACCATCTACTTCCTGGGCGACCCCACCTGCAGATGAGTTAATTTGACTTATTGTGCAGAGTGCCTGGAAGGCCCTGGACAACATAGAACCCATCCCCTGGAGGCCAGATAAAATTTTATCCACCCTGGAAGACCAGCTCAATTGGTCCATACAACTGATAGTCGATTCTATGGTCGTGGCGGCGGACACCAAGAAGGAACTGGTGGAACAGGGAGTCTGGGGCTATGGACAGATTGGGGAAGCAGACCTACACTTCAGTGACCTTTGCCATATGGTTGCTGAATTACCTGGCACACTTTAGTCGCCTCCAAAGAGACCTAGTTTCAGAAATGTCTGCTGCTTTGGTGGAGGTACTGCCTGAGGAGGTGCGTTATACTGTTGCCTCTCAGTTAGCTACCTTGGAATCAATCTCGAACTCCTCGATACACTTGATTTCTCACACTACTGAGGGGGCAGCTCGATCAGCCACATGGGAATCGTTATGAAACATTCTTGGATGCATTTGTGTGACTTCGCGGACCCCTTTAAATCTTCCTTTGTCAATGCGCCTGTTGACGAATCTTCCCTTTTTGGCCCAAAGTAAGAGACACACTTTCACGTAGTGAGAAGGACGGAAAGACCTGTCTGCTGTGGGCATACGTTTTTCCACCCGCCCAGATGTCCTTCTCCAGGTATCTGAGGGGAGGAAAATTGTGGTTCAAGAAGTCCCGAGGATCTTTTTGTGATAGTCGTGACGAGCAATCCCCTGGGACAGAGGGGACAACTCATCTGGAAGATGCCCCTTTTGGGAAAGAGGTGGTCTGCGTAACCAGGGCACTAGAGATTACTTGTCTGGTGGACCCTTCCAGCCCTCCTGAACAGCAGCCCGATTGCTTTCCTCTGGAACCAGTCGGGGGTCGATTTTTCCCTGCACCTACATGCCTGGCAACTCCTAACGGATGTGTGGGTGCAGAGGATAATATCCAGAGGCTATCATATCCCTTTCAACCTCAGTCCCCGACTCGTAAAACGAATCCTTGATGTCCCACCCGGTCAGAGAGAGGTAGCAGCCTAGAGATCGAAAAGCTGCTAAGAAAAAGAGTCATCCAACCAGTCTCACCAGTCCAAAGAGGATCCGGCTTTTACTCAAGGTTCTTTTTAGTGCCAAAAAAGACAGGGGACTGGAGAATAATTCTGAATCTCAGTTTACTAAACAAATTCATCAAACCTCAAAAATTCCAGATGGTCACGGTACAGTCCATTCTCCCCTTTCTGGGGAAGGACAACTGGATGTGCTCTATAGACCTCCAGGATGCGTATTACCACATAACGATGAACAAACACTCCCAGAGTTTTCTCCACTTCCGGCTGGGAGCCAAGCATTATCAGTTCAGGGTACTGCCCTTTGGTCTCTTGACAGCCCCCAGAGTGTTCACCAAATGCATGACAGCTCATCTCCGGCTACAAGGATTCCAGGTGTTTCCATATCTAGACGATTGGCTCCTTACCTCCACGACCAGGAATCTTCTCATTCTCAGTCTCTCTTACACTTAAGGCCTTGCTCTTCACCTAGGTATCATGATCAACATGGACAAATCACACGTCTCCAACAAGAGCACTGGAATTAATTTGAGCGCTCTTCGACACAACGTCCTGTCAAGCTTCCCTCCCTACTCAGACTTTCAAAAATAAGAAACCAGATTCAAGTCCTCCTCCCGCAGACATTTGCACCAGCACGCCTTGTACTACAACTATTGGGCTCTATGGCAGCAACCATTACCTTGGTACCACTGGCGAGGTTGCACATGAGACTGTTACAGTGGCTCCTCTTATCACAATGGTCAATTTTAACTCACCCACTTGACCACATGATACGCCTTACAAATCTTTGCAAGACACAAATGCTTTGGTGAATGAAGCCAAAATCAAATCTTTGTTGTTGACCGTTCTGTCTTCCTCAACCTAGGGCCACGGTGACCACGGACGCTTCCCTGTTAGGGTGGGGGATATTTCCTGGGAAAGACCATCCAAGGCACCTGGTCCCCCATGGAGGTCAATTTGCACATAAATGTCCTCAAATTGAGGGCAGTTCTCTTAGCCTTGCAAGCGTTCCACTCATCTCTTCCTTCCGGGACCATTGCATTTCAATCGGATAACGTGTCAGTTGCTGGTACAGCAGCAAACAAGCGGAACCAGGTCTTACCCCCTGTGTCAGGAAGCCCTGAGAATTTGGCATTGGGCGTTGGCTTCCAACCTCTTTCTCATAGAAAAGCACATTCCTGGGAGTTCCAGTCTTTTTAAAGACAATCTGAGCAAGAACATTTTGATGCCTCACGAGTGGTCCCGCAATCCTATATTACTGGATCAGATCTTCCGCCATTGGGGCAGGCCTTGCTGCGACCTGTTTGCTTCTCCCCTAAGTAACAAATGCAGAAGCTATTTTGCCCTGATTCCCCACTCAGGGGGAGTCACCGAGGGATGCTTTGATACACAATTGTCCACCGAGTCTACTGTATGCCTTTCCCCTGTTTCCCCTCATCCCGAAATTCCTTCACAAAGCTCAAAGGTTGAGAAGCCGAATGATCCTCATCGCCCCTTACTGGCCCCGTCAAGTCGGATTTCCTTTCTTATGGCCTCACCTGGTCACAGCTCATGGATCCTGGATCAATCCCAAGATCTGCTGTCTCATCCTCAGGGACTGATTCACACCAATCTCCACAGCCTCAAGCTCACAGCTTGGTCCGATGATTGCCAGGCTACCAGATATTTCATCCCCTGTTCTCAAGATTTTTCTGGCTTCGCACAGACCTTGCACCAGAAAAATGTATTCCAGTAAGTGGACTAGGTTCTCTAGATGGGCCAAAGAACATAACATAGATCCCTTTTCCATGCCTATTCAGAAGATCCTACAATACTTGACTACCCTGTTGCACGCAGGAGCTTTAGCATCAACAGTTACAGTGCATTTAGCAGCTGTTGCTAATTTTCACAATGGAATTGACAATTCATCTGGTATGTCACACCGACAGTGCAAAACCTTCATGAAAAGAGTATTACATATTAAACCTCCAGTCAAGCCTCCTATGGAGCCATAGGACTTGACTTTGGTGCTTCAGTCATTAACAAGTCGAGCCTTCTAACTCCTGTGATATAAAATTTTTGTTTTGGAAAACTCTACTTCTAGTAGCCCTTACTTCAGCGAGAAGAGTATCTGAGTTGCAGGCCTTGAGTGTCAAGAGACCTTACTTGATTTTTCATAGGGAAAGAGTGTCCCTATGTACTGACCCCTCCTTTTTGCCCAAGGTCATTTTTGGGTTTTCCATTAATCAGTCTATTGACCTACCGGTTTTCTTTCCTCACCATTCAAATAGTGGGTAGTACCTTCTGCATACCCTCGTTGTTCATAGGCAACTTCATTTCTCCTTGGACAAAACTAAATCTTTAAGGAAAATAGATCAATTGTTTATGGCCTTTGCAAGACCCAGTTTGGGTAAGCCTATTTCCAAAATGAATTTATCTTCTTGGCTCAGAAATGCCGTTAATTTCATCTTCCATCAGAACAAAGTGTCCTTACCTTCCAAAATAAAGGCTCACTCTATTAGATCAATGGCTACTTCAGTGACTTTTCATTCCAGAGCCTCTATGGATATCTACGCAGCAGCTACTTGGGCAAGACCTCATACCTTTATCACTCATTACAAATTGGATTTGACCTCCAAGGGACGAGCATCTTTTGGTTTTATGGCGCTCCGGAATGTCCTTCCTTGGGGCCATCCAGGACTCAAGTAGCTGGGGACACTGTCCTAACCGTAAGGAATGAATAAAGATTTACATCAGATAAAGAAGTTATGTCTTACCGTAATGTTCCATCTGTGTTGTAGATCTTTCTTCATTCATTACTTCCCACCCTCCTTCCCCCTGCCTGGACTTCTGGTGGACTTTAGGATTTCCTTATTAGTTAAGGTGTCTGCTCAGACAGAGCCTCCCACTATCACTATTATTACTTCTATACTGTAATGGCGGGCAAACTCTATCAGAAGAGACTATGAGAGGGGCATTGTGGGTAGGTCTTAGCTGAGAGTTTTTGGCTGCCGTAACGGTAACAGCCGTGTCAGTTCCGAGGATGGAACCAAAGTCCTAACAGTAATGAATGAATAAAGATCTACAACACAGATGGAACGTTATGGTAAGACTTAATTTCTTTTTTTTTTTTCTCGTCTTTATAGTATGCAATTTACTACAGCAAACAATTTTTGCCATACTAATAAATTCAGCACTAGCGGTAACTTTATGTTTCCAGTTTTTAGTAATTACTTTTCTGGTTATAGCAAGAATAGACCATAGAAGAGGCGCTTGAGTTTTTGGAATTGTCTCAGGAATCGGAGTATTAAATAAAACCAAAGATTTGGAAGTATTGCATCAATCTGACCCATGAGGCTTGAATTAAGTTATTAATTTCTTTCCAAAAAGGGGATATGACTTCGCATTCATATACCATATGCATCTAGTTTGGTATTATTTCAGAATCACATCACCATCATTTAATTCTATTTGATTTATGCATAATTGTAATTTTTTTAGGAGTGATAAAAGCTCTGTGTAAGAATTTCAAATTGAAAAATTTCCAATATAATGAGGATATAGTGTTATCTGTAGATTTTAATACTATTTTCTTGTTTTCTTCAGAGAAGTCTTCGTTATTAATTTTTGAGGAATAATTCCAATAGGAATTATCTGAATGTGTGAAATCTACCCTAAGAATTTTATAAATTTGTGACAAATACTATTTATTTTTCATTGCATTATTGTTGATGTTGAGTATTAGGAATTCCAATATTTTGAGAAACGATTTCTTATCTAGATTAAATATCCTTTTTAACTCTGTGTTCACAAAATTCCTAAATATTTATAATACTAGCCAATTCTTAGAATAGTGATTGTATCTGGACCTTAAATTTTCAACAGTATGTATTTCAGTACCATTTAAGATTTGATACCAATAAACTATGTTACTTTGTTTTTTTAATGCTATAATTTTGATGAAGTTATGAGTTTCTAAGCAGTCATTTGCACATGCAATTGGAAATATAGAAAATATTAAGTCTTTAATGCAATGGTTAGAATAAGTGAACTTCCAGAAAGAGAAAATAATATTATTTATACAGGGAATTTGGTTTACTATTAAAATGTCGAATGGCACTACGTCGACTGTACTATAGTCGAACATGGAAGTTCGAAAATAGTAATGTTGACGTCAAAAAAATAATCTAGGAATGGTTTTAACATGGGTCGAGGTAGGTGTTCAGTATTATTCAGAACTACAAACATCTCCCCTACCTCGACCCATGTTAAAACACAGTCCTAGATTGTTTTTTTGTCGTCGACATTACTATTTTCAAACTTCCGTGTTCGACTATAGTACAGTCGATGTAGTGCCGTTCGACATTTCAATAGTAAACCGGGAATTTGAGTAGAGGGAATATTTCCATTTACACAAAAATCTTTTAATAACCAAATAAAGCTATTAGGGGCAATTTGTTTATGACCGGTTTTGATATATTTATTATTTACTGTTGATATTTCTTGATGTATTTGTTTCCATTTTGAATCGTGATGAATTTGTCCACAATGCAATAACTTTTTCCAATTGCTGAAGTGGCATGTAATTAAATATCAGAGAATCCTATTCCACCATTATCCCAACCTTTTCTGTGCCAGTCTAAAGAAACTCTTGGTTTATTGGGATGCCAAAAAATAAGTAGAATATTTATCTTCTTTCTTGTTTTTTTTTTTTTTTTTGGTGGAGATAGTACTAAAGCTCGGTATCAACCCATATATTGTCTGGTTGGTTGGGAACTGGCTTACTGATAGAACTCATATGTTCAAAATAGGGGACTCCACCTCCTCCAGCAGACGTGTAAATTGTGGTGTTTTAAAGGGATCGGTTCTGGGACCCATACTGTTTGGAATCTACTTTTCTGAAGTACAGGCTAAAACTAAAGGAGTGTAGCTGACAAAGTTTGCTGATGACCGCAAAAAGGGAGCGGTCATTGAAACCCCTAACTATGTCAACATCTTGCAAGAAGGTCTTGCGCAGACTAATGATTGGTGCCAAAGTCATGGTCTTAAACTTAATGCAAAAAATACATCATCATCCCCTTTGACAAGGGTGATGTTCTTGCAAACTATGACATCCATAGCAATACCCCAAGCACACAGTCCGTGATGAAAGATCTGGGCACACAGATCGACAGTGACCTTAACTTCGATTATCATGTCTCTACAGTGGTAAGAAGGGTATTTTATATTGCTCATTTCATAAGTAAAGGCATTGCCTCCAGGAAAAAGAGGTTATAACCCCCTGTACTCTTCCCTCATCAGGCCAATAATATTGTACAACGCTCCTTTTGGTATGTTCCTTTCCAAGCACCTGCACTAGTTGGAGAGACCACAAAAGGTTCCTTACAAAGAAAATTCAGGGTCTTCAAGATCTGTCTTGCGCGGACAGACTGAAATCGTTGTTTCTTCATTCTGTGTTGCACAGACTGCTCAGAGACAACCTGTGCCATGCATATAGACCAATCTCTGATCCAGCTTTAATGGAAATGCTGCACATTCACATGTCAAATGGTACATAGGCCACTCACTCAGAGTACCTTAACCTGGCATGTGACATCAACAGAACTTGCTGGAGAGACAGATTTGTCTCAGAGTTTGCTCCACCTTTGAAACAAACTTCCAATTCATGTTAAACAAAGCCCCTTGTTGGCCATATTTAAGCATAATTTGGACAGTCGGATGGGTAATCGGAAATTCACCTCAGGGGTTCAACCTGTGTCCCTCTTGGACAGGGACAATAGGTGCTGATTTTAGTGTCTGCTTGAACCAGACACCCTTGGGAACACTGGTGAAACTTGGCTAGGCTTGTAAGGGCCCTGTGGCCATTAGCCTAGTAACCGCCTATGATCCTATGACAGTATTTAAGGGAGAATTACCATCTTAATTAGCGTTAGTCATTCTTGCATAGTAAAGAAGAATTTATTCCAGTTTGTGACTAAACTTAAAATGTTGTCAACAACCTGTTGAAATTTTGTATAATTTCTTAACTCTCAGGCATAATGGTTATATCAAGATGAGTGCTATTCCAAATGAAGTTAGAATATTTTTTATATGAAATTTTTTATTAATGCACTTGTTTTATTGTGATTAAATCTAAAGTTTGAGATTTTTTCAAACTGACTCGCAGAAGTAATTAAATGTTCTCATTTTTCTGTATTTCCTATTGTTAATAAAATATAGTCAGCAAAGAGTTGAATCTTTAGTTCGAAAGCATCTTTTGATATCATTGGTGTTCTTATTGGATCTAATACTATTAGCAAACGGTTCTATTGCTGATGCAAAAAGTAAAGGTGATAATGGACAACCTTGTTTTCTGTCTTTTTGTAACTTAAAAGAATTAGAAAGAAAATAGCCTATTTTAACATAAGAACAACAGTTATTGTAGAACTTGGTATTTAATGCTATTAGTTCAGGAGAGAAATTGTACACTTTTAAGTGTTTTGAACAGGTAAGGCCAGTTGATGCAGTCAAAAGCCTTATCTAAAGCAAGTCTAGTGATAGATCTTTTTTATTTTTATTTGCATAGTTTATTAACATATATATTCTTATTATGTTATCCTGTACTTATCTATTTAAAATAAAATCTGTTTCATTGTTGTTAATTAGTTTAGGTATTAGTAAATTAATTTGGCTAAAATAGACATGAACATCTTATAGTCCACATTTAAAAGTGAGATGGTTCTGTATAATGAACACTTTGTAGGATCCTTATTTTGTTTTAAAAATGGGTGTTATGAGAAAATATTTCCATGATGGGTTAACTTCAGCAAGTCTTTTTATTTCTCTGTAGACCTCATATGATATTTTAACAGAATCAACTGGTAGTATTGTTTATAATTCTGGTATAAGACCATCTAAGCCCGGCACCTTATTATTTTTTAACTTTTCATTTGATTTTTTTCATTTCTGTTAAAATGAATGGTTTATCTATTTTTTTATTTGTTCAGTTAATTTATTATTTATATTTTCTCTTAGAAGAATCTCAACTATTCCATCATTATCTAGGTTATTTGTATTTTTATTTATATTTTTATAAAATATTTTAACGCCCTTAAGAATACCTTTAATATTTGTTCTTCTTTCTTATTTATATATGTTATAATTTCTTTGATATGATTTATTTATTTTTTGACTTAATAGCAAGTTTTTGCAAATATAATGGGTTTACTGAATATGCTTAAAGTTTTTCCAGGTTTATTGAAACTTTAGATTGAGAATTTCAACATATTTTTTTAAGTTTTAAAGTACTGACTGATTAATAGTATCATTTGGTTTAAGATTTAACTTTAATTTATCTGTTTTGGCCTATAGTGTAATCCATTCTTTGTCCCATTCTCTTGTTTTACTAATGTACCACCTTGTAACTCTTCCATTTAAGTATAGCAAATCACGGGTCTATATTATTAGCACGAAAGCTAATAACAGTGAATACAAATTGTGCGACACGTAAAGAACGAAATACAGAAGTCTCGAACAGCATATTAAGCGAAAAACAGTACATCTAAATGTTTTAGTTGGCCCAACCAAACCTTCAGTTGGTATGATGCTTGTCTGCATGTCCTCCCTTACCAGCACCCTAGAACACCAAAAAGGAAAAAAACTAAGGGTAATGCTGCTCAATGCCAGAAGTCTCAATCTCAAGATGCACGCACTCGAGGCCCTTCTCAATATGGAGAACATCGATGTCTGTGCTGTGACAGAAACCTGGTTCAAGGCTCCTGAGAGCACCCCAGCACTAACAGGTTTCACCTCATATCATGCTCCGCCCCAAAATCCGGACAACACCAAGAAAGGAGGGGTGTCCATATTCATAAAGGACACCCACACCTCAAGGTTGGTGGCAACGCACGATGCATCGGAGACCATCCAGGTGCAATTAACCATAGGCAAGACTGCTCTGCAATTTGTAGCATGTTACAGGCCACCCTCTCAAACTCAGGAACCTCACATGGCCTTCCTGAAAACATTGGAGGGATAAATGTATCTCCAAACACCATCATACTAGGTGACTTCAACTACCCTAATATAGACTGGGAACACTACTCAAGCCCGAACACTCTAACCCAAAGATTCCTGGAGTTCATAAACTCAAATGCCATGGAACAACTAGTCACCATCCCCACAAGAGGTGAAAACATACTTGATCTCATCATCACGAACATGGGATCAAAATGTTCAACACCGGAAGTATACCCCTCACTGGTGAGATCAGATCATAAACTAATCTCGCTGGAGGTCCTCATCCGCCCCACCTGAAACAAAAAGACCACAGTGAAAAACTTCTCAAAAGCCGATTTCACACTTCTAAAACTAGTGTGGTCTCCTTTAAGGCCCCTGAGCCAGTGGTAAACATTACTCAAACCGCTGAATCACTTACAAATGCCTTCTACCAGCACCTACAGGACTGCATGGATCAGGCAATCCCAAACAAAACTAAGACTCTCTGTACCAAAGGCAAGCGTCCAGTCTGGTGGACCCCAGCCATAAACAAGCTCTACAACAAAAGGAGGAAGCTACTACAAGATAGAGCAAAATCCTTGAAAGGTAAGACACCTTTGATCATTATAAGTAAAAACTAAGAGCTCTCATAAAATCATCAAAGGCAAATTTTGAGAGAAAAATCGCCAAGGACTCTAAAGACAATCATAAGGCCTTCTTTAGCTATGTTAGAAACCTAGGAGGAAACTCCCAGATATGCTCAGAATTAGTTCAAATGATGTGAAAATTACTGAACCTACACACATTGCTAACATACTGGCTGCCAGGTTCAGTGCAAACTTCTCCCCACCCTCCCACCAAAAAGGAGAGATATCTATTCCAGAGGATTGTAGCCCCCAAACATCTCCAACGCCCAGGTGAGAACTGCCCTCACTAAGGCAAAAACACAGCATCCATGGGACCGGATGGTGTCCCCGGCTGTGTGCTTCATGAACTCAACAAGGAATTAAACCCACAGTTAGGACAGCTGTTTAATCTTAGCCTCACCTCAGGATACATCCAAGGAGTGGCGACGCACTGTGGTCCCACTTCATAAGGGCGGTGCCTCCACAGACCCTGGAAATTACCGCCCCATTAGCTTGACAAGCCTTATCTGCAAAGCCATGGAGAGGATCATAATGGAACTCATAAATAAAGACATAGGGAACTTGCAGACTTTGGATCCAACCCAGTTTGGCTTTGTCAAAGGCAGATCCTGCCTCTTAAACCTGGTTGACTTTTTCGAGACAGTCACCAAGGCCATTGATGAGGGAAAGGCAGTCCATA
This sequence comes from Protopterus annectens, assembly GCF_019279795.1. Lineage (NCBI taxonomy): Eukaryota > Metazoa > Chordata > Ceratodontiformes > Protopteridae > Protopterus > Protopterus annectens. The sequence goes on along the minus strand of NC_056729.1, from coordinate 248,684,516 downwards.
CAGCCTACCTCGACCTGGCAAAGGCCTTCACACAATACCCCACTCAGGTATCATCGAAAAACTCATCAGCTTGAATGTAAACCCATACATCACAAGATGGGTTGCAAACTGGCTAAGCGACAGAACCCACAGGGTCAGAGTTGCTGGAGCCATGTCAGACTCAAAGCCTGTCACAAGTGGTGTCCCACAGGGCTCAGTCCTGAGGTCCACTCTTGTTCGGCATCTACTTTTCTGAAGTACAAGCAAACACAGGAGGGTTATGGCTGACAAAGTTTGCAGATGACTGCAAACTGGGCCATAGTCGAAAACACATCTGACACAGATATCCTCCAGAAGGGCCTCACAGAAACGGATAACTGGTGCCAGAGCCATGGCCTGAAGTTAAACGCCAAAATGCATAGTCATACCCTTCGGGAAAAACAAGGTTACCCCTAGCTACCATATAGGTGACAATCCACTGAGCACAGAAAAGTCATCAGGGATCTGGGGACCCAAGTTGACAGTAGTCTTCGCTTGACACTCATGTTGCTAAAGTAGTTAGGAAAACCTTCTATATCGCCCACCTGATCATGAAGGGATTCACATCTAGATCAAGGGAGGTCATCGTCCCCTGTACTCATCACTCATTAGACCTATGATTGAGTACAATGTCTGCTCGGAATGTATCTGACCAGACACCTGATGCAGCTTGAAAGGCCCCAAAAGTTCCTCACCAAAAGGATAAAGGGTCTCAAAATATGTCTTATGCTGCCCGACTGAAAGAACTCCAGCTTTATTCAGTCTCATACCGCTTGCTCAGAGGTGACCTGTGCCTGACATATAAGGCCATGTCAAACCCAGATTTGATGAATATGCTTCACCTCAAAAATCTAGATCCCTCAGAACCACAAGGGCGGAGACTTAAACCTTGACACGGTTATAAATAGAACGTGCTGGAGGGACAGATTCATCACCCAGAGACTCCCTATGCTGTGGAACAAAATCCCGGTACATGTGAGGCAGAGCACCTCGCTGGCCTTGTTCAAGAGGAATCTTGACCAATGGATGGGAGATCGCAGATATACCCCAGGGATTACTTCAGTGTCACTGCTTGACAGAGGCACAGAAAAATGATAGGCATAGTTTTTATTCAAACTAAAGGGGTGGCGAAAGCCACATAACTATGGGCTAGGCTTATAAATGCCCTTGGGCAGATAGCCTAGTATGAACCTATGAACCTATAAGAGTCTTGGGCAGCAGTATCGCTTGCAAAGTGTGGTTGACAGACATGCAGAGTATAGCACACAGGAATTTTAGTTTCAGTGGAGATCACAATGTAGTGCGATCTCGGAGTTGGTATATTTAAGTAGCGGGGATGGGCGCAACCCCCCCCTGCTAGGAGCATTCAGGTAATTTTTTTTTTTTTTCAGTTTTATTACAGCGCACTAGGAACGCAGTGTTGGCCAAACACAAATTTTCCCTCCTTTGGATTTCGATGTGGCATTTCGCTATTGTGCGTGTTCGTTCTATATGTGTTTATTCATTTGTATTTGCTGTTATTAGCTTTTGTGCTAATAATATTGACCCCAAATCACACAGAACAGTGTCAGATACTTCACTATTCATGTTTATTTCTGGGAAATTTTTGACCTCTTTACATAGCACTCTATAAATCCTTTTATTTTAACAATGTATGCAACTGATATCTTATGTTGTATTATATTGTCAGCTTTTAAAATAATATTAAATACTATAGTATATACAATAGCATTGTGGTCCGATAATAGACATGAAACTACTGAAACTTCTCCAGTATGTGAATATATGATAACAGGCTGAGACATATATTTTATCAGTATTTGTTTGCGTTCCATATCTATATGAATAATGGGCAAATTGAAGTGAGTTTGTTTTTCGTAGCTCATCTATATCCTTTAAATTGGCTGAAGACATGATTTTCAGTTTCCTGTCTGCAGTGGAGTCTTTGTCTGATAAAATACAATTAAAATCACTAGCCATTATGTCTTCATGTAATAGGCTCTAGTGTCTAAATAACTTTCTGCATCTTTAACTCCAACCCCTGTAATGCAATAATAGTTCACTAATGTATATAGTTTTCTGTTCCACTCAACATTACCATTTTTATCAACATATAAGTATCTTAGGCATTTCTGATGAGTTTTTTCCATAGAACAAGAGTGCCTCTTCTTTTAGCTCAGAAAGCAGAACCTGCTAAAACCAAATAATTCTTTAATGAAAGGTTATTTACATCTTTATTAAGTAAATGTGTTGCCTGTAGAAATACTATTTGCGCTTTATGTAACTGCAAGTATTTGAGCAGACTCCTCCTTTTGATTGGATTATTCAGTGCATTAATATTCATGGATATAAGTTTAAAATCAGATATTTATATAAGAAAAAAAAAAGATATAATAAAATCACATTCATGTAGGTGGTGCTGTGGTAGCGTTGTCGCCTCACATTAAGACTTTGTCCTGTTCGATTCTCAGCTAAAGCGTCTTCTGTGTGGAGACGTGCATGAATGGGCATACATTCATTGAAGGTTGTGCTTCAGGACTGGCAACTCTGCATGTAAACATCCACTGCCAATCATTAGCGGACCGGAGTTCCGCTTTGGCGACCCCTAACCGGGAAAAGCCGAAAGACGCAACAACAACATTCATGTACAAAGCATATAATTAATAAATAATATGAAATCTTCAGATAGGGAGAAAACTTTCAAAACAAAAAATTACCTAATAATATAACCATAAAACATTCTACCATGGAATAACATATTCCTAGTTTGTTGAACAAGTTGAACAAACTACATCTCAGCCTCTCCATTAGACTAAACGCCTAGCTCATACTTCTGTTTCATGTTTGTCTCTCATATTTTTAGTATGCATCATCTTAAAAAGCCTGTCAGTGAGTTATTGTAAATAAGAACAATTAAAAAGTTGTTTAGAATCTTTCTTAATAAGTCAACCAGACTGATTATCACCGCTATCATCTTTCCTTGTACCTCAACTTATCTCCCTGGTCTACTATAGGGAGTTGGTTGTTTAGTTATTATTTTATATTTAATAGTTTGTAGGTCAGATGATTTTATATTTTCCTATTTTTTTTACCATATGTAAAGTTGTAGACATATTAATTTGCTTAACTATGGACATATTTACTTATTTTGATCTCTTTCTATTTGTATATTATGATGTTATGTTGTCCCTATCTCACCTTCGTTCTTGCTGGTTGGGTTCTAAGCCAGTCCTTGGCTCTGACTCGGCTGTAAACTAGCTCAAGAGCTTTTACTGGCTCGAGGCCAGCCCCTATCCCAACATGCCTAGCGGTAGTTACCCAGCTCTTGTTTGCCACTTGCAGCATCGAGATTGCTGAATCCTGCTCAGGCCAAGTGTTTTTTTTTTCTTTTTGTCTGTATTCAAACATTTGGTTAAATATATTGTTAGATATTGAGTGTAAGAGTGTTTTTCTTCATAGGTTAGCACTCTTTCTCACCTTCCATTGCTGTTTATTGTTGTTGTTGTGGCCGTCGTTTTCCTTTATACCTACCTTGGCCTTGTGAACCCGTTTAACTCAGAGGGTTCTTCTTTCTTTCTTTCAGCCCTGTGTTTTCCCTTTATTTTTTCTCTACTTTTCTAGGAGCAGCAGTTTAAGTTAGAGGCTCTCCTTGGTTGGGGGAGTTCACCGATGTTCTTCGTATTTCACTGTTGCAGTCATCACATTTGGGTTATCTGCTTGCAGTAGCCCTCAGTCGGCCTGATTATCAAAATCTTGGGTCCTGTGTCGGTTGCTGTCCCATCTTCTGTGACGTCAGGTAGTCAGGGGTGTAAAGCTTGCAGCTGATGCTATTACATCAGTCTTTCTTGCCATGCGGTGCCCGAAGCAGAAGCAGTTCGCAAGTGCCGGTCGGCCGACTCCTGAAATTTTCATTTTCGAGTTTCAGAAACAAAGTCTTCAACTAAATTCAAGTACCCCATTGGGGAAACTTTTTCTTGCTGTAAACCAATGTCAGTAAAAGTCAATAATTGTATTTCTTGTGGAAAGCAAATACCTCATAAAGATTTTCATTCTTACTGTATTCCTTGCCTAGGCCCTGACCATGACTTACCTCGCTGTCAGTTTTGTGCCTTATTTAAACCACAAACTATTCGTCGTCTGTACATTTTCACTTCTAAATATTTTGGTACTCGGTTCAATTATCCAGATATGTCTTCGGTAAGCCACCCGACTACCGACATTCCGAAAAAACACAAAGATAAAGACAGAGACAGACTGCCTAGGTCCAAAGCTGCCCACGATGCTTCTCCTAAGCTAGTCGCCAGTTCGCTGGTACTCAGTAAGGCACTTTTGCAGCCCCTGATACTCGCTACCTGAGATTCACAGGCCTCTACTGAGACCCATTCGGAGTCCGGTATGCCGCGAGATGCTTCAACTGTGGAACCTGCCGATGTCTGTACCTTGGATGGGTCCGGAACTGCTGTGCAGGCACCGGCTTCTGAGGGTGTATTCAGGCCTACTCACTTGAATATTAAATCAACGCCATCTTCTTCTTCTAGGCCTAAACCTCGAACCATGCCTAGGAAGCTGACACCCAAACCGCATGGTCAGGCCTCTATGCCTAAAAAACAAATGATAAGAATGGCTGAAGACCTTATTACTTTAGTCAGGGGAAGCCAACCTTCCCCCTCTAAGAGACCTAGGACTGAATTTGCTTATGATACTTCTGACCAGGATTCTGAATTTTCAGTCTCCTCTGATGACCAGGATTTACCCTTGTCTACCTATAAGGATTCTGATGCAGAGGACTCTATTCCAGCTGCTTCTTCCCCAGAGGATTTTTCTTTTGTTGAAACCTTGCATACTCTTAGGGAGCATTTTCACTGGGAAAGCCAGGATTACTCTGATTCTAAAAAGAGGCTTAGAGATTTCTTACTCCTGCCCCAACACAGGCCTTTAGCTATCCCTCCTGTGCTGGACATTGTTGACGCCTTTTCGGAATCTAGCTTGACCCCAAAATCTTTACCTCCTGCTCCCAGAAATCCTGATAGATATTACAGGGTTCCTGATTCTCACAAGTTCCTTTTTAAAAATCCTACTGCAGATCATGAGACCATTTCACAGGGACCCCAAGGGCATTAAGGCTACTACTGCCAAAAATCCTACCCCCTCTGATAGAGATTCCAGAGCCCTGGATAGATGGGGTAAGAAGGTATACACCTCTGCAACCTTGGCCATCAGGGCCTTAAATTGCCAGTTTCATATGTTAAAGTATCAGCAGCATATTATTGGATTGCTTAAACAGAAAATCATGTTGATTCCTGATTGTGTTGAAAATAAGGATTTACAGGATTTAATGCATTCTGCTGAACAGGTTGGAAAACATACTTTGCAGTGTGGTTTTGATTATCTAGAGGCATCTTACAGGGCTGCTGTCAACCGGGTCTGTACTTAGAAGGCATGCTTGGCTTAAGGAGCAATCTTTGCCAGATCATGTTAAAACTAAATTGCTGGTTGCTCCCTTAAATCAGGACTGCCTGTTTGGCGACAAAGCAGAAGTTGTTCTTAAAAAGATGGAGGAAAAAGCTAAATCTGTGCAAACTGTTAAAGATTTCCTGCAAGTACAGCCTCCCAGATTTAGTAGGCATTGGCCCTCTAAGAATTGGTCCTTACCTGCCTCTTCCAGCCCTTCTCAGTCTAAACCCAGAACCAGCAGAACACCCAGGCTTCAGCCCCAAGGTGCTCACAAGCCTAAGCAGTGGGGGGCTCCCACTTCCAAAGCAGGGAGTAGTAAGACTCCCCCCTATGGTAAATTGTCTCAATTACTTAACTTTAAACATTCCAAGCCCTGCTCAGCTGACCATTCCTTTAGGGGGAAAGATTGCCCTGCATGCAAAAAAAATTGGGAACTCATTATCCAGGACAAATGGGTTCTAAATATTGTTTCCCAAGGATACATATTCTTCTTCCACTTCTTACCAACCCCAAAAGGTTGAAAAGACCTAACCCCAAATCAGTGGGCAGAGGCTCAAAAGCAAGTTCTCTCTCTTCTAAGCATCAGGGCTATTCAACCTGTCCCTGAAAAAGAATGGGGGCAAGGTTTCTACTCAAGACTTTTCCTGGTACCCAGAAAAGACAATTTCTGGTGTCCTAGCCTGGATCTGTCTATCCTAAACATTTTTTTGGTAACCCCAAAATTCAAGATGCTAACTCTTCATCAGCTGCTTCCCATGCTAAGCAAAGATGCCTGGTTGGCAACACTGGATTTAAAGGAAGCCTACCTGCACATCCCAGTAAGGGAATCTTGCAGACGATATCTACGCTTCAGAGCAGGCTACATGCACTATCAGTTCTCTGCACTGCCCTTTGGCTTATCTACTGTGCCCAGGGTATTCACAAAGTGCCTAGCTCCAGCCATTGCATTTTGCAGGCAAAGAAATGTTCAAATATACCCATACCTGGACGATTGTCTACTTCAGGCAGAAAGCCAGGACATACTATTAAATCATCTGGCATTTGTAAAGAAATTGCTATCTTCTCTGGGGTACACCATAAACGAAAAGAAATCACATCTTGTACCCTGCCTACAAATTGTATTCCTGGGAGCAAGCTTGAATACAACTTCCCAGATGGCCTACCTCACGCCAGAGAAACAAGTTCATTTGACAGCCTACTTCAAACTACTGACCACAAAGACCCAGCTATCTGCAAGGAAAATACTGCAAGCCCTGGGGTTCGTGGCCTCTTGCATTCTACTAATTCCATATGCAAGACTGCATATGAGGAAACTACAATGGTATCTAAAAAGCCTATGGTGTCAGCATTCTCAGGATCTAGAATCAGTGATTCCTATCATACCTTGTCTACAGATAGAGTTCCTTTGGTGGGCAGAGGCTTGCTACCAAAACAAAGGATTGCCATTCACTCTACCCCCTGCCACCCAAACCCTAACAACAGACGCATCAGACTATGCATGGGGGCCTCACTTGGCAGGGAAGTGAATTCAGGGCAAATGGAACCCAAGTCAAATGCACCTGCATATCAGTCAGAAAGAATTGTAGCTGTACAGAATGCTGTGACAGCCTTCAAGAACCACATTCTTCCCGGACAATTATTGGTAAAAACGGACAACACCATTGTTATGTGGTACATAAACAAGCAGGGGGGAACCCACTTATACCCTCTCTGTAGACTAGCCATGGCTCTGTGGAACACAGAGCTATAAGTGCACCTACAGGCTCAGTTCCTGCCAGGAAAGCTAAATACACTAGTAGATGACCTAAGCAGAAATCTCATAGACCCACATGAGTGGAAACTGGAACCAAAGATATTCAACATGTTGAGAAACAAATGGGGGAGCCCAGAGATAGATCTGTTCGCATCCCCCCAGAACTACCAATTGGACAAATTCTGCACAAGGACTCCCCACAGACAAACTTGGAAAGTGGATGCACTGTCCTTCACCTGGAAAAAACCTATCAGTTTATGCCTTTCCCCCTCTGCCTCTCCGAGGTACTACTAAAGGTCAAACAGGACAAACCAAGGACAATACTGTATGCACCAGACTGGCCACGCCAACACTGGTATCCCCTCTTGGAAAGTGTGTCACTGCTGGCACCATGGCACCTGCCTCAGACCCCTGCCCTGCTTTCCCAGCAGGAGGGCCAGATTCTGCACCCACAGCTTCAAACCATGAACCTGGCAGTGTGGCTAATTACCTGATCTCTCTGTTACCATCCCTCAGTAAGCAAGTGATGGATGTCATTCTGGAGGCAAGGAGGCCTAGAACTAGAAAATCCTATGCTGAAAAATGGAAAAGATTCTATTCCTGGGATTCCATTGTCCACTGTCATTGTCCTGTTGGTGTGAATGACCTGAGACATACCTCCCTGGACTACATGAAAAGAGACATGGAGGAGCTCTAAGATCTTCTAGCCCAGGCAGGTATGACCCTAGCCCTGAGTAGCATCCTGCCATCACCCAGAATGATACCACAGTACAAGGACAAAATGACTGACTTCAACAATTGGCTAAGCTTCTGGTGTCATTCTAAGGGTATCCAGTATTTGTCTGCCTGGGACGACATGATCGACAGACCACAATGCTTTGCCAGAGATGGCCTGCACCTGTCGCCCTTGGCATTCCGGATACTGGCTAAGGCTCTTGCCACCCCTATAGTGTCTTTTTTAGGAAAGGTCCAAATGACAAATTCACCACCGTAACAGGTACAAGCATGCAAAATCTGAGGGTAATGCTACTCAGTGCTAGAAGTCTAAACCTCAAAATGCACTCGCTCAAGGCACTCCTTAAAATGGAGAACATCAACATCTGTGCAGTGACAGAGACCTGGTTCAAAGCTCCAGAGAGCACCCCTGCGTTACTAGGCTATAATTCATACCACACCTTTCGGCCACCTAACCCGGAACGAAGCACTAAAGGTGGAGGCATGTCCATATTCATTAAGGATATCCACACCTCCAGGCTAGTTGAACAGCATAAAGCATCTGAGATTATCCCAAGTGCAATTAACTCTGGGCAAGACCGCAATCCAAATTGTAGCTTGCTACTGACCCCCCCACCATGCCCCAGGATTCCCACTCCTCATTTCTTGATACACTGCAAAGTATTAGGGTATAACCCAACACCCTAATAATGGGCGATTTCAACTACCCCACCATTAACTGGGAAAACTACTCGTGTACCAACTCTTTTGCTCAACGTTTTCTGGAATTCATAAATTCCAGCGCCTTGGATCAACTTATTCACACCCCCACCAGGGGTAGCAATATCCTAGACCTGGTCATTACCAACATGGGCAACCAACGTTCCACACCAGAGGTCATTTCCTCATTGGTCAGATCCGACCACAAGCTAATCACCCTAGACATCCACATCCCGCCCCCAATTAAGGAAACCACCGTAAAAAACTTCTCCAAAGCCAACTTCACACTTCTTAAGACAGAAGTAGCAGACTTCATGGCACCTATGCAGATGGACAATAGAGGTACGACTGCTGAATCCTACACAAATGCACTTTATAAGCACTTACACGAGTGCATAGATCATGCTATCCCTAATAGAACCAATATGCTATCTTCCAAAAAAAGGAAGCCAATCTGGCGGTCCTCTGCCATAAACAAACTCTACAACAGAAGAAAGAAACTGCTGCAAAAAAAGAGTAAAATCCCATGACTGGAGGAACTCCCGGGTCAACCTCCGTAAGAAGCTGAGATCCCTCATAAAATCCTCCAAAGCTAGTTACGAAAACAAAATTGCCTCGGACTCTAAAGTCAACCACAAAGCAGTCTATAGCTATGTCAAGATTCTCAGTGGCAACACTCAGATCTGCTCTGAGTTACAGCACAATGGCACTAAATATACAGAACCAACTGATATTGCCAACATCCTGGCAGATAGGTTCAGTGCTAACTTTACCCCCCTCTCACCCCTTAGAGGGCCCATCTTTATACCGGAAGAATGCTAAGTTCCTGTAATCACGATTGCACAGGTAAAAAACACACTCTCAAAAGCCAAGAACACACAATATCCCAGGCTGCATTCTACACGAACTACAGAATGAACTGGCACCCTACCTAAGTACCATGTTCAATCATAGCCTCACCTCAGGATTTGTGCCCACTGAATGGCGTACCACGATGGTTATCCCACTCCACAAAGGGGGAGCCACGACGGACCCTGGGAACTACCGCCCCATTAGCCTGACGAGCTGGGTCTGCAAGGCCATGGAACGTATCATCATGGAACTCATAAACAAAGACATTGGTAATCTCCAGAGTCTGCACCTTACCCATTCGGGTTTGTAAAAGGCAGGTCATGTCTCCTAAGCCTGACTGACTTCTTTGAAGCAGTCACCAAAGCCATAGATGAGGGTAAGGTGGTTCACACAGCTTATCTAGATCTCGCCAAGGCTTTTGACACCATCCCCCACTCTGGAATTATAGATAAGCTCACTAAACTAGGTATAAATCCCTATGTCACAAGATGGGTTGCCAACTGGCTCACAGACAGAACCCACACTGTGAAAGTAGCAGACTCCAAATCCGACTTCAGACCAGTGACAAGTGGAGTACCACAGGGTTCATTCCTGGGTCCTCTCCTGTTTGGTATCTACGTCTCTGAAGTACAGGCTAACACAGAAGGTCTTTGGCTAACAAAGTTTGCAGATGACTGCAAACTAGGAGCCATAATCGAAACTCCTAACAATGTGGACATACTACAAAAGGACCTCACTGAGACAGATGCCTGGTGTCAAAGCCATGACCTGAAGCTCAATGCCAAAAGTGTATTGTCATCTCCTTTGGTAAAAACTCTGTACCCATGAACTACCACATAAGTGGTACTGTACTTAACGCCGAAAGTGTGATGAGACCTTGGGGCACAGGTGGACAGTAGTCTCTCCTTTGATAATCACATCGCTACAGTGGTCAGGAAATCCTTCGACGTGGCTCACTTCATCAAAAAAGGTTTCTCATCCAGATAAAAAGAGGTCATTGTTCCCCTCTACTCATCACTCATTAGACCCATTATAGAGTACAATGCCCCTTTTGGTATGTACCTCACAAGTCATCTACAACAACTGGAAAGGCCACAGAAATACCTCACAAAGAGGATTACTGTCCTCAAACAGATGCTGTACGCAGACTGTCTCAAAAAACTCCAGCTTTACTCCATCGCATATCGCCTACTCAGAGGCGATCTCTGCCTAACATACAAAGCTATGTCAAACCCAGAGCTGTTGGACATGCTCCACTTAAAGAAATCCCAATCCCTCTGACCTAGGGACCTATACCTTGTCACCACAATAAACAGAACATGCTGGAGGGATAGATTCCTGTCCCAGAGACTTCCTGTACTCTGGAACAGACTACCTGTCTATGTCAAACAGAGCTCCTCATTAGCACTCTTCAAAAAAAATCTTGACAATTGGATGGGAAATAGTTAATTCACCCCAGGGATCGGTTCTGTGGCCCTGCTCGACAGGGGCACAGGAAAATAATTTTCTTGGGTGGCGAAAGCCAGGGTACCTTTTTGGCTGGGCTTATATAGGCCCTAGAGCTAATAGCCTAGTACCTACCTATGGAGCCAAGCTCAGGGGATGGGCACAGCAGCGCCCACTCTATCTCATATTCCGCAATACTTAACTGAGATGCTTCACAAAGGCCTTTCCTTTTCCTCCATCAAATTTCATGCCTCAGCCATTTTAGCTCATTACAATACAGAACCATCCCTGTTTTCTCATCCACTGCTGAAGCAATTCCTCATAGGGGCCAAAAACTTAAGACCACCCAGGAGAGCCCCCTACTCCAGCCTGGGACCTTAACATTTTATTGGAAAAGCTCACTCTACCTCCCTTTGAGCCAGCTGCAAATGCAGAGTTGAAATTCCTTTCTTGGAAAACAGCCTTCCTTCTAGCCATCACTTCAGCAAGAAGGGTGTCTGAATTACAGGCCCTCATGGCAGTGGAGCCTTTCATTATCTTGCATGCGGACAGGGTGTCCGTCAGGACCAATCCCTCCTTCATGCCCAAGGTGGTATCCAGTGTGGCCCTTAATCGGTCCGTTCATTTGCCAACCTTCTTTTCTAATCCACAGAACAAAGGGGAACGAATACTGCACTCCTTGGATGTACACAGACAACTTCGATTTTATTTGGACAGGACTAAGCCTGTCAGGAAATCTGAACAGCTGCTGGTTGCATTTGCTACAGGGGCAGAGGGGAAGGCCATTTCAAAGCAAACCATTTCTAAGTGGATATGCCATTACATTCATTTCTGCTATAAGCACCATGGAAAGCCTACCTCACAGGGGATAAGACCACATTCCACCAGGGCTGCATCAACCTCTACAGCTTTTCTCAGAGGTGTCCCTACCAGGAACATCCTAGAAGCTGCTACCCGGAGTTCTGTACATACCTTCACCAAGCATTACGACTTGCCAATTTTTTCTAAATCCAGAGCTGGCTTTGCCACTGCAGTCTTGCAGGGCCTTAAAGCTGGTCCTAATGCTATCTAATTTCCTCCTCCCATCCTTAGCTTTGGGAATCTACCCAAATGTGATGACTGCAACAGTGAAACATGAAGAACATAGTACAGTTGTGTACACTTACCATATATGTAAATGTTCGAGTGTATTCACTGTTGCAGTCTTGGTTACCCTCCCTCCAGCCCCCTGACTTCTATTGACTATACCTCTATTCTTATTTACTGTGTGTAAATCTTTTTGGTGCATTTGCTTTTTTGTTGGAGGTGTAACCGTGTATCTAATTGCTTGCCATTATGGGGGCACCTGACATCTGGGGCAAGAAAAACTGATGTAATGGCACCAGCTGCATGCTTTATACCCCTGACTACCTGACGTCATGGAAGATGAGTAAGCAACTGATGCAGGACCCAAGACTTTGATAATCAGGCCGACTGAGGGCTACTGCAAGCAGATAACCCAAATGTGATGACTGCAACAGTGAATACACTCGAACATCTACATTTATGTTAAGTGTACACAACTGTACTTTCTAAAAATCCCAGAAAGTTTCGCCTGACACACGTGGAGATTTTTCCCCAGGGGCAGAGGGGGAAATAACGGAAGATGCTGACCTCGTGGCGGGGGGGGGGGGGTGTTCCACAGAATCAGGGCGACAGAGATACCTTCTCTGGCAGACCCTTCCAGCGCTCCTGAAGGGAGGCCTGACTGTCCACCTCTGGAGGCAGTCGGGGGCAGATTATCCTTGTACCCAAAAGTCTGGCAGACAATCATGGAAGATACGTGGGTACTATCGATAATATCCAGGGGTTACAAAATTCCCTTTTCCCAACCACCCCTTACAAGAAAACAGCCGTCAATCCCAGAAGTTCCACCCAGTCTTCGGGATCAAGCAAACTTAGAAGTTCAAAGGTTGCTAGAAAAAAGAGCCATCCAGGAAATCCCTGCAGACCAAATTGAATCCAGCACTTACTCAGTGTTCTTTTTAGTTCCAAAAAAGACAGGGGACTGGAGGCCCATTTTGGATCTTAGCAGGCTGAACAAATCAGTCAAGAAAACAAAGTTCCGGATGGTAACACTGCAGTCCATTCTTACCTTTTTGGGTCAGGACAATTGGATGTGCTCTGTTGATCTCCAGGATGCGTACTACCACATAAAAAAGGACAGGCGATCCAGGAGGTATCTACACTGCTGGCAGAGGGCCAGTCAATACCAGTTCAGAGCTCTGCCCTTTGGTCTCACCACAGCCCCCAGGGTGTTCACCAAATAGATGGCAATAGTTACGGCTCACCTGAGGCATCTAGGATTCCGGGTGTTTCCATATCTAGATGTCTGGCTCCTCACTGCCACCACCAAACACCAACTAATCAAGGCATGGGACTCCACAATTCACACTTGTACGCAACTAGGCAGTAACATAAACTTTGAAAAGTCTGCCTTCTTGCTCGTCGGTATATTACATTTATGGGGCAGATTTAGACACAAGGACCATGATAGCAAAACTGCCTCAGGAAAGGGTGTCAGACATTTGTCAAGTTTCAGTCCTCATGGCAAACAAGAGAATTCAGGCAAGATTTGTCCTCAAAGTCTTGGGTTCGATGGCTGCAGCAATTACTCTGGTCCCTGTGGCGTGTTTCCACATAAGAATTCTGCAGTGGCTCCTTTTTGCTCAGTGGTCATTCCAGTATTTATCAGTGTCTCATCAGATTTTGATCACGGTGTCCTGCAAGAAGAATTTAGAATGGTGGCTTCACTCCCCTCTGGTGTCAATGGGCAGACCATATGATCTTCGTGTTTCACTGTTGCAGTCATTACATTTGGGTAATCTGCTGGCAGGTTGCCCTCAGTTGGCCTGAATTCCAAAGTCTTGGGTCCTGCGTCGGTTGCTGTCTCCTCTTCCATGACGTCAGGGGTATAAAACAAGCAGCCGACGTTATTTTCTTTAGTCTTTCTTGCCGCGTGGTGCCCGAAGCAGAAGCAGTACGCAAGTGCCTGTCGGCCGACTCCTGAAATTTTCGAGTTTTAGAACCGAAGTCTTCACTAAAGCTAAGTACCCCATTGGGGAAACTTTTTTCTTGCTCCATACTGATGTCAGAAAAAGTTAATAATTGTATTACTTGTTGGAAGCAAATACCTCATAAGGATTTTCATTTATACTGTATTCCTTGCCTAGACCCTGATCTTAACGTGCCTGGCTGTTGGTTTTGTGCTAGATTTAACCAACGCACTATTAAGCATCGGTACATCTTTGCCTCAAAATATTTTGGAAACAAATTTAACTACCCTGAAATGTCATCGGATAGCAATCCGACTACTGGAGTACACAAAAAGGAAAGGACAGAGACAGACTGTTGAGGTCCAAAACTGACAACAAATCCTCTCCTAAGCCAGTCGCCGGTACTTTCACAGCCCCTGATACCCACTACTTTCGAATCGCAGGCCCCTACCGAGACCCATGTGGAGTCCGGCACACTGCGAGATTCTCAAAGTGTTGTACCTACGGATGTCTCTCACTCGGATGGGTCCAGAGCCGCTGAGCAGGCACCGGCTTCTGAGGGTGTATTCAGGCCACAACATTTTTATATAAAACTGACGCCATCTTCAAAATCAAAGTCAAAAGCAACTTCTAAAGCTAAAAAACTGATGGATGAGCCACGTGCACAGGCCTCTATGCCCAAAAAACAGATGATCAAAATGGCTGAAGACCTAATTACCTTGATCAGGGGTTTCCAACCCCCTCCTGATAAGAGGCCTAGGCAAGACACTGAGTATGAATCTTCAGATCAGGTGTATATTTCTTCTGATCAGGAATTATCTATACTACCCGATGAGGATTCTGATGCAGAGCAATCTATCCCATCTGCATCATCTCCTGAGGATTATTCTTTTGGAGAAACCTTGCATACTTTGAGGGAGCATTTTCACTGGGAGAGTCAAGATTTCTCAGAATCAAAAAAGAGGCTCAGGGATTTCCTCCTTCTCCCTCAACATAGGCCTTTAGCCATACCTCCTGTTTTAGACATTGTGGATGGTGTGTTTTCAGAGTCAAGCTTGACTCCAGACTCCTTACCTCCGGCTCCCAGCAAGCCAGACAGATATTACGGGGTCCCTGGCTCACACAAATTTTTATTTAGAAACCCTGCTGCTGACCCTGAAACTATTTCACAGGGTCCAAAAGGTGTTAAGGCCTCAACAGCAAGAAATCCTAGCCCTATGACAGAGATTCAAGGGCACTGGATAGATGGGGAAAGAAGGTTTATAAATCTGCAACCTTGGCAATTAGGGCCTTAAACTGCCAGTTTCATATGCTCAAGTATCAACAACATGTTATGGGATTACTGAAACAGAAAAAGATGTTGATTTCTGAATGTGCAGAAAATAAAGAATTGCAGGAATTATTGCATGCAGCAGAACAAGTTGGAAAGCATACTTTCAATGTGGTTTTGATTCCTCAGAGGCCTCCTGCAGGGGATTAGGAGGCATGCCTGGCTAAAAGAGCAAAATTTGCCTGATCATGTTAAAGCTAAATTGCTGGATGCACCTTTACAGCATGATACTCTTTTTGGTATTAAGGCAGAAGAGGTTTTAAAGAAAATGGGAGACAAAGCTAAGTCTATGCAAACTGTAAAAGACGTCTTACAAGTGCAGCCACCAAGGTTCAGTAGACACTGGCCTACAAAAAATCGGTCCTTTCCTGTGTCCGACAGAGCTCAACGGGGCCAATCCAGGCGCCCTAAAGGTTCTAGATACCAGTCTCAGGATTCTTACAGGTCAAAGCAATGGGGTGCTTCTACCTCCAAATCTGGAGGAAATAAAGCACAACCCTACAGTAAACAGTCCCATTGACTTCCCTCTGCCATCACCAAGCACTTACCTTTTGGCAGCACCCTTAGGGGGAAAATTAGCACTTTTTGCTCAAAATTGGCAGTTAATAACCCAGGACGAGTGGGTGCTAAACATAGTATCTCAGGGATACAGATTCCACTTCCATACTCTGCCAATGGCAAACGGTTGGCCAGATCTGCCAAAAAATTAATGGGCAGAGGCTCAGAAACAGGTTACGTCCCTCATGGATATGGGGGCTATTCAGCCAGTACCAGAACAGGAAAAAGGATAATGTTTTTATTCAAGACTGTTCTTGGTACCCAGAAAAGACAAAGCCTGGCACCCAATACTGGACGTATCAATTTTGAACACATACTTGGACATTCCAAAATTCAGAATGCTAACTTTGCAGCAGCTTCTGCCCATGTTGGGCAGGAACGCTTGGCTGGTGACATTAGACCTAAAAGAGGCATACTTGCATATCTCAATAAGGGAAACGTGCAGAAGATACCTCCGTTTCAAGGCTGGCTCTATGCATTACCAATTCCCTGCACTGCCCTTTGGCTTATCTACTGCGCCCAGGGTCTTTACAAAGTGCCTGGTGCCAGTAATTGTATTTTTCAGGCAAAAAAGTATACAAATATATTCTTACTTGGACGATTGTCTCATTCAAGCAGAGAACAAGCACATTCTTCTTCAGCACCTGGCGTTTGTGAAAAGGCTTCTAACATGCCTAGGGTACACAATAAATGAAAAGAAATTAAAACTGGTACCCTTTCAAAAGATAACATTCCTGGGTGCAAGCTTGAGTACAACTACCCAGATGACTTTCCTCACACCAGACAAACAAAGGCAACTGACTACTTACTTCAAACTGATGGCAACAAAAATCCAGTTATCTGCAAGACAAACTCTGCAGGCTTTGGGGTTCATGGCATCCTGCATCCTACTGATTTCATATGCAAGACTGCATATGAGGAAACTACATTGGTACCTAAAAAGTTTATGGAGTCAACATTGTCACAGTCTGGAAACAATGATTCCTCTCATTCCCTGCCTACAACAGGAGTTTCTATGGTGGGCAAAGGCATGTCACCAAAACATGGGACGGGCTTTCACTCAACCCCCTGCCAGCCAAACCTTAACATCAGATGCATCAGATTATGCATGGGGGGCCTACCTGGCGGGAAGATGTATTCAAGGCATATGGACCCCAAAACAAATGCATCTGCATATCATCCAAAAAGAGATGTTAGCTGTTCAAAATGCCCTGACAGCCTTCAAGGACTTACTTCATCCAGGACAACTACTGATAAAGATGGACAACACCACGGTTATGTGGATTATAAACAAGCAGGGGGGCACGCACTCATACCCCCCTTTGCAGACTAGCCATGGCATTGTGGGACACAGCCTTGACTTACCAAGTACATCTTCAAGCTCAATTCCTGCCAGGAAAGCAAAATACTCTGGCAGACGATTTAAGCAGAAACCGTATGGACCATCACAAGTGGAAACTAGATCCACAAGTCTTCAGCATGATGATAAAGAAATGGGGGAGACCGGACATAGACCTTGGTACTTACCTCAAATACCTCACTTACTGTCGCAGCAAAACAATCAAATCCTGCACAATCAGCTCCAAACACTGAACCTGGCAGCATGGCTGATCATGTAGTTATTCAAACAACACCTCTCAGTAAAGCTGTGATGGATGCCATTTTGGAAGCTAGAAGGCCTAGTACTAGAAAATCTTATGCTGATAAATGGAAGAGATTCTGTGCTTGGAACCAAGCACAAGGAACTGATACAGCACAGCCAAGTATTCCTCAGATTTTACAATACTTGACTGAGATGCTTGACGAAGGCCTATCTTTTTCATCAATAAAAATCCATGCCTCTGCCATCTTGGCTCTTTACAACACAGAGCCACCAGTCTTTTCTCATCCTTTACTAAAGCAGTATCTTAGAGGGGCCAAAAATGTAAGGCCTCCCAGAAGATCACCAGTTCCCACATGGGACCTCAATTATGTGTTGGAAAAGCTCACCCTGTCTCCTTTTGAACCAGCTGCTACTGCAGATCTAAACTTCTTATAATGGAAAACAGCTCTGCTCCTGGCAATTACTTCATCAAGAAGAGTCTCAGAGCTACAGGCCCCCATGGCTGTGGAGCCTTTTATTATTTTTTACCCAGACAGGGTGTCCCTGAGGACCAATCCTTCATTTATGCCTAAGGTGGTTTCCAGTATGGCTTTTAACCAAAATATTTTTCTGCCAACTTTTTATCCAAATCCGCAGAACAAGGGGGAGAGGATTCTGCATTCATTGGATGTGCACAGACAGCTAAGATTCTACTTGAGCAGGACTAAAACTCTAAGAAAAACTGAGCAGTTACTAGTGACATTTGCTGCAGGATCAGAGGGAAAGGCTATTTCAAAGCAGACTGTTTCAAAGTGGATAAGCCACTGCATTCGTTTCTGCTACTTACACATTGCAAACCTGTGCCCAAGGACATTAGGTCTAATTCCACCAGGGCTGTAGCTACATCAGCAGCTTTCCTCAGAGGAGTACCAACCAAAGACATTCTAGAGGCTGCTACTTGGAGTTCTGTTCACACTTTTACAAAGCATTCTAATTTGCCTCTCTACTCTAAGTCCAGGGCAGACTTTGCCACTGCAGTTCTGCAGGGCCTTATAGCCACCCCTAATGCTGTTTAGCTCCAGCCTCCCATCCATAGCTTTGGGATTCTACCCAAATGTAATGACTGCAACAGTGAAACATGAAGAACATAGTACAGTTGTGTACACTTACCATAAATGTAGATGTTCGAATGTATTCACTGTTGTGGTCCAGGTTACCCGTCCGCCATCCCCCTTTTATTCTGGAGTTTCTTTTTCCTACACTATCTTCTACAACCTTTGTGGTGTATTTGCTTGTAGATGAAGGTAAAGTTTGTATTGTTGCATGTATATATAGTTTATGTATATATTTTTGCTACCCATTTGAGGGGCACCTGACATCTGGGGCAAGAAAAACTAAAGAAAATGGTGTCGGCTGCTTGTTTTATACCCCTGACGACCCGATGTTATGTCATGGAAGAGGAGACAGCAACCGACGCAGGACCCAAGGTTTTGGAATTCAGGCCGACTGAGGGCAACCTGCCAACAGATTACCTAAATGTAATGACTGCAACAGTGAATACACTCGAACATCTACATTTATGGTAAGTGTACACAACTGTACTTTCTAACCCCCCAACCCCATAGCCACAGTGACCACGGAAGCTTCCCAGATAGGGTGGGGGGGGGGGCATTATCTGGGACAGACTGTTCAAGGGACTTGACAGGAACACGAGTACCACTTGGACGTCAATGTCTTAGAGATGAGAGCGGTGCTTCTGGTGTTGCAAGCACTTCAAGGCTCTGTACCTACAGGGACTGTAGCAATTCAGACAGACAATATGTCGGAAGTATGGTACATCAAGAAACAGGGCGGAACCAGGTCTTATCCCTTGTGTCGTAGAGGCTCTACGAGTATGGCAATGGGCGATGTCTTCCCAATGCTTTCTGATTGCAACGCACATCCCGGAGAAATCCAACGTGATAGCAGATAAGCTCAGCAGGGCAATTTTGATGCCTCATGAGTGGTCCCTGAAACAGGAAGTTGCAGACTTGATTTTTCGCAAATGGGGCCGGCCATGCTGTGATCTTTTTGCCACCCCCCTCAACAACAAATGCAGCAGCTACTTTGCCTTAGTCCCACCACCAGGACAGTCACACAGGGATGCACTTGTTCATGATTGGCCCCCAGGACTACTTTATGCCTTTCCACCATTCCCCCTTATCCCAAGGTTCTTCAGAAAGCACAGTCATTGGGTTGCAAGTTAATCCTCATTGCCTTTTACTGGCCTCATCAGATATGTTCCCATTCCTTTGGCCTCATCTGCAGGGGGATCCTTGGATCCTGGACCCAGTTCCGGATCTCCTGATGCATCAGTCGGGTGTGCTCCACCCTTCCATCCAAACTCTCAAGCTGACAGCTTGATTTCTCCACTTCCTGTCATAGCCAGGCTTCCTGATGTTTCCCCGGCAGTTCAACACATTTTGATTTCCTCCAATAAATCCATTACAGTTAAACTTTATGCTCGTAAATGGAAGAGGTTCTGTTGTTGGGCAAACAAGAACGAGAATGATCCCTTTACTCCACCCATTTTAAAGATTCTCAAATTTCTTGCTGAAACCTTTGAGCGAGGAGCAGCGGCAGCTACTGTCCAAGTTCAGCTGGCTGCCATTTCTAATTTCCATGTGGGAGAAATCAGCTTTAACATTATGCCCCATGGGCTGTCTAAAGCATTCCTAAGAGGGACTACCCTCTTAAGACCTACAATAAGAGAACCCCCCCCCCCCGGGACCTAAATTTAGTTTTAGAGACTATGATTCTTCCCCCCTTTGAGTTAGCTGCTTCTTGTCCACTGAAATGTTTGACATGGAAGACCCTTTTCCTAACTGCCATTACCTCAGCCAGGAGGGTTTCAGAATTTCAGGCCTTATCTATTCATCCCCCGTACTTGATTTTCCACAAAGATAGAGTTTTTCTCAGAACCAACCCCTCTTTCTTACCCAAGATTTATTCAAAGTACAATTTGAATCAATCATAGGTAGGTACTAGACTATTAGCCCTAGGGCCTATATAAGCCTAGCCAAAAAGGTACCTTGGCTTTTGCCACCCAAGAAAATTATTTTCCAGTGCCCCTGTCGAGCAGAGCCACAGAAGTGATCCCTGGGGTTAATTTCCTATTTCCCATCCAATCATCAAGATTTTTCTTGAAGAGTGCTAAATAAACAGCCTGTGCATGGCTCGAACCCAGGACCCTGCAAACCATAGACAAAGTGATTTGCCACTAAGCCATGACAGATATAAATAAATAGCCTCTGCAAGTCTCACACCCAAGACCTTGTATGCTACAATCACAGTAGTTAACCACTAAGCCATCATAACAGTTCCCATAGAGCTTCCCATAATTTTCCCCAATCATGGCAACAAGGCAGAGTATAAGCTCCATCAACTGGATGTTCATAGACAGTTAACTTTTTATTTACACAGGACGATGTGGGGTTGGCATAATGGTTAAGGTGTTTACTTTACAAACCGATGGTTCAGGGTTTGATTCTCACATGGGGTAATTGGCTAGGCTGAAAATGGCCTACAAGGGCAGTTAGCCTAGTACTAATCTATGAACCTATGAACCAAGGACTTCAGAAAATCTAACCAGTTGTTTATATCCTTTGCAGAGAATAAGAAAGGTTGTTCACTCTCAGAAGTGACCCTATCTAAGTGGCTTTCAGACAGTATCATCTACGTCTATGATTTGCGGAACAAAAAACTTCCAGGAAAAATTCAAGGACATTCAACTAGGGCCTTGGCTACCTCTATTGCTTTTCAAGCCGAACTGCCTTTAGATTTGATCTGTGTGGCAGCTACATGGGCTAATCCTCATATTTCTGTCACTCATTACAAAGTAGATGTGGCCTCCCGGAACAGGGCATCCTTTGGTTTCACGGTCGTGAAGAGTTTTTTCCAGTGAGCCACCCAAGAAACAGGTGCTGGGGACGAGGTCCCAACCAGCAAGAATGAAGGCGAGATAGGGACAACATGACATAAAGAAGTTATGTACTCACCATAATGTTCCATGTTTGTTGTCCTTGATCTCGCCTTCCTTCTTGCATCCTACCCTCCTTTCCCCTTCCTGAAGGATCGAGAAGAGTTCTTTTTTATTGGCTACACTGGCTGAGTTTCCCTTTACCATACCAGTTGGTTAGACCTAGTCTCCCCTTCTTTCTCTTTGCTGATTATTTACACCTTTATATGCAGGCGTTCTCTTATATGTCAAGTATAGTAATCTTTTACCTGCATAGTCTAGTATTGGGTTATCACAAAAGAGATCTGGGTAACTACCGCTAGGCATGTTAGGATAGGGGTTAGCCTCGAGCCAGTAAAAGCTCTCGAGCTATAGTATACAGCTGAGTTGGAGCAGAGGACGGGCTCTGAACCCAACCAGCAAGAAGGAAGGAGAGTTCAAGGACAACAAACATGGAACGTTATGGTGAGTACATAACTTCTTTTTTTGCACTATTATATTCCTAAGTTTTATATTTTATCTACAGTCCTAGTACAGAGTGCCATTTAATAGAACAGTTATATTTTCACTTGTATATCTGATACTGTTTAATCTGTTTCTATTGTTAGAATCAGACCTATTTTTTAATACGTTACGTCTGAGTGTCTGGACAAACATCTGAATAAAACTTCCCTTTAAGATTCATACCTTCCAAAAGAAATTGTCTTGAGATTTAAACTTAGATGTTATGTAGTCCAATCTTGCCTACATTCTTACCCGTGGGTTCGGAGCTGAATATCGGCTCCAACTCTGCCAAACTTTTCTAGCTCAAAGTCTTTCTATTGGCTGGGCTAAGATGGTATCCCATGCTGCACTGCTCTCTATCCCCAGATCTCGTTTGCCGCTCGTGTAGCTCGGACGTGGTCTCGTGGCTGTGGCTAAGTACCCGTTTTCTTCCTATCAGAGAAATTTGTTGCAAACAAAAAGCTATTTTAATAGCTATTGTGTGTTCTTGTCTTGTCTTGTAAAAAATTGTGTTTTGGATTGTTTGTTCTGTGGTATCCCACTAGCTGTTTCCAGTGGGCTAGGCCCATTTCAGTTAGAGGACCTAGTCTGTCCCCTTGCTTTCTTTGTGTTTTTTAAGTTTACCGGGACTAAGTACCATTTAAATTAGAGGTATTAGTCCTTTCTCCCTTGTGTTTGTCTAAGGATCGTTTAACTATAGAGATCTTGTGGTAGTTGTGTGTTGTAGTTTTTTTTCCCGCCTTGTGACTGTTTGGCTGTTGGTCCTTTTATTCAGGGTTTGGTTTTCTTGGTGCTTTATTAGTGTTGGTTAACTGTGTCCAAAGATTCTAAAGGGCACAAGCCCTCGGGCTTCAAGAAGTGCTCTAGGTGCAGTTACAAAATGTCCATTACTGATGGACACCCTGTCTGTTTATATTGTCTGGGAGTGATTCCTCTCCAGGAGTCATGCAGCTTCTGTCATGCTTTTAGTCTGAGAGTTCTTCAGGAAAGGAAGAATAAATTGATTTTGAAGGGACTTCTGAAACCCTCCTTCGAGGAGGGTCCGGAGAGTGCTTCCAGCTCTAAGGCTAAATCTTCTAAATCAAAAAAAGAGATCTCCAGCTCCATCAGTCTCCTCGGAGCCACCGGAGAAAATAGCAAAGTCTGCTTCGACATCCTTGGCTCCATTGTCTTCGGTGCCACAGGAAGTGTCAGTTGTCATGGAACCTGCTTCGGCTTCAATTTTCTTGGAACCTGTTCGGAGCCGATCACCTAGTGTTAGGCCATTATCCCCTCCTCGCAGGTCCCCTAAGGAGAGGAGGTCTCGATCTCCTTCTCTAGCCTCTAAATCCTCCAGGACCTTATCAGATGTGGACGTCGATAGAGTGGTGCATAGACTCCTTCAGTCACTGGTTCTGGCAAAATTGTTCTCGGCTCCGACCCAGTCTGTTCCGGAGCTGGTCCCTCAACCTGCTTCGATACTTCCTCCTCCAAGCACACCTCAGCTTTCGGAGCCGGAGTGCTCGGCTCCGTGTGATGTCCTTAGGTCGGTTCTGACAGCCCCTCCTGGCTTATCGGTGCCAGCGTCAGCTCCGACCCCGTCAGCATCGTCCACGGGGTTCAGGACTCAGGATTCTTCAGTCGGACCTGAGGGAGAGGCTTTGGGACACCTCTCGGCTCCTAGTCTCCCTCTCAGTGCTTTGGCGCGGGGAAGTGTGACTCCTGTCGTAGCTTCGGAGGCTTCAGGGGGACCAGCCTTCAAGACCATGCGGAGCGCGCTGGGTAGGTCATCCGGCATCATGCGGGTCGGTCATTCTGTCCCCTACTACACCAGTGCAGGTCTTTGATCGCCTTCTGTCTCCAGACAGCGGAGCCGTATGGCCTCAGGGTACCCCCATGAGTGGTCCCCACATTTCTGAGGGCCCCTCAGAAATTTTGCCTGAGGAGCCACCAGAAAGAAGATGTGCAAGAAGAAGCACATAGATTCCCAGGATGAGTCTTTCACATCAGACACCGACCTCGAGGAATCATAGGGGTCCCCCAAGTCATCCTCTGAGGATGTTTCTTTCTCTGACATCCTAGAGATTTTGAAGCAAAGAGGTGACTGGCCATCCAAAGCCCCCTCCAAGGAGGAGTCAGTCTTCCTGAAGGCCTTTGGTGCTTAGCCCTCTGTCTCCTGGGTATCTCCACCCTTCAACGAGCTTCTGGATTTGGTTTGTCGAAGGGTGTGGGAAACCCTTGACTCTGTGAAACCAGTTCCCAGGAGACCCAATAAATTCTTGTCTGCTCTTCCTGATAAGGAATTTCTGTCCAAGGGAGTCCCTGTGGATGCCATGGTGATGGCAGCTGCCACTCAGAAGGAATCAGCCGAGATTTCTTCCACCATTCATCCCCCTAACAAAGAGTCCAGGACCATGGACCGGTACAGGAAGCATACCTTTTTCTTCAGCGACCTTTACCTTACGGTCACTGAATTATTTATCACACTTTACACGGCTCCAGAGAGATCTCCTCAAGGAACTTGGAGATACTCTCACGGGTAACGTGTCTGAGGCTGTGACTCAGACGGTCAACGCTCAGTTGTCTACCCTCAATTCCATTGCAAACTCCTCCATGAGGCTAATCTCCTACACAGCTGAAAGAGCAAGTAGGGCAGCAAGTTCAGGAGTTGCTCTTAAGAGGCAGTCCTGGATGCACCTTTGTCATTTCGCGGAGGCCTTCAAGTCTTCATTCACCAATGCCCCTTTTGATGGTTCCTCTTTGTTCGGAACCAAGGTGAAAGACACTCTCACCAGGTGCGAGCAGGAAGTAAAAACTCTGTCTGCTGTAGGAGTCCATTTTTCCCTTACCTGTAGGCCTTATCCCAAGGCCCAGAGGGGTGGCAAAATGTGGTTCAAGAAATCACAGAGGTTTTTTCCCGGAGCACAAGGTGAGCCCCCCTCCAGAGGCAGGGGAGGGGGTGGTTATTCAGGGAGATGCCGCCCTAGGGGCAGAGGAGGCCCTTGCAACTCGGGAGACCGCGATTCCTTTCGTGGTTCTCCCTACCGCTGCTCCTGATGGGAGGCCCGACTGTGCATTTCCGGAGCCAGTCGGGGGTCGAATCTCGTTATACTCGGAGGCCTGGCAAGACATCACCCAGGACCAATGGGTTCTACGAATAATTTCCGGAGGATATGTCATTCCCTTCTCGTCAAATCCCCCTTCAATCAAAAAATCCCGGATGTTCCACCCAGTCATAGGGATTATGCAGCTTTAGAAGTTTCAAAGCTGCTAGAAAAAGGATCCATCCAACATGTCCCCTCAGACCAGATCAGATTAGGGACTTACTCCAGATTCTTTTTGGTGCCAAAAAGGACAGGGGACCTGAGACCCATATTGGATCTCAGTCAATTGAACACCCATGTGCAGAAGTCCAAGTTCTGAATGGTCACATTACAGTCTATTTTCCCATTGTTGGGAAAAGAAGTGTGGATGTGCTCCATCAACCTCAAGGATACCTACTACCACATAAAGATGGACAGGGCATCCAAAAGTCACCTACGCTTCCGGCTGGGAGCCAGTCATTTTCAGTTTCGAGCCCTGCCCTTTCATCTCACCACAGCCCCCAGGGTGTTTACCAAATGCATGCCAGTGGTGACTGCTCACCTGAGACGTCAGGGATTCCAAGTATTTCCATATCTGGACAACTGGCTCCTTACTGCCACCACCAGGCATCTACTACTTCAGACCAGGGATGCTACTATCAACCTATGTCATCAGTTGGGCATCACATTGAACTGGGAAAAATCTGCCTTGTTGCTCTCACAGCGTGTCACTTTTATAGGTGCCGAACTAGACACCGTCCTCATGTGGGCATTTCTACCACAGGAAAAAATCAGAGTCCTACAACAACGAGTTCATGCCTTGCTCCCTCTGAGAAGGGTGAAGGCAAGATGGGTCCTCCAACTGTTGGGGACAATGGCTGCTACGATTATGTTAGTCCCTCTGGCAAGGTTACATATGAGGCTCCTTCAGTGGCTACTCTTTGCCCAGTGGTCTCTTCAACGTCTTCCACTTTCTCACCCTGTTCTCCTCGCAGACGGGTGCAAACAGGATCTCAGTTGGTGGCTTTGCACCGACAACCTGAATGCGGGAAAGCCCTTCGTTCTTGCGCCCCCCAGTTGCGACGGTGACCACGGATGCCTCCCAGATGGGGTGGGGAGGTATTATCTAGGCACGTGGCAAGAGCACGAGATGCATCTGCATATCAATGTCCTGGAGATGAGAGCTGTGCTACTAGCGTTGCAAGCACTCCAGAGTTTTCTTCCTCTCGGGACTATTGCAATCCACTCAGACAATATGTCAGTGGTGTGGTATCTGAACAAGCAGGGAAGAACCAAGTCATATCCCCTTTGCAGCGAGGCCATGCGAGTGTGGCAGTGGGCATTGTCTTCCCAACGTTTTCTGGTGACAACGCACATTCCGGGGAAGTCCAATGTGATCGCAGACAGGCTAAGCAGAGCTATTCTGATGCCTTACGAGTGATCCCTGAACTGTCAAGTTGTGGAACAGATCTTCTGCATGTTGGGTCAGCCTTGCTGCGACCTTTTTGCCAGCCCCCTCAATGCCAAATGCAACAGCTACTTCACGTTGACCCCCCCCCCCCCCAGGGAGAGTCACCCAGGGATGCTCTAGTCCACGATTGGCCCTCCGGTCTACTATATGCCTTCCCTCCGTTCCCCTTGCTGTCAAAGGTTATTCAGAAAGCGCAATCCTTGGGAAGCAGAATGATTCTGATTGCCTCACACTGGCCTCGTCAAATTTGGTTCCCCTTTCTCCATCCCTGCCTTATGGATGCTCCTTGGATTCTGGACCCACAACCAGACTTACTGACACACATGTCAGGGCAGCTCCAATCCCAGTGGCGGCTGGTGACTTCAAATCACAGGGGGGGCTGCAGGAGACAGCTGAATGGGTGGGGTCAAGGGGAAGGGGTGTGGTCAACCATAAAGGGGAGGAGCTATGCACAAAACCACAAAAACTAACTTTAATTAAATACGCTGCCCTGGGTGGCAAACCATCATTATGAAAGTCCAATCAAGACAAAAATAAGTGTAGAAGAATGAAAATATTTCAATGCATTGGCTGCATGACAGCTTACTTAATATCTAGATGGAAACAAAAGGTTGTGAGGCATGAAAAAATAAATTACTTTTTAAATACATTACTGGAATGCCAGTCAAAATCAAGTATAAGAAAAACCAGAAGCACTCAACTCAAACCACTTCTCCTTGCACTGCAGTTCTAATTATAATATATTCAGCTTTATTAAAGTACCAAGTAACATGCTGAAAGTAGAAATCTATGTGATGCCCCCACTTGTAAAAATGTTTCTTATAGGTTCATAGGTTCATACTAGGCTATCTGCCCGAGGGCATTTACAAGCCTAGCCCATAGTTTTGTGGCTTACGCCACCCCTTTAGTATGGGGAACTATACCCATTATTTTGCTGTGCCTCTGTTGAGCAGTGACACTGAGGTAATCCCTGGGGTATATCTGCGATCTCCCATCCATTGGTCAAGATTTCTCTTGAACAAGGCCAGCGAGGTGCTCTGCCTCACATATACTGGGATTTTATTCCACAGCATAGGGAGTCTTTGGGTGATGAATCTATCCCTCCAGCACGTCCTATTAATAGCCGTGTCGAGGTTTAAGTCTCCTGCCCTTGTGGCTCTGACGGATCTAGATTTGAGGTGAAGCATATTCATCAAATCTGGGTTTGACATGGCCTTGTATGTTAGGCAAAGGTCACCTCTGAGCAAGCGGTAGCGACTGAATAGAGCTGGAGTTCTTTCAGTCGGGCAGCATAGGACAGATGTTTGAGACCCTTTATCCTTTTGGTGAGGAACTTTTGTGGCCTCTCCAGCTGCTGCAAGTGTCGGGTCAGATACATTCCGAATGGGGCATTGTACTCAATCATTGGTCTGATGAGTGATGAGTATAGGGAGACTATGACCTCCCTTGATCTAGATGAGAATCCCTTCATGATAAGGTGGGCAATGTAGAAGGTCTTCCTAACTACTTTAGCTACATGGGTGCCGAATGACAGACTACTATCAACCTGGGTCCCCAGGTCCCTGATAACTTCTTCTGTGCTCAGTGGATTGCCACCTATTTGGTAGCTAGGGGTAACCCTGTTTTTCCCGAAGGGTATGACTATGCAATTTTTGGCATTTAACTTTAGGCCATGGCTCTGGCACCAGTTATCCGTTTCTGTGAGACCCTTCTGAAGGATATCTGTGTCAGATGTGTTTTCTGCTATGGCGCCCAGTTTGCAGTCATCTGCAAACTTTGTCAGCCATAACCCTCCTGTGTTTGCTTGTACTTCGGAAAAGTAGATGCCAAACAAGAGTGGGCCCAGGACTGAGCCCTGTGGTACACCACTTGTGACAGGCTTTGAGTCTGACATGGCGCCAGCAACTCTGACCCTGTGGGTTCTGTCACTCAGCCAGTTTGCAACCCATCTTGTGATGTATGGGTTAACGTTTAAGCTGATGAGTTTTTCAATGATACCCGAGTGGGGTATTGTATCGAAGGCCTTCGCCAGATCGATGTAGGCTGTATGGACTGCCTTTTCCTCATCAATGGCTTTGGTGACTGTTTCGAAAAAGTCAACCAAGTTTAGAAGGCATGATCTGCCTTTGACAAAGCCAAACTGGGATGGATCCAAAGTCTGCAAATTCCCTATGTCTTTATTTATGAGGTCCATTATGATCCTCTCCATGGCTTTGCAGATAAGGCTTGTCAAGCTAATGGGCCGGTAATTTCCAGGGTCGGTGGAGGCACACCGCCTTTGTGAAGTGGGACCACAGTTGCAGTGCGCCACTTCCTGGGTACGTATCCAGAGGTAAGACTATGATTAAACAGCTGTCCTAGCTGTGGGTTTAATTCCTCGTTGAGTTCGTGGAGCACACAGCCGGGGACACCATCAGGTCCCATGGATGCTGTGTTTTTTGCTTTGGAGAGAGCAGTTCTCACTTGGGCATTGGAGATGTTTGGGGGGCTGCAATCGCTTGGTATAGATATCTCTCCTTTTGGGAGAAGTTTGCACTGAACCTGTCAGCCAGTATGTTGGCAATGTCTGTAGGATCAGTAATCTTCACATCATTTTGAACTAGTTCTGAGCATATCTGGGAGTTTCCTCCCAGGTTTCTAACATAGCTAAAGAAGGCCTTATGGTTGTCTTTTGAGTCTTTAGCTATTTTTCTCTCAAAATTTGTTTTGGATGATTTTATGAGAGCTCTTAGTTTTTTACTTATAGTGATCAAGGGTGCCTTACCTTTTAAGGATTTTGCTCTATCTTGTAGTAGCTTCCTCCTTTTGTTGTAGAGTTTGTTTATGGCTGGGGTCCACCAGACTGGACGCTTGCCTTTGGTACAAAGAGTCTTTGTTTTGCTTGGGATTGCCTTATCCATGCAGTCCTGCAGGTGCTGGTAGAAGGCATTTGTAAGTGATTCAGCGGCTTGAGTACTGTTTTCCGCCGGCTCGGGGCCTTAAAGGAGACCACACTAGTCTTTAGAAGTGTGAAGTCGGCTTTCGAAGTTCTTTACTGTGGTTTTTTTTATTTCAGGTGGGGGTGGGATGAGGACCTCCAGCGAGATTAGTTTGTGATCTGATCTCACCAGTGAGGGGTATACTTCGGTGTTGAACATTGTGCTCCCATGTTTGTGATGATGAGATCAAGTATGTTTTCTCCTCTTGTGGGGATGGTGACTAGTTGTTCCATGGCATTTGAGTTTATGAATTCCAGGAACTTTTGGGCTAGGGTGTTTGGGCTTGAGTAGTGTTCCCAGTCTATATTAGGGTAATTGAAGTCACCTAGTATGATGGTGTTTGGTGATACATTTATCCCCTCTAGTGTTTTCAGGAAGGCCATGTGAGGTTCCTGAGTTTGTGAGGGTGGCCTGTAACATGCTACAATTTGCAGAGCAGTCTTGCCTATGGTTAATTGCACCTGGATGGTCTCCGATGCATCGTGCATTGCCACCAGTCTTGAGGTGTGGGTGTCCTTGATTAATATGGATACCCCCCCCTCCTTTCTTGGTATTGTCCGGATTTTGGGGCCGGAACGCATGATAAGAGGTAAAACCTGATAGTGCTGGGGTGCTCTCAGGAGCCTTGAACCAGGTTTCTGTCACTGCACAGACATCAATGTTCTCCATACTGAGTAGGGCCTCGAGTGCGTGCATTTTGAGATTTAGACTTCTGGCATTGAGCAGCATTACCCTTAGTTTTTTTCCTTTTTTGTGTTCTAGGGTGGTAGGTTTAGAATTTGAGCCTTGCCTAAAAAGGCACTATGGGGTGGCAAGAGCCTTTGCCAATATCCGGAATCCCAGGGTGACAGGTGCAAGCCGTCCCTTGAAGCAGCGTGGCTTGTCCAGCATGTCATCCCAGGCAGACAGACATTGGATCCCCTTTGAATGACACCAGAGTTTAAGCCAATTGTTAAAGCTGATCATCTTATCTCTGTATTGTTGCATCATTCTTGGTGAAGGTAGGATACTGCTCAAGGTCAGGGTCATACCTGCCTGGGCTACATAATCAGAGAGCTCCTCAATGTCTCTTTTCATGTAGTCCAAGGAGTGCGTCTCAGGTCGTTTACACCAGCGTGGACAATGACTGAGTCGTATTTGTACCTGCTGTTGAGAGACCTGAGTGCTTGCGTTATGTGGCGGATTCTAGCGCCCAACAGGCAGCTTACTGTGACCTTCTCCTTACTCAGTCTGGTGAGCGGGACGTCAGTGTGTCTGACTATGGAGTCACCAATGACTAGTGTGTCTGGCATTGTGTTTGGCCTTAAGGGCTGTGACTATTTGTCACTCTGACTGTGAGGTCTATGTGTTGCAGGTGTTGTGTTCTGAGGTGGTGGTTGTTTGGGTGTCTGCTTTGGTGGCCTCTGCTGTTTTGGTAGATTTTTGATCAGAGCCGCCGAGTATGTCTTTGTGTGTTTTTGTGTATGATTTGAGGTTGTGATGGTACTATGTGAGACTGGGTCTATAGTGTGTGTGGTAACCTTCTCCTCCTGACTGGTCTTGCCAGTCCTATGTTGAGAGAGCTCAGCCTCCAGTTTGGCCGTATAGTTGCATCTCTCGCATGTATTTGTGTTTTGTGGGAGGAGGAGAGGGTTGTCTGTGTACATGAGGCAATTGTAACATTGCCTCAATATTCCCAGGTTCACCAGCTGAGCAGGAGAGGACACTAGCAACTGATCCCTCGACATGCTAGAAGGACTAGACAAAAAAACTTTAAAAGAGATTCCGGGGACGTGGGTGACCGAGAAATGGGGGTTTGCCTTTTTGGGGTGCTATCTATAAAAGTGCCGTATCAAGGTAATAAGTACTGTAGGAGCAAGTGCTAGGTTTAACAGATAGAGAAAAGTCTACTTGGAGTCAAGTAGAGATGAATTTTTAGGTATTAGAGAAAGTGCTAGTAACAGGGATGCTTAAAGGTAAGATTGAAAAGAATGCACTCTGCAGTGTGCACTAGAGAAGTTAGATATGAAAGTAGGTAACTTGAGTTTTACCTGTTTAAAATGTTAAGGTTTAGTGGAGAGTTACTATTTTTAAAACAGCAAGATGGACTGAAAGGGGTGGTTACTTTTGTATTTTGGTACTATGAAATACTGTAGGATGGCCAATAAATTTAAATAATTGAAGGGGTGGGATTTCAAAAGTGATGGTTTTGTGATTACTCACATAAGCCAGTGAAAGTAGAGAGAAATGAGATATATGGTCAGATTAACATAAGAGGCGGGCAATTAGAAAGACAGTGGTATTTCTGCCTGACTCAGAACAGAGAGAGCTGTGGTTAGGGTTGCCACCTTTCTACTGTGCCATTTCCTGACAAACAAGCCCTGCCCCATGCCCAATCAAGCCACACCCATTCCCTTTAATAGCCACACCCCTTTACTCTAGCACCCTTCAGCACAAGTCTTTAATATCACATACAGTTACCAATAAGAAAAATGTGCACCGAGTCAAAAGTAAATTAAAAAAAAAACTTTATTTAGCAATACTTCATTCAAAGGTTCACTACATACAACAGTACATCACACACGAGCATGGGAAAACTAAGCCGAAGTCTAATATCACAGGTAGTACTAAATGGAAATACAATTACTTAGATATTAAAAACACCAGTTCATTCAAAGCAGTACATTAAGGGTTCACCACACACAATAGTAAAAGAAAAGCAACTGTTTAAAGTATCTTCACAGTTTTGCTAGAAATCATTGCTTATACTTGAAGCTATATTTGGCATTTGATCTAGCAGCCTCAAGTAATACAGTTCTACAGTCCAAGCATCCTATACAAATCATGTAGTCATATATTCACTGTAACATCAAATGAACTAAGCCTTGGTATAGACGGTATACCCTAGAAAACACAGATAAAGGTAAACAGTGCTGATGACAAGCTAGATAAAAAGCTACATTTAAGCCTCACTACAATACGAAGACTATACACCCTAGACATAGACACCCTAGGAAGAAAAGCACAGGTCAAGGTAAACATCACAGTGATGACAGACTAGAAAAGACAGATCGACAGTCCAAGCATCCTATACAAATCATGTAGTCCAAGCATCCTATACAAATCATGTAGTCCAAGCATCCTATACAAATCATGTAGTCATTATATATTCACTGTAACCAAGTCCAAAATCAGATGAAATATTTAAAACATTGCAGTAAAAACAGCTTTGGTATACCCTATAAAATGCAGATCAAGGTAAACATAGCAGTGATGACTAGAGAAATGATAGTTCTACAATCATAGCAAGAACCCTATATAACTCCGTCAGTATACAATCAAAGTGAACCCACATGAAAATAATAAATCAAAGTGCACCCACATGAAAAATAGTTACACTAACTGCAGTTAAAAACAGCCAAACAAACCCTTCCTATATATATCTGCAGACAGTATACTACAAACTACAGATAAAGAATAAGGTAGATGTG
Source organism: Protopterus annectens (assembly GCF_019279795.1). Lineage (NCBI taxonomy): Eukaryota > Metazoa > Chordata > Ceratodontiformes > Protopteridae > Protopterus > Protopterus annectens. The sequence goes on along the minus strand of NC_056729.1, from coordinate 248,651,572 downwards.
GTGATTACAAACTAGAAATTGTTCTAGTTAATAATCACCACATGTTAAACATCTAGATACAGTTACACACATTTTGTCACCATCAATGAATGAGATAGTGCTAGCACAGCTAGTGAATTAATATAAATTTAATATTTAAAAAATTCACTAGTAGCTGTGCTGGCAATATTTCATTCCCCTTGTCACACTATCTTTGAAAATCTACCTTAATTCCAAAGAATTTATCCATTAAAAAAATTCCACTTACCTCCAGGAAAAAGCAGCAGCAGGGCTCCTTAAACAAGCTCTCAGCCAGAAGAGAACAGGCAGCTAACAAAGGGCCAGCAAGCAGGCAGGGGGACACAACACCACCCAGTCGGCCAGTCCACAGCACCTCTCCAGGGCAAGACTCCAGCAAGCAAGGCAAGCAGCAGGGCTAGGGCAATCCTTCCAGGCTCCAGGCAGGGCAAGACTCCAGCAAGCAAGGCAAGCAGCAGGGCTAGGGCAATCCTTCCAGGCTCCTCCAGGCAGCAGCAGCAAATGAAACCAGCACACCACACCAGGCAATCCACTGAATCCCGAACAGCCGAACCAGGAAGAAATTTCAGACCTTATGTACCGACCTTGTACTGACAGTAAAAGGTAAAAGTATAGCTGGAGCACCACTTTTTATCCCCTAATTTTCACGGGCTTTGCAGGGATTTGACTTGCAAATCTAAGTGTTGATTGGCTGCTTGCTGCATGAGCCTCTTCTGCAGCAAGCAGCCAATCAACAGAGAGTCCAAGACGGCAATGTCATTTTTTTTTTTTTTTTTTTGTCGTACAGACGCGCTGACGTCGTACAACTTATTTCCGGACTCCAAGAGCGAGAACCGGAGTGCCCTATTGATTTCCGGGCACTCCGGAAAAAAAACGGAGGGGTGGCAACGCTAGCTGTGGTCTCTTTTGAAGTTTTAATATGCTGTTAAAACAGAATGCAAGCAAAACACAAGGTAAAGAAAACAAACTACAGTATTCAAAATATAGAAAGGCAATACAGAAATACATAAAATAACAGCAAACTAACCTTTCCTTCACAGCAAAGTGTAGCAGAGTCTGGATGAGCCTTTCTGGTAAAGCTCTGAAATGTTTTAGTTTACTCCTTAAATAGAAATTTTAGTTCCTAGCTCCACCCCCTCTGTTAACAAGTGATTAACCTTAAGTGACCTCTTCTGTCTTATGAATGAGTCCTTAAGTAATCAGTTCTTATTTCTGCCTGACTCAGAACAGAGAGAGCTGAGGTTATCCAAAAAAGACCTGCTGCCTGACAACTTGTTTCATGGGGAAAACATGATAAAAGTAAAAAATGAAAAGCAAACAAGAAACAAGCTCAAGATACATTGCTTAAAGGATTACTGTACAGGTTATGGACCACACATGATTGGCATTCTGTTTAGTTTACGGGTAAAGTCTGTAGAGATGACTGGAAGTCTCCAACAAGTGTAATGAGCTTTTTAAAAGAATGGAATCCTGTCCTATAATACCCAAGGCTTATACATTATCTAGTCAAGTATTCTCTGCATGGCAACAACAGAAAGGCTTTCAATGTTGGCAATTCTTTAACAGTATGCTTATTAAAGCTTACTTGCATCTTACGATGTCAGACAAGCTTACCTTATGGTCATTAAAGCATTGCTACTTAAACACAGAGCAACAGGCACTTTGAGTAATAAGCATAAATCTGAGTAATAAGCATAAATCAACAGTACAAAAATATGACAGAAACCAGACCATTCTGCAAAATCAAGGACAGATGAAAAGCCACTGTAGTACTTATGCAGTGTGTCCTCCCCATCCAAGGTAGATACAACTACTCCTTGCCTTGCTTGGACACATCCAGAGTCACTACATGGGGGAGTGGGGTGCAACAAGCATGTCACAATTTGAAATCTCTCTGTCTGACTGTGATGGCCCTGACACATTTGTCATACCTCTCAACCTCAAGAGCAAGAAATCTGGACAAAGCCATACACAGAAGTAGGACAAAGGCCCAACAATAAGGACAATTTTTAAATATTGCTCTAATAAACTTAGAAAGATAATAGAATAGGTCTTGCATTAGTATGAATTTTCTGAAGGGTATAAAATCTGAAACTCAAATGTCTGTCATTTTCTAACTTCAGTCTTTAGTGATTTGTCACTAATTTGCCAAAAAACACAATTTTATGAAAAATGGACCAAAAATGTGATGCAAAAATATAAAATAGACACACAATACAGCTGCTACCTGTCAAATAAGGGACACTTTAATATTAGTACTGCTACCTTGAGCAGCTGACAAAATAAAAGAATCTACATGCATTTCAAGTAATCTATAACTTTGATTATTACAGTTATTTCTTAATTGTAAACCCTCCATGTTTTCTTCCAAAATTGCTATTTTGTGGAGGGATTATTAGGGGGAAGAGCAATATTTTGAGCCAAAAATTGGGGACAGTTGAGAGGTTGGCTATGCCTAATTCTATAAAGCAATTTATTTGCATGTACCTCTCAACCTGTTAATGCAGTAAATCTGAACAAGGCCAAATATACTGGGGCACATATAAACAGTACTAAAAATTGCTCTTGTATAAATTGAGACAGTTGATAGAACAGCTCTTACTTTAACATGCATTTTTAGAAGGTTATGAAGTCTGAAACTTATTATTTAGTGACTTCTGGCAAATCATTTAGGAATTAAAACTACAAATTTTATGAACAACAAACCAAAAATAAGAAGCAAAAATCTATTAATTCTTTGAAAATCTGGACAGTTGGGAGGTATAGTTCAGCTGGGCCTGTCTGAGTTTGCTGCCCTTCCCCCCTGACAAAATAATGGTTGAATGGAGCCTCTGCAGCCATTCCAATGAACCATTACTTGGCTATTTCACTCCATTTACCATAATCACTAATGTGCATACTGCTTTACTTCTATGATGAGTTGGACTTCATTTGAAAGTTTTATTTTGTATTTTACAGCACAAACACTAAGTCATCTGTTAAACAAAGCAATGCAGTCTCACAATGAAAACTTAACATTAAAACTTCTCTGCCCTTGAAACTCACATTCATTGAAACAGCATTGAAACCCACATTCAAAGAAAATACATTTTGCCAGTGGCAGATAAGGATTAATTTTGGGCTGTTTTCGAATCATAGGCCCCTTGCATATGAAACATACATGTGCTCTTTGATACACCTTCCTCATTGTACTAAAATTATATTCCTTGTACAATACAGTACACTTGTTAGAGGGTGTTTTAAATTTGTTTTGAACATTTTTCCAGTAAGCAATGAAACAAACCATATGCACCCATAATGGCAAAACTGCCCAGTTGAGAACATTTATCATAAAAAAGTCTACTCAGACTTCCACAGTCCACCATTATTAGTAAATATACACAATTCTACAGTCCACCATTATTAGTAAATATGCACAATTCCACAGTCCACCATTATTAGTAAATTGCAGTCCACCTTTATCAGTAAATATGCACAATTCTGCAGTCCATTATCAGTAAATATGCACAATCTCTGAAGTAAGTCATCTAAATAATTCCACATTAAAGAAATCTGTAACTAATGAAGCGGTTGCTGCTAGCAATCACCTTTATATTTCATGGTTTCATCGAAAAATAAAGTGTCTGTTGCCCCTCAGGAATAAATTGCCTATATTACATTAAAAAAAATGATAAGCTAGTAATAATATTGCAAGAGGAAATGGATAGCAAACTGATAACGAACTCATAGTTAGTATCTTCACCAAGGAGAACATTCTCAGTACGGCAGCATCCACCCCTTGTGGGAGTAGAACCCACAGCCGTCTGCATCAAAAGCAAGTACACAACCTATTGTGCTATAGTATTAACTAGGCAAAGCACTAAACTTCTATTCCCCTGCAGCTCTCAGCTCCTTGTAAAATCTACTCAATACTGAACTGCATCTCAACTTCGCAGCTCAAGAAAACTGGAAAAAGCCAAAATGTATTGGGGGGGGGGGGGTCAAAAGCCCAAAAACCAGGGACACATTAAACATTGCTTGTATAATCTTGGAAAGTTGCTAGAATAAAATGTTGTGTTGCCACCATATATTTTACTGCCAAGGTCCCTGAACTAAAAACAGTCAGAGTAGCATACCACTACGCCACATCAGCTGCTTTGTAAAAGAGAGGAAGACTGAAACTTAAATGGCTATCATTTAGTGAATTCAGTTCTCACCATAGCTGTCAACCTCTTAGTACAAAACACCTGGACAAACCCAGTAATGAGGGAATACAGCCCTCAAACATATTCAGTGAATTCAGTTCTTGCCATAGCTGCCAACCTTAGCACAAAAACCTGGACGAAGCCAATAATGGGGGAATACAGTCCCAAAAATAGGGACAAATTTAAAATATTCATCTTATAAACTTAGAAAATTGCTAGAAAAAAAGGTTGTGCTACTATGTATTCTGAAGAACATGAAGTTTGAAATTCAAATGCCGGTCAATTTTACTGCGGACAGAACAAAACCAATTTTCAGCAGAGACGCAGGGATTAATACTGCAGACACGTCTTTGTAAAATGGCAGGGCACCAGAGCAAATCCACACAAACACAGGGAGGAGATGCAGACTTCACACAGAAGCCACTCCAACCAAGAATCAAACCAGAAAACCTATAGCTGTGAGGCAACAATACTACCACTGCACCATCAATTATGCAAGGAATTAAACATTCAGAATCCTGAAGTCTGAAATTCAAATGCCTGTCAATTTTATTTAACATTTGTTAATCAGGACAGTCTGACTTGGAACAAAAAAACAATTTTCAGCAGAGGCCCAGGAAGAAATAATGCAGACATGTCTTTGTAACATGGGAGGACACAAAAGCAAACCCACACAAACACAGGGAGAAGATACAGACCCCACAAAGAAGGACCCCCAGCCAAGAATCAAACCTGAGAACCTGCAGCTGTGAGGCAACAATGCTACTACTACACCATCAAATATCAAGCATTAAAACATTTACAAACCACAGATATTATGAGGAACAGATCAGATCAAATATGAGGCAAAAATCTGCAATTTTTTTACAAATGGTGGTGGGTAGGGAACTCAAGTCTTTAACACCTGCATACAGGGTACAGGGTTCAAGCCTGAGGTATTCCCTTCCACACCACCATGAGCACCTGGGGCATTTTCACAGACACACACACACACACACACACACACACACACACACACACACACACACTGTAAGCACCAAGCACCACACATTTCAGACAGTAAATACAAGCACACTCCATATATTCCATCAATACACTTACCTGTCCTGTCCGTTCTCCATAATATCCATCCAGCTAACGTCCTGCCCGCGCAATACTCCCAAGACCCGCGAGATCCATGCTGCATTCAAAAACCAAAAACTCCTTCCCGAGATCGACAAGACTGTCCCTAAATCCTGACTGCTGCTGTTGCAGTCCTGCCCCGACATATTCTCCCAGCAAGTCTGTGCACGTTTGGGGACTGCCGGACTGCCAGGAGCATGCGCATAGACGCGCAGTAGTCGGGACTACTGCGCATGCGCGAAGTCCGCGAAATTTAAAAAACATTTTTTTTTCTATTTATTTTCTTTTTGATTTGAGGGGGCTGCAGTCCGACAGTCCGATAGCATGGGCCGCCCCTGTCCAATCCCTCTCTTCGGACCCTCCGGTTGACAGCCTGGCTACTCCACTTCCGTCATTAGTTAGGCTTCATCATTTTTTGCTGGAGGTGGTTCATATTTTATCTTCCTCTCATAAGCCCTCGACCAGGAAGATTTATTACACCAAATGGAAGAGGTTTTCAATCTGGGCACATGCCAAAAAGATTGACTCTTACACAGCTCCAATTTCATCTGTATTGGAGTTCTTGTCTATGCTCTTTAACCAGGGTTCAGCGGCCGGAACCATTAAAGTTCAATTGGCGGTGATCTCTACTTTTCATGTCGCAGACGAGCCTAGCCTGATGGCACATAGACTCTGTAAGGCTTTCCTGAAGGGCATGTTGTTACTTCGCCCTCTGGTATCGGAACCTGTTATGCCTTGGGACTTAAACTTTGTTCTACAGGGTCTTACTTCACCTCCCCTTTGAGCCTGCAGCTACTTGCGATTCAAAATTCTTAACTTGGAAGACTGTTTTTTTAGTAGCAATCACGTCAGCCAGACGCGTTTCGGAGCTTCAAGCTTTATCAATCAAACCCCCTTATTTGATTTTTCATAAAGACCGGGTTTTTCTCAGACCGAACCCCTCTTTTCTTTCCAAAGTGGCATCAGTAACCTTAACCAATCGATTGAATTGCCAGTTTTTTTTCCCCAGATGTCCTTCAAGGATGCATCTTCAGTCCTTACAAATGGGTTGTCCTGTCGTCAGGCAGCCCTTCGGTCGGCCGGATTCCAAAGTCTGGGTCCAGCTTCGGCTGGTGTCGCACTTCACCCGACGTCATCGCTGCAGTTTTTCGGGTATAAAGGCATCAGCCGACGCCATCTTCCTCAGTCTTTCTTGCCGTGGCGCCGAAGCAGAAGCTGTTCGCAAGTGCCGGTCGGTCAGATCCAGAGATTACTACTACCGAATACTACTTCGAAGACTTCTAAAAAGCTAAGTACCCCGTTGGGGACTCTTTCTTGCCTCAGCCGATGTCAGAGAAAGTGAATAACTGTTTATCTTGTGGGAAACAAATACCTCATAAGGATTTCCACTCCTACTGCATACATTGTTTAGGCCCAGACCACGACGTAGCAGCTTGTCTAGCCTGTGCTTCTTTTAACCGACGGACGCTTAGACATCGGTCGGAGTTTGCTGAACAGATTTTCGGCTCTGATTTTGCCTATATTATGCCGTCGGATCCTCCGACAACTCAAATTTCCAAAAAACGCAAAGAAAAGGATCGACACTCGCGGTCCGCGGTTTCGGCCGAAACCGCGATTAAGCAAACCGCGAGAGTGGCATCAGTAACCTTAACCAATTGATTGAATTGCCAGTGTTTTTTCCCCAGTTCTCAAACAAGGCAGAATTCAAATTTCATCAATTGGATGTGCACAGACAATTACATTTTTATTTGCATAGAACGAAAGACCTCAGAAAATCTGATCAGTTGTTTGTTTCCTTTTCGGAAAACAGAATTGGGTCTCCTGTCTCCAAAGTCACGTTGTCCAGGTGGATTTCCAGTTGTATTTCTTTCATTTATTCCTCAGGGGGTAAAGATTTACCGTTCTGAGTGAAGGCTCACTCTACTCGGTCTGTATCTACATCTACAGCTTTTCAGGCCAGATTGTCTATGGATGATATTTGTGCTTCGGCTACTTGGGCATCTCCTCACACCTTTGTTACTCATTACAAGTTGGATGTGGTATCTAGGGGCAGGTCTTCCTTTGGTTTCACAGTGCTCAGAAGTATTTTCCACTGAGCCTCCTAGGATTTAGGTGCTGGGGACGCTGTCCCACGGGTAAGAAGGTAGGCGATATTGGACTACATAACATCAAGAAGTTATGTACTCACCATAACGTTCGATGTATGTAGTCCATCACGTCTCACATTCTTACTTACCCCCCCCCCCCTCCTTCCCCCGTCCTGGAGGTTAGGTCTGGTTTTCAGAGCTCCCTTTATTCTTGGTTTGTTCTTCCTTCTTTAGGTGTTGTTATGCATGGAGAATGAGTGCTGGTGCTCGCAGCAAACTAGATCTGGGGATAGAGAGCAGTGCAGCATGGGATACCATCTTTGCCCAGTAAATAGAAAGACTTCGAGCTAGAAAAGTTTGGCCGACTCGGAGCCGACATTCGGCTCCGAGCATATGGGTAAGAATGTGAGGCGAGATGGACTACATACATCGAACGTTATGGTGAGTACATAACTTCTTGTTATCATTTAAAAAGACAGTAACAGAGAAATATAATCCTATTTTTTTTTTTATCAGAAGTGCCTTTCTGTAGGCTAGTTTATATGCTATCCGTCAGCTATAATGCAAGCATTCATAACTGTTGAATAAGTTAGTGGTTTAAAATGCAGTTTGCTGTTTTTTACTTATTAATGAGTACAGGTTAGATAATATATTAGCATATGATTCAAAACTGCACGGTTATTAATCCAGTATGTGTTGTTTTAAGCTGTGTTATCAGCTGTCACAGTCAAAACACCCTGTAATTCTTGTTTTAACTTTCTAATGTGACATTTACGGTTGCAAGGATGAGTTGAAAGATCAGCTTTTACTTTTAGACAGGAAGAAGTAATCTGGACATTTTATAGAATTTTTAAACCCTCACAAATGTGCTCGCGACTCTAATTAAGATGTTTTAAGCTAGTTTTCATGTAAAGGGTGCAAAAATGAATTATCTTTAAAATTCACATAAGAGCGCTTGCGACATCCGCAAGTGAATCTAAGCCACTTCTACAGTGTTCATCAATCCTTCAAACCTTTCCAAACAGTAGACCATTTCATTGTTTAACCCTTAAAAAGCTACTGTATTTAATAACATCTAATAAGTCTCCAGAACTAAAATACTCAAGGCATTCGCGAGAATTCATTTTTAAACTTTGCTTCAAAACAAAAGTCATTCTAAACTAAACAAAACATAAATAACTACTAACCATTATATCCATTCTATAATAAAGCTCAATTAAAGATGCAACAGAGCCTTTAACATCAGAGATGCAGTTGTATTTTCAAGATTTGTATGTGTTGTTTCAGATAAAGCAGACTGTCATTTTTAAAGGACACATAGCACTTAGATTTGTATTAAAAGAATGGCAAATATGTGTGATCCGGGTTTAACTTGTAAAAGTGTATATGTTACTCTGATTTTATATATGAAAAATACTGTATTTTTTGTACTTTGTTTACTTTCCTGGGTCCTACTGCTTGTCAAGTATTATAACAGTAGCACACTACTGGACCATTTTAAGACCCAAAAAAATGCGTCAAACTGCACCATCTATCACTCGTTAATGATTTACTTTTAGTGATATAAAAGATTAGTATGTAACTTAACATGCTTCTTTAGTGTCATTTTGTTTGTGTTTTATTGTATTTAATAGTACATTACTAAACTGTGTTAAGATGTCAAGAAGTGTGCCACTTAACATAAGCATCATAATAGTGATTAACTATTAATAATGTAAATGATTTAATCATTTAAACTTTAAATGAAAATAAATGGCTTTAATTTTATGTATAGCTAAAATAATTAAATTTTAACATTTTAAAAAGGGAACTAATAACCATTTGAAGTAGGGAAAGGAAAAAATTGTTTACGTTGTAGAGAGTAGTATTTAGCACCTGTTCCTTACTGTTCAAACACTTCTTAAAATTGCTAAGCATTCATAACCATGAATTACATTAATTTTAATTTGTCCTTCTGCTTTTTACTGTTTTTGTCCTTTATTGACCATCCATCTCTTGTTGCATTTCTCTTCAAAGATGTTGATAATTCCAGTCCATTTCTTCTGTTTTTTCTAGGGTTTTATTTTTCTGTATAAAGTCCATTGCACCTTCTGAGTTGTTGAAACTTTTCTTTCCTATTAGGCGAATCCTTATTTTTGCTGGAAACAAGATTTGTGCTTTACTATTGATTTTCTTTAAGCTTTTAACAAGTGGGACACATGCTTTTCTTTCTGATGTAACTAATGCTGAATAGTCATTGTCAAATCGTATAATGTTTTCTTTAATTTAATTGGATAATTAATCCATGCAGCTTTTAAGACTAAATCCTTATCTTGACTTGAGAAAAATCTTATGATCACTGACCTTGGGGAAGGTGTATTTTTTTTTTTTTTTTTTTTTTTTTAAAGATGTGTTGGAAAGTGTTTTATGAGCCCTTTCGATGCCAAAGGAAAAAACATCAGGCAGGTTCGTTTTAGGTAGCCAGGTATTAAGGAATTGAATCATACTGTCTCCGTCTTCTTTTTCAAGAATTCTGTAAATCCTGATGTTCCTTCTGGATCTGTTCTCTAAGTCTTCTATTTTCCCCAGAATAAGTTTTTTTTTATCAGAAGAAATTCAGTATTATTCTCATTTTGAAATATTCATCCATCAAAATCAGAAATTGCCTCTTCTACACTTGAGATTTGTGATGACTTGTTTAAGAGCTTCACTCAGCACTTCATCTTGTTTTTTTTTTTTTTTTTACATTCCCCTTTAAAATTGTCCATTTTGCTTTCTAATTTGTCTATCTTTAAGGGTAACTCATTGATGTTACTTAGTATAGATTGTCTCTTTTCAATGTACAGTCCTCTACACTGGGCTTAGAGTGCCTTATTCTGGTTCTTTCCAGTTTGCTTGACAGGAAAAAACAAAGTTTCAAAATTTTTTTTTCAGAAAATCTTTCAGCAGTTGTTTAATTATAAATCCTTCAAATTTTGAAACTTTCTGTTTTAGTTTTTTTTTTTTTAGTAAAAATCTTGTCAGATATGAAGCAGAGATTAAAAAAAGTGCTGTTAACTGCTCACCATCTTGACCATGCGCCTAATCTTGAGTTTCATGTTTTTTTTTAAGTCATATGACCTAGTTAATTTTACATTAATAGTTGTATAACCCTGTTTCACTTCAAATAACATTTTCCTTTCCCGCTTAGCAATGTGTATATGCATTGCAAAATTCCTCAGTGTCACCATACCCCTTTAGCTGACAAAGGAAATGTGCAGTAGAGTCCAAAAGGCATGGTGATGGATCACAAATGTGGGTGTTAAAAATAGTTTCATGAATACCAAAGTAAATGTTTGACACCAAATTACATCATAAAGTATTTTTGTTTTACAATTTACAAGAGTTCATCAGAAATCACAATATGACCACATCCTTCCAGTAAATATCTGTACTCATGAAAAATTAATTGGGACACAAATTTACAAAATGTACCCATTTTGGCTTTGTCAAAGGAAGGTCTTTTTTACTAAATCTGGTGTACTTCTTTGAAAAGGTCACTAAGGCAGTAGATGAGGGGAAAACGGTGCATAGTGCCTACCTAGATCAGACTAAGGCATTTGATGCAATATCCCTCTCTGGCATTGTCAGCTAACTTACTTAATTAGGTATAAACCCCATTATAACATGCTGGATAGTTAGCTGGCTCACTGATAAGATCCAAGGGGTTAGAATCAGTGAGGCCACCTCCTCAAAGAGGCCAGTCATCAGTGGAGTTCCCCAGGTATCTGTGCTAGGCCCATTCCTCTTTGGCATCTACCTCTCAGGTGCCAAAGCCAATGTCAAAGGCCTCTGGCTAACCAAGTTTGCAGATGGGTGCAAGCTGGTAACAGTCTCTGAATCTCCCCAAGACAAGAACACCCTCTAAGAAGGCCTAATACAGACAAATGGTTGGTGTCAAAGACATGTATTAAACCTCAGTGCTAAGAAATGCATTTTAGAACCTTTTGGGAAGTCTGCCACCCTGGGTAACTACGTCATCAATAAAAACACCTTTAAAAGTTGAATAACTAGTCATGGATCTGCAAACTCATGTAGATAGTAACTTAACCTTCGACCAACATGTGTCCAAGGTAGTAAGAAAATCCCTCTGTGTTGCTCAGCTTATAACAAGGGCATGGCATCTAGGTCTGGAGAGGTCATCATACTACTGTACTTGCCTCTCATCAGGCCCATCACAGAATATAATGCACCTTTTGGTATGTACCTGACCAGATACATGTAGCAACTAGAACATTCCTAAAGATTCCTTACAAAAAACAATACAGTGAGTAAATGCAATGTCCTTCTCTGATTGCCTCAAAGCCCTGTTTTTTATACTCTATATCATACCGACTTCTGAAAGATGATTTTTTCCTGGCATACAAGGCATCCTTGGATCCTGTTTTAATGAATTTTTTGCCCATCTGCAAAACAAATAGCATCAGAACTACTACGATTAAAAGACCTGAATTTTGCTTGCAAAATAAGTAGGACATGTTGGAGAACCAAATATGTTTCTCAGAGAATTCCTGTTCTTTGGAACAGACTCCCTGTCCCTATTTAAGTGTAGCTTGGACCAGTGGATGGGTAATAAGATATTCACCCCGCTCTGGCTGTTGTATCTCTGATGGACAAAGGCAGTCAATCATCCCATTTAAATCAAATTTGTGGGTCACATTTGGGTTGCATGGCTAAGCCTTTGAAGGGCCTAGTAGTCATTAGCCTAGTATATACCTATGAATATAAAAGTATTATAACTCCATCTTTAAATTATGTAAATATATGTAGCTGTGTCATTGCTTATAATTACATTGATATTCTGTGGATACATATTGTAACTCATTAACCCCTAAGTGTCACATCTTCAACTGCCTTCACACATCTTGCATTCCAGAGCATTTTCTGAAAAATAAACTTAAAAAGGATAAGATAAACAAAAGTAAATATTTTGTGAACAGTCATAAATGTGAGCAGTAAGGATTATTCTTTGCAGTGATAATGGTCAGTGCATTCATAGTCTTTCCATAAATTTTATTTTATTTAGCATTTGTTTACTGGGGAAAGTCCAACTGGGACAGAACCTATTTTCAGTGGAGCCTTGGGGAGAAATGCTTCACACGCATATCTTTGGAATGCTAAATGCTGTAATATATTGTAATGCACACAAATCCAAAATTATATTTTTGCTAAACCTGCACAATTTGTCATATCTTGGAAACTGTATAACCTAGACATGTATTGTTAAAACATTTTTGTTAACCAGGTATAAGTTTTCACATGACAAAAAATTCCTCTTTGAGTGCATGTTTATTGAGATGTTAACAGAAATATGAAAGAATATACAATATTAATTGTGTAATTAGCAGTATAAATAAGACTGCATATTTCTCAAGATTTGCAACTTACAGTGCAAATTTAAAAGAATGTTTTCAACAAGTAAGGTTTTACCTGATGTCATGCAACAGTTTGTTAGTCGCTTGCTTTGTGAAGTATTAAGTACATATGGAAATATTGTTTATTTTCGTAATTACTGACAAATAGCAGTATATGGGTTATAATGTGACAATGAATTTACATGTCTCTCACTATGGCAAATCACACCATACCCCTCAATAACATATAGGGCTCTTAGTTGTGAAAATATGAACATAAATATGAAAATATGAATAAGTGGTGAACTGTGATAAATTTTTGTACAGTGAAGCATCCTAGGTTAACAATCTTGGTATGATTATTATTTTTTGGTAAGTCACTTAGTAAATGAAATCTGATCAAACAGAGTTCTGCAAGTCATAAGAAGCTGTGGGTGTCAACTGGAAATATACAAAAGAGGAGTTACAGGCTTGAATGAGTGTTAAAGATGGTGTTAGTAATCGATACGATTAGTTGCATTGTGTATCATTTTTACAGCTTTATCAGCATTCTATTTTATGCTGCTTCTATACGGCATGTATCACGTAGGAAGTTTTGATGCTCTAGGAGTTGTTTACAATTTAGCTACCGTGGAGTTTTTGTTTTTAATATAAGTTTTGTATATTTTTTACTTCGTAGTTCAAATAGTTTTTCACAATTTTCTTACACTGTATTCACCATTGGAGAATTCTGGAAGCTTTGGGTTTTATTTATTTTTTATCCACTTATAGCTGAGGTATGGAGAAGTTTTTTTTTTTTTTAATAAAGTGCAATACTCATTTAATTTCATAGTTCAAAATTTATTGGGCCCTAATTAATTTTTCATGAGTAGGTATATTTATTGGAGAGGGTGTGGTCATATTGTATTGAGTTCTGATGCAGTTTTGTAAAGACAAAAATGATTTATGGTTTAACTTGGTGTTAAACATTAAGTTTGGTAAGCGTCGGTGTATCATCTCCGTGCGTTTTGGACTCTACTGTGCACATATTTTTGTTGGTTAATAGTTGCGGAATGTGTGCTTTGCAACTTTGTTTTGATCATTATCTCCCTTTTTAACATCTTTTGCACATATCTGCATGATCTTACAATCACAGTATCAAGAGTTTTAGCATTGATGGTCTGAATAAAAGTGCATTTTTCACTCCCCAATGGCCATATGTTTCCCTTCTCCAAACTTCATCAGATGTATCTCTTTGTTGATGAGTTCTAAGATTATGTCCAGCAAGCTGATGATGGCAGAAAGTATTGTCGAGCACCACTTTAACATAGCGATTCGTCTTAAAGGGGATCTTAATACTATTCACCTTTAGATATGTTCTCACATTACTTGCTATTGTTTAACATCTTCTTGTCTTGTAAAACATTTTCCCCTTCATGCTTTTCCTCCCTCTCTTATTTGGTTTTTGATTCAGTTTGCAGTCATTGGCATCTGTTGCTTAATTTTATTACCTTGTTTTATTCTTTAAGTTCTCTTGCTGGATATTTACTGATAGTATTGTTTTTTCACTTATTGTATCTCTGTCGTTTGCCTTTGTCTCTCTGTATTGCAGGCATTTGCATTGTTTTCAGCAGAATCTCCTTCCCGAACAACTGTATCTTGCTGAGAATCATTGCAGTCCAACTACAACTGTCTGCTAATACAGGATTTGGTAGTATGCATTTCACAGTTTCTTTTTTTTTAATGTCGTCTCTTACTGTATTGCAGACAGCTGCATTTGGTTCAGTTATTTAGTAAGTGCTCAGTGATCCATCAGATAATTTAACAAATGTGATGAACCACAAAATATAAGAAGCTTTTTTTTTTCTCCATTCTATCTTAATGCCTTTGCCCTGAAACTTAATATAATTTATTTTATTTGGATGGCATAATTTGTAGACTTGGCTGTGTTGCATAGAGGACTAAATCCCTTACTGTGATCCAGATGATCCAAGCTGTAATAGGTCATGCAGAGTAAGGGCTGGACAAGGACAAGTGAGAGTGAACAGCCCAGACCAACTCACCTTTCTTGGGGAAAGGGAGTCGTAGTTTGTCAGTCAAACACCACCATGCAAGCAGAGGCTTGAATGGGACTAGAAATGGTAGGACTGCGGACGAATCTGACAATTCCAAATTGGTGATGGTGGCCCTCATAACTGTGTGAGTGATGTAGGATGCCTTACTGTGGTGTGGGTGCTGTTGTCGGCCATCTGGAGCAGGGGTATGACCTAATTAGAAGTCAGGAGTGGCTTGTGCTGTTGGGTTGTAACCCCTTCATCCTTTTTTCCCCTTAGTAATTTGAGTAAGTCTAAATTTTGTTTTGCTGATCCAGTGATTAAGTCTCGGATCAAGCTGGAAAACGAGCATGAGAAGCTCCAAAACTGTCTTTAAAAAGTGTGAGTGAATGGCAACCCTGCAAATATGCTGATCCCTGAATTTCCACTGAAACAGTTCCACTTGTTTTACCTCCTCCTGATGCAGCTGTACTTGTAGCAGTGCAGCTTTTAGGGGTCTTCTTTTGTGCTGCAAGGAATGGATGTGAGAGCTTGTTGGCTGTCTAGCACACCAGTCATCTTTAGCACAGTTTCCAGCTCCACTTGCTTCTCTGACCTGTTCTGAGTGGCTGAATTTCATAGAAATCAGTGGAACTGTAGAAGTAGTAGATCTTGACCTTAAGTGTTGCTGACTGGCTTCTCAGCTTGTATTGCCATGCCATGCATCATAAAAGGGAGGGATTGTAACCGTTACCTGGGTGTCCACTGAAAATCGATATTTATTACCCAGTCAGACTTTCCCGGTAAACAAATTTCAGTAAATAAATTACATAATACTCAACAAACTGACTCAGGACTAAATGAAGCTTAAAATAATACACTGTCTTTTTAAGCTGCTTCTGCCTTTTGTTCAGATATGCAACTTAATGTTTACTGACAGTCCTTAGATGTTCATCATATTGATTACTGTTGCAGTAGACCTAGCTATGTGGGTTATGTTTTGCACAGGATATAGCAGCTGGCCAGCTTCCAAAGTATCCTCCATGTACTCAACTATTATTCACCTCGAGTTAAGCTGAAGAAAAAGAGTGGCTTGGGTGATAAGTCCTTCGCTGCTTTCCTGCTACCAAAGAGTGCTCCTCTTGTGGGCTTTTAAGGATTGACAGTCTGGTAACACTTTCCATCGCTGGGCAGACAAGTTCCCTTTGGGGAGCGGGGTCTTCCACATTTTAATTTTTTGACAGTAGGTAAAGCATTTATATGCAGTTATACATTTTATGGTAGGGAAAAGTGTCTGTCATACAACTTTTGTTAAACAGGAGTATTACATTGTACATTTATGGGAAAAATGTTGTTACAACTAATTTAAAACAACTTTTTTCCTTAGTAAAAGTTGTGCTGTTTTACTTTTGGGTGGGGTAGTGCTTTCACCGTGTATTTGGTGGAAAAGGTGTTTTTTTTTAAATACCTGCTTTACTAACTACTACTGCTACGCTTCCCTGGTAATCTGGTATCTTTTTCAGCTTTACTGGGAAACAACCTACAAGTTCTTCCTTCTACCAGCCACAAGAAGAAGAGAAGTAATAAACAGTCTTCGCTATCACAGCAGGCTGCTAAAGTGCTTCAGCCAGGGATGGGTGACTGTCTTGTAGCCATTTCTAGTTCCTCAGGCTATTCATCTGCCTTCTGTCCCTCTGGTGTACTCCCTGCAGTCACCCTGGACTGGGAGTTTGACCTGTCCTCTGCAGCTGTTGGAGTGCCTTTGGTGGGCAATGGAAGACCACTGTTGTGTATTCTGAGAAAAGTAGCAGGGAATTCATTTCTTCTTAACAATATTGGGTTGACAGTCCCTGTGGGAGATTTTGCTTGGCTAACATGATTCAGTGTCTTCAGAAATTCCTGTCAAAAAGAAGCAAAAACATAGACACATATGTTGTGTCAAGTTACTTTTAATAAGAGTGATTTATTGGGTTTGTCTCTGGGTTTGTTTCAAGCTCTTCTGGTAAGAGAAAAAGGGATTTTTCTTTTTCTGAGGATTTTAATGATTTTGAACCATAAAATGGTTTTGAAGGGAAAAATACTGCTTTTTTCTCTTTAAGATTCAGATTCCGAGGAAAGTATGGTTCCTGCCAGTCCCTTTGAAGGATTATCTTTTTCTGAAACTATTTCCAAAAAGAATTGGTCTTTTCAGTGGGAACATAATGCTATCTCACTGCCTCTGAAGATGTATTATGATTTTATTGCAACTGGATTTTCCTGAACCTGTTCACATTCCTCCTGTTTCAACTTTGGAGAATATTTTTGACAGCCTATAACTTGCCTGACAAGCTAGTCTGCTGTGCCCCCAAGAAAGCAGATAGATTGTGCAGTGATGTTCTGTCTTTTACGTTTTTATGTACTAATCCCACATCAGACTCGGCAGTTGTTTGCCTTGTGAATCTAGCTGCTGCTAAAATCTGGTTAATTCCAGTTCCTCTACTTCTGTCAAAGTTGGGAAAGCTTTTGATAGATTTGGGAACAAAGGTATATTATCCTGCAACATTTATTTTTTTGAATACACAACTGTCAAGCTCATATGTTAAAGTTTATACTTGCCTGTTTTGAGGACATGAGGAATATTCTGGCATCTGTTTCCTCTTCTGAGGAGAAAACATCTGTATGTTACCTGATTGTTTCTGTGTTTCAAGTGGCTGCTTGCTGTTTGAAATGTGCTTATGGTTCTGCTGATGCCACTTCCAGGCTGTTGCAACTGAAACTGTTAGGAGGTTTGCTTGGTTGCATACTCATAACCTTCCTGAAGATATTACAGCTGAAATTCTGAATTCTCCCTTAGAGAATTATTAGCTGCAGAGGTCTTTAAAAATTGTGATGAGAGGTAAGCTGATTCAAGGAATTTCTTAGTTTTCTACTTTCTTTCTCCAAGTTTGTCAGAGGGTTTAATGCTACATACTCATCCTTTTTCAAAAAGCAAAAATAAGCAACAATCGCAACAAGCTGCTGGTAAGCAAATGTTCAAAAAGCAATGGCAGAGAGGTTACAAAAAGAAAGACCCCCCCCCCCCCAACAAAGGACAGCCTAATAAAGTCTGAATGGCTGATAACAAGAATCCCCTCCCCTTTCCACCTGGAACAATTTTAATTCTTCCAGTAAGTCTAAATCTCCATTTCTCTCTTCAGCAACAGATAGTTTCAAACTGATGGATTCTATAAGTAGTTCATCAAGGTTACAGATGACAGTAGGAGTCTGTCCCTCCTTTTTCAAGGAATTCCACCTTGTCGCTCGTCCCTCTTTAACATAGATGACAAGCGGGTGGGAAATTTCATTTAGACGCTTTAATACATAGAAAAACATTAGTATGGATAGCAGCATCATAAAATATAAATGAATTGGTTAACGGACAGACCTTGCATATATACATACATGCTTACTGCAAAATGGCAGTCAGACTTGTTCATGCTCAGTGTTTATACACTTGTGAAAGCCCTTGGATTCTTAAAGATACATGCATACACACTGATCTATATCCTCCCGCTTAAAAAGATTGCCCTTGGTAAAAACATTAGAGTTAGACATGCATTATTATAGACATTAGAAACAAACACAATGTTCATGTCCAAGTTGCTGTGTATCTATTACATGGTCTGGAAATACGACTGGATGTTGTAACATAACAATCTGAACTGAATTTAGTAACAGGGACAGTCTTTGGTGAACAAGTCATATCAGGAACTTAATGTGAATTTTCTCTGGAATTGAAACACCAGACAACTCACTCTGAGATAGTCTTTCTTACAGACTATGTGCTGTGGTATAGGCTCAGACACCAGTCTCAGATGTTTCCGATTCCACCTAAACTCTGCTCCTTGTGATTCTACAATGTACAGTCTCGGATCTGGGCAAATACTCTTCACGGCACCAGTCCAATCATAACCTTTGGATGTTAGAAACCTTACCACTTATTTCTTGTAATGTATTGAGCAGTTTGCTGGTCTTATCGTAGTAGGACTTCTGGGTTAAACGTTTCTTCAACAGATTGGTGTTCACTGACCTGTTGTTCTTGATACATGGAACCAACACTTGACTACTAATTGGTAATGTTGTTCTGGTTTGTCTCAACAGAAGCCTCTGAGCAGGTGAACCAAGATGTTTACCACAAGGAATGTTTTTGAAATTCAAGAAAACATCACTATTGTCTCTTTTTGACTTCTCTAGTAACTGTTTTGCACTTTGAACTGCACGTTCTGCCAAACCATTTAACTGCGTGTACTCTGGGCTACTTGTGGCATGAGTAAAGTACCATTCTTCGGCAAATCCTTTGAACTGTCAGCTTGTAAACTGCGTGCCATTGTCAAAAATAACTTTGTGCGGAGTACCATGGACTGCAAAATGACACTTCATCTTAGTAATGACAGTACTGGATGCTAGATTAGGAATTAGGTCAAGCTCTAATCAGATGGAGTAAGAGTTTAACACCAAATAATAATGACCATTCCACTCGAAAATGTTGGTGACTACTGTCGACCAAGGTAGCTCAGGAATCTGGTTTAGCTGAAGTGCTTCTTTCTGTTGATGTGGCTTTGTACTTTTACAGAGGGAACAAGAAAAAAGTGCTCTGTCAATATCTTGTGACATGGAAGGCCAAAATACTAGACCTCTCGCCCTTCTTTTGGTAGAATCGGTTCCTGAGTGACTACAGTGTAAGATAGTATTGTACTTCTGTTGCAAGGACTTTGAAACAATTATTTTTGGACCTTTCATAATGATACCATTGTCAGACAAAATCTCATCTCTGTATGGAAAATAAGGTTGCACTTCTTGAGGTAAACTAGATTGCTTTGACGGCCATCCTTGATCGATAAAGTGGTTGAGCCTTTGTAAAACTGGATCTGTGGCTGTGTGATCTCTCATCTCATCAAGGTGCATGGAAGAAAAAATTCTCATTTCCATGACTTCAAAATCAAGATTCTCATTCTCATGCTGTTCAGTGGTGTTTCTAGGTGATGTGGACAATTTATCAGCAAGATAAAGACATTTCCCATTCTTGTATATGAGTGAAATTATATTTTTGCAATCTCAGCATCATGCATTACAATCTGGCTGGAGCTGATTGCATTGGCTTTCTGAAGATAGTGACTAAAGGTTAGTGGTCTGTTTCGATCTGAATAGGTCTACCATAAATGTAATCATAGAACTTCGATCATGCAAACACAATTGCCAAAAGCTCTTTCTCGATCTGGGCATGCTGTATTTCAGTTTGGGTAAGAGTTCTCAGTGCATAGGCAGCAGGTTAACCCTCTTGTAGAATAACTGCACCAAAACCAAATTTCAAAGCATCACATGAAATAGTAACTGGTTTGTGAACATCATAGTATCTGGGAGTTGGTGGACTAGCAGTTCTCTGTTTCAGGACATCAAATGCTCTTTGGCATTGCTCCAACCAAGACCTTTCTTAGTGATGCTGATAGTTGGCTCAAGTCTGGAATGAAGTTGCCTAGGTAGTTAACCACGCCAAGAAAACATTGCAGGGCTTGAACATTGTCTGGAGCTGGCATCTCGAGAGTGGCTGAACTAGTAAATAAATGACCAACATAAGTAACTTTTTGTAGTCTAAATTTGCATTTCTGTGGATTGAGCTTAAGATTCAATTGACATGCCCTTTCCAGACATTTTCTGAGGTTTCTGTCATGCTCAGCTTCACCATTACCTCCTATACTAGTATGTCTACTGTAATGGCACAAGGACACCCAGAAAAAAGTTGCTCCATTGCATGTTGGAAGACTTCACTTGCAGAATTTATCCCAAATGGCATTCTCAAAAATCTGTACCTGCCAAACTGAGTACTGAACAGGAGTGAGCAATGATGATTTCTTGTCAAGCTGAATTTGCCAAAATGAACTCTCTGCATCTAAGACAGAAAAAACAGGAGCATTTGGCATAAGTGCTGCATCTTCTTCGACTGTGCGCATTGGATGATGAGGTCTTTTTAGCGTGTTGTTGATGTAAGATTGCACTTGGAACCTGTGTCAACTTTGAGCTCTACGGATTTGCCATTTATCTGGAAGGTACAAAATACTTCATTCTTTGCCCTTAGATTTACTGCATTGACTGTTTCATGAAGCACTGACGCACCATCAACATAAAGAGTAGGGTTGCAGCTTTCTAATTGATCAACGTGTTTCTTAAAACGTTCCTCATTAATAAAAGAATATGAGCCTTTGGATTTGCAAACCTTTTGAAATTATTCCATTTATTGCATTTGTGGCATTGTTGACCAAAAGCTAAACCTTTCTCCCTTTTAGATTTATGATTTCTGCCACAGTTATGGCAGTTGGCAATGAAATGGGTTGGGGCCCATGCTTTGAGTTTGCTGACTCACTCTTATGCTTCACTGAGACTGTGCAAACTCTAGAATTTGCTGGAAAGCTCTGGGGTTTATCTGTGAGTGCTGCAGGGGCTGCAGTTGATGCCTTGTGCTTGGGCCTGTTTCTTTTAACCACATGCTGCATACTATCAACATGAGCTTTATCACTGTGCCTTCTAGAGCTGTTCTCATTTGTAGGCATATTTGTGTGTTTCTCTGTGAGCTCATATGTCTGACAAATCTCATTGGCCTTATTCAAAGTTAAGTCATCTTTAGTACCACACACGTCTGTCCTTTATCAGTGCATCCCTTAAATTACCAGATGTGCATGTTTTAGCTTTGTTCCTGAAGTCAGTTATGTATGCTGCAAAAGATTCACCAGGCTTTTGATCCCTTGTGTAAAATTAAGTGCCTTTCCATTGTAACATTTGTCTGGGGTTACACATTTCTCTAAATTTAAATTTTAAGCACTCAGCGTCCTCCCTTGACTCAGCCAGTAGAACAGTAGGACGTTTTTTTTCCTCTCCTGCATAGACAACAGGTGCATACACAAATGAACGCTCCTTTTCAGTAACGCCTGATCCAGCTAAATTAAGTAGAATAAATGCCTTTGTATGGTCATCTTTATCAGAAAATACAGGCTGTATGAAAGTTTTGTACTCTTACTCAAACACTCCCCAGTTCTCTGCAACATTGTCAAACACAGGTGCACTGGGTTTTCAAAATCCATCTGCCATGCCCACAAAGTATGTACAAACACACTGAAAATATGGCCCTTGTAATTATGTATGAACAAACTGTTCCATGAGCTTGTAATAATATTCAAATGCACAATAAATTCTTTGAAATACAGTACTTTAAGGAATACGCTCTGTAATGATTGTATCTTGCTAAATAAATTTACTGTAATACTGCACAAACATGCAAACATTTTATAGGATATCTTTAATACGAAAAATACGTGCTTAGTGAAAATAAAGCCGTTTCCTCTTATGTTATGCATTTTATGCAATTTGGACTTTATTTCAAACATTTTCTGTAGTAATTCAAATATTTTTATCAATGTTGGACATATAGGTTTATGCAAATATCATTTGGAGCATCCTGTTTGCCTCGTTTAATATTTTGCGAATAAGAAATAGTTTTGAGCAAGTTGTAATATCTGAAATTCGTTTCTGACCTGTTTTGCGAATTGTGTGTGTAGTAGGGATGATTCACTCGTTTATATTCTTCCAGTGTCAAATGAGTGCCTCTTGGACTTAAATGGAAGAAACTGGAACTCTTTCTGGCAACGAATTGTTTTGGCCATTCTTCTTCTAACAGCAAACAAAATACCTGCACGTGTGGCTGGTGCACAGCTCTGCCATATCACCAGAACAGAAAAAAAAAAAAAAAGAGCCAGCACACAGTAATTCCAGTGTAGCCTTCTGGCAAAGGAATATTTTATTCCATGAAGACTGAGTAAAAAATTAACCCAGTGGGGTCAAGCCTTCTTCAGCAACCACACCACAAAAAATCCAATGAACACTATTCAGTCACATACATTTATATTCAATGTAATAGCGCCCTCTAGTGGATACAAAATACATTGCAAAACTAAATCACAAAAGTAATATATTACAGAATCTTCAGATATCAAAAAAATATATATCCATGTGTACAGAAATCCAATAGTAAATATATGAATGATGATCCATTGCAGGATCCTTCAAAATTGGTCATTCAACCCAGACAAAAATAGTGCTGCCAATTTAACAATCCACATTTTATCTTTATTCGTTAATAATTCATGTAATACATGAACCCCATTGCTCTTGAACCTGATACGGTCAATGACCATGAAGCTAAAAATCCCTGTGGAATGTTTGAGTATGTGTTTATATAAGGAACTCGAAACTTTTTTGTTTCTGATATCACTTAAGTGTTCACCGACCCTTAATTTAAAGGGTCAGGAAGTCTGTCCCATATAAAATGCCCGACAGCTGCATTGGGCTAAATAAATAACCCTAACTGGTACTGCAGTTAGCAAAAAAGGAAACATTATAGACATATGGAGAATTATGAGAAGTAAAACTGTCTGACTTGAGCACCCTCGGACAATATGAACAGTGCCCACATGGATGACAACCCAGAAGAAGTTGCCCAGTTACTGTAGTTTGAATGGGGGGATTGGGAAAATGATTATACACCTTTTTATAATGACTGAATAAGGATCCCAATGACCGCCCCTTCCGAAAGGAATAAGAACACCGATCCTTAATATAATTGTTTAGTATATTATCTGACTGTAACAAGTACCAATGTCTTTGGATGATGATCATGAAACTCCTGGTGTTTCTGCCATAAGTAGTGATCAATCTGGGCTCCTGAGATTGTTCTGTACAACTGTGACCTATCTTGTTGGTTATCAAACCGACTGGCCGTGGTAATGTCACCTTCTTGATACCCCCTGTTCTTAAATCTGGCTTTTAATTCCTGTCGATGGTAGGCATACATGGAGGAATCAGAGCAAATTCTCCTAATACGGAGAAATTGCGATTTGGGGATATTCCTGATGACATGTTGTGGGTGGAAGCTTGTGGCATGAAGTAGGGTGTTAAACTGAGGAAACTTTCTAAATACCTCACTCTCCAAAGTGTCTGATTCAGTTCTCTTAATTGACACATCCAGGAAAATGATTTTTGATCTATTATAAGTTAACTTAAATTCCACACCCCACATATTGGAATTCAAATATTCCAAAAATTCAAAAAGAAATGCCTCATCCGCTCTCCACACCAACCAACAGTCATCAAGATATCTCCTCCAAATATCTAACACATTCATGAAGATATTATGGTTGATATCATAAATCAATTGCTCCTCCACGTAAGCCATGAACAGGTCCGCATATATAGGGGCAAAAGCGGCCCCCATAGCAGTACCTTGAGTCTGCCAGAAACACTTATCATTGAAATACCAATTTGGCCATACAAACCAGAAGAGTGTTAAAACCCAGTTTGTACATATTTGCCCGATCAAGCCAATATTGCAGAGCAGTGAGTCCTGCCCAATGGGGGATACTAGTATACAAGGAGGTGACATCCAAAGTACATAAGAGCCAGTCGGGTTCCAGTTGCATATCTGATATGATGGCAAGAAACTGTGTGGTGTCCTGTATCCTCGCCCGTACCAAGGGTAACAAAGGTTTCAGATATTGTGTAAGGAATTCCGACGGGCTCAGTCAAGGAACCTCTGCCAGAGACAATTGGTCGACCAGGCGGTCTATTGGGATCCTTATGGATCTTAGGCAAAAAGTAAATATATTGTTGTCTGGGGTGATTGACCTTGAGGTGATAACAGGTATCATGAGAAATTATGTCTTCCTCTTCTACTAGATCCAATTTATCAATGTCTTCTTTGAACTTACTGGTTGGGTCAGTAGGCATTGCTTTATAATGAAATTGATTAGATAGTCACATGACTTCCAACGTGTTTTAAATGGGAGTATTACTTTTTTACTTTGTGGTAAAACGTTGTTAAAACTTATTTTAAACTAATACTACTTTGGGAAAGTTTGGTTTATTTTACTTTTGTTGGCTGAGGTAACTGTTTAAAGGGGTTTTAGTGTGTTTTTATGTGGGAAAATAAAAAAAAAAATTAGCACAAGTCCAAGAAAGTGGAAGCTGGACACTGATTTTAGCACTTTCGTTCGTCTTTTAATAAAATACTCGAACTTCGTCAGAATAAATTAAGTCTAGAAACACCACCCTTTTATACCACACTAATCAATGTTTTCACTAATAGAAATCCTTAGTACATAATTAAACAATTCATTTCAAAACATTTAATGTAGAAAGGTTAAAGAAACAGTACTACACTACTTATGTAATGTCACTCATTACCTTTGTTCTCCAAGTAAAATGTACTTAAACAATAAACGTATACAGCATATATTCCTTCGAATAAAAACAATGAATAATAATGTTAAGAAAAAAAAAAAAAAATATATATATATATATATATATATATATATATATATATATATATATATAACTTCTGAACATCATAATTTTTGCATTGGCAAAAAAACATTTTATATTGATAAGCCCTGGGCTGCGGTGGTGGTGCTGCGGTAGCGTTGTCGCCTCACAGTTAGACGTTGCCTGTTCGATTCTCAGTTAGAGCGTCTTCTGTGTGGTGACATGCGTGAATGGACGTTCCTTCGCTGAAGGTTGTGCGTTAGGCCCGGCAAGCCAGTACGTAAAAATCTACGGCCAGTCAGCGGACCGGAGTTCCGCTGTGGCGACCCCTAACCGGGAAAGCCGAAAGACACAAAAAAATGTTTCATTAAGCCCTGGACTTTGATCGACACTAAGTGCTATTTGCCATTTACTCTCTCTACATTCCAGTAGACTTTTAAAATCACCCATGAAAACACCTGGATTGACTATATCTAATACAAAAAATGTAAACTTTTTAAAGTCTTTACAAGTTAAAGCATGTCTTCCCAAGGGGTTTGCTTTGTCCTTGTTTTTAACAGCTAACATGTGCTCGTAGATTCTTCTGCCAAGGTCCCTGATGGTCTTAGCTATGTAAAAACTTGTGCAAGAACTACATATAGAATTTGAATTAGCTGTAAATCTACATTGTCTACAGTGACCACATGCAAAAGTTGCAAAAGATGAAAAGCTTCCTGGTAACTGATCTATAGTATTTTTCTCCAAAGTACTCTTAATGTTTACTAGTTTCTTGTAAGTAAACATGGGCTTGTCTCCCAAAATTTTGGAAGAGGAGTTTTCATATTTTTATGTGGAAAATGTTACTTTTTTACAACTTATGTGCTTCGCTGACTACTGCTGCTAGACATCCCTTGGAATTGAGCACCTTTTTCAGCTTAACCACAGCTCAACGTACCAGTTCCTCAGTCCATCTTTCTTTCAACCACAAAATGAAGTAAATTATTATTCAGCCTTTGTCACCACAAGTTGCTTAAGTACCTCTGCTGCAGGTAGATGATTGTGCTGTGGCCAAAGCTGCTTTCTCTGCACATCTTTTTCTTGGGTCCCACTGGTGTAGCCCTTGGCAGGCAAAAGAGAGACACTGTTGTCAGTCCCGGGAGGAGGAGCTTAGAGTACCACTCTGTCTAGTCAGAAAGTTGTGCTTATCCCTAGAGAAACTTTTGCTGGTAATACTGGTTCTGTTTCTTCAGAAATTCCTGTCAAAAAGAAACAAAAACTTAAACATATATTCTGCCTCAGTTTCTCTGGACAGGAGTAATTTATTGGGCTTAGTTCAAGGTTTAGTGCAGGCCCTTGACTCTTCTTGTATGGCTATTTCCGGTAAAAGAAAAAGGGATTCATTATTTTCTGAAGAGATTTGAGAAATTGAATCTCTGTGTGATTGTGAGGGTCAGATTGTATTTTGTCTCCACAACCTTCTGACTCAGATTCTGAGGACATTGTGGCTTTGGCCAGTCCCTTTGAAGGATACTTTCTCTATAACTATTTCCAGAATGAAACCGGTGTTTCAGTGGGAAAACAAGGATGTGTCTGAGTCCTTTAGGAAGTATTAGGATTTGTTACAGCTGGAATTTCCAGAACCTTCTCCTAGTCCTCCTGTTTCTTTCCACTCTGAAAGATGTTTTTGTTGCAGTCTGTATCTTGCCTGACAGACAGCATGGTGTTGACTAGAAAGCAGATAGACTGTATAGGTTTCCTCAGTCTTTGAAGTTCTTATACACTGTTCCCAGATCAGA
The DNA here is from genome assembly GCF_019279795.1 of Protopterus annectens. Lineage (NCBI taxonomy): Eukaryota > Metazoa > Chordata > Ceratodontiformes > Protopteridae > Protopterus > Protopterus annectens. The sequence continues at coordinate 248,624,679 of NC_056729.1, read as the reverse complement.
CCCAGCAGCATTTGGTTAATATTTTTCCTCTCTCCCTCTGTTTAGGATGGGAAGGCTTTTGATATTTTTGAGAAAAAAAAGTGTATTTTTCTGTAACCCTAGTTTTTGGAATTCTCAGCTACCAAGTACATATGTTTATGTTTTTGTTTGTGTCTTATGTTCTGAAGATTCATATGGACTCTGCAGAGTTCATTGTGATGACTCCCTTCTTGCCCAGGCAACAGTGGTTTTCCCTTATGAAAATGGCCAGAGGCAATTAACACAAGCTTCCTCACAAACTGAATTTACTCACAGAAGACCCAGGGGTGTTTGATACATTCCAACCTCAAAGTACTATAACTGATAGAGTTTTAATACCGTTTAGTCATCTTTTCTCTGAGTATGTGCAGCAGATGTTAATGGAGACAAGAAAGTCAGCTACTTGAAAATCATGTATTAGCAAATGGAAGACATGTTCTAGTTGATGCCAAGATAAGAACCAGCACCTTTAAGAGCTAGTTTCTCTGGTTCTTCTGTATATGTGTGAGTTACTATCCTACTGCCTGTCTTACTCCTCACTCAAGGTTCACTTAGCTGCCTTTTCAACATGTTTGCTCATGGGTCTTCCTCTGTCAGTGCAATCTCATGTGAATTGTTTTTGAAAGAGATATTGTATACCAAGCCTCCTAGAAAGCAAGTGGCTGCTGCTTGAGATCTTAATTTTGTCTTGGAAAAATGTAATCTTGTTCCATTTGTACCAGCTGTTCAGACTGACTTTTGAGGTACTTAACATGGAAAACAGTGTTTCTGATTGCTCTGACCTCAGCAACAAGAATATCTGAGCTGCAAACATGTATGGTGAGTCAGTATTATCCCATTTTCCACAAAGACTGTGTTTTCTTAAGAAGTCGTCCTTCATTTATGCCTAAAACGGTATTCAAGTGTAATTTGATTCAAGGCATCCATCTCCCTTTCTTCTTCCAGAACCTAAAAATGAGAGAGAATGGATACTCCATATCTTGGATGTCCACAGACAGCTCAGGTACTGTCTTGACAGAACAAAATACTTCAGGAATTCTGATCAGTTCTTCCTCTTTTCTTGTGAAGTTAAGAAGAAATGACAACCTATGTCAAAGCAGGCCATCTCCAAATGTTGTCTTATGTTACTATCTTTTGTTACTAACCAGAGCAAGGTAGTTCCAGGCATGGTAAAGGCAAATTCTCCCATGACCTTGGTTTTATATGTGACTTTTTGGAAAGGGTTAAATTCTTGAACTGTTATCAAGGCAGTAATTGGTCTTTTGTACATACCTTTACAAAGCACTGCAATCTGTATTCCTTTTCCAGGTCTAGGCTAGGCTTTGGTAGGACCATTCTCCAGAGGCACCTGAACTCTCATCCTTCCTCCTCCCTGCTAGTCTAAGGTGTGGTATTCTACCCATACAGCTAAACCTACTGCAATAGTGATCAGTGTAATGAGCATACTATAACTGTGTAAATAAACTTAAAAGACTAGATTTTGGAATGATCAGTGTTGCAGTAGTTGCTCCCTCCTTCTGGCCCCATTATTTCGTCAGGGTGAAGACTTTTATTTTTAGTTTATTAGCATTGACCTTTTCAAGGCACTACCTCCTTCTCTTAGTTGGTATGAAAGCTCTGAAGGTTTTGACACCTAAACCACTCTTTTTCTTTACCTCATTTTGAACAGAATAACTGGGCACATGGAAGGTGCTCTTAAAGCATTGGAAGTGTACCTGCACTAAAATATTTTACTACAGAAAATTAATTTCCAAGCTGTATGAAATACCAGTTCTTACTGGTGGATTGCATAGCCGTGAAGATTCTATTTACAATTAGGTCATGGACCTGCGTCCTGATACTGCTATCCTTCCTTAACTAAGCCACAAGAAAAAGAAAAAAAATTATCTTGGAAACTTTGGTCATTAATCAGGCACATGTTTTGCAACTGCTCATCTGTCCTTGTGCATGGGAGAACCATTTTTACTGACATGAAGGAAAGGACTGTGGGGGTGTTTTCCTTTGCTAAGCCGATCTAAGGAGCCTTATCCCTGAGGAAAGATTGCCCTTTAAGCCATTTTTTTTCTGGGGGTCTCCCAGAAAAAAAAAGAAAGGATGAAATATCTTTCACCTCCCAAAGTAGTTAGAAGGTTGGCTGGACTTGGCTAATGATTTATTTAGAGCCCTTCAGTCCTTAAATGCAGAGTCTTCCCACCACATTAAAAGAAGAGATGTTCATCGTGCTATACTGCTGCAGTCATCACACTTGGGGTTATCCTGTCGTCAGGCGGTCCCGCAGTCGGCCGAATCCCAAAGTCTTGGTCCGGCATTGGTTGTCGTCGCCTCCTCCCTGATGTCAGTGCGGCAGGCGTACAAAAGAGACAGCCGACGCCATTTTCTTTCTCAAGTTCCCACTCCACAGTATGGATGATCTGACCAAGTAGAAAGTTATTCTTACGATTCCCCTCCTGAAGACTTGTCTTTTTTTGGTATTATTACTTAAATGAAGGAATTGTTTCATTGGAAACAAAGAGAAATTCCAGATTCGCAGTAAAGATAGTATGATTATTTACAGGTGAAGTTTCCTGAACCTTTTGCTGCTAAGTTGTCTATCTTGCCTTCGTTCTTGCTGGTTGGGGATCCTCGGCTCCGACTTGGCCATCTTCTATAGCTCGAGAGCGGTTTACTGGCTCAAAGCTACCCCTTATCCCATGATGCCTAGCGATTAGCTATCCAGATCTCGTTTGCCGCTTCGGCTGCGAGGTGTCATTTTTCTGGCTCAGGCTCGTATAAAGTTTTTTGTATAACTTTCTTACTCTAGAATTCTATATTTTCAGTGTTTTATTGTTAACGTTTAGTCTTGTTTTTTGTGATAGCTAGTGTTTAGTTGTAGTATCCTTTTTTTACCTTGTAGAACTCGTTTAACTTGGAGAGATCTCCCCCACCCCTCCCCCCATCCTCTTCTTGTCAGGTTAGCCGTTTAGGTTAGAGGCTTTCCTTCTCCCTTTCTTTCATAGGCTAGCCATTTGAGTTAGTGGCTTTCCTATTAAAAAAAAAAAAGCCTTTATCTGTAGTCTTGTAGTATAGTGTGTTTTTTGTGTAGACTGTATTTTGCTTTGGTAGCTGTTGTTGTATTTGTTGTTTCCTTCTTTCGGGGTTTCGAAGAAATCTAAAGTGTCTGGATTCAAGAAGTGTGACTCATGCTGTCAGAGCCGTCTCCCTCAGTGCGGAGAAGGATTCCGATTTCTTCAGAACCTGAGCTTTCTTTGCATCGTGGCAGGGACGCCTTCAGTGTCATGAGGAATGTGCTGGCCATTGAGTCAGCTCCACTGTCTGGCCCACCGGCTCCGTCCCCTGTAGTGCCTGTGCCAACCTCTGCTCCTCCTCCAGACCCCAAGTGTAGGGAACCGGCGCTCCAAGGCACCCCATTGGGTGTTTCTTCTTCTGAGGCCTCCCCTGATCATTCAGAGGAGCCCCCTCGTAAGAAGAAGTGCAAGAGGAAGCACATTGACTCCCCTGAGTCTGTCACTTCTGATACAGACTTAGATGATTCAGAAGGGTCCACGAGATCCTCCTGTGAAGATGTTTCCTTCTCGGACATCCTAGAAATGCTTAAGCAGAGGGGGAACTGGAACCCCCTAGCCCCTACCGAAGATGAGTCTGTATTTCTGGATGCGTTCGGTTCCCAACCTTCCACCTTTTGGGCTTCTCCGCCTTTCGATCCACTTATGGCAGTGGTGGCTCGAAAGGCTTGGTCAGCTCTGGATACAGTGGAACCAACTCCAAGGAGACCTGGCAAATACATCACAGCAGTTCCTTACCAAAGGTGTCCCTGTCGATGCCATGGTGGTAGCAGCAGCCACCAAAAAAGAGTTAGCTGAAACCTTTTCATCTGTCCATCCACCTAACAAGGAGTCTAGGACCATGGACAGATACGGGAAGCGAATATTCGCTTCAGCGACCTTTTCTATGAGGTCACTGAACTACTTATGTCATTTTACCTGGCTTCAAAGGGATCTCCTTAAAGAGCTCGGAGATACCCTTCAAGATCCGTCAGCTGAGGGGGCTCAAGCTAAAGTAGCTTCCCAGCTGGCAATGCTTAATTCCGTAGTTAACTCCTCCATGAGGCTCATTTCCTATGCAGCCGATGGTGCAAGTAGAACCGCAGGTACGGGTGTGGCCCTTAGGAGGCATGCATGGATGCGGCTGTGTAATTTTGTGGAATCCTTTCGAGCATCATTCACCAACACCCCCTTTGATGGTTCCTTTCTTTTTGGACCACAGGTGAAAGACACTTTGACTAGGTGTGAGCAAGAAGGCAAGGCTGTCTCTGCCGTGGGAGTCCATTTCTCCACTCCTTCTAGACCATACCCCAAAGGTCAGAAGAGTGGCAAAATGTGGTTCCGAAAATCCCAGGGAGCCTTGCCTGACACACGTAGAGATTTTTCCTCCAGGGGCATAGGGGGAAATAATAACAACAGACGCCGCCCTCGTGGCAGAGTGAGTCCGCAGAACCAGGGCAACAGAGAATCCTTCTCTGATGAGCCCTTTCAGCATCCCTGAAGGGTTGCCCAGCTGCTCACCTCTGGAGGCAGTCGGGGGAAGACTTTCACTGTACCCAAAGGCCTGGCAAAATTTAATGCAAGACAGATGGGTACAGTCTATTATATCCAGAGGTTACAAAATTCCCTTCTGTCAACCCCCCTTACCGTCAAGGAAATCCCTTCCAGATGTTCCACCCAATCTGAAGGATCAAGCAGTAATAGAAGTTTCAAAACTGCTAGAAAAAAAAAAAGAGTCGTCCAGGAAGTCCCGGCAGACCAGCATGGATCCGGGACTTACTCAAGGTTCTTTTTGGTACCAAAAAAGACAGGGGACTGGAGACCGATTCTGGATCTCAGCAGACTAAACAGGTCTGTACAAAGAACAAAGTTTCGGATGGTCACGCTACAGTCCATTCTACCCTTTCTGGGTCAGGACAATTGGATGTGCTCGATAGATCTTCAGGATGCGTACTACCACATCAAGATGGACAGGCGTTCCAGGAGATTTCTTCGCTTCCAGCTGGGAGCCAGTCATTACCAGTTCAGAGCTCTACCCTTTGGTCTCACCACAGCCCCATGTATGGCAGTGGTCATGGCTCACCTGATATGTCGAGGATTCCAGGTGTTTCCATATCTAGACGACTGGCTCCTTACTGCTACTACCAGGCATCAACTTCCACAAGCCAGGGACTACACACTCACAATCTGCTCCCAGCTAGGCATTACAATAAACTTCGAAATATCTGCCTTGTTGCCCTGTCAGTCTATCACCTACATAGGAATAGACTTGGACACAAGGAACATTTCTGCAAGACTACCACTAGAAAGTGTGTCTACAGTTCGTCAGCAAGTACAAATTCTAATGCAGAGCAAAAGAATCCAAGTCAGGTTCATCCTTCAAACTCTGGGCTCCATGGCAGAAGACATTCTTCTAATCCCACTGGCCCTCTTTCACATGAGGATCCTTCAGTGGCTTATGTTCACACAGTGGTCTTTCCAACAGCTGCCCATGTCTCACATGATCATGATTACAGAAGCATGCAAAAGGCACCTTTCCTGGTGGATGGTCTCGCCACTAGTGACTCAGGGCAGACCATTCAGCCCCCTCCAGTAGCCACAGTGACCACAGACGCCTCCCTGATAAGGTGGGTGGGGGGCATTTTCAAGGCAGGACAGTCCAAGACACTTGGCAACCTCACAAGTACCATCTGCACATAAACATCCTATAAATGAGAGCTGTGCAAGCCCTTCAGGACTCTCTTCCTTCTGGGACCATTGCATTTCAAACAGACATGTCAGTGGTGTGGTACATCAACAAGCAGGGCGGAACCAGGTCCTATCCCCTGTGTCGAGAAGCACTCAGACTGTGGCAGTGGGCGATTTCCTCCCAACGTTTTCTGATTGCGACGCACATCCCTGGGAGGTCCAACGTCATAGCGGACAGGCTCAGCAGAGCTATCCTCATGCCTCACGAGTGATCTCTGAATCAGGAAGTTGCGGATCTTATCTTCCGTAAATGGGGACAGCCTTGCTGCAGTCATTTTGCCACCCCCTTCAACAGCAAATGCAGCAACTACTTCTCCCTCCTTCCGCTTCCAGGTCACTCACCCAGAGACGCTCTAGTCCATGATTGGCCTCAGGGACTTTTTTATGCCTTTCCTCCATTTCCCCTGATTCCAAAACTCATACAGAAAGCAATATCGTTGGGTTGCAAAATGATCCTCATTGCCCCCTACTGGCCTCGACAGATATGGTTCCCGTTCCTGCACCATTACCTTCTCGATCAGCCCTGGACTCTGGATCCTATTCCAGACCTACTGATCCATCAGTCAGGCGGGTTGCATCAGTCCCTCCAAACCCTTCAGCTCACAGCTTGGTTGCTCCACTTCCAACCTTAGCCAGGCTTCCTAGCATTTCCCCGGCTGTACGTGAGATTATTGTCTCCTCTCACAAATCCACAACCAGAAAAACCTATACTAGTAAATGGAAATGTTTTTCTTGTTGGGCAGAGACTAGGAACATAGATCCCTTTTCAGCCCCAGTCCACGAAATTCTAGAATTCCTAGCACAACTTTTTTCATTCTGGGTCCACTTCTGCTACAATCAGGGTTCAATTAGCGGCCATTTTTAACTTTCATGTCGGTCTGTCAAATTCAAACATTATGTCTCATAAGCTCTGTAAAGCCTTTTTGAGAGGGACCACTCTCCTTAGGCCTCCAGTGAGAGATCCCCCTCCTCCTTGGGACCTTAATCTGGTATTAACTTCCTTAACTCTGCCCCCTTTTGAACCAGCAGCGTCCTGCCCTATTAAGTTTCTATCTTGGAAGACACTCTTTCTGGTAGCTATTACTTCAGCCAGACGCATCTCTGAACTTCAGGCACTATGTGTTCGTCCTCCATACTTGGTTTTGCATAAGGACATGGTTGCTCTGAGGACTAATCCTTCGTTTCTTCCGAAAGTCTGCTCAGAAAATAATTTAAACCAATCTATAGACCTTCCTGTTTTTTTTCCCCAACCACACCAACAAGGCAGAGTACAAATTACACCAATTGGACGTTCATAGACAATTGTGTTTTTATCTGCACAGGACTAAGGAAATAAGGAAGTTGGATCAGCTATTCCTTTCCTATGCTCTAGGCAAACAAGGTCTCCTAGTTTCCAAGGTGACCTTATTCAGGTGGTTGTCTCACACTATTACTTTCATTTATCAATTAAGGAACAAAGAGTTACCTATCAAACTGAAAGGTCATTCTACTAGGGCCTTGGCCACCTCTGTAGCCTTCCAATCTAGGTTGCCCATGGATTCTATCTGTGCAGCTGCTACATGGGCAAATCCTCATACCTTTATTTCTCATTACAAGCTAGATATGGTCTCCAGGAGCAGAGCTGACTTTGGTTCCACTGTTCTGAAGAGTCTGTTCCAATGAGCTCCCCAGGATTGTAGGTGCTAGGGACGCTGTCCCAACCAGCAAGAACGAAGGTGAGATAGACAACTTAACATAAAGAAGTTATGTACCTACCATAACGTTCCATGTTAGTTGTCTTCATTTCGCCTTCTTTCTTGCGTCCCACCCTCCGTCCCCCTGTCCTATTGGACCGAGAGGAGTTCTGGTTTCACTGGCTAAGTGTTCTCTGCTTTGTTTCCTCTACTGACTTAGAGAGTATGTCAGGTATGCTCAACCTATTTGTATAGATAGGTTTATTCTCTGGCTGTGTCTGGGGTTAGCTATTTCAAATGAGATCTGGGTAGCTATCGCTAGGCATCATGGGATAAGGGGTAGCCTCGAGCCAGTAAACAGCTCTCAAGCTATAGAAGATGGCTCCGATTCCCCCATCCAGCAAGAAAGAAGGCGAGATGAAGACAGCTAACATGGAACATTATGGTAGGTACATAACTTCTTTTTCTTCACCTTGTGCTGCCATCCTTAGGGGATGCTTTTTTTGGGCAGCCAGCAGTTTACCTGACAGTCAGCTTCATACCACAAGAAAGTCTGAAAAATTGTATAATTTCCTTAGACCCGTAAGTTCTTTTTTTTTTTTTCCTAATACCAGGTCAGACTGTGCAGTGATTTATCTGCCTAAATCAGCTTCTTCCTAATTTCTTTTGGCAGCTAGCCCTGTTCCTACTGACAAACTGGGGAAAGCCTTTGATAGGATTGGGAAGAAAGTTTATATTTTTTCCACCCTGGCCTTTAGAATTACAAGTTATCAGTCTCACATGTCTAATAATTTCTTCATATTATCAAAAGAAGCAAATAAAATGCTGACTTGCCTTCATTAGAAACTGTGGCATCTCTGAATGCTGTAGTTTCTTCTTTGTCTCTGGTAACCAAGCATTCTTTAAATTGTCCTTATGTCACTGCTTACATTGTCTCCAGAAGAGTTGCCATTGGCCCAAAAAGGTTTGCCTGGCTTTATTTTCATAATTTACTAGTGGGTGTCAAATCTCAAATTTTGAATGCTCCCTGGATAAAGAGGTCTGTTGTTTGGTTTGTTCTCTGCATAGTTAAAACAAATGATTTGACAAAGGGAAAGAGTTAATGAGGTTGCACAGATTTTTCGTCCTTTCCAAAATGCAACACATTTTTCTTCCAGTTCAGGTTCTTTCTTCAGGAAACAGAATAAGCATTCCCAACAAGGCACAGGCAAAACAAAATTTCAAAGTAACAGTTGCAGGGCACTTTAAAAATGAAAGGAGAGTTCTCTTGGAACCAAGGACAATCTAAGAAAACAGGCTGACTAAAGTGTCCCTGCAATTGTTTTCCCTTTCCATCGTGGCAATCCTGTAAAAGTATCTCAGAGTCCAAGTATTCACTTTCCTCTGTGATACCACATGACTACAGATACTTGGGTGTTGAGAATCTTTCTAAAATCCTTCTAAAAGGTTAACTGGTAATAGGACTCCCTCCCGTCTCCTTTCAGGGGATCCCTCCACATCCACCAAGTCAATATTCTCTCTTCCCTCCGATTATAGAACAGCTGCTGTTTCAGGGGGTTCATCGAACCTATTCTTCTAGATCAATCAAGGAATGAATTTCAGTAAAGAATTTTTTCCTGTACCAGAGAATGAAGGAAACTAGATACCTCTACTAGATCTTTCTTTTCTTAGCTTTCATGTCAGAAACTTAATGTTCTCTCTACAAACTCTGTTTACCCGCTCATTACACCTCTCAGGCATATGGTAACTTTGCATCTAAACGATGCATATCATCACACTCCAATCCTAAGAGTTCAGGCGCTTTTGTGGGGTTTTCTTCTGTATTTTGTTTACATTTTCAGTTCTCTGTCTTACCCTTTATCTACATCTCCAAGAGTGTTTACATATTGCTGGGCCCATGTAATAGCCCACTGCAAGCTACAGGGTGTTCATTTAAAACATAGGCACACAAACATTAAAAGAAATTAAAAAAACTTTAACATTTTTTCATGCATTATACATTGTTTATGTTTTCTTTTTTTTATAACAAGTGTAATGCACTTCACTATTATATAACTTACTCATTTCCTGCCTTATCTTAAACCCCACTCCTTATCTGAACATTATCATGCAACAAATGCTCTCACAAATTCCATTTATTGTGATATAATGTGAAGATCCCACTTCCAGTTTTTTTCTTTCTCTAGCAATATTCAGTACTTGAGTTATTAGGTTAGATTTTGAACATTGCTTTTTTGGCAGCCATTATGTGGTAGCTCAAAACAGTCAGTTCATGAGTTACAGCCATTTGCTTCCCTAATATTTCTGACAGAGTATTTTGTAGAGAAGTTTAAAAATCTGTCATTTTATTTTAGCTCTCCAGCATTTGCTGTGTACTTGAGGAAGTTTTTTGAAGACTGCATGGGCTATAAAAATACCCATGCAAACACTTTCAAACATCAGTTTTAAACTTTCTGGACTTTGTTGCATACTTGGGAGCCAAACATATGTTCCTTCATTGTTTCTTTGTATATTGGTTTTCCAGGCTCTCTTCCCAATCTTTCCTGACCACCTGTGATTATTTCTTCCAGTAGCCATGCAATATTTATATGCCCTAAAAATTATCCCTTTTAACAGCAGTTTTGGTTTAAGACACTGCAACTCTACTAGAACTGGTCCTTCACTTAGGACTCCTCTACCCCTTTGGCTTTGCCTGTACTCTGATATCAATCCCTGGTAAGGAAGGCAGTCTCCAACCTGCATTCCACACTTCTACTTGGCCTCATCACACACTACTAATTTTCACTGTCTAGTTATTTGCTACCTATATACCTTGGCCTTTTGCCATTTTTCTCTGGAAAATTACAGACACCTCTTGGCTGTTTATCTCCACTTGCAGTAATCCCTACTGGTAAAATCTCCTTTCTACAGTCCCGTGTTGATTTGAACCTAATATTCTGTATGTGGTTATTCTTCGTAAGGATCTGATTCTAAAATCTTAACTATCTCCTTATTTATTGAAGCACCGCACCCCTTCATCATCATCACTTTCCACTTTGATTTATAACCTTTTGTTTGTGTTGAGCCTTAACTGTGTAGCTCTAAAATATCCATGCAAATCTGGTAATCCTAAACAAATTTTTTCCATGGGGATGGTCAGCTTTATCCCAATTAAGTCTCACCCTCTTCCACTTTCAAATAAATACCTTCAACTCTTTCTTACTTATTGTCCTCAACTTCTCCTCTGGTTGATAAAAGGAAAGGTATGCCTGACCTGTGTGTAAAACTGGAGGGGCTAAAAACATTTCACTGCTTGCACCTTACTCTCCATGTCCATAAATAAGATCTTCCAGTTTCTGTTTTTGTATTCTATTTTATTTAGTGTCTTCCAGCATGTCCTTAGCTGCCATGATGGAATTCTTTTTAATCCATATTCCTACCCACTTCATTTTATTGTGTCCCCATAAATATGGATATTGCTGAAGAAATTCATGTGTGGATACTTAATTTACTGTTGTAGTCCTTGTTTGATCTTCATTAATTTTTATGTCCCTAAAAGACTTGAACCTGTCTCAATGTTCCACAACACCAACATGTCCTTTTCTGGATTTATCAAGTACAAAGTAATATAATCTTCAAATAAAGCAAACTTTTCTTGATTACCATACCAGTGTATATCTTTGAATTTCTGAGTTCCTTATTTCCTTTGTTATGTCTTTATATATAAAGCAAATAAAGGGGATAGAGGACACCTTTATCTGGGTCCTCTGTTTTAACACAGTTTATTAGAGAATAACCCTCCCACCTCAATTACTGCAGCTGATCCTTCATTTATTCTCCTAATTAACCCTGTCATTGTATCAGGGAAGGCAAATGAATCCATAGTTTTACTCAAAAAATCCCAGCTTACTCTCATATGGTTTCTCTGCATCAGATCCCACCAACATTTGCAGTATTTTCTTATGTTCTGCTACCATCTGAATCATCATTGCCCTATTAATGTTGACAAATGTTTGCCTCCCCTCCATAAAACCACATTGCTTTGTATGTATCAGTTTTGCCAACATCTGTAGTTTGCATTTTATAGTATAGACATAAACGCATCATAGTCATGGATTAAAATTGAAATGGGTCTGTATGAAAATGGTTTGAAGGGTCTGGGTAATACAACCACAGTAACTTTCTTCCAAAATGATGTTCTTCGTGTTTCACTGTTGCAGTCATTACATTTGTGTAATCCTGCTGGCAGGTTGCCCTCAGTCGGCCTGAATTCCAAAGTCTTGGGTCCTGCGTAGGCTGCTGTCGCCCCTTCCCTGACGTCAGGGCGTCAGGGGTATAAAAGAAGGAGCTGACGCCATTTTCTTCAGTCTTTCTTGCCGCACGATGCCCGAAGCAGAAGCAGTTTGCAAGTGCCGGTCGGCCGACTCCTGAGATTTTCGTGTTCGAATTTCAGATCCGAAATCTTCAATAAAGCTAAGTACCCCGTTGGGGAAACTTTTTTCTTGCTCCAGACCGATGTCAGAAAAAGTAAATAATTGTATTTCTTGTGGAAAGCAAATACCTCATAAGGACTTTCATTTTTACTGTATTCCTTGCCTAGGCCCTGATCACAGCATTTCTGGTTGTCGGTTTTGTGCTAAATTTAACCAACGCACTATTAAGCATCGGAATGATTTTGCTTTAAACTATTTTGGACGCCGGTTTAATTATCCAGAAATGTCATCGGATAGCCATCCGACTACCGGAGTTCACAAAAAACGCAAAGAAAAGGAGAGAGATAAACAACCAAGGCCCAGAACCGATGACGAAGCTTCTCCTAAGCCAGTCGCCGGTTCGCCGGTTCTCAGTGAGGCGCTTTCGCAGACCCTGACACCCGCTACTTTAGAGTCGCAGGCTACTACCGACTCCCACATGGAGTCGGCCATGCTGCTGGAATCTCAAGGTATTGGAGCTTCGTATACTATTCCCTCAGATGGGTCCGGAGCCACTGAGCAGGCACCGGCTTTTGATGGTATATTCAGACCTAAATATATTTACATTAAACCGACTTCAGCTTCCAAGGCAAAGACTAAAACACCTTCTAACAAACTCAAGAGCCACGTGGACAGGCCTCTATGCCCAAAACAGATGCTCAAAATGGCCGAAGACTTGATTACCTTGATCAGGGGTTCCCATCCCCCTCCTGATAAGAGGCCTAGGCAAGAGACTGACTATGAATCTTCAGATTAGGTTTCTAGTTCTTCTGATTCCTCTTCTGATCAGGATTATTCTCTTCCCCCCATGAGGATTCTGATGCTGAAGAATCTATGCCTTCAGCTTCTCCTCCAGAGGACTATTCTTTTGGGGAAACATTGCATACCATGAGGGAGCATTTCCACTGGGAGAGCCAAGATTTTTCAGAATCTAAAAAGAGGCTTAGAGATTTCCTTTTACTTCCTCAACACAGGCCTCTAGCCATTCCACCTGTGTTAGACATTGTAAATGATGTGTTTTCGGAGTCTAGTCTTACCCCTGAATCCTTACCTCCAGTTCCTGTTAAGCCTGATAGATATTGCAGGGTCCCTGACTCTCATAAATTCCTTTTTAAAAACCCTCCTGCAGACCCAGAGACTATTTCACAGGGTCCCAAAGGAGTTAAGGCTTCCACTGCAAAAAAACCCTATCCCCTCTGACAAAGATTCTAGGGCACTGGATTGATGGGGAAAAAAGGTTTACACATCTGCTACCTAGGCTATAAGGGCCTTAAATTGTCAGTTTCATATGCTCAAATATCAGCAGCATGTCATTGCTTAAACAGAAAATGTTGTTAAACTCTGAATGTGCAGAAAACAAGGAAATGCAGGATTTATTGCATGCAGCTGAACAAGTTGGAAAACATACTTTGCAATGTGGTTTTGATTCTTTGGAGGCCTCCTGCAGGGCTGCAGTTACGGGTTCTGTAATTAGGAGGCATGCTTGGTTAAAGGAACAAAATCTGCCCGATCATGTGAAAGTTAAATTATTAGGTGCACCTTTACAACATGATACCTTGTTTGGTGTTAAGGCAGAAGAGGTGTTAAAGAAAATGGAGGACAAAGCTAAATCTATGCAAACTGTCAAAGATTTTTTACAAGTACAGCCACCTAGGTTTAGTAGGCACTGGCCTACAAAGAATTGGTCCTTTTCTGTCTCAGACAGACCTCAAAGGGGCAGATCCCAGGCGCAAGGTTCATACAGGTCAAAGCAAGGGGGTGCTTCTACCTCCAAAGTTGGAGAAGACAAATCACAACCTTACAGGAAACAGTCTCAGTGACTTCCCCCTGCCTGCACCAAGCACTTATCTCCTGGCAGCACCCTTAGGGGGAAAATTAGCACTTTTTTCTCAAATTTGGCACATTATAACCCAGGACAAGTGGATTCTAAACATAGTGTCACAAGGCTACAAGTTCCATTTCCATACCCTGCTAAAGGCAAACGACTGGCCAGATCTGCCAAAAAAATCAATGGGCAGAGGCACAAAACAAGTCTCATCCCTCCTGGACATGGGGGCCATTCAACAAGTACCAGAGCAAGAGCAGGGACAAGGATTTTACTCAAGACTGTTCTTGGTACCCAGAAAGGACAAGGCCTGGAGACCAATACTGGACTTATCTGTTCTGAACACATTCCTGGATATACCAAAATTCAAAATGGTGACTTTGTAGCAGCTTCTGCCCATGCTGGGCAAGAATGCTTGGCTTGTGACTTTAGACCTAAAAGAGGCATACCTGCATGTCCCAATCAGACAGTCATGCAGAAGATACCTCAGATTCAAGGCTGGCTCAATGCATTACTAATTCTCTGCACTGCCCTTTGGCTTATCTACTGCACCCAGGGTCTTTACAAAGTGCCTGGCACCATTAATTGCATTCTGCAGACAAAGAGGAATACAAATATATCTTTACTTGGATGACTGTCTAATTCAAGCAGAGAACAAGGACATTCTTCTACAGCATCTGCCATTTGTGAAAAGACTACTAACATGCCTAGGGTACACAGTCAACGCTAGTACCCTCTGAAGAGATAATATTCCTGGGTGCAAGCTTAAATACAACTGGCCAGATGGCTTATCTCACGCAGACAAACAAAGGCAACTGACTACCTATTTCAAGATGTTGGCAACAAAGGCCCAGTTATCTGCAAGAAAAATTTTGCAGGCTTTGGGCTTCATGGCATCCTGCATCCTACTAATTCCATATGCATAACTGCATATGAGCAAACTTCAGTGGTACCTAAAAAGTGTTTGAACTCAACATTGCCACAGCCTGGAGACGATGATTACTCTCGTTCCCTGCCTGCAACAGGAGTTTCAATGGTGGGCGAAGGCTTGTCACCGGAACAAGGGACAGCCATTCATATTACCCCAGTCAGGCAGACACTAACAACGGATGCATCAGATTATGCCTGGGGGGCCCACATGGCAGGAAGATGCATTCAGGGCACATGGTCCTCAAACCGAATGCATCTACATAGCAATCAAAAAGAGATGCTAGCTGTTCAAAATGCCCTGACGGCCTTCAAGGACCTACTTTATCCGGGACAACTACTGATAAAGGCAGACAACACCATGGTTATGTGGTATATAAACAAGCAGGGGGGCACACATTCTTATCCCCTTTGCAGACTAGCCATGACTTTGTGGGACACAGCATTGACGTATCAAGTACATCTGCAGGCACAGTTCCTGCCAGGAAAGAAAAATACTCTGGCAGACGAACTAAGCAGAAGCTTCATGGATCCCCACGATCAGCATGATAACAAGGAAATGGGGATGCCCGGACATAGATTTATTTGCCTCCCCTCACAACTACCAACTAAAAAGATTCTGCACAAGGACTTATCACAGACAAACATGGGAAATGGACGCCCTGTCAGTATATGCTTTTCCTCCACTGCCACTCCTCCCCAAGGTACTCCTAAAGGTCAGACAGGAGAAGCCAAAGATGATACTGATTGTCCCAGACTGGCCCCGCCAGTACTGGTGTCCAATCCTAAGAAATTTGTCTCAATGCCCAGCTTGGACCTTACCGCAAATACCCCATCTACTGTCCAATCAGATCTTGCACAGCCAACTCAGGACTTTAAACCTGGCAGCATGGCGGATAATGTAGCCATACAAAACACACCTCTCAGTAAAGCTGTGATGGATGTCAGTTTGGAAGCCAGAAGGCCTAGTACTAGAAAATCTTATGCTGGAAAATGGAAGAGATTCTGTGCTTGGAACCAGGCACAAGGAACTGATACAGATGTACCAAATATTCCTCAGATTTTGCAATACTTAACTGAGATGCTGGACAAAGGCCTATCTTTTTCATCAATTAAAATTCATGCCTCTGCCATTTTGGCTCATTACAATACAGAGCCACCAGTCTTTTCTCATCCTTTATTAAAGCAGTACCTCAGAGGAGCCAAAATGTAAGGCCTCCAAGGAGATACCAATACCTGCATGGGACCTCAACTATGTCTTGGAAAAACTCACCCTGCCTCCTTTTGAGCCAGCTGCTACTGCTGATATAAAGTTTTTATCTTGGAAAACAGCTCTGCTTCTAGCAATAACTTCTGCAAGACGAGATTCAGAGCTACAGGCACTCATGGCCGTGGAACCTTTTATCATGTTTTATCCAGACAGGGTTTCTCTGAGGACAAACCTGACATTTGTGCCTAAAGTGGTATCCAGTGTGGCTCTTAACCAAACTATTCACCTGCCAACTTTTTAATCCAAATCCACAGAACAAGGTGGAGAGATTTCTGCATTCCTTGGACGTACACAGACGGCTTAGATTCTACTTGGACAGAACCAAAGCTTTCAGGAAGACAGAGCAATTACTAGTGGCATATGCTGCAGGATCACAAGGAAAGGCTATCTCTTACTAGTGGCATATGCTGCAGGATCACAAGGAAAGGCTATCTCAAAGCAGACTATTTCAAAGTGGATAGGCCACTGCATTCATTTCTGCTATTTTCAACATGGCAAACCAGTGCCTAAGGGCATTAGGCCATATTCAACCAGGGCTGCAGCCACTTCAGCAGCATTTCTCAGGGGAGTACCAACCAAAGACATTTTTGAGGCTGCTACTTGGAGTTCAGTGCACATCTTTACAAAGCGCTATCATTTGTCACTCTACATCCAGGGCAGGCTTTGCCACTGCAGTTCTGCAGGGCCTCATAGCCGCTCCTAATGCTGTTTAACTCCAGCTTTGGGACTCTACCCAAATGTAATGACTGCAGCAGTGAAACACGAAGAACATAGTACAGTTGTGTATACTTACCATAAATGTAGATGTTCGAGTGTATTCACTGTTGCAGTCCAGGTTACCCACCCGCCATCCCCCTTTTTTCTGCTGGAACTTATCTTTCTTTCTCTGATTTTTACAACCTATGTGATGTATTTGCTTGTAGATGAAGGTAAAGTTTGTATTGATGCATGTATTTTTATATATATAAATTTTGGCTACCCTTTTAGGGGGCACCTGACATCTGGGGCAAGAAAAACCTAAAGAAAATGGCGTTGGCTCCTCCTTTTATACCCCTGACGCCCTGACATCAGGGAAGGGGTGACAGCAGCCGATGCAGGACTCAAGACTTTGGAATTCAGGCCGACTGAGGGCAATCTGCCAGCAGGATTACCCAAATGTAATGACTGCAACAGTGAATACACTTGAACATCTTCATTTATGGTAGGTGTACACAACTGTACTTTAATGCTTCCCCTTATTTTAAAATACAATTAAACAAAACCTTTTAGATCTTTATTACTTTCTTTCCTCATGACTTCCAAACTTCCACAGGAAAACAATCTGATGTTTATATTTATCACTGTTGCATTAGCCTAAGCCATCTGGGTTCTGTCCAACAGAAGATGTAACAGCTGATCAGCTTCCCAAACTTCAGGCCACCTTTAAGCACACAAACTGTAAGCTCAAGCTGAGCTTACTAAAAGGTTAAAAGTAAAAGAAAAACTGGAGCTTCGGACATCATGGCTTAACACTTTAGTAATAAACTTCAGTAAAAAAGGTAAGCGCGTTCGCGGAAAACAAACCC
Organism: Protopterus annectens; assembly: GCF_019279795.1. Classification (NCBI taxonomy): domain Eukaryota; kingdom Metazoa; phylum Chordata; order Ceratodontiformes; family Protopteridae; genus Protopterus; species Protopterus annectens. The sequence continues at coordinate 248,607,161 of NC_056729.1, read as the reverse complement.
ATTCTTCATTGAAAACAATGTTCCAATCTATAAACACAGCCCACTGGAGCAAGGAATTGGTCAGTAAAGATGTGTTGTATCAACATGGAAAACTTATCAGAACCAGTAGTATCATGAAAATGGTACACACCTCTCTAACATTTAAATATTAATGTTTAAGGGGCCAAGACTTAAGAACCAGCTTCAAAGACACATGTTCATTCAGCCCTGGAAATACATTACTTTTAGGTTCATAGGTTCATAGTTAAGTACTAGGCTAACTGCCCTGATGGACCATTTTAAGCCTAGCCAACTTCTCTTGGTGAGAATCAAACCCTGTACCTGTTGCTTGCAAGTTAAACACCTTAACCATTGTGAAGACCTTTTCCCTTTGAAAAGAAGTATCCATTTCATTTTTTTCTTTTCAGTGATATTCTTAAAGTCCCCACCCCTCAAATTTTCAGACACTAATTCTAATGCAAGGAACTTAAAACTGCGGCTGCTCCAGTTCTCTATAACATGTTGAGCTAATGCACTCGTAGTCTTCTGATTACATATATCCCTTATATGTTCTAGAATCCTTTCTTTAAACATTCTATTGGTCTTCCTGATGTGGAAAACTTCACACATCGTGCATTTAGCGTAATATATTAAATTATTGGTCTTGCAATGAACATAAAAATCAAAACTAATTTCTTGCTTAGTTTGTGAGTGTACCAGAGTGGTACAACTTCAAATATATTGACAAGCCTAACATAGTCTACACCGAAATGTTCCTTATGTCTGATCCATCAAAAGGAATCTCTTCAAAATTCTTATAACATAAATGTCACTTCAGCGACAAATTATTCTAAATTAAAACAGGGGTTTGTCATCTAAACCTCTCCTGAGATCCGACTTAACAAATAAAAGTGGCCACTATTTCTTAATAGCCTCACAAGTAATGTTAATATTACTCGGATAAATAAGGAGGATCCTATTCTTATTAGAATGTTTATTCATCTGTTTAGGTACCACAGCTACTTTTTCAGCTGAGTCTGAAAAATAGTCTCCCTACTGTATCTTGAACAGACCGTGCCTCTGCTAGATTTTTGTCTACATCACTTACAGTATACCCCCGTTCTAAGAAATCCTTCATGTTACTGAAAGTAACTTTCAACTCCATATAATCATTGTGGATTCGCATGGCTCTTAAAAAACTGCCCCTTAAGGACATTCCTAGTCACATGACTGGGGTGTGTACTGGTTTTATGTAATAAAGCATTCTTTCTGCATGTTTTCTGTAAATCCCTGTGTTAAATATTTTACCTTCATCAGTTTTAATACACACATCTGAAAATTGTATAGATTTATCAGAAACATGATGGCTGAACTTTAGAAATGTTGTGGTACCATGAAGGTAATTTAAAAAAACAGTCAAGTTATCTAAACTGTCAGTCCACACAAAAACACATCATCCACAAATCTCCTGTCAAAAGTGAAATACTGTGTATAAGGGTTATTGCTGAAAACATGAACTCGCTCCTAGTGGACTAAAACAAGATCGGTGTCGCTATTAGCACAAGCTGTGCCCAATGCTACACCTATTTTTGGAGAAAAAAACTTATTGTGAAATATAAAAACATTGTTTTCTAAAATCAAATCAATTAAAAATACAAATCAGATTTATTTTCCCAACTTTGAAATCGGTGTTCTTACTTAAATATATATATTCACATTCTCTACACCTAAATAATTAGGAATAACAGTGAACAAAGACATCACATCATGTCACTAAATACATTATTATCCCTAGGATATGATTGATACCAATGGTAGAAATCATTCAAACAATTCTTAGTGTCTTTGAGCACACTGTCAATATTGACCAACACTTTCCTTAAATTCTTTTCAACAGTAATCGAAAGTGGCTCTGTAACCCATCCCCTGCTGGACACAGTTGGACACATGGGTGGTTTATGAACATCTTTGTGGACCTAAGGTTGCTTGCCTAGCCCTTCAGAGCTTTGCTGCCACCAAAGAGAGTGTTCTTCAGTAGGCCTTCGAGGATCATTGGTCTGCTAATGCTCTTCCATTGCCGGGCAATTCAGTTCCCTTTGGGTGAAAATCTTCCAAATTTTGTTAATTCTAATCCTCCTTCTGTCAAAGATGGAAAAGTTATTGGTAAGTTTGGGGAAAAAATGCATCCTAGAATTTTGAATTGTTAGGCTTGTATGTTAAAGTTTATTCTGACTAACTGAATGCATGATGAATATTTATCTGCAGGTTCCTCTTCTGGCAAAAATTCTGATTTGTTTAGCTTAGTTTCTTCCATGTCTGAGGCTACTTTTTAGATTTTGAATTGTCCTTTGGATACGGATTTAGGTTTTGGATCCTCAGCTGCAGAGGTTATCCAAGAATGTGATGAAAGAGGTAAGCTGATTCAGGGAATCTCAAAGCCCTGCTCTAAATTTTCCAAAGTATTTTGTGTTTGTTCATCCAATTTTGGCAATAAAATAAACATTCTCAGCAGAATGCTACATTGGGGGTTCCAGAAAGAAAGATGGAACTCCACAGAACATTTAAATAGGGCAGAATGACTGTTTAAAGGACTTTGTCCCTCCACCCATCTTGGCTGTCCCTTATCCCTCGCAGAAAGTTTGACTGTCCATTTCTCTCTTTGGCAACATGCTTCATGCAAATCGGTTCTGAAGCTGGTTCAGTTTGGATGCAGATGGCAGTGGGAGAAAATTCTTTCTTCGCAGAGTATTCCTTCTCATCTGCCAGGTCATGCCTTTGTGTTCCCTTCTGTCCTGCAACATATTCTGTCTCTGGGGTAATAGAAGCAGTTCCTCCTTCCCATTTGGGAAAAGGATTTTTTTATTCAAGAATGTTTAGTGCCAAAGAAAGAAAAAGCATGCAGACCAGTTCTGTTTCCTTGTCTCTTAAATTGCTGTGTGATAGTGCCCAAGTTCAAAATCCTTTCACTTCACAACCTCTTAGTCCAGTTTTTCTCATTTGCATTTTTACTTACCTTAGATTTGAAAGATGCATATCATCACATTCCTGTTCATCCAAATTTCAGGCATTTCTTAAGGTGTTTTTGTGTCTGGATCATATTATCAGTTCTCCGCCTTACTATTTGGACTATCCTCTACTCCAAGAGTATTCGCAAAGTGTCTAGCTCATGCCATAGCCCATTGCAGGCTACAGGTTATCCACATTTTTCCATATTTAGACAGCTTGCTTGTCTTTGAAGAGTCTTTTTCAAAGTGTTAGGAATTTCCTGCTTGAGATCTCCTATACAGGCTGGGTTTCCAAGAGAGCATTCAGAAGTCTTTTTTGACCCATTTACGCAGTACTGTGTTTCTGAGGTGTCTTCTAGACACATCAGTACAAAGAGCAGGAAAAATAGATCTATTCCATGTATTTTCCACTCAGACTTCGGTCACTGCGAGGAAATACTTCAGGATTGTCTCTCATGGCATCTATGATTCTCATGATATGTCTTGCAAGACTAAACATGAGAAAGATACAGTAGTATCTCTAGTTGGTTTCACCAGCATCGGTTGACTTTTCAAATTCCAGTTCTGGGGTTTGTGAAAAGAGAAGTCACTTGGTGGAGACATCAGATATCCCTGAATCCAGGTCCCGCCTTCTGCTCCAAAGCAATCATTCACAACAGATGCCTCTGACTTGCTTGGGAAGCAGTATCAGGGCCATAAAAGTTAAAGGTCACTGGGACAAGTAAGATGGACCAAAGTACTTAAATATAAAAGAGATGTAGCTCTTAAAAAGGCGGTCAGCTCTTGATTAATTTTTGGTGCCCAGGGCCTCTTCAAGGGAATACAGGCAATACCACAGTGATGTGGTACATAAGCAGGGAGGAACCAGATTTTACCCTCTATGCAGACTAGTCAAGTTAGCATGGGATATTGCTTTGCAGCACAATTTCACTCTACAGGCATGTCTAACATACAATCAGAGCAAAATTGTGTGGCAGACAAGCTGAGCAGGATAAAGGCAGACCCTCATGAATAGAAACTAGGTAAGAGGATCTTCCAAGATTTGATCCATATGTGGGGAGCCACAGGTAGATCTGTTTGTGTTCTTTTGGAACAATCAACTAGTAAAACACTGCTCTAGGACTCCATGCAAGCAGGCTGAATGACAAACGCCTTTTTCCCGCATGGACAGGAATGTTCCTGGATGCTTTTCCAACCTTTCCACTGATATGCATGATATTTCTGAAGATTCTGAAAGAATCTCCAAAGATCATTCTGTTGACTCCCTCCTGTCCCAGTCAACTATGGTTCTCCCTTCTTTTGGCATTGATCAAGGACAATTACCACAAACTTCATCTCAAACTGGATTTACTCATTCAAGAACAAGGGCAATTTGATACATCCCATCCCTAAACAACTTCAGTGGACTGCCTATATGATAGGGTCGTAATATGTTTTAGGCACATGTTTATTGAGGATGTGCAGCAGGTAGTAATGGAGGCAAGAAAGCCTGCTAATGGAAAATCATGTGTAAGCAAATGGAAAAGGTTTTCTAGTTGGTGCAAAAAAAAAAAACAGCACCCATTCATTGCTTGTGTTCCTTTGGTTTTGCAGTATTTGTGTAAGTTACTTTCCTGGAGTCTGCATTTCCTTCCTGTGGCCACGTGGGTTTCCTCCGGGTGCTCCGGTTTCCTCCCACATCCCAAAGACATGCTGTAGGTGGATTGGACACTCTAAATTGGCCCTGGGTGTGAGTGCATGCATGTGTGTGCCTTCTGTGGAAGGTTGGGTGCCGGGCTGGCAACTCGACACCATAAAACTCCACTGCCAATCATGAGCAGACAGGTGATCCGCTGTGGCGACCCCTAACTGGGAAAAAGCCGAAAGAAGAAGAAGACTTTCCTGTGGCCTGTTTTATTCCTTTATCAGTATTCATTTGTCTATTGTTTGATTGTCTACCCATGGATCCCCTTCTTTCAATGCAGTCTCATATTAAAATGTTATCTTAAGTTGTCAATAGGATCATAGGAAGTTACTAGGCTATTGGCCCGGAGGCCCTTATAAGCCTAGCCAAGAGTTTAGCCCATGTTTAGACAAATCAGCAGTTGTTGCCCCTATCCGGCAGGGACACAGGTGGAATCTCAGGGATGTATTTTCTATTTCCCATCCAGTTATCTAGGTTGTGCTTAAAAAGGAGTAAAGAGGTACTCTTCTTGACGTGGAGAGGGAGACTGTTCCACAGATGGGAGAGTCTCTGGGACACAAATCTGTCCCGCCAACAAGTCCTATTGAAAATAATCTCCCCTGCCATGTTTCGAACCCAGGCCCCTGTCAACTACAGCCTACTGCACTAACCCACTACGCCACACAGATCAGCGTGTGGGTTCGGTTCCGATCCCTCAGAACCAACTTGGCCGCTTCTATAGCTTGTGGATTCCAAAAACTCTCGACCACATCCCTTACACATAATGCTTAGGGTAGATTACCTCAGATCTCATTTACCGCTTTCAGCTTCAGATGTGGTTTTTCCATTACATTATAGAGCCTTATTTAAGTAAGTAAATATTTCCTATAATTTCCTTTTTTCTTTATTTCTAAGTATCTTTCTTGCCTATTCCTTGTCTATCGCACCTCCTAAGTTCTTTAAGCCGTGTTTAGGCAAAAATTTTCACTTATTTTTTTCTGTCTACCATTAGGTATGTCTTTCTTACCATTGTTGGTATCCCTTACCCTCTTCTTAACGCTAGATATTTTTTCACTACCATTGCTGATAGTTCTTTCTTTAAAAAAAAAAAAATCTTCTTTCTCTGTTTTCTGATGTACCTGTTGTTTTTTATGTGGTAGTCTTCTTTTCTGAGGTGTGTGTGTGTGTGTGTGTGTGTGTGTGTGTGTGTGTGTGTGTGTGTGTGTGTGTGTGTGTGTGTGTGTGTGTGTGTGTGTGTGTGTGTGTGTGTGTGTGTGTGTGTGTGTGTGTGCGTGTGTGTGTGCGCGTGTGTGTGTGTGTGTGTGCGTGTGTGTGTCTGCTTACAACGGCTGATAACCTCCAACTGGCTTTAAGAAATGTTCAAAATGTGGCCATAAAATTCCTTTTTCGGATCAGTGTTCACTATGTGTTTACTGCTTGGATCCCTTAAATTTGCAGTATGACTGTTCTATCTGCCACGCTTTTAGTCACCGAGCATTGGTAGAGAGAAGAAATAAACTAATCCTGAAAGGCCTGCTTCCCTCCTCCTTGGGGAGGCCATATCTGGACAGAAAAAGACTAAACCCAAATCTGGATATACTTCTTCAGTCTCTTATACCTCCTCTACATCTTCGGAGGTGAAGAAACGGTTTGCCTCAGTTCCAAGCACTTCCTCGGCACCAAGTCCAAAAAGAAGAAGACATCGAGGTCCTCAACTCCATCACAGCTGACTTCTAAATCTTTGTCTCAGAAGCATGCTTCATTATCTGTATCTGCTTGCTTGGTGGTAGTACCTCCATTGGCAAGGAAGCAATTGGAATCTCTCTGCTCACCATTTCCCAGGACACAGTATTCCCCTTCAGTAGACCCCTTTGCTAACAGGCCACCATCTGCCTTCTTGATCAGACCAAAGTCCCCTTCGGTGGTCTCCATGCTTTCTTCCAGGAGTCTAACAGGAGACAACATGGAGAAGTTGGTGATGATGATATTTTGGGCCTAAGGTGTGTCAGGGAAGCTGTCGTTTCCTACCCCTTCGGGACAGACACCAATACCTTCTGTACCCCCTCCTCTGACCCATACAGGCACTTAGTCCTTGGTTCCAAGTTTTCAGGAACCGACTGTGTCAGCTCCGAACGTATTCTTTTCTTCGGAAGGGACCGCTGCTCTGAGCACTTTGGTTGCTTCAGAACTGGAGGCCTCCTGGAGCTATAGCTTGCCTGTCAGTTCTAGGGCATTTGGGTTGACTCCCTTTTTATTGGAGCCATCTCAGCATCCAGGAGTATCGGCACTGCCGAGTTTGGATCTGTTTTCGGTCTCGAGAGGGACCGCATCGGTGCAGGGAGGGGTTTTGGCACCTAGGTGCTCCCTTTCCTTAGTGGGTCAGCCTTTGAGGCCATGAAGAGGGCATAGGCTACTTCTAGCACTAGGTTTTTTCCTTCCTCCTTGGAGGCCTTGTCCCTGACTCCTTTGACCCCACTTCCTCCACAGGGTCAGGAGGTACCACAGACTCAGGTTGCCCAACAGGGCACACCCTCTTCTTCCGAAACCTCCTCAGACTTGCTCCCTGAGGAAGTCCATCTGAAGAAGTTGTGTTAGGAGAAACAGACTCACCAGAAGAGTCCATCATGGAAGACATGGATTTTGATGAGGGTGAAGGGTCCCTCAGGTCACCTCCTGAAAATGTCTCCTTTGGAGACATTCTGCAAATACTTAAGCAGAGAGATGATTGGAAGTCCCTCAACCCTTACTCCATGTACCCGCAGACTTTCAGTACCTGCCCTTCTACTGACTGGGTGTCTCTACCCACCGATGAGCTCATTGAGTTGATCTCTCGGTGGGCGTGGAAGGCCCCTGACACCACTGAACCAATCCCCAAAAGGACAGACTAAATTATCACAGCTCCAGAGGATAAGCTCTTCTGGTCAGAAGGAATTACTGTAGATGCTGTGGTGGTAGCGGTGACCACTGAGAAGGAACTAGCAGAGGAGAGTTCTTCTATCCATCCTGCCAACAAGGAGTCATGGGTGATGGATAGATTCAGAAAGTGAGTTTATACTTCATCGACCTTTTCCCATGCAGTGTTTGAATTACTTAGCACACTTTACTAGATTACAGAGAGATCTGATTAAGGAGCTGTCAGATACTCCCACAGGAGCTGTTTCTGAGAAGGTGCATGAATCGTAGGTTCATAGGTTGATACTAGGCTATTGGCCCTAGGGCCTATACAAGCTTAGCCATAACAGTTCCCCTGGATATTTCTTCCCGCAATATTTACTTCCCTGGACCCCTGTCTAGCAGTCACCTTTCAGTTGGCTACCCTGACTTCCATTTCTAATTCTTCCATGAGGCTCATTTCACATGTAGCAGAAGGAATGACTAGAGCAGCAGGTTCAGGTATTTCCATAAGAAGGCATGCCTGAATGCGCTTGTGTGATTTTGCAAAGCCCTTCAAGTCTTCATTTGTCAATGCACCCTTTGATGGCTCACCCTTTTTGGTCCATCTGCTAGAGAGACTTTAGCCAGTTATGAGAAGGATAGGAAAATCCTTCCTGCCATAGGAGTATTTTTTTCCACTCCTCAAAGGTCATTCTGTAGGGGCCAATGAGGAACAGGAAAAATGTGGTTCAAAAAAATCCCAAGGGTTTTTCCAGAATACACGTGGTGATGGTTCCTCCAAGGCAGATAGGGGAGAACAGTAGTGGAAGACGCCACCTGGGCAGCAGAGGCAGCCTGCAGAACTAGGGTTTCTGAGATTCTTTCTTCAGGAAAACCTTACAGTGCTCCTGAGGAGGCCCGATTGTCCACCTCCGAAGGCAGTCTGTGGTCACTTATCCCTGCACCTAAAAGCCTGGCAAGAAATCGCCTCCAATACTTGGATGCAGAGAATCATTTCCAGAGGTTACACAATTCCCTTTTCACTTCCTCCTCCCCAGTCAAAGAAATTCCCTGACGTTCCACCCAGTCAGATGGAACAAACAGCCATTCAAATTCAAAAGCTGCTAGAAAAAAAAGAGTCATCCAAGAAGTCCCACCAGACAGATGCAGTCCGGGTTTTACTCAGGATTCTTTTTAATGCCAAAAAAGATGTTACTGGAGACCGATTTTGGATTTCAGCAAACTGAAGAAATCTGTTTGAAAAACTAAATTCCGGATGGTCATGGTTCAGTCCATTCTTCTATTTTTAGAGAGGGATGACTGGATGTGCTCTGTAGATGTTCAGGATGCATACATCCACATAAAGATGGATAGATGTTCCAGAAGATTCCTTCACTTCCGGCTGGGAGCTGGTCATTACCAATTCAGAGTTCTGCACTTTGGTCTCACCACAGCCCCCGGAGTGTTCACCAGATGCATGGCAGTAGGAGTAGCTTACTTAAGACTGCAAGGATTCTGGGTGTTTCGGTGTCTTTACTGGCTCATTTCCGCTACTAGCAGGCAGCTACTTCTAACAGCAAAGCAAAAAGTCTCACAATTATGTGACCATTTAGGCATCACAATCAACTTTGAAAAATCCTTGGTGGAACCAACTCAAAATCTAACATTTATAGGAGCTTCATTGGATACAACAACTTTCATTGTCTCACTTCCTCTGTCCCAACTGGAAACGATTCAGACTCAAGTCCAGACATTATTACAAAAGGACAACTTACTTGCACAGCAAGTACTTCATATTTTAGATTTAATGGCAGCTGCCATAACTCTTGTTCCCCTAGCCAACTTCCACATGAGAATTTTACAATGGTTGCTTGGAGCGCAGTGGTCCATCCTTCAGCATCCCTTGTCAGTGCCAATCTTGATCACCAACACATGCAAGAAAGATCTCCTATGGTGGGTTCATTTGAAACAAGTCTTACAAGGCACCCGTTCATTTCCACTCAACCCATAGCCACAGTGAACATGGACGCTTCCCAGCTTGTGTGGGGGAGCATTGCCAGGGAAAGACAGTCCAAGGTACATGGTCCCCAATGGAAACCAATCTGCACATAAATGTTCTAGAGATGAAAGCAGTGCTGTTACAGTTGCAAGCATTCTGGGATTTCCTACTTGTAGGGACGATTGCGATTCAGACAGAGGACATGTCAGTGGTCTGGTACATCAAGAAACAAGAAGGAACCAGATCTTACCCCTTATGCTGAGAAGCCCTCAGAGTATGGCAGTGGGTGATCTCATCCAACTGCTTTCTGATTGCAACAAATATTCCAGGGAAGACAAATGTGAGAGCAGACAAATTGATCAGGTGCATTCTTCTACCTCACGAGTGATCCTTCAGTCCAGAAGTTTCGGAAAGGGTATTATGCACATGGGGTCAGCCTTGCTGTGACAGTTTTGCCTCCCCTCTGAACAACAAATGCAGCAGCTACTTTGCCTTCATCCCCCAGAGGGGGGAATTACTGAGAGATGTAGTTCTTCACAGTTGGCCACCCGGTCTCCTTTTTAGCCTTTCCTCTGACCCCACTAATTCCCAAATTACTACAGTAAGCAACCAAGTTGAAGACCAAAGTCATCCTCATAGCCCCTTTTTGGCCTCTGCAAATTTGATTCCCCATCCTTTGGCTTCATCTGTTACAACCACCTTGGATTCTGGATCCATATCTGGACCTCCTGTTTCACACGCCAGGCATCAGTCACCCTGACATTACAACCCTCAAGCTAACAGCTTGGTTTCTGTAATTGCATTAGTGGCCAGGCATGATCTGCTCTCTTCCCCAGTCAGACGCATATGTTTGTCATCTCACAAACCATCTACATGTAAACTTTATACAAGTATATGGAAGAGATTTGTTTATTGGGCCTCTTTACGCACCGGTACATTAAATTCTTCATTTCCTAGCCTCCATTTTTAATGAAGGCACTTCACTTCTACTGTTAAAGTTAAACTAGCAGTTGTTTCTAATTTTCACAATGCTTTCCATAGATCACCAGTGGCCTCACTTAGGCTTTGTAAAGCCTTTTTGAAAGGTGCTGTCCTCCTTAACCCCCCTCAGAAGGATGCCACACCTCCTTGGGACCTTACTCTGAGGCTGCAAGCTCTGACACAATCCCCCTTTGAACCATCCTGTAGGTGTGATCTAAAGTTTTATTCTTGGAAAACTATCTTTTTGGTAGCCGTCACTTCAACTAGAAGAATTTTGGGAATTCAATGCTTTTATCTAGGCCACCATATTTGATTTTTCATAAGGATAGAGTTTCTCTCAGAACGAACCCATCTTTTCTACCTAAGGTAGTTTTGGAAACCAACCTTAATCAATGCATCAGCCTTCCGTTATATTTTCCGAATTGTTCTAATAAGGATGAGTACTTGTTACACCTGTCAGATGTTCACAGACAACTAGGATTCTACCTTGACAGGACCAAAGGTATCAGAAAATCCAACCAGCTGTTTATTTCCTTTTTGCACAATAAATTAGGAGAATCTGTGAGCAAAGCGAGTGTAGCCAAGTGGATTACAGACTGCATTTCCTTTGTTTATATGAAGACCGGTATTTCTCTGCAAAAGCACACTCAATGAGGGCAGTAGCTGCTTCTGCTGTCTTCCAGTTGAGAACATCCATAAATGACAAATGTGCAGCGCAACGTGGGTGTCAACCATGCCTTTGTTACTTATTGCAAATTAGATCTGGTCTGTAGGGGAAAAGTATCATTTCATTCGATGGTGCTAAGGAATGTCCTTCCTTGAGTCCATCCAGGATTATAAGTAGCTGGGGACTCTGTCCCACATGTTGACAACAAAAATGAAGATTGACAACTTCAGATAAAGTAGTTATGTCTTAACATAACACTCCAACTAAGTTGTCCATCTTCATTTGTCATCTCATCTCCTCCTTCCATCCCCCTACCCAGATTTCCTGGAAGAAAGGACATATTTCCCCTGACAGATTTCTCTTTGGAATTGAATGTTACTCCAGATATGGTCTGTTTCAGGTATTTTTACTTCCTTTTTTCACTTATAAGCAAAGTCGATCTGAGGTAATCTACCTAAGCATTATGGTTAAGGGATGTGCTTGAGTTTTTGGAATCCACAAGCTATAGAAGCAGCCGAGTCAGTTCTGAGGGATTGCAACCAAACCCACACATTGATGACAAATGAAGATGGACAGCTCAGATGGTATGTTATGTTAAGGCAGAATTTCTTTTTCGCAAGGGGTGTTTCAAAAGAGGTTTGGCAAGAAAAATGATAGCTCCTCCATGGTATCTTAATCTTTTGTTAGAGAAATTAACACTTGCTCCATTTGAACCTTCTGATCTGGCTGATTTGAAAGATGGCTAGATGTTATATCCTATGCAAGATATAACTCGTATTGCTCAAGCTACTGCAGCAGAGATCACCAGATCAGTAGATATTCAAACGATGTTTTTTCCATCCAACATTTGCAAGAAGTCTTTAGAGTTACAGGCTCATTTGTTGGGTCAGTCTTTTCTCATATTGCATTGACAGTTTTTTTTCAAGAACATAATCCTTCTTTTATAACTAAAATGATGCATGAGTGTATTTTAACACCAAGCTATCTCATCTCCCCATGTTCATTTCTGAACCCAAACATGAGGGAGGAAGGATTCTTCATACCTTGGATGTCCCCAGACAGTTCTGGTATTATCTTGATGGAACAAAATCTTTCAGAACTTGCAATCAGTTGTTTCTTCCTATGAAAGTAAGAAGGAACAACCTGTTTCAAAGGAAGAAGTGGAGGAAAGAGGCCTGGAAGAATATCTTGGTCTACCTGAAGTACTGGAGACCAGTGCCTAGGAGTCACAGGTTCTGGTGAAAACCTGGGTGTCACAGCTGATCTAATGACTACTGGATGTGAAAACAGCTGTGACTCCAAGTAATTGTGTATTTTAGATGGTGGGAGGCAGAACTGATGAAGCGGATGTGGACAAGATGATGAGGCTTTTCTTTTGGACCTAGACCCAGTTTGGAGGCTCTTCTGGCACCAATGACTGTGGGATCTGGGAGACATGTCTCGCCCTTGAGGTCTTTATTAGCTCCTTCTCTGATCCCTTCTGCAGAATTGGAGCCCTTGGATCCATCTTTAACCCAAAGCAAGTCTGCATTGGAGCCTAGGTTATATTATTCCTTGAGTCTTATGAATTCTCTGATGAAGTCACCTTCAGCAGGCTTTGTGCCATCTCTGATAGGTTGGGATCAGATCTCTTTCTCTCCTTAGGAACATGTGATCTAAATAGTTTGGCTGTGGCATCAACCTTGGATCCAAGTCATACAGCTTCCAGGTTTGAACCACCATCAGGGGTATCGGCTATGGAAGTAAGGCTGTCCGGCTCCATCCCAGGCTCTGTGTTCAAGGGTTTTGAGAGAGTCTTTTCCCAGCCCAGCGGGAGATTTGTCCTTTCAGAATCGGATCCTGCCTATTCCAGTTGGATCTCCTAGGGTCCGAAGCCTGTTCTACCTGTCTTGTCAAGGCAGCCAGTTTCAGAAAGCTTTGAGTTTATTCTTCATAGAGAATTCATTGCTGTTTCCAAGCCCTCTCCTGAACCTCCCACTGCAGAGGTCCACTGGAAACATAAGAGGATGCACTTAGATTTTCCCCAAGGAATATCTTACCACCGACACTAATTTTAATGAAGGGTAATGTTTCCGTAGATCACTCCTTGAGGACCTCTCATTCAGACATCCTCCGTCAGATTAGTGAGAAGGAGATCATTGTGTCTCATAATGGAGTTTCCAATGACCAGTATATGGGTTTTATGGTGGCTTGCCCTATGGACTTAGAAGTAGAGGCTGCATGAGGTGCTGCTGTATGTGTTGATGTGGGTGTTGTTTTGAAAGAGTGCAGAGGATCTGCTGAGGGCATTTGTTATGTGTGTGTTATCTAGGAGGTCTCTGGGATTTAGGAAGGTTGCTGCAGCAATATATTTAGTTAATGCTAATTCCATTCCCTGTGATAAGGATGGGAAAGCTTTTGATAGATTTGGGAAGAGGCTTTTTTCTGTTACTTCAGCATTTAGAATTGTAAATTATCAGAGTTGCTTGCTAAATTATCAGTTGGCTTCTTTTGACAGTACAAAGAACATTACAGCCATTTTCCCTCTTCATAAAGTAAGTACATTTTGAATTCTCTAATTGCTTCTGTTCCCCAGGTAACATTTTTTAAATTGCTCTTTTGACTGTGCAAACTCCGTGTATAGGTCCAGCAGCTTTAGCTCCTGTTAAGGGGGTGGTTTGCATGGACGTGTGTACACAAGAGTTTTTTGAAAATATTATGGCAGAAATTTTTAAATTTTCTTTGAATAAAGAGGACTTGTTTGGTCCTTCTGATACTCAGGTACTTTGATGAAAGAGGGAAATTGATTCAGGGAATCACTTAAGAGTTTTCAGCTCTCCTTTTTCAAGTTGGCTAAAACCTTTGTTGCAGTCTCAGATTCCTTTTAAAAAAAGCAAAAATAAACAGTCTCAGCAGGTATGCATCAAGCAGACATAACAAGAAATATTAGCAAGAAGGTTCAAAAAACAAAGGAGGGAAATTTGAAAAAAGGGTCAGGCCAGTAATACAAAATGACTATTGCAAAATTACTCTCCATTCACACCCACTTTGCCTCTTCTTTAAACCTGTGCCAGAGACAGGTTCTTCACCTTCCTTTTTGGCATCTGATTGTTTCAGACAAATGGTTTCTAATAGTTGTTCAGGAGGGTTACAGATGGCAGTGAGAAGGCCGCCTTCCTTTTCAGGGGATTCCTCCATATCCTCCTATCAGACCCAGATCTTTGAGAGAAAGGGTTTTATTCAGTATTTTTTTCTGGTTTCAAAGAAGGACTCCTCTTGGAGATCAGTTCTTGGTATGTCCTTTCTCAGCTTGTTTTTAAGTTCAGATTTCAAAATGTTGTCCCTACAGACTTTGTGCCCCTCATTCCTCCTCTAGGTTTGTTGGTAATGCTAGACTTTAAAGATGCTTGAAACATCCATATAGCTACAAATTTCTGATGATTCCTAATTTTTGTGTGTGTGGGTTACACTATCAGATGTTCATCGTGTTTCACTGTTGCAGTCCTAACAAATTTGTTATCCGGCTCCCGGTAGCCCTCAGTCGGCCAGTATACCAAAGGTAAGTAAAAATGCCGTTGGTTGTAAAGGACGTCAGAGCATCCAATACAAAAGGAGGCAGCCGACGTCACTTCCTCAGTCTTCTTGCTGCGGAGCCCGAAGCAGAAGCTTTTCATGCACCAGTTGGCAGTTTACCTTTGTTGGTTTCCGACTACAAAGAGTTGAAGTCTGCTACAGCTAATTACCCCATTGGGGATCCTCTTTTCTTGCCTTAACAAATGTCAGAAAAAGTTAATAATTGCCTTACCTGTGGAAAGCAGATTCTCCATAGAGATTTTCATTCCTATTGCATTATCTGTTTAGGCCTTGCTCACGATGTTCCCAATTGTAAACTTTGTGCCTCCTTTAATCTGCGTACTATCTGTCGTCGGGCTAAGTTTTTGGCTAAGCATTTCGGAGTTTGGCCTAAGTTTGTTGGTATGGCGTCCGCCGGTCTTCAGGCTTCGGATATTCCAAAAAAGCGTAAGGACAAGGACTGTGACAGGCCTCAGAAAACTAAGTCCTCGGATGAGGTTAAGTTGTTTGTCAGTCAGGTGGGAGCCAGTGAGATACTTTCGCAGTCCCTGCAGACCACAGATGTACAACTGCAGGCCTTGTTTGAGTCTGAGTCCCTTAGGCCTCCAGTTTGTCTTCCAACCTGTCGCCAGTCGCCGCTTCTGCTGGAGCCGGTATCGTTAAGCTGACTCCGGGGTCTGAGGCTGCAGCTTTGCGCTCCGACAGCAAACTTCTTTCTTCCACTCCAGGTGTTCCTTCGGTTTCCAGGCCTCCCGTGTCTTTCAGGCTTGCAGGTAAGCCTTCCATTCGTAAGCCTGTGAAAAGGCAGGCTCCAGTTCCTTCTAGTTCCCCTCAATCCCAAATGGTTAAAATGGCTAATGACTTGTTAACTCTTATTAGGGGCTCTCAGCCTTGTTGTCCTAAAAGGAGTAGGGATGTTTCCCCTGAGGTTTTGTCCTGTTCAGGATTGGAATCTTCCAGCATTTCTGCTAATGAAGAGGAATTTTCTCAGGTTTTTTCTCCCTTTGAGGATTCAGGATTATCCCCAATCTAAGAACAGGATTAGGGCGATGTTCTTGTGTTTCACTGTTACAGTCATTACATTAGGGTAATCTGCTGGCATGTTGCCCTCAGTCGGCCTGAATTTCAAAGTCTTGGGTCCTGTGTCGGTTGCTGTCTCCTCTTCCATGATGTCAGGTCGTCAGGGATATAAAACAAGCAGCCAACGCCATTTTCTTGAGTCTTTCTTCCCTTGCGGTGCCCGAAGCAGAAGCATTTCGCAAGTGCCGGTCGACTGACTGCTGAAATGTTCAAGTTCAAGTTTCAGAACCGAAGTCTTCACTAAAGCTAAGTACCCCGTTGGGGAAACTTTTTTTCTTGCTCCATACTGATGTCAGAAAAAGTTAATAATTGTATTACTTGTGGGAAGCAAATACCTCATAAGGATTTCCATTTCTACTGTATTTCTTGCCTAGGCCCTGATCACAACATGCCTGGCTGTCGGTTTTGTGCTAGAGTTAACCAACACACTATTAAGCGTCGGTATATTTTTGCCTCAAAATATTTTGGAAACAGATTTAACTACCCAGAAATGTTGTCGGATAGCAATCCGACTACGGAGTACACAAAAAATGCAAAGAAAAGGACAGAGACAGACAGCCGAGGTCCAAAACCGACGACGAAGCTTCTCCTAAGCCAGTCGCCGGTACTCAGTGAGGCACTTTCGCAACCCCTGATACCAGCTACTTTCCAGTCGCAGGCCAATACCGAGACCCATGTGGAGTCCGGCATGCCACGAGATACTCAAAGTATTGGACCCACGGATGTATCTCCCTCGGATGGGTCCGGAGCCACTGAGCAGGCACTGGCTTCTGAGGGTGTATTCAGGCCTCAACATTTTTATATCAAACCGATGACAGCTGCAAAACCAAAGACAAAAGCAATTTCTAAAGCTAAAAAACCGATGCATGAGCCATGTGCACAGGCCGCTATGCCTAAAAATAGATGATCAAAATGGCTGAAGACCTTATTACCTTGATCAGGGGTTCCCAACCCCCTCCTGATAAGAGGCCTAGGCAAGACACTGATCATGAATCTTCAGATCAGGTATCTATTTCTTCTGATCAGGAATTATCTATACCTCCCTATGAGGATTCTGATGCAGAGGAGTCTATCCCATCTGCATCACCTCCTGAGGATTATTCATTTGGAGAAACCTTGCATACTTTGAGGGAGCATTTTCACTGGGAGAGTCAAGATTTCTTAGAATCAAAAAAAAGGCTCAGGGATTTCCTTCTTCTCCCTCAGCACAAGCCTTTAGCCATACCCCCTGTTTTAGACATTGTGGATGATGTGTTTTCGGAGTCAAGCTTGACCCCTGACTCCTTACCTCCTGCTCCCAGCAAGCCTGTCAGATATTACAGGGTCCTTGACTCACACAAAGTTTTATTTAGAAAACCTGCTGCTGATCCGGAAACTATTTCACAGGGTCCAAAGGGAGTTAAGGCCTCAACAGCAAAAAATCCTACCCCCCTCTGACAGAGATTCAAGGGCACTGGATAGATGGGGAAATCTGCAACCTTGGCAATTAGGGCCTTAAACTGCAAGTTTCATATGCTCAAGTATCAACAACATGTTATGGGATTGCTGAAACAGAAAATGATGTTGATTTCTGAATGTGCAGAAAATAAAGAATTGCAGGAATTATTGCATGCAGCTGAACAATTTGGAAAGCATACTTTGCAATGTGGTTTTGATTCCTTAGAGGCCTCCTGGAGGGCCGCAGTTACTGATTCTGTGATTAGGAGGCATGCCTGGCTAAAAGAGCAAAATTTGCTTGATCATGTTAAAGCTAAATTACTGGATGCACCTTTACAGCATGATACTCTGTTTGGTATTAAGGCAGAAGAGGTTTTAAAGAAAATGGAAGACAAAGCTAAGTCTATGCAAACTGTAAAAGACTTCTTACAAGCGCAGCCACCAAGATTCAGTAGACACTGGCCTACAAAAAATTGGTCCTTTCCTGTATCTGACAGAGCTCAAAGGGGCAAATCCAGACGCCCTAAGGGTTCCAGATACCAGGCACAAGATTCTTACAGGTCAAAGCAGTGGGGTGCTTCTACCTCCAAATCTGGAGGAGATGAAGCGCAGCCCTACAGAAAACAGTCCCAATGACGTCCCTCTGCCTTCACCAAGCACTTACCTTTTGGCAGCACCCTTAAGGGGAAATTAGCACTTTTTCTTCAAAATTGGGAGTTAATACCCAGGACAAGTGGGTGCTAAACATAGTATCACAAGGATACAGATTTCATTTCCATACTCTGCCAATGGCAAACGGTTGGCCAGATCTGCCAAAAGATCAATGGGCAGAGGCACAGAAACAGGTTATGTCCCTCATGGATATGGGGGCCATTCAGCCAGTACCAGAACAGGAAAAATGACAAGGTTTTTACTCAACTGTTCTTGGTACCCAGAAAGGACAAGGCCTGGCGGCCACTACTGGATTTATCAATTTTGAACACATATCTGGACATTCCAAAATTCAAAATGCTGACTTTGCAGCAGCTTCTGCCCATGCTGGGCAAGAATGCTTGGGTGGTGACATTAGACCTAAAAGAGCCATACCTGCATGTCCCAATAAGGGAATCGTGCAGAAGATACCTCCGTTTCAAGGCTGGCTTAATGCATTACCAATTCCCTGCACTGCCCTTTGGCTTATCTACTGCGCCCAGGGTCTTTACAAAGTGCCTGACACCAGTAATTGCTTTTTGCAGACAAAGAAGTATACAAATATATCCTTATTTGGACAACTGTCTCATTCAAGCAGAGGACAAGGACATTCTTCTTCAACACCTGGCGTTTGTGAAAAGGCTTCTAACATGCCTAGGGTACACAATAAATGAAAAGAAATCACAACTGGTACCCTCTCAAAAGATAACATTCCTGGGTGCAAGCTTGAATACAACTTCCCAGATGGCTTACCTCACACCAGACAAACAAAGGCAACTGACTACTTACTCAAACTGATGGCAACAAAAACCCAGTTATCTGCATGACAAACTCTGCAGGCTTTGGGCTTCATGGCATCCTGCATCCTACTGATTCCATATGCAAGACTGCATATGAGGAAACTTCAATGGTACCTAAAAAGTTTATGGAGTTTGTCACAGTCTGGAAACAATGATTCCTCTCATTCCCTGCCTACAACAGGAGTTTCTATGGTGGGCAAAGGCATGTCACCAAAACATGGGACTGGCCTTCACTCTACCCCCTGCCAGCCAAACCTTAACAACAGAGGCATCAGATTATGCATGGGGGGGGCCACCTGGCGGGAAAATGCATTCAGGGCATATGGACCCCAAAACAAATGCTTCTGCATATCAACCAAAAAGAGATGCTAGCTGTTCAAAATGCCCTGACAGCTTTCAAGGAGACTGACAACACCATGATTATGTGAGATATAAACAAGCAGGGGGGCACGCACTCATACCCTCTTTGCAGATTAGCCATGGCACTGTGGGACACAGCTTTAACTTACCAAATACATCTTCAAGCTGAATTCCTGCCAGGAAAACAAAATACTCTGGCAGACGATTTAAGCAGAAATGTTATGGACCCTCACGAGTCGAAACTAGATCCACAAGTCTTCAGCATGTTAACAAAGAAATTGGGGAGCCCGGACATAGATCTATTTGCCTCTCCTCAAAATTATCAATTGAAAAGATTCTGCAGAAGGACTTATCACAGACAAGCATGGAAAGTGGACGCCCTACCCTTCAGTTGAAAATCAGTTTACGCCTTTCCTCCTCTGCCTCTTCTCCCCAGGGTCTTACTAAAAGTCAGACGAGAAACCAAAGATGATACTAATTGCCCCGGACTGGCCCAGCCAATACTGGTACCCATTTCTAAGGAACTTGTTTCAGTACCCAGCTTGGACCTTACTTCAAAGACCTCAACTACTGTCCCAGCAAAACATTCAGATCCTGCACAATCAACTCCAAACACTGAACCTGGCAGCATGGCTGATCGTGTAGTTACGCAAACAACACCTGTCAGTAAAGCTGTGATAGATGTCATTTTGGAAGCCAGAAGGCCTAGTACTAGAAAATCTTATGCTGATAAATGGAAGAGATTCTGTGCTTGGAATCGAGCACAAGGAACTGAGAAAGCAGAACCAAATATTCCTCAGATATTACAATAATTGACTGAGATGCTTGACAAAGGCCTATCTTTCTCATCATTTAAAATCCATGCCTCTGCCATTTCAGCTCATTACAATAAAGAGCCACCAATCTTTTCTCATCCTTTACTAAAGCAGTATCTTAGAGGAGCCAAAAATTTAAGGCCTCCCAGAAGATCACCAATACCTGCATGGGACCTCAGTCATGTGTTGGAAAAGCTCACCCTGCCTCCATTTGAACCAGCTGCTACTGCGGATATAAAGTTCTTATCATGGAAAACAGCTCTGCTCCTAGCAATTACTTCAGCAAGAAGAGTCTCAGAGCTACAGGCCCTCATGGCTGTGGAGCCTTTTATCATATTTTACCCAGACAGGGTGTGTCTGAGGACCAATCCTTCATTTATGCCTAAGGTGGTTTCCAGTGTGGCTCTTAACCAAACTATTCATCTGCCAACCTTTTATCCAAATCCCCAGAACAAGGGGGAGAGAATTCTGCATTCCTTGCGCGTACACAGACAGCGAAGATTCTACTTGAGCAGGACTACAGCTCTAAGAAAAACTGAGCAATTACTAGTGACATATGCTGCAGGATCAGAAGGAAAGGCTTTTTCAAAGCAGACTATTTCCAAGTGGATAAGCCACTGCATTTGTTTCTTCTACTTACACCATGCAAACCTGTGCCCAAGGGCATTAGGTCTCATTCCACCAGAGCTGCAGCTACATCAGCAGCCTTTCTCAGAGGAGTACCAACCAAAGACATTCTAGTGGCTACTACTTGGAGTTCTGCTCACGCCTTTACAAAGCATTATCATTTGCCTCTCTACTCTAAGTCCAGGGCAGGCTTTGCCACTGCAGTTCTGCAGGGCCTTATAGCCGCACCTAATGCCGTTTAGCTCCAGCCTCCCATCAATAGCTTTGGGATTCTACCCAAATGTAATGACTGCAACAGTGAAACAAGAAGAACAGAGTACAGTTGTGTACACTTACCATAAATGTAGATGTTCGAGTGTATTCACTATTGCAGTCCAGGTTACCCGCCCGCCATCCCCCTTTCATTCTGGAGTTTATCTTTCCTTCTCTATCTTCTACAACCTATGTGGTGTATTTGCTTGTAGATGAAGGTAAAGTTTGTATTGATGCATGTATATATAGTTTATATATATTTTTTGCTACCTTTTTGGGGGCACCTAACATCTGGGGCAAGAAAAACTAAAGAAAATGGCGTCAGCTGCTTATTTTATACCCCTGACGACCTGACGTCATGGAAGAGGAGACAGCAACTGACACAGGACCCAAGACTTTGGAATTCAGGCCGACTGAGGGCAACCCACCAGCAGATTACCCTAATGTAATGACTGCAACAGTGAATACACTCGAACATCTACATTTATGGTAAGTGTACGCAACTGTACTTTTCTGGATCTACCTCAGCATAAGCCTCTGACTATTCTCCCTGTGTTGGAAATTGTTGATGATGTTTTTCTGGAAAATTCCTGGTTTCCAAATTCAGTTCTTCCTGCTCCCAGGAAACCTGACAGGTACTACAGAGTCTCTGATTCTCATCTGTTTCTTTTCAGGAACCCGTTGGTGGATCCAGAGGTTATTTCCCAGGGCCCTAAAGGAGTTAAGGCCACTGTTACCAGGAATCCTATTCCTTCGGACAGGGAATCTAGGAACCTTGATAGGTGGGGCAAGAAAGTTTATACCTCTGCCACCCTAGCTATTAGGGCTACCAATTGCCTTTTTCATGTGCTGAAGTACCAACAGCACACCTTGGAGGCTATTAAGTTTAAGATAGCAAGTGTACCTCTTTTGGCAGATAGTAAAGACATGCAGGATTTATTGAATTCAGCCACTGTGGTCAATAAGCATTCCTTGGATTGTGGTTTTGACATCCTTGAGCCTTCAGTAGGGCTATGGCTACTGGATCTGTTATTAGAAGGCAAGCTTGGCTTAGAGAACAGCCTCTTCCAGAACCTGTCATGGCTAAGCTTTTGGATGTATGTTTGCATAAAGACATTTTTTTTGGCAACAAGGCTGAGGAGGTACTTAAGAAGATGGAGGATAAGGCCAAGTCCATGCAAACTGTTAAGGATTTTCTGCAAGTTCAACCCCCTCGCTTTAGCCAAGAGTTGGACCTTTCCTGATACCAGCAGACAAAACTGTTCCAGGACTAGAGCTTACAAATCTTCTAGGGGGCAGGCAGCTACCCCTCTAAGGTCTAGGTGGTGGAAGGCTTCCACTTCTAAGGCAGGAAGCTCCAAGCCTGCATCTCAATCGAAACACTCTCAATGACTCTTTACAGCTTCTGTCTGTTCTTGCTTGCCTGGAGAGTCCTTTAGGGGGAAGATTGGCCCTTTTTTCAGATGTCTTGGCCTCTATCACAGATGACAAATGGGTGCTCAGAACGGTATCCCTGGGCCACAAGTTTTCTTTCCACACCTTTCCAGCTCCCAAGGGATTCCCAGACATTCCTCCAAACCAAAGAGCAGAAGTAGAAAAACAAATTTTGTCTTTGTTTCATCTGGGAGCAATAGAATCAATTCCTGCTCAGCAGGTAGGCCAGGGTTTTTATTCCAGGCTTTTTCTAGTTCCAAAAAAAGAAGGCACCTGGCGTTCTATCCTTTTCATTCTGAACTCTTTTTTAGTAATTCCAAAGTTCAAAATGCTCAATCTGCATCAGTTGCTACCAATGCTAGAAAAGTATTCCTGGCTAGTAACCTTGGATCTCAAAGAGGCTTATCTGCACATACCTATCAGGGAAAGTTGCAGGCAGTATCTTTATTTCAGGGTGGGCAAGCAACATTACCAATTCTCTGCGCTGCCCTTTGGCTTATCTACTGCTCCCAGAGTCTTCACAAAGTGCCTGGCCCCAGCCATTGCTTTTTGCAGGCAGAAGAAAATTCAGATTTACCCATACTTGGACGACTGTCTGATTCAAGCAAGTTCTCAGGAACAGCTACTAAAGGATCTGGAATTCGTAAAAACTCTTCTCTCTTCCCTGGGTTGCACTCTCAATGAGGAAAAATCAAAAATGGTACCATCTAAGGAGATAACGTTCTTGGGAGCGAGTCTGAACACAGCCGCCCAGCTGATGCATCTCACCCAGGAGAAGCAGACAACGCTTTCAGTTTACTTCAAGGACTTGGCAGTCTGTCCCAGTTCCCTGCAAGGAAATACCTGCAAACTCTGATTCATGGCATCTTGTATTCTCATGATTCCATATGCAAGACTGCATATGAGGAAATTGCAATGGTACCTCAAGAACATTTCGTGTCAACACACACAGGACCTGGATATGATGATCACTCTGCTTCCATCTCTGCAGACAGAGTGCCTGTGGTGGGCAACAGCCTGTCTACAAAACAAAGGCATGACCTTTCAGACACCTCCTGCCACTCAAGTTCTGACTACAGACACATTGGACTATGCCTGGGGAGCACACCTGGATGGCAGATGCATACAGGGACGGTTGAACGCCCAGCAGATGAACCTGCACATAAATCTAAAAGAGTTGATTGCTGTTCAACAGGCCTTACTAGCTTTCAAGCATCTTCTTTCTCCAGGGACCCTGCTAGTAAGAACAGACAACACCACAATCATGTGATACATCAAGCAGGGAGGGACTCACTCTTACCCCCTCTGCAGACAAAGTATGAATCTTTGGTCCATGGCAGCATCCCTAGGCCTGCATCTCGTAGCTCAATTTCTTCCAGGAAGACTCAGTGTTTTGGCAGACCAGTTGAGCAGGCAAACCCTGGATCCTCACGAGTGGCAGCTGAACAGAGCAGTCTTTCACAGCATCATTCAGTGTTGGGGCACACCTCAGGTGGATCTTTACTCCTCCCCAGACAACCATCTTCTACCTCTCTTTTGCAACAGACAGCATCACAGCAGAGCCTGGAAAGTGGATGCCCTGTCATTCCCTTGGACGTTGCTATCATTTTACGCCTTTCCTCCTCTTCTACCCGGAATGTTATTGAAGACCGGGACCAATGACCAGCGACTATTCTCATAGCTCCAGACTGGCCCAGACAGCATTGGTATCCACTGCTTCGCAGTCTCTCCCAATTTCCTACTTGACATCTTCCTCTGAAGCCAGATATTTTGGTTCAGGAAGAGGGAATCATTCTGCATCCTCATCTTCAGTCCCTCCATTTGGCAGCATGACTCATTGTATGACTCCTTCCTTATCTTCTTCCCTTTCCCAGCAGGTGGTTTATGTGCTTAGGGAAGCCAGGAGGCCTAGCACTAGGACGTCCTACGCTAGCAAGTGGGAAAGGTTCTCTCATTGGCTGCAGGCTAGAGGAGAATCCTTCCTCTGATCCTGGAACACCTGGCTGAATTGCTTCAGGGTGGTATTTCCTTTTCCTCTATCAAGCTCCATGCTTCAGCAATTTCTGCTCATTGTTCCTTTGAACAACCCATTTGCTCTCATCCCCTGATGAAAATGTTTCTCAGAGGTGCTTGCAACTTAAATCCTCCCAGAAGGACACCTACTCCAGCTTGGGATCTTAATTTTATTCTAGAGAAACTCTCTTCCTCCTTTTGAGCCTGTTGCCATTGCAGATTTAAAGTTTCTCTCTTGGAAGACTGCCTTCCTCTTGGCTATAACTTCAGCAAGGAGGGTTTCAGAGCTACAGGCTTTAATGGCTATAGAGCCTTTTCTTATTTTCCATGCAGACAGGGACTCTTTGAGAACCAGTCCCTCCTCTATGCTAAGTTGGTTTGTAGCTTGACCTTTAATCAGTCCGTACACCTTCCTACCTTCTTTCCTAATCCTCGAAATAGAGGTGAAAGCATTCTACATTCTCTTGATATGCACAGAGAGCTCAGATTTTACCTGTACAGGACTAAAGACCTTCGGAAATCAGCTCAGTTATTGGTCAGTTTTGCCCCTGGAGCTCAGGGCAAGGCTATTTCTAAGCAAACCATTTCCAAGTGGATTGCACATTGTATCACCTTTTGTTATTCTTTTCATGGCAAGGTTCTTCCGCAAGGGGTTAGGACTCACTCAACTAGAGCAGCTTCCAGTTCTGCAGCATTTTTAAGGGTTGTACATATTGAAGATAATTTGGAAGCTGCCACATGGTCTTCTGTTCACACTTTCACAAAACATTATAATTTGCCTCTGTTTTCCAGAGCCAGGGTAGGGTTTGCCACTGCTGTGTTGCAGGGCATTATCTCCAACCCTTGATGCTGTTGGTTCCTCCCCCCTTTTCTCTGGGCTTTGGTAGTCAACCCATTTGTTAGGACTGCAACAGTGAAACACGATGAACATAGTACAGTTGTGTGCACTTACCATAAATGCAGATGTTCGAGTGTATTCACTGTTGCAGTCCTGGTTTCCTCCCTCCTTCCCCCTTTTTGTGGTCCTCTCCTACTCTCTTTTCGTGAGGTACAGGCTTAATATGTTTTTTACCAAATTGTTTGTTGGTTTAAGCCTTATTTTCTGGGGGCTCCTGACTATTATGGCAAGAAAGACTGAGGAAGTGACGTCTGCTGCCTCCTTTTGTATTGGATGCTCTGACGTCCTTTACAACCGACGTCATTTTTACTTACCTTTGGTATTCTGACCGACTGAGGGCTACCGGGAGCTGGCTAACCCATTTGTTAGGACTTCAACAGTGAATACACTCGAACATCTACATTTATGGTAAGTGTGCACAACTGTACTTTCTCTGCTTTACCCTTTAGGTTATCTTCTGCCCTAAGGATGTTCACATGTGAAGTGCCTAGCTTCTGTGATGGCCCATTGCTGACTTCAGGCTTATCTCTGCTGTATTTCTCAAAGTATCAGGAGTTCCTTAGATGGGTAAAACGTCCTTATCAGTCTAGGATTCCGTGTCAACATTCAGATATTCTCCTTGATTCCTTCCCATATGATGGTGTTCCTAGGTTGTTTTTTTAGTATCTCCATGCAAAATACATTCATTCCTCTACAAAAGTAGACTTGTATCTCAAAGTGTTTCTGAGTACTTTCTCGGTGAGGTCATGGCACTATTTGGCATGTTACACATTTTCAGAGAGATGTGACCAAAGAGATCTCCAAATATGTCCTAGGGGCTGTCCCTGCGAATGAAAGGAAGTTTATTGATGCGCAGCTAGTTACCCTCTAGTCCTTGTCTAATACCTTTTTGTGCCTTATCTCTATCGCCATGGAGGATGCATCTAGATTGACACAGGCATATCCATTAGGAGGGTTACTTGGATGAGACTCTGTGACTTCATGGAACGTCTTAAGACATCCTTTGTGATTGCCCCTTAGGAGGAGTCAACACTTTGGTTCTAAAGTGAAGGACACAATCTCCAGAAATGAAAGGGAAGGCCAATCTTTTTCTGCCATAAGGATCATATTTTCCACTCCTCAGAGGACCTTCTCCAGGAATCAAAAAGGAAGTAAGAAGATTAGGTTTCACAAATCAGAAGGGTTTTCACCTGATATATCTGGAGATAGAGCCCTGCTTGGTGGATGTCACCCTAGGGGAAAAGGTGGTCTGCAGAATCAAGGCTTCAGAGGTCCCTTGTCTGAGAAGCCTTTTCAGGACTTCTGAATAGTTACCTGAAAGCTGCACTTTGGATGTAGTTGAGGGCACTTGTCCTTGCATCCAGCAACCTGAACCTCCATCACTAGAGACAAATGGGTGCAGAATATAATAACCAGAGGCCACTTCATCCCTTTTCACACCCATCCTTTAGTCCTAAAAAGACTTCCTGATATTCAGCCCTGTCAAACAGAAGTGGATGCTTCAGAAATAAAGAAGCTTTTAAACAATCAAGTCATCCAAGAGGGGCCTACCAGACCAAAGAGGATCTGGACTTTACTCAAGATCCTTTTAGTGACAAGGAAAATGGGGACCTCAGGCCAAATCTGGACTCAAGTTATTTGAACAGTTTTGTAAAGAAAACAGTTCCAGATGGTCATGGTACAGTCTGATGTTCTTCGTTTTTCACTGCTGCAGTCCTCACATATGGATTATCCGGCTCCTGGTAGCCCTCATTCGGCCCAAATACCAGATTCCTTGGTGTATGTCATCGGCTGCCGTCGGTTGTAAAACTGATGTCAGAATGTCAGGTGTAAAGGGAGGCAGCCGATGCCATTTCCTCAGTCTTTCTTGCCGCGGAGCCAGAAGCAGATGCATTTTGCACTAGTGCCGGTCGGACGTTTACCTTCTTTTTGCTTTCCAACTACCAAGTTGAAGGTGCCTTAGATAAGTACCCCATTGGGGATTCCATTTTCTTGCTTTAACGAATGTCAGATAAAGTTAATAACTTTCTTGCCTGTGGAAAACAGATTCCACACTGTGATTTCCATTCCTATTTATAACTTGTTTGGGCCTTGAGCATGACATTCCTAATTGCGATCTCTGTGCTTCCTTTGACCCGCGTATCATACGCCGTAGAGCTAAAAGTTTGTATAAGCATTTCAGAGTCTGGCCTAAGTTCGTCGGCATGGCGTCTTCTGGTCTCCTGACTTCGGATATACCTAGGAAATGCAAAGACAAGGACCGCAACAGGCCTAGGGTTAGATCTGCTGATGTACCGGTGAAACTGGTTGTCAGCGCAGCGGTAGTCAGTGAGGTGCTTTTGCAGCCCCTGCAGTCAGCAGATTTTCAGCTGCAGGCCTCTACCGAGACCTTTACAGAGTCTTCCATGCCGCAGGTTGCTATTTCATCTTCAGACCCTCTGCCTGTCACTGCCTCAGATGGGTCCGGAGCCGCTTTGCAGGCACCGGCTTCTGACGCCTCTTCTTTTCAACATGAGACCAGAACCAGACTGACTATCTTAGCTCAGACTTCTGCAGTTGCTAGGCCTTCCGAGTCCCTCTGAATTGCTGTTAAACCTTCCAGCCGCAAATCTACTCACAAGCGGGCATCGGTCTCCCTTCCTGTGCCTCTGTCTCAGTTGATAAAGATGGCTGGTGATCTTCTTTCCCTGATTAGGGGCTCTCACCCCCCCCCCCTTCCAAGAGGGCTAGGGAATTATCTCCTGATGTTTTGTCTGTCTCAGATTCTGAGATTTCCAGTATGTCTGCTGGTGAAGAATGAAATTCTCAACTTTTTTATGGCTTTGAGGATTCTGATGCTGAGGACTCTATCCCTTCTGCCTCCCTTCCAGAAGATTTTTCCTTTGGGGATACTTTGAATACTCTTAGGGAGCACTTTAAATGGGAATGTCAGGATTATCCTCAGTCCAAGAAAAGAATCAGGGAAGTTTTGGATTTGCCACAGCATAAGCCTCTGGCTATACTTCCAGTTTTTGAAGTTGTGGATGATGTTTTCATGGAAAATTCTTTTAACTCCTAATTCTGCTCCTCCTGCCCCCAGAAAACCTGATATGTATTATAGGGTTCCTGATTCTCATAAATTCCTTTTTAAAAACCCTACTGCTGATCCTGAGATTATTTCTCAAGGCCCCAAGGGTGTTAAGGCTACTTTTGCTAAACACCCTGTGCCTTCTGATAAGAAGTCTAGGGCCTTGGACAGGTGGGGTAAAAAAGTCTGTATCTCTGCAACTCTTGCCATTAGATCCATGAATTGTCTTTTTCACATGCTTAAGTATCAGCAGCATACTTTGGAGGCTATTAAGGCTAAACTTGGGGATATTCCTTCCATGTCAGAGAATAAAGATTTAGAAGACTTCTGCCACTTTAGTTAATAAGCATTCACTTCATTGTGGTTTTTGACACTTTGGAGGCTTCCTGTAGAGCAGTAGCCACTGGTTCTGTTATTAGAAGGCATGCTTGGCTCAGGGAGCAGCCTCTTTCTGAACCTGTTCAGTCTAAATTGCTGGATGTTCCTTCACACAAAAACAATCTTTTTGGTAATAAGACTAAGGGAGGTACTGCAGAAGTTGGAGGATAAGGCGAAATCTGTGCAAGCTGTAAAAGATTTCCTTCAGGTTCAGCCTCCTCGGTTTAGTAGGCATTATCCTTCCAAGAATTGGTCTTTCCCTGATCCTGGCAAGCAGGGTCGCTCTAAGCCTAGGGATTTCAGATCTTCCAGAGGGCAGGCTTCTGTCCCTCAAAGGGCTAAACAATGGCATTCTTCTTCTGCTAAATCGGGGAGTTCTAAGCCAGCTTCCCAAAGCAAACTTTCTCAGTGACTCCGGCCTTCTTGTGCCTACCTCTGCGGGCCCTGGGTTTCCTTTGGAGGGAAGGTTAGCCAGGTTCGCAGAGGTATGGTCTACCATCACAGATGACAAATGGGTGCTCAGTATAATAAATCAAGGTTACAAGATTTATTTTCACACCTTCCCTGTTCTGCAAGGGTACCCAGACATACCCAGAACTCTCAGGGCAGAGGTAGAAATTCAAATTTCTTCTCTACTGACTATGGGGGCTATAGAGTCAGTTCCTGCAAATCAGGCAAGCCTGAGTTTTTATTCAAGACTTTTTCTGGTACCCAAGAAAGTGGGCACCTGGCTCCCTATTCTGGATCTGTCTGCTCTATACACTTTTCTGGTGTTTACCAAATTCAAGATGCTCAACCTTCAACAGTTACTACCAAAGCTGGGCAAGGATTCATGGCTGGTAACTTTGGATCTCAAGGAGGCTTATCTGCACATCCCAATAAGGGAAAGTTGCAGGCAGTTCCTTTGCTTCAGGGCTGGGGAGCAGCACTTTCAATTCTCTATACTGCCCTTTGGCTTATCTACTGCTCCCAGAGTTTTTACGAAATGCTTGGCTCCAGCCATTGCTTGTTGCAGGCAGAGAAACATTCAAATTTATCCTTACCTGGACGACTGTCTCATTCAAGCAAACTCCCCAGAACAACTAGAAAAGGATTTGGATTTCGTGAAGAACATTCTCGCCTCTTTGGGTTACACTCTCAATGAAAAGAAGTCAGAGCTGGTTCCTACAAGGGAGATCGTTTTCCTGGGAGCGAGTCTGAATACAGCCACCCAGATGGTATTCCTCTCTCAACAGAAGCAAGAGGATCTTTTGGCTTACTTCATGAACTTGGCAAGCATGTCCCAGCTCTCTGCAAGGCAATTGCACAGGGGTTCATGGCTTCATGTATTTTGATGATCCCATATGCAAGGCTGCATATGAGAAAAGTTCAATGGTACCTCAAGAATCTTTGGTGTCGACACACAGGGCTTAGACTTGATTCTTCCCCTGATTCCTTGTCTACAAATGGAGTTCCTCTGGTGGGCAATAGCCTGTTCTCAGAACAAGGGTCTGCCTTTCTGCCCACCACCTGCAAGCCAGACTCTCATCACAGACGCCTCAGATGTTGCATAGGGGGCTCATCTGGAAGGCAGGGGCATACAGGGGACTTGGAACACCCAGCAGATTCATCTGCACATAAACTTAAAAGAATTGATGGCAGTGCAGCAGGCCTTGCTGGCTTTCAAGGACCTACTCTACCCTGGGACTCTGTTGATCAGGACAGACAATACCACAGTCATGTGGTACATCAACAAGCAGGGGGGGGGGACTCGTACCCCTTGTGCAGACAAAGCATAAGACTGTGGTCCATAGCAGCATCCATGGGCTTACATCTGATAGCTCAGTATCTTCCAGGAAGGCTAAACTCCTTGGTGGATCATTTGAGCCGACATGTTCTGGATCCTCACGAGTGGCAACTGAACAAGGTCATTTTCCATCACATCACTCAGCATTGGCTCACCCCACAAGTAGATCTTTTCTCCTCTCACACCAATCATCTCATTCCAACCTTCTGCACCAGGGAGTTTCACAACAAATAACCAAAAATACCAGCACCAAAAACAAGGACACAGGTCAACAAACTCTTCTAGTTTCACAACAAAGCTTGGAGGGTGGACGCGTTGTCCTTCACATGGACACATCTCTCAGTATATGCATTCCCTCCTCTACCTGCTACAGATAAGGGACGAAAAACCAAAGGCTATTCTGATAGCACCAGATTGGCCCAGGCAGCATTGGTATCCCCTCCTTCACAGCCTTTCCCAGGCTCAGCCTTGGCATCTTCCCCTGGTACCAGATCTGTTGGTTCAGGAAGGGGGAAATTTCCTTCATCCTCATCTTCAAACTCTGCATTTAACTGCCTGGCTAATACTTTAAATCTTTCTCAGCAGGTGGTTGAAGTTCTTCATGAGGCCAGGAGGCCTAGCACCAGAAAATCCTATGCAGATAAATGGAAGAGATTTTGCTCTTGGATGCTGGCTAAAGGAGAAGACTCTTCTCATCCTTCTCTTTTCTTCATCCTTGACTACCTAGCAGGACTGCTTAATGGTGGACTTTCCTTTTCTTCCATCAAAATTCACACCTCAGCAATTTCGGCTCATTGCTCTTTTGAGCAACCCATTTTTTTCTCACCCCGTGATGAAGCAGTTCCTGAAGGGAGCTAGCAATCTTAGACCTCCCAGAAGAGCCCCTACTCCTGCTTGGGATCTTAATTTTGTCCTGGAAAAACTTAATCTGCCTCTCTTTGAACCAGCTGCCTCTGCAGATTTGAAGTTTCTATCCTGGAAGACCGTTTTTCTTTTGGCTGTTACTTCAGCCAGAAGGGTATTGGAGCTGCAAGCCTTAATGGCAGTAGAACATTTCATTATTTTTCACTCAGATCAGGTTTCTCTGAGAACTAATCCCTCCTTTATGCCTAAGGTAGTTTCTAGTTTAACCCTTAACCAGTCTATTCACTTGCCTACATTTTTCAACAATCCCCAGAACAAAGGTGAAAGGATTCTGCACTCTCTTAATGTGCATAGACAGCTGAGATTGTACTTAGACAGGACTATATCCTTTTGAAAATCTGAACAGTTGTTTGTTAGTTTTGCTCCTGGGGCTCAGGGTAAAGCTATTTCAAAACAAACCATCACCAAATGGATTTCTCATTGTATTCACTTTTGTTACCTGCAGCATGGGACGGTTCCCCCTCAGGGTATTAGGACCCATTCTACTAGAGCAGCCTCTACCTCTGCAGCTTTTCTGGGAGGTGTGCCTACTAAGGACATTCTAGAAGCATCTACTTGGTTTTCTGTCGATACTTACACAAAACATTACAATCTAACTTTGTTTTCTAAATCCAGGGCTGGTTTTGCCTCTGCAGTTTTGCAGGGCCTTTTTACCAACTCTTAATCTGTGATCCTTCCTCCCCCTCCCCCTTCGTCTTTTTCCTGGGCTTTGGGAATCAAACCATATGTGAGGACTGCAACAGTGAATCACGAAGAACACAGTACAGTTGTGTACACTTACCATAAATGTAGATGTTCGAGTGTATTCACTGTTGCAATCCTGGATGTCCTTCATGGATGCATCTGCAGTCATAACAAGTGGGTTGTCCTGTCGTCAGGCAGCCCTGCAGTCGGCCGGATTCCAAAGTCCGGGTCCGGCTTCGGCTGATGTCGCCCTCCATCCGACGTCATCTCTGTTGGTCTTCGGGTATAAAAGCATCAGCCGACGCCATTTTCCTCAGTCTTTCTTGCCACGTGGCGCCCGAAGCAGAAGCTGTTCGCAAGTGCCGGTCGGTCGGATCCAGAGATTACTTCTACCGAATACTATCAAGACTTCTAAAGCTAAGTACCCCGTTGGGGACTCTTTCTTGCCTCAGCCGATGTCAGAAAAAGTTAACAATTGTTTAACCTGTGGGAAACAAATACCTCATAAAGATTTCCACTCTTACTGTCTGCCTTGTTTAGGCCCAGCCCACGACGTAGCAGCCTGTTCGGCCTGTGCCTCTTTCAACCGACGAACGCTTAGGCGTCGGTCGGAGTTTGCAGAACAGTTTTTCGGTTCTGATTTTGCGTACATTATGCCGCCGGATCCTCCGACTACCCCCAAAAACGCAAAGATAAAGACCGACACTCGGGTCCGCGGTTTCGCCGAAACCACGGTAAAGCAAATCATGAGTGTCTCAGTTTCGCCAAACTGAGAAAACTGCTCAAAGTACAGATGAACCTATTCTTACAACTGAGGCCCCTGCTACAACTCTTGAATCGACCTCAGAAATTTTACCCACTACGGTGGTTGACTTATCAGACACCCTTGGATGTCTCTACCCCAGCACGTGGTGCTGCTAGGCCTCCAGCTGCCATGTCCATTAAGGCCTTCGCCAGGGCTAAAGCAGCCAAGACTTCTAAAACAGTGCCTGTTAAACCCCCCACATCCAGGCCCTCTTCTAGTTCTCAAATGCTTTCTTTGGCAGAAGATTTAATTTCTTTAATTAGAGGATCTCAATCTCACCCACACAGGGCCTCTCAGCCCCCAGAGAAGAGACCTAGGGCAGAGCCCCTGAGCCAGTGTCTTCTGATGATTCTGCTGATGAATCAGACATAACTGACCAGCCTGAGGCTCCCTTCTCCAATTTTGAAGATTCTGATGCTGAAGAATCCATTCCAGCTGCTTCCCCACCAGAAGAATTCTCCTTTGGGGAAACCTTGCATGCCATGCGAGAACAGTTCCAATGGCAGCAACAGGATTTTTCAGACTCCAGAAAAAGACTTAGGACCTTTCTGCACCTCCCACAGCACAGGCCCTTAGCTATACCTCCTGTTCTCTCTGTGGTGGATGATGCTTTCAATGATGTTTGCTCCGCTCCAGATTCTTTACTCCCAGCCCCTGCCAAACCAGACAGATTTTACAGGGTGCCAGATACTCATCACCACCTTTACAAGGCCCCACTTGCAGACCCAGAAACTATATCCCAGGGTCCCAAGGCAGTAGCCGACCACAGCTAAAACCCTATTCCTTCTGAAAGGGAAGCAAGGTCACTAGACAGATGGGGTAAAAAGGTCTACACTTCAGCTACTCTTTCAGCTAGAGCTTTAAACTGTCAGTTTCACATGATACAATACCAAGAGTTTATGCTTGATCAGTTAACTAAAAAACTAACCACTGATGAATCTCTTGATAAGAAATATGTATTAGAGATGGTAAATAACATACAACAGGTTAGCAACCATTCCTTAAAATGTGGCTATGATGCACTGGAGGCTTCATTTAGATCAGCCATGACAGGCACAGTGATAAGAAGGCATGCATGGCTAAAGGAACAAGCTTTACCGGATCATGTTAAAGCTAAGTTGCTAGATGCTCCTATGGACAAGACAAGTTTGTTTGGTACACCTGCCCAGCAGGTTATGAAGAAAATGGAAGAAAAGGCAAAATCTGTTCAAACTGTTAAAGATTTCTTACAGGTTCAACCCCCAAGGTTTAGCAGGAACTGGCCTGCCAAAAATTGGTCCTTTCCTGACTCCACAAAATTTCAAAGGGGCAGAAATAGACGCTCCAGAGGCAGAAACCAATCCAGAGGAGGTGCCTACAGAGGACGACAGTGGCAAGGTAACAACAGAGGCACAGACACAGCCACTGCCACTACACCAGCACAACCACAGTGACTTAATCCTAAATCCGCCTACCAGGGAACAAATAGCAGCTCCTCTAGGCGGAAAGTTAACCTTATTTTCAAAAAACTGGCACTGCATAACAAAAGACAAGTGGATTTTACAAACCATACATCAAGGTTACCGGTTTCACTTCCACACTTTACCAGTCAAAAGAGGAATGCCAAATCTACCTCCAAATCAAAAAACAGAGGCTCTACACCAGATAATGGAGTTAGCAAACATGAGAGCTGTGGAAAGAGTGCCAACAGCAGAACAAGGAAAGGGGTTCTACTCCAGACTTTTCCTAGTTCCAAGAAAGGAAAAAAGTTGGAGACCAATTCTCGACCTGTCCACCTTAAATACATACATCATTGTCCCAAAATTCAAAATGCTGACCCTACAGCAGCTTCTTCCCATGCTGGGCAAGGAGTCTTGGCTGGTAACTCTAGATCTCAAGGAGGCATACCTGCACGTCCCCATTCGACCAATCTGCAGAAGATACCTCAGATTTCTTGCAGGATCAGAGCACTATCAATTCTCAGCATTGCCCTTTGGCTTATCTACTGCCCAGAGTATTCACAAAATGCCTGGCATCAGTAATCGCCATTGCAGACTACAGGAATTCAAATTTACCCATACCTGGACGACTGCCTGCTACAAGGGGACAACAAAAGCAAGCTGACAACAGATTTACAAAGGGTCATTTACTTGCTACAAGGACTGGGATACACAGTCAATTTACAAAAGTCAAGGCTGATACCATCCCAAACAAGGACATTCTTGGGCTGAATTGGACACAGTACAACAAATGGCATTCCTGACTACAGAAAAACAAAAGAACTTCCTCTTTACTTCTTGGCACTAACAAAACTGAACAAGTTAACAGCAAGAAAAGTTCTGCAGACCTTGGGCTTCATGGCATCATGCATAATCTTGGTCCCATTTGCCAGACTACATATGAGGAAACTACAGTGGTACCTAAAGAATTTATGGTCCCAACACAGACACAGTCTAGAAACAGAAATCCCACTAATTCCATGCTTAAAACAAGAGTTCCTATGGTGGGCTCAGGCATGCCAGTCAAACCCAGGCCTACCCTTCCGCAGATGTCAACCAAGCCAGACCATCACAACAGACGCTTCAGACCTAGGCTGGGGGGCCCACATGCTGGACAAATGCGTGCAAGGATTGTGGACACAGGATCAACTTCACCTGCACATCAATCTAAAAGAAATGCTGGCAGTAAAACTGGCAATCCAAAAGTTCAAACCATTTCTCAAAGAGGGCCAGTTGATGATAAGGACAGACAACACCACAGTCATGTGGTACATCAACAAACAGGGAGGCACTCATTCATACCCCTATGCAGAATGACCTTGGAGCTGTGGACCCTGGCACTCAGCTACAACATTCAGTTACAGGCAATATTTGTACCGGGGAAAGACAGTACTCTAGCAGACATATTAAGCAGAACCACTTCTGATGCCCACGAATGGAAGCTGCACCGGACATCTTCAAGACCATCTCAAGAAATGGGGAATGCCACAGATAGACCTATTCGCATCACCTCTCAATCACCAGCTCAAAAATTCTGCACAAGGACATTCCACCCACTAGCATGGAAAGTGGACTCACTCTCCTTCAACTGGAAAGGCCTAACAGCATATGCATTCCCACCTCTTCCTTTGATACACAAGGTACTGCTAAAAATCAGGGAAGAACGTCCAAGGATAATCCTGATAGCTCCAAACTGGCCAAGACAACACTGGTACCCACTACTGAAGAGCATGTCTCGAACAATATGTGGCCAATACCCTGATGCCTTTGATGTTAACTCAGAACAACTACAGCATCATACATCCAAACCTAAAACGCTGCAACTGACTGCATGGAACATCACATAGCAGCAGCTAATCCAGAACTTTCCCAAAGAGTTAAAGACATTATTCTTGAAGCACGCAGACCTTCAACAAGAAGGAACTATGCTGGAAAATGGAAAAGGTTTGTCATTTGGAGTACGGAAAGAGGTAAAGATGTGTCAAACATAGATATGCCTAACATTCTGGAGTATCTGGCGAACTTCTTCATTCAGGCCTGTCCTACTCCTCCATCAAGATACATGCATCAGCTATTTCAGCAGAATACAGCTTTGTTCCACCTGCTTTTCGCACCCTTTGCTCAGGCAGTTCCTCAGAGGAATCAAGAATGTAAAACCTCCAAGGAAACCACCATTACCAGCTTGGGATTTAAACTTTGTGCTAGAAAAGTTGACACTATCACCCTTTGAACCAGCAGCAACAGCAGAGCTACAACACCTGTCATGGAAAACTGCTTTCCTACTGGCAATTACTTCAGCAAGGAGGGTTTCAGAACTACAGGCCTTAATGGCAGTGCAACCCTTCCTAATCTTCCACCAAGACAGAGTGTCCATGAGGACTAATCCTACATTTATGCCCAAGGTGGTATCCAGAGTGTCTTTAAACCAGGCAATCCACCTACCTACCTTCTTTCCCAACCCACAAAACAGAGGGAAAGAATACTGCATACCTTGGATGTACATAGACAGCTACGCTACTACTTGGACAGAACAAAAATAGCAGTAAGACTGACCAACCTTTTGTAGCTTATGCAACAGGAAGGGAAGGAAAAGCTATTTCCAAACAGACAATCTCCAAATGGATAGGAAATTGCATACGATACTGTTACTCCTTCCATGGAAAACCAATTCCACAGAACATAAGACCTCATTCTACAAGGGCAACAGCCACTACCACAGCCTTCTTACGAGGAGTGGCAACCAAAGACATTATTGAGGCGGCTACTTGGACCTCCGTGCATACATTTGCCAAGCATTATAATTTGCCTCTATATTCCAGATCCCGAGCAGGGTTTGCCACTGCTGTACTGCAAGGGATCCTAAACACACCATAATCTACTTTTATCCTCCTCCCTAGTTGGCTATGGTATTCTACCCATTGTTATGACTGCAGATGCATCCATGAAGGACATAGTACAGTTTTGTACCTACCATAAATGTAGATGTCCGAACTGGATAGCATCTGCAGTCAGGATTACCCTCCCTCCTTCCCTCTGTGGTACTCCTAGGGTGTTTACCCTCCTAATAGCTAGCTGTTGGGGGGGAGTCTTTTATGGTGTATTTGTTTGTATATATGTACATATATGCTTATTGTTGTGTTTACCTCTATCTATTTGGAAACATTGGCATCTATCCAAATTTTAGCCTGCAAGAGGGCTACTGGCATCTGGGGCAAGAAACACTGAGGAAAATGGCGTCGGCTGATGCTTTTATACCCGAAGACCAACAGAGATGACGTCGGATGGAGGGCGACATCAGCCGAAGCCGGACCCGGACTTTGGAATCCGGCCGACTGCAGGGCTGCCTGACGACAGGACAACCCACTTGTTATGACTGCAGATGCTATCCAGTTCGGACATCTACATTTATGGTAGGTACAAAACTGTACTTTTCCAACCCTCCATTACCCCCTTTTTTTTCCTAAGGCACAGACTACATATTTTTATTTTTTGTATGACCTGTCCAGGATACTGCCTTCCTGGTTTAGCCTTCTTTTGGGGGCTCCTGACAGTTAAGGGAAGAAAAACTGAGGAAATGGTGTCTGCTGCCTCCCTT
The DNA here is from genome assembly GCF_019279795.1 of Protopterus annectens. NCBI lineage: Eukaryota > Metazoa > Chordata > Ceratodontiformes > Protopteridae > Protopterus > Protopterus annectens. The sequence goes on along the minus strand of NC_056729.1, from coordinate 248,569,318 downwards.
TATACCTGATGTTCTGACATCAGTTTTACAACCGACTGCAGCCGATGTCATATACCAAGGACCAAGGGCTGACTGAGGGCTACCGGGAGTCGTATAACCCATATGTGAGGACTGCAACAGTGAATGCACTCAAACATCTACATTTATGGTAATTGTACACAACTGTACTTTCTCCCTCTTGAGAAGGAATGACTGGCTGTACTTGATAGATCTTCAGAATGCGTACTACCACATAAAAATGACAGGCACTCCAGGAGATATCTTCACATCCAGCTTAGAGCCAACCATTTTCAGGTAAGAGCTCTGCCCTTTGATCTCAACCCAGCCCCCAACCCCTGGTGTTTACAAAGTGTATGGCAGTAGTAGCAGCTCGTCTGTGACATCAGGGGATCCGAGTATTCCCTCCCTTAGATGACTTATTTGTTACTGCCCTTACCTGGAACCTACTTATCCAGGCCGGGAACCCCTTGCTTCACCTGTGTTCAGACCTAGGCAGTACTGTAAATTTAGTCCCAGCTTTGTCCAACTCAATCTTTAGAATGCATAAGGAGCCCAGTTGGACCCAAGACTTCAAATTGCAAAGCTTCCCCAGGCAAGGATCATATCCATAAACTGTTAAAGTTTAATTGCGTTTTCCTTTCAAAAGACACCAGCAAGAATAATTTTCTGTCTGTTAGGATCCATGGTAGCTTTGATGATTTGGTTCCTCTACCCAGCTACTGCATGTGAGGTCTGCAGTGGACTCTTGCAGTCCAGTGGTTGATAAGACAACAGCCCATGTCCTTCCAAGTAACTTTAATGGAAATTTGCAGAACACATTTCCAGTGGAGGTTGGAGTCACCACATGTTTCACAGGGATGTTCTTTCAGTCTTCCCTGTCCCCAAGCCACAGTGACCATGGATGCTTCTCATTTGGGGTGGGGTAGGATATTACCTGGGAAAGATGGCCTAAGGTACTTGGTCACAGTAAGAGGCCAGTCTTCACATCATTGTATTGGAGATGAGGGCAATCCTGCTACCACTGGAAACCTTTCAGGACACTATCCCCTTAGATGTAATATCTGTTTAGACAGACAACATGGCAGCCATCGTGTACATCAGCAGAAAGGGAGGAACCAGATCTTATCCGTTATGTTGAGAGGCCATGAAATTGTGGCAGTGGTCAAAATCTTCTCGCTTTCTAATAGCAATGCATATTTTGGGCATGTCCAGTGTGTTAGTGGACAGGTTAAGCAGGTCTGTTCTCCTTTCTCATGAGTGGTCCCTTAATCCAGCTGTCATAGAGCAGATATTCAGGGTCTATATTAGAACATCGAAGTTTCAAAACTTCGAATGTTTTAATATTGACCCCTATTCAGTGAAAGCTGAAAACATCGAACATACAGAACAGTGATTTTTTTTCCTAGGGAAAAAATTTGCTGTTCCAAAGCACACACACACAACACAAGCACACCAAACAAACAGCAATCCACACACATACATCTAACCCTACACTAAACTATACACACACCACTAGCTATCCACTTACCTTAACCCAAACACTAACCCTAAGGTCCGTCACTATTGCACACTCACTTCACCCATGCCCTAATCCTAACTCACCTACCCCGCCCTAACCCTCACGTCCACACAATTGCACACTTACCTGACCCGCGTCCTAACCGTAACTCACCTAACCTGCCCTAACCCTCACGTCCATACAATTGCACACATACCTAACCTGCACCCTAACCGTAGCTAACCTAACCCGCACTCAATCGCACACTTACCAGAACCCAACCCGTAACTTTCCACCACAGTGCTGAAAATACCAAAGCAACAGAAACGGACAACCAAATTCTTTCCCTAGGAAAAAATTTGGTTTTCTGTTGCTTCGATATTTCAGCTTTCGCTGAATAAGGGTCGATATTAGAACATTTGAAGTTTTGAAACTTTGATGTTCTAATATAGACTCGATATTCAGCTTTTAGGTCTGACCTTGCTGCAGTCTCTTTTTATCTCCCCACAACAGCAAGTGCAGCAAGTTCTGTGCTCTGATTCCTCCAGGAGGTGGAGGCACCAAGGGATGCTGTGTTGTACAGTGGGCCCCCTGGACTCCTTTTATTCATTCTTTCCCATCCTTCTTATTCACAAATTTTTACAAAGGGCACCAGTGAAGATTATCACAGTCATCCACATAGCTCCTTAATGGTATCAACAGGTATGGTTTCCCTTCCTCTGGCTGCATCTACTACACCCTCCATGGGTGCTTGGCTCTGCTCCAGTTCTACTCTCCCACCTGTTTGTATCTTCTCACTCACATATACATTCCCTCAAGTTGACTGCATTCTTTCTCCAATTCTAATGATGTGTAGACAGTCCAGATTTTCATTCTTGGTTGTTCATGTTCTTATGTTTTCCCAGGAACCTTCTACATGTAAGATTTATAAAAGCAGATGGAAAAGGTTCTCATTTCGACAATTGAGAACAATCTTGGTTCTTTTTTGCCCCCCCTCCAGCATTATTGGAATTCTTGACCAACTGTTTTCAGAGTGGAGGCAGTTATTCTGCTGTGAAACTAGCAACCACATCTTCCTTTCACATTAGCAAGAATCACACGCCCATTGTATCCTTAAGGTTATGTAAAAGCCTTTCTTAGAGGAACCTTTCTATTACAACTCCCGCTTAGAGACCTAGTTCCTCCTTGAGGTATTACCATTTTACTGCAAGTCCTAATTACTCCTCCATTTGAACCTGCTACGAAAGTTGATATCAATTTGTTGTCATGGAAAATAGTTTATTACTTCTCCTAGGCGAATTTCTGAGCTCCATGCCTTGTCTGCAAAACCTCCATACTTCGTTTTTCACAAAGACGGTGTGTGTCTGAGAACTAACCCTTCTTGTGTTTTTTCCAAAATATTCAGACGAAAGTGAATAGATATTACACTTCTAGATGTTCACTGTCAGTTAAGATTCTGTTTACATCAGAGTAAAACATTCAGGAAAACATATCAGTTTTCTCTCTGTCTCCCTCTTAATCCCTTGTCAACTGTCCTGTTGCTTGTTTGAGTGTATATGTTTACAAACAGATGGGTTTGTCTCTTCCTATCACCCAGCCCCCTCCCAAAAAGACAAGTCTTCTAGCTAGGACATTTCATCAGTAATCTTCTTTTCCAGAGTATCTCCTGATGACGTTTGTGCAGCAGCTACTTGGTCTAAGATCCATACCTTCATTTCTCATTATATATTGGACATACAGTCCAGATCAAGAGCATCCTTTGGTTTGGCTGTGCTTCCTAAGTGTTACAGTAGCTGGAGACTCTGTCCCATTCATTGAGGAACAAACTGAAAAGACAGTATCAGTTATGAAAGTTAACGTAATGATAGATCTGTGTTGTCTGTTTCCATCCTTTCTCAACTCCCTACTCACCTTCCCCCTTCCATGAGTCTTACGGCATTTGATGTTCCAGTTCCTGGGCTGCTTCTGTGGCTGACTTGGCCTTGGTTTCTAGAGTTTCCTTATCAAGACCTAGTTTTTCAGCCATTTTTTTATTACCTGTGTTTTAGACATTGTATACTTGCCTTTTTTCCAGGGCAAACTCGATCCGAGGTACTTGGGTAAACACGGGGAATTATGTGAAAGGGGAGGAGCCCTAAGCATCGGATCCAAAAGTTTAAAAGTGGCAGAAGTTGGAACAGACTCGCATCGGAAGACTCATATTTTGAGGAAGGATGGAAATGTACCACTTAGATCTATCATTGTGGTGAGTTCATACTGTATCTTTCATATCTGTTGTCTTTTCTTTTAGATCTGACTTTGGCCACTTCAGACTTTAGGATCCACAACTCAGGTTTCTATCTGCATAATCCCCTCCTAGCAGCAACATTACTTCAAATCTTGTTTGCCTCTTATTGAGTTTGGATGCGATTCACTGGCTTGGGCTTACCTCATTTAAGTTGATTATCTTTCAAGTTTTTTGATTACTGTAGTGGGAGATTCTCTTTCCTTTTTTGTTTCTATCTCCTTTTATATTCTATTTTCTACCATTGCTTACCACAAAAAAAGGGGGGAGGATCTTTGTACCTCGCATCATGAATGCCCATTTTCTTGCTATCCTTTTTCTATACTTTGCCTTGGGTTAGTATTAGTAATACCATTGCCGGTAGCTTTTATTAAAAGAAATTTGTTGGGTAGCCTCTTTGCTGTTTTGTTGTTTTAGTGTGTAGTTTCTGTCATGGCATTTAATCCTTCTGACTTTAAGAAATGTGTGGCATGTAGCCACAAACTCCCCAGTTCAGATGCTCATGAAAAGTGCATCTTCTGCTTAGGAGCTACAGATTTGAATGAGGACTGCTCAATATGTATGGCCTTTGGCTAGCGAGACATTATTGAGCACCAGAATAAATTAGTATTGAAGGGTCTTTTCCTTGCATCTGCAGAATATTACTCTAAATCTGCTTCTGGAGCCTCACCTTCTCATAAGAAACCATCAAGTTAGGAGAGAAGAGTGATAAGTCCAAGGAAAATGGGAAAGAAACAAGGAAGCAATCCCCTGAACATTGTCCTTCTTTAGCTGTGGCCACCAAAAGACCAAAATTGTCAGATCCTACCACGCCTTTGCATATTTACTTGAGTAGATCATAGTATCATAGGATGTTACTAGGCTAATGGCCCTAGGGCCCTTACAAACCTAGCCATGTACAACCCCTGTTCCCAAGAATATCAAGGTATTAAGTGGAACTAAGCAGCTACTGCCCCTGCCAAGAGGGACACAGGTGAAACTCCCGGTGTGAATTTGTGGATGTTCTTCGTGTTTCACCGTTGCAGTCATCACACTTAGGTTTTTGGGTTATCTGGCTGCAGGTAGCCCTCAGTCGGCCTGAATACCAGAGTCTTGGGATTTCTGCATCGGATGCTGTCGCTTCTTCCATGACGTCAGGGGTATAAAACATGCAGCCAACGCCATTACATCAGTTTTCCTTGCCATGCAGTGTCCAAAGCAGAAGCAGTTCGCAAGTGCCGATCGGCCACCTCATGAAATTTTTGTTTTGTGAGTTTCAGACCTGAAGTCTTTTAAAAGATAAGTACCCCGTTGGGGATCCTTTTTTTGTGCTCTAACCGATGTCATAAAAAGTTAATAATTGTTTTGCCTGTGAAAAGCAAATACCTCACAGAGATTTTCATTCTTACTGCGTCACCTGTTTAGGCATAGACCACAACATTCCTTGCTGTCAGTTTTGTGCCTTGCTCAACGCCCGAACTATTTGTTGTTGGGCTATTTTTGATGCTAAATTCTTTCACTCTTGTTCTTCGTATTCCGAAATGGTTTCGATAAGCAAGAGGGACACAGGTGAAACTCCTGGGGTGAATTTGTATTTTCCCATACAGATTACGCTTAAATAGGGTCAGTGAGGAGCTGTGCTTCACCTGAATTGGAAGTTTATTCCAGTGGAGAGGAAACCTCTATGAGACATAACAGTCTGCAGAACTCTGCCCTTACTGGAGACTAGGGTTTTGCCAGGGCCAGTCTCCCCCAGTCTGCTTTTTTCCTTTTCTGCTAGAGAGATCTGTTCAAAATGTAACTAGGCCACCTTCATCATCTTCTTCCTTGGGATGCATTAAGTCTACCAGGAGCTTAACAGAGGCTAACATGGATATAATGATGAGGATGTTCCTTAAGACCCAAATTCAGCAGGGGATTCTCCTAGCTTCATCTCCCATTGGACTCATGAGCTTTGGACCTTCCCCATCTGGCTGCTTTTATCTTGATGCGACCCTCTGCTTCAGGGATTCAGGACCTGAGATGTCATTAAGAGTCATCCATGTCAGATCTGAGAATGTGGTGATCTCTGACTTTTGCTTCTGCTCTGATCCCACTGTCTCTGATCATTTTAGAGCCAAATAGTTCCCAGATGCAAAGCTTCAGTGTCAGATCCGTAAGGGGTCAACTTCAAAGTTGTCACAGCAGTCAGTTCCTCTCGAAGCCTTGGCACTAGGTAGCTCAGCTCTGGCTTCCATCTCTGTGCAGGGTCGGGGAGGTCCTATCGATCATTTTAGTTTGTTTGCCTCAGTGCCTGCCAGATTGGTCCTGGGTTCTCTCTGTGCTTCTGCTTTTGAGGCAGTAAAGTGAGCTCTCTCCTGTGTTGGTGAATGGAATTCTCTTCCCCTTTTGGGTCCTCCCACTGACAATGAATATCCTGGGTCCTGTGCCTTCACACACTTTCCCATCAGGACAGCCGGTTTCTAATAGCCTCAAGGCTGTCCGTACTCAGGGTACCCTTTAGTCTTCTGAGTCCTCTCTTGAACATCCCCCTCATTTTCACCCCTTAGAAATGTACTTGTAAGAAGAGAGACACAGATCTGCCCTAGGAGTCAATCTGAGAAGACACTGATTTTGATGAAGGGGAGGGTTCCACCAGATTTCCATTTGAGAATATCTAATTCGGGGAGATCCTTGAACTTTTGAGACAGAAAGGAGGTTGGTCTTCCAAAGTCCCTTCCCAGGAGGAATCTGTGTTCTTAGAGGCTTTTAGAAATAGCTCTGCTACTTACTGGGTGGTTCCCCCAGATGGTGGACCTCATTCTTGACAGGCATGGAAGGGTCTGGATGTTATTTAAGTATTTATTTTACATTTGTTTACCGAGATAGTCCATCTGGGTTAAGAGCCCATTCTCAGCAGAGGCCCAAGGAGAAAGCTCCAAAAAAAACAAAATAATATAGTAACGGACTTAATAAGTCAAAAAGTAATGACAATCTATACTAATTGCACTATATGGTTACATAGTATTTAAACAAACACACAGTTAAATCATATAACAAGTCATCTAATATTAGTCATATAACAAGTCATATAATATTAATGCAAACAGAAAGAGAAGTAAGATAGGTATATAGTTGCTGCAGAACAATGTATTTATATTTTATAGTAACTCCAAATTTTAGAGAAAAAAGATGCTCATTCAGCAGAGAAAGTCTCAGATGTAAAGTGGCCAGGGGAAGAGGAGAAATTAGTAAGAGATTTGAGTTTGGAGAAGAGTAGAAAAAGTTATCCAGGGGTGATACAGGAACAGAGCCATTTATTTAGATGTTCTTTAAGAAGGAGTTTTAATTTTGAGGTAGTAGGGTATTTAGTATATGTTGGGGAATACAGTTCCATATTTTAGTGATATGGTTTGCGAATAAGGAGTCTCCAAAAGAGTTGTTGGATTTCATGACTTTTAGAAGTATTTTATTGGATGAGCAAGAGGGTATGGGCAGTATTATAAGACTGAACTATGTTCCATAGAGCTAGACAGGCATTGGGTTGATTTAAAATGTTGTGAGCAATTTTGAGTTGATTAAGTGATAGAAGGTTGGGTAGCTCAAGCAAGTGCAGCTGTTTCTGGGCTTCACAGTGATGAGTTATAGTTTGGAGGCCGGCAGCAAAACAAGCTATTTTACGGTAGCAAACCTCAAGTTTGGACAATTCAGATTTTCTAAGATTAGTAAATATGGGGGAAGCATACAAAAGTGTGGAAAGAAGATGTGTTCTGGCAATGGCTTCTCTAGTAGAAGGGGTGAGGAATGTTCTTGACGTGACCTGTACAGGTACCCAAGCTTAATATGAATCTTTTTTTATGGGAAGGGCAATATGCTTGTCATATTTTAGGGAGGAATCTATTGTGATACAAAGTAACTTTGTACAGTCTACTGGTTCGGTGACAGTGCTGTTGGAGGAGAGTATGTTATGGAACCAGTGCCCAAAAAAAATGACAAGTGCTTTGTAACTCCTAAGGATCACTCCCACTGGAACAAGGGCCCTGCAGTGGACACTGTGATAGTTGCAGCAGCCACTAAGAGCTCATTTGTCCAGTCCCCTAACAGAGAATCTAAGGCTTTGGATACATTTGGGAAGTGAATTTATGCTTCAGCTACCTTCATCCTGAGGTCACTGAACTACTTGGCACTAGGTTTCAGAAAGATTTGACTAAGGTGCTCTCCATATCTCTCTGTCTCTTTCTCTCAGGGTCCGTGTCTATAGAGGACAGGAAATCATGGACTCGCAACTATCCATCCTACAGTCCCTATTAAATGCCTTCATGTGTCTATCTTCAGTGCTACGGAAGGTGTTTTGAGAGTCATGGGTTCTGACATGACTGTAAGGAGACATGCCTGGATGCACTTGTGTGATTTTGCGGAACCTGTTAAGACGTCCTTTATAAATGCCCCTTCAACGGGTCGAGACTGTTCTGACCCAAGGTCAAAGACACAATTTCAAGAAGTGAACAGGATGGGAAAACTCTGTGTGTTATAGTCTTATGGTTATCTACCCCCAGAGGACCTTTTCTAAAAACCAGAAAGGGGGTAAGAAACTGTGGTTCAGGAAATCGCAAGGGTTTTCTTAAGACACTTCTGGAGATGGTCCCCCTCCCCCGAGACAAGAGGGTTGAATGCTGATCTTTTACTCGCACGGTAGAGGTGGCCTGAGGAGCCAAGGCTTCAGTGGTCCACTCTCTGAGCAGCCTTATTAGTGCTCCTGAATGGTTGCCCAACTGCTGTGCTCTGGAGACAATTGGGTGTGTATCTGTGCACCCCGAAGCTTGAACCTCCATCAACACATATATTTGGGTGCCGACAATTATTACCAGAGGCTACTACATTCCCCTTCTTTGTCTTCCTCCTTCAAAAAGGAAACTCCAACATTCCACCCTCCCAGAGAGAAGCAGTGGCTATGAAAGTAAAGAAAACTGCTAAACAAGCAAATCATGCAGGAGGTCCCACAAGAACAGCAAGGATTCTGAACCTACTCAAGGTTCTGTTCGGTGCAGAAAAATAATTCTCATGCCAATTTTGGACCTCAGTCATCTAAACCAGTATGTCAAACACATGAAGTTATGGATAGTCATAGTGTAGTCTGTTCTCCCGTTGTTGAGGATTTATGATTGGATTTGTTAGATAGATCTTCAACTACAGTGATGTAGTACAGATCTGCCACATCAAAATGGACATGTGCTCCCGGAAGTATCTTCGCTTCTGGCTGGAGACCAGTCACTGTCAATTCAGAGCGCTGCCTTTTGGCCTCACTATGGCCCCCTGGGTGTTCACCAAATGTGTGGCAGTGGTCGCAGCTCATTTCAGACTGCGAGAGTTCCGGGTGTTCCCATACCTAGACGAATGGCTCCTCACTGCTCCTGCCAGGCCTTTACTAATCTCGGCCAGAAATTATCTGCTCCAACTCTACTCCAGTTTGGGAATCACAGTGAACCAGGACAAGTCACAGTTTTCTCCAATGCAGACATTAAAGTTCATAGGGGCCCACATAGATACAGCCACTCAGATAGCGAGATTAGTAGACAACCAAATTATCTTCTCAAAGCAGTCTGACCCTACAGCTGCTTTCCTTCCAAGTTCTCCAACTAGTAGGTCAGTGGCTTCTTCCATTACCTTAATCCCCTTGACAATATATTACTTGAGGATTTTTCAGTGGACACTGGCAGTTCAGTGATGCATAAGACATCAACCTGTGAGTTTTTGGATTCATTTAACCAACATTTGCAAGACTGACATAGAGTGGTGGATTTAGTCTCCAGTGGTGTCTCTGGGATTCCCATTTACCCCTCCTAAAGCCACAGTGACTACAGATGTTTCCTGTTTGGAGAGGGGGGCATTACATTGGCAGAATGGTCCAAGGCATGTTGTTGCCAACCAAGACCAATCTTCACATCAGTATCTTAGAAATGGTGGCAGTCCTCGTAGCATTGCAGGCTTTTCAGTATGTCCTTACTGTACAGATGATTTTGAGACAGACATGTCAGCAGCCTGGTACATCAACAAACACGGGGGGCACACTCATACCATTTGTGTTGAGAAGCAATGAGAGTGTGGCAGTGGGGGATTTCTTCCTTTCGTGTTTTGATTGCAACGCACATACTAGGGAAGTCCAGTGTAGTAGTGGACAGGTTGAGCAGATCTGTTCTTCTGCCTCATGAGTGGTGCCTCATTTCATCAGTAGAGAATCAAATATTCTGTCATTGGGATCAACCATGTTGTGATCTTTTTTGCCTCTCCCATTAACACCAAATGCTGCAGGTTCTTTGCTGTAATTCCCCTGGAGGAGGTGTCAAAAAGGGATACTCTTGACACATTATTGGCTTTGTGAACTTCTCCATGCCATCTATCCTCCCCCACTGATTCCCATATCCCTACTGAAGGCATTGCAGAGGAAGATCAAGATGATCCTCATTGCTCCTCTGTGGTGTCATCAGGTGTAGTTTCCTCATTGCCCCTCTCAGGCTGCATCAGGTCTGGTTTCCCTTACTTTGGCCTCATTTGGTTCACTTACCTTGGGTGCTAGATTCCAATCTAGACCTTCTGTCTCACCCTTCTGTAATGCCTCATCAAGACATTCAAACCCTCAAGCTTGACTGCATGTTTTCTCTACTGCCTATGGTGGCATGTCAGCCCAGTCTCTCTTCCCAAGTGATTCAAATTCTGACTTACTCCTCAGAGACCATCCACCAGAAAAATTTATAAAAGTAAGTGGACAATATTCTGTTTGATTTTTACAGAGAAATTTGGATCTTTCTTTCACCCCTTCTTCCAGCAGTATTGGGTTTCCTAGCATCCATATTTCAAGAATGGTCTAGATATTCTGCTGTTAAAGTTCATTTAGCTGTCTTTTCAAAGTTTCACATTGGACAGAATCCTGATAACCTGGCTTTCCTCAATTTATGTAAAGCTTTTCTAAGGGGTACTTTCCTTCTCAGACCCTGTCTTAAAGATCCTTCTCCCCATGGGATGTGACCATTTTATTCCAAGCTTTAACTCCACTGTACTTTAAACCCTTGCTAAGGTAGATATTACATTTTTAATGCAGAAGTCACTGCTTTTAGTTGCTGTTACTTCATCTAGAAGAGTGTCAGAACTACGCAGTGTCTTGCAAACTTCCATACTTTTATCTTTCACAGCGTTATGGTATTGTTATGCACTTATCCTTTCTTTCTACTTAAATTGGCTGTGGAGATCTCTCTTAATCAGAGCATCAATTTTCCAAGTCCTCTTTCTAGGATTTTCAAATAAAGGAGAGTGTATGTGCCATTTCTTGGACTCGCATAGTTGCACGTCTAACATCACCAAACCAAACTCTTCAGGAAGACAGATCAGCTTTTTGTCTCTCTCTCTCTAAAGTTTAAATGGGTAAAGTTGTTACACAGGTATCTCTAGTGAGATGGTTGGCTGTCTGCATGTCTGTCAGTTATATAAAGATAACGGTTTGTCATTACCTACACCACCAAGGGCTCTTTCAATTAGATCAGTCACTGATTCCATGGTCTACTTTTCTAGAGGCACAACTGATGATATATGTGCTGCTGACACATGGTCAAATGTTCACACTTTCTTCACTCATTATAAATTGCACTTATTTTGCAGGAATAGGCTGGCATAGAGCGGCATTTGGTTTCATCTTCCTCAGGAATATCCTTCCTTGAGACCACCATAGGGACCAAGTAGCTGGCGACTCTGTCCTATCTCTTGAGGAACAAACAGAAAAGACAACATTCGATATGAAAGTTATGTACTCACCATAACGATAGAACTGTATTGTTTGTTTTGCCCTTTCTCAACGGGGACTCTGTCCTATCTGTTGAGGAACAGACAGAAAAGACAACATTCGATATGAAAGTTATGTATTTACCATAATGCTAGAACTGTATTGTCTGTTTTTGCCCTTACTCAACTTCCCTACCTCCTTCCTCCATCCATTTATCGGAAGTGTTTACATTATGGACTCCCTGGTACGATGCTGTGGTCTGCCTCCTGAGCTATGTTTTATCCTGTATTAGCTCTATAGCCAATTGGCTTCTATTCTTCAATTTTACCGAGCTTTGTATGCATTGTCATTATTGTAATTATTATGTTATGGAATCACAGGTAAATTCGATCTCAGATAATGTTGCTTCTAGGAAAGGATTATTGGTAAAGGAAGGTACCTGAGCTGTGGATCCTAAAGTCTGAAGTAGCCGGAGTTGGATCCAAAGTCATATCTGAATACTTATCCATTGATGAAGGACAGAAACAGCCAATACACATCTGTCGTTTTCATTATGGTAAGTACATAACATTTATTTACCTGTTAATCATCTGTGATCTCTAGGGCCAGTTCAGATTATTTATTTATTTATATTTGTTGACTGGGAGTGTCCGACTGGACGTAGGTACATTTTCAGCGGAGGCCCGGGGAGAAAAGAGCTCCACAGTTAAAATAAACAGACAGAAGTTACATTGGATTACATAGCGATTAAAAATTTACATAGCAATTACTTACAGCATATTTACAGATGAAGAACATAGTACATCAGTAAACAACTAGAATCGTTATCTGTGAAGTACATAACAGACATTAACATATGTTACAGTAAGACGTTCTTGCTGTATAATAAGTACTAGACTTATGAGCATCTGAGCTTGCTATAATCAAGGTAGTTAGTGGCGTGGAAAGAAAGGTAGTAGTTGGATGGGGTGGGTATTATTAGAGTGGGAGTTGCAAGGGCATAGCCAGCATGTTTTTAGGTGCGCTTTTAGTAAAGTTTTGAAGTGGGTGCATGATGGTACGGAGGTAATTGTGGGTGGGAGGGAGTTCCATAATTTGGCCATGATGCAAGAGAATAGTGCTTCACCAGCAGAGATATTGGCTTTAGTGATCTGCAAGTGATTTTTGTTGCTGGATCTTAGTGGTCTGGTGGTGCGATAGGGTTGGAGTAGATTCTGGAGGGATGGAACATTTAGTGGATGGTTTACTAGTTTGTGGGCGAGTGAGAGTTGATACCATTGAAGGAGGTGAGGTAGTTCAAGCCATCCCAGTTCAGCAAGTGAGAGACAGTGGTGACTATGGTAGGATGCCCCTGTGGCGAATTTGACGATTTTGTTGTAGCAGGTCTCTAGCTTGTTTAGATCGCATTGCCTTAGGTTGGTATATATTGGAGAGGCATAAAGTAGGGTGGAGATAAGGTGGGAATTTTCTATTGAAATCTTTGCTGCTTTGGTGAGAAGTTGCTTATTTCTGTATAACGCTCTTAGTTTATTGTCTATTTCCACTCCTAGTAATTTGGTGTGTTCAGTTGGGTATATAGTGGTGTTATCTTTTGCTGTGATGTTAAAGTGAGAGCTGTTTTGAGTATGTTTAGTGGGTTGGAAGAGGAGTAGTTTAGTTTTGTTTGGGTTGAATATTAATTGGGCATCGGATAACCAAGTTTCAACAGAGGAAAAGGCTTTGTGTGTGACTTTTTGCAGTTTGGTTAGGGACTGGGCTGAGCAGATGATGGTTGAGTCATCTGCATATTGTATGAGTGTGCCATGTTTGGTGGCAGAGGCTAGATTATTGGTGAAAACAGAGAAGAGCAGGGGTCCAAGGATGGATCCTTGGGGAACCCCTGTGGAGTCAGGTAGTTGGGGAGATGTGTCATTCTGCCATACAACAGATTGTTGGCGGTCAGACAGGTAACTCTGAAACCAGTTGGCGACTGATTGTGAGAAGAGATAGGTTATTGAGGACAGAGATAAGTTGTTTGTGTGGGACCATGTCAAATGCTTTAGATAGGTCTAGGAAAGTAGTAGAGGAGAGATAGCCATTGTTTTTATGCTAAAGGATAGTGTTAGTAAAGGAGAGTAAGGCAGTGGTGGTGCTATGGTTTGGTCAGAAACCATGCTGAGTATTGGAAAGGAGGTTGTTAGTAAGGAGGTAGTCTGAGACCTGAGAGTGTATTCATCTCTCTAGTATTTTGGAGAGTGGAGAGAGAATAGCTATGGGGCGGTTATTGGTTAGTTCTGTGGAGGGGAATTATATGTGATACTTTCCACAGTGTGGGAACGTAACTTTCTGACAGAGATCGGTTAATCAAGATGGATACTGGGTAGGCCAGAGCATCAGCTGTGATTTATAGGTATTCACTTGGGAGGTTGTCTGCTGCTAATTTGGTGGTCTTAAGTTTAGTTAAGAGTTTCTTTGTGTTGGAGGTAGGTACAGGAGAAAAAGAGAAGGCAGTGGGGAGATTACTAGTTGAAGGTGTGGGTTGGAGGGGAGGGGGGTTGTGTTGTTTAGCTAGTGATAGTATGGTTTGTGTGAAGTGTGTGTTGAATGAAGTAGCAATATTTTCTAAGGAGTGAGGGATGTTAGGAGGAAGGGTACTGACTTTACCTGGGTGGAGGATGGAGTTTATGGAGGACCAGAATAGTTTGGTGCTGTGTTGGGAGGAGTCTAGGGCAGACTGGTAGTATTGGAATTTGTCCTGTTTTATTAGCTTTTTGACTCTATTGCGTAGTTCTAGGAATTTCTGTCTAGTTGAGGGGGTTTTGCGCCAGTGCTCCTAGGCTTTATCCCTGTTTTTCATTTCTGACTTAGTGGTTTTCTGTAGCCATAAGGAGGGTTGTGCTTTGATTCTGGAAAGTCTTATGGGGGCGTGGTAATTAAGGATGCTCAGGAAGGTAGTATTAAAAAATTCAACTGCGTCATCAAGACTGAGGTAGTTTAGAGGATGCCAGTTACATTCTTTGAGGGATGAGATGAATGTGAGTGGGTTAAAGTTTACCTTTTTACGTATTTGACGGTAGATGATAGGTTTAGCTTGGTATAGGTATTTTTTGAGTAGGAATGTTGGGGAGTGATCACTGAGGCTATCTGATAAGCAGCCTGTTATATATGACTGGGGGCTCTTACTGACTAGTGTCCAATCTAGGGATTATCGCAGACCTCGCCACAGTAATGTAGTACCGATCTTACTTTCTGTTCAGGCTGACTGTGGTAGCTTTGCAGATATCAACTCAACACAGTTTATAACCCTCTGAGGTTATATTTTTGTATTCCATCAGAACAGAACGTTGTGGCAGACAAGCTATACAGAACCAGGACAGACCATTGAGAATGGAAATTGACTTGGGGGTCTTCAGGAATTGTTCCAGTTGTGGGAATCTCCAAAAGTAGATGTGTTTGGCTCCTTTCAAAGTAGTCAACTGAAGAAATTCTGCTCGGAGATTTCTTGCAAACAGGCCTAGAGAGCAGATGCCTTTTGATTCCATTTGGCAGGAATGTTTCTCTCTGCATTTTCACCCTTTCCACTAGTTTCCTTGTTCATTCTGAAAATTCAGAAGGATTCTCCAAAAGTTACTTCCTCCTGGCCCAGGCAGCAGCGGATGTTCCTCATTATGATCAGTATTGCAGTAGCCCAAGCTATATTGTGCATAGGAAATAACATCCGGCCAGTTTACAAAGCTTCAGGGCACCTTCCACATACCCGAACTGTTAGCCCAAGCTAAGCTCAGTAAAGTCATGTTTGGGCTCCAAGCCCTTCAGAGCTTTCCTGCCAAGAAGAACACTACTCTGTGGGCTTTCAAGGATTGATGGTCTGCTAACTCTGCTCCATTGCTAGGCAGATAAGTTCCCTGTGGGAGAAAAGCTTCCCCTTGACTTTTTTCTTGAAGAAAACTTACCTTTTCTGAAAAATAAGTTATTTTAAGCTAGGAAAAAGTGATGATCATCATTCCACAGTCTCGGTGACATTTTGGCTTATCTGCTAAGGTAACCCAGTACTAGCTTTCAAATGCGTAGGCTACCCTCCTTCTTGCTTCCTGAGGCAGCCAATTTGCTGTGGATGTTCCAAAAGGGAAGGTTGCAGCTGTCACAGAAACTGAGTGTTCATTGTTTTTTTTGTCATTCAAAGAAGAAAGTCCTCCAACTCTTCAGAGTAACCAATTCGTATTTTTCCAGCTTACTGCTCAGATAAGCCTTACTTGTGGATCTCATAACTCTTGTTTTATTTTTACAGTTGTTCTGTTTCTGATTTATGCTTAAAAACTATATACTTTAAAATGTTTTGTTTTTGTGAGGTTTACAGTAATTCCTGTGGAAATTTCTCCTTGTAGCAGTATTAATTTGGGTTCTGTCTTTGACGGATGCTTCTTTTTGGGTCTATATTATATTGTCGAAATGGCATTACAGCGAATGCCGCTTCGACGACAAATATAGAGCGAAACCCTAGGTCACCGATTTTTTTCCTAGGGAAAAAAATTGGTAGACCATCAAGACACAACATACCAGTAAAAACATTTAAAAGTGGGGGGCTTCACCCCTCTTAACTAAATATACCAACTCCTATATCACACTACAGTGGGGTAAAGGGCAATGTCATGGCTCAGGCCAAGCAATTTTTTCCCTAGGAAAGAAATCGCTGACCTGAGCTTTCACTGTTTTGGGATTTCGCTCTATATTTGTCATTGAAATGGCATTAGCTGTAATGCCGTTTCGACGGTGTAATATAGACCCCTTCATTTTACTGTTTCTGAAAAAAAAACTTTCAGTATTTCTCTCAGAAGTGCTGTGTATCTGTGTGTTGTTAGATACTTGGGACTTTCTCATCCACTTATACTGTTCTTACTCTGCTTTATTTTGATTGTTTGACAGGGAAATTTTGCAGTACTACTTTTATTTTTTTTTTTCCAGCATTTATTTATTATTTACTATATGCATAACTCTGCTGTGTGTGTTTTGTGCACTGAAATGTCGGAACTGACAACAGCGAATGCTGTATTGCACTTGCTGTTGTCAGTTCCGACATTTTCTCTTTCGAGTTAATGAGTCAGTGACAGCCAGATTCCATATTTTGTCAATCGCACGAACTGCGATCGACAAAATGATAGTAAACCCATTTCACTTATGCCTTGTATTTTTTTAGTGTGGAACCTCTGTGGACGTTCCAGTTGTTGGATATGCCTGGGATATGCCTGGTTAGGTACATACCAAAGGAGGCATTGTACTCAATGATAGGTCTGGTGAATGGCTAATACAGTGGAGCAATGACTTCCTTGGACCTAGATACCATAACTTTGTTTATACTTTGCGCATCATATAATGATTTCCTCACAACTGTTAGACAAGTGATGGTCAAAGGCTAGATTACTGTCTGTGTGTGTCCATAAGTCCCTGACTACTGGGTCAGCTCTAAGGGGTGTTTTGTCAATATGGTAGTTATCAGGGGTGGATGACTTCCCGAAGGATACTGTCATGCATTTCTTGGCATTTAATTTTAGTCCATGGCTCTAACACCAGTTGTTTGTCTTTGTCAGCCCTTCATGGATAACATTTGTGTCCGTGTGAGATTTAATGACAGCTCCTAATTTGCAATCATCTGCAAATTGAGTCAGCCAGAGACCATTGACATTGGGCTTGGCTTCAGAGAATTAAGTGTCAAAAAGAAGAGGTCCAAAGACTGATCACTGAGGGACTCTACTTGTGACTGGCCTCTTTGTAGAGGTGGACTCCCAAGTTCTAACATCCCAGGTCCTGTCTGTGAGCCATTTGGCTATCTACCAGGTGACATAAGAGTTTGTACCTAACCTCTTGAGTTTGTCAGCAATTCCTGAGTGGAGTATTGTGTCAAATGCCTTGGTCAGGTCATGGTAGGCAATGTGTGAACCATTTTTCCCTCATCCGTTGGTTTTGTGACCTTCTTAAAAAAGTCCACTAGGTTGAGTAGGCGTGACCTGCCCTTGACAAAACCAAACTGGGTTGGGTCCAGTGTCTGGAGGTTTACTATATCATTACTGATCATTTCCATAATAATTGTTTCCATGGGTTTGCATATAAGACTAGTGAGACTCATACGTTTGTAGTTTCCAGGGCCAGTAGATGGCCTGCCTTTGTGCAGCGGGATGAATATTGCTGTTCTCCATTCATGAGGCACGAATCCTGTTTGGTGGCTACATTTAAATAGCAGTTACAGAGGGGCCTGAT
This sequence comes from Protopterus annectens, assembly GCF_019279795.1. Taxonomy (NCBI): domain Eukaryota; kingdom Metazoa; phylum Chordata; order Ceratodontiformes; family Protopteridae; genus Protopterus; species Protopterus annectens. Next base: position 248,551,576 of record NC_056729.1, on the reverse strand, counting down.
AGGTCATGTTTCATGCTATTTAGAAGGACCTGTTCCCTAGTGGTAGTGGCGGGTGTCATATTTGATGGTATTTTCCTGAGAGAAGGTTGAAGGGGAAAGAGGGGTAAAGTGGGAGTTGAATTTATCGGCCAGTAGGTTTGCTATATCTTCTGGCTCAGTATATGTGGTTCCATTTACAATGAGCTCTGCGCACAGTTGTGTATTGCCTTTGAGGTTGCGCACATAGCTACAGAATGCCTTGTGGTTGTCCTTGGCCTGGGAGGCAAAATCTACCTCAGATTTGGCTTTGACAGGCTTTATTTGTCCTCTGAGTTGTTTGATCTGATGTTGTCCTTTTCATTCTTTTTCACCAGTGGGTCTTGGACCCAATCCATGGATCTGACTCAGCCACATCTTCCAGACTTTGGATCCTAATCTCAAGCTCCTCCCTCTTTCCATAATGCAGTGCACTAACCCTATCTTCTCAGATCTCGTTTGCCGCCATCCTGGCAAGATGGAAGATTCCAAAATCTCAAGCTGTAAGGGAATTTATTTGTTAACTTTTCATGTTTATTGCATTCACATCTACTTTTTCTTTTCTTCCTCCCTTGATTATGCTTGTATTTATGTATTTTCATATTTTTATATTTTAATATTGTTATTTTACAATTAGCTTTCCACATGTTCTTGATAGTCCTAGGTTCTTTCAGTGAGTACTGTCCTTAGTGTTATTCATTTTGGACTTTTCCCGTTCCTGACTCTTAACTTGCCTTGAGTTGGAGAAAGGATTTTTAGACTGTTGCTTCCGTTGCTGAAAGGTGTGTGAATCATGGCCTCTCTCTGTTGTGTTTGTTGGGCTTCTGGCTTTATTTCTGTCTCGGTCCATTGATCCTGTCTGTTGTTAGTTGGCACAGCTTTGTCCATGGTGCGGGAATGGCTGTACTTCTTCGGGGAGAGCTTCTCACATTCTGTGCTGACTTTGGTTCTCCTTGTTTTGTCTCTTGTTTCCCTTTTCAGTGCACCTCTTATTTGCTTCATGAAATGTGTGGTGTGCCACTCAGGATAGAAGCCATTCTGACAGTCCTTTGAGTTTTCAGCTTCGTATCCCTCAGATAAGTGCTCTGTTGAGAGCTACTCTGTAATCATTCTCTCTTTGCTAAGATGTTAAGGACTGGGTAGAAATTATCTTTCTGTCCGTGACTTGATCTAACTTTTCTCGATCAATGGCTTACAGTCTCACACTGATGATATTGAGTGTTGTTATATTTAACATGCTTTTACCTTTCAGTTTTTTTTATTTCAGAGCAGGGGTGGATGTTCTTCATCTCACATTGCTGCAGTCCTTATACTTGGGGGTAGTCCGCTGTCCTCGGTCGGCCCGAATATCAAAGTATAAGGCTGACGTCGGTCAAGGTGCATTTGACTGACATCAGGACGTCAGGGTACAAATGCGCATGACCGACGTCATATCCTCAGTCTTTTTTGCCGCATGGTCCGATGCAGAAGCAGCATTGCAAGTGCCGGTTGGCGTTCTGAGATTTTTCGATTTCGAAGTTTCAGACCGAGTTCAAAGTTGGCTAAGTACCCGTTGGGAATATTTTAGTTTTTCTTGCCTCAGTGATTTACCGGATGTCAGAAAAAGTCAATAATTGCATTTCTTGTGGGAAACAGATACCGATAGAGATTATCATACTTTGTGTATTCCTTGCTTAGGGCCTGAGCACGACGTTGTTGGCTGTCGCTCTTGTGCTAGATTTAATAAACGCACTATAAAGAGAAGGTTGGATTGTGCAAGGTTAGTCTTTGGGAAGCGGTGCAATTATAAAATGCCGTCGGATGCTCCGACGCCCGCTTCTTCGAAGAAGCGCCAGGACAAACCAGTTAAGCCTACGCTAGAAGAACCGTCTGTACCGGACGCCGGTTCTTTAGAGGTGTCGGTGGAGCCGGTGGCTCCACCGGAGGTTTCTTTGTGTTTCCAGGGTGAGACTTTATTATTGCAAGATGTGGCCTCTCAGGAGGCAAGTCAGGCTGAGGGGGCTTCTCAGGTTACTATACTCCCCTCCCTTCCTAGGGTGGCTAGGCCCTCTCCTTCTGTTTCTAAGGCTTCTCCCAGGGGCAGGTCAGGTTTAGCTTCAGTTGGTGTTACCCCTAGCTCTTCAGGAACTGTACCCAAGAAGCATATGCTTAAAATGGCAGAAGATTTGATTACTTTGATTAGGGGTTCTATGCCCCCTCCTGATAAGAGACCTAGGTTGGAGCCTGAGCTGGGGGGTTTTGAGCAGGCTTCAGATGTTTCAGAGTCTTCGGCTGAAGACTTGCAGGAGTACTCTCCTTATTCTGATTCTGATGTGGATGATTCTACTCCTTCTGCTTCTCCTCCTGAGGATTTTTCTTTTTCAGAAACTCTTCATTCCATGAGGGAGCATTTTAAGTGGGAAGGTCAAGACTTCTCTGATTCCAGGAAAAGGCTTAGGGAATTTTTTTTTTACCCCAGCATAGGCCTTTGGCTATACCTCCTGTTTTGGATGTAGTGGAAGATGTTTTTTCAGAGGCTTCTCTTAATCCTGATTCTTTGCCTCCTGCTCCTGTTAAGCCGGATAGGTATTACAGGGTGCCTGAAGCTCATAAGTATCTTTTTAAGAGTCCTAGGGCGGACCCAGAAACTGTTAGCCAGGGGCCTAAAGGTGTTAAGGCTTCTGTTGTAAAGAATCCGGTTCCTGCAGACAAAGAGGCTAGGGCCTTGGATAGATGGGGAAAGAAAGTTTATACTTCTTCCACTCTTGCTATGAGGGCTTTGAATTGCCAGTTTCACATGTTGAAATACCAAAACTATCTCCTTTCACAATTAAAGGCTAAGGTTGATGCTCTGGCAGTAGGTATTGATTGTAAAGAGTTGCAAGATTTAGTACATGTTTCTGAACAGGTGGGTAAGCATTCTTTGCAATGTGGTTTTGATGCTATACAGGCCTCGTCTAGGGTGGCTGCCACTGGGTCAGTTCTTCGCAGGCACGCCTGGCTGAGGGATCAGAATTTATCTGACCATGTTAAGACAAGGATTTTGGATGCTCCTTTACAGTCTGATGTGTTGTTTGGTACACCTGTGGAGTCAGTTTTGAAGAAAATGGAAGATAAGGCTAAGTCTATGCAGACTGTTAAAGATTTTTTACAAGTCCAGCCTCCGAAGTTTAGTAGAAATTGGCCTGCTAAGGGGTGGACGTACCCTTCTTATGATTCACAGTCTAGGGGTAGATCTAGACGTGGTAGGGGCAGAGCTCAGAGCTCCTTCAGACCTAGAACAGGGAGTTCTCCTGCACTATCTTCAGGTGAGGACAGGGGCCAGTCCTTTCGTAAACAGGCCCAATGACCTACCTTTTCAGCTGCCAGATCCTTCTTGCCTGGCAGCACCTTTGGGAGGAAGGTTGGCACTCTTCAAGGAAAATTGGAGTTTGATTACCCAAGACAGATGGGTATTGGATATCATACACCAAGGTTACAGGTTTTATTTCCATACCTTGCCTCCTTTCAAAGGCATGCCGGACGTTCCACCTCAGCAAAGACTAGAGGCTCACAAACAAATTTCTCTGCTGCTCCAAATAGGGGCCATACAGCCGGTTCCTCTGCCAGAAGTGGGCCTAGGATTTTATTCTCGCCTGTTCCTAGTACCAAAGAAGGGGAACACGTGGAGACCAATTTTGGATTTATCTATCCTCAACACTTATCTGGACATTCCCAAGTTCAAAATGTTGACGTTACAACAGCTTTTACCTCTGCTGGGCAAAGATCACTGGATGGTGACTCTGGATCTCAAGGAGGCTTACCTTCATGTTCCTATCAGGCTAAGGTGCAGGAAGTATCTGCGTTTTCGGGCTGGGACTTCTCATTATCAGTTCTCTGCATTGCCCTTTGGCTTATCTACTGCGCCCAGAGTGTTCACGAAGGTTCTGGCTCCAGTGATAGCTTTCTTCAGGCTAAGAGGAATACAAATCTATCCTTATTTGGACGATTGCCTGATTCTGGCCCAAGGAAAGGACGAACTTCTTCATCATTTGCAATATGTGATAGCAGTGCTAAGATGCCTGGGGTATTCTGTGAACGAAATAAAGTCCAGTCTAGTACCCTCTCAGGACATGTGCTTTCTGGGTGTGAGACTGAATACAGCATCCCAGATGGCCTTTTTGACCCCGGACAAACAAAAGAATCTTTCTCTCTACTTCCATCAATTGTCTCATCAGTCCAGGCTGACTGCAAGGACAGTCCTTCAAGCCTTGGGGTTCATGGCATCTTGTATTCTGGTGCTTCCCAATGCCAAACTGCATATGAGGAAGCTACAATGGTATCTCAAAAATGTATGGACACAGCACTGCCAAGATATGGACACTGTCATTCAGATAATACCTTGCATTCAAAAGGAATCTTTGTGGTGGGCTCAGGAATGTCACCTAAACAAGGGACTCTCTGTGACCCGGCCAGAGGCGAGTCAGATTCTAACGACAGATGCCTCAGACAAAGCTTGGGGAGCTCATCTAAATGGAAAGTGGGTACAAGACACGTGGCCTGCCAGACTTCAACATCTACATATCAACTTGAAGGAGATGTTAGCAGTCCAATTTGCATTAATAGCTTTCAAAGATTTACTTCTTCCAGGGCAGGTGTTGATTCTAACAGACAACACAACTGTCATGTGGTACATCAACAAGCAAGGGGGAACACATTCTTATCCTCTATGCAGACAAGCAATGATTTTGTGGGACACTGCTCTCAGTTTACAGCTAAATCTTCAGGCAAGGTTTCTGCCGGGAGCACAGAACTCCTTAGCAGATGTGTTGAGCAGGCAAATTATGGATCCCCACGAGTGGAAATTGGATCCTCATGTATTTCAGAAATTGACAGTGTTATGGGGAACTCCAGACATAGATCTGTTCGCTTCTCCACTAAACTACCAGCTGCCAAAGTTTTGCACAAAAAGGTTTCATCCCACAGCTTGGAAAGTGGATGCTCTTTCGTTCAATTGGAACAATCTTCATGTGTATGCCTTTCCACCTCTGCCTCTCCTCCCAAAGGTACTCCTGAAGGTCAGACAGGACAAGCCAAAGATGATTTTAATAGCTCCAGATTGGCCTCGACAGCACTGGTACCCATTATTGAGAAGTCTGATACGGGAGCCTCCATGGCCTTTGCCTTCGATTCCACACCTGCTGTCTCAGGAGAACAGTCATTTACTCAATGTCAAACTTCACTCTCTTCACCTGACAGCCTGGCATATTCTGTTTTAAACCCTGGAGGGTCTCAGCTTCCACAGCAAGTTTTGAATGTTATTTTGGAGGCCAGAAGGCCTAGTACAAGGAAAGTGTACGCAGATAAATGGAAGAGATTTTTATTTTGGAGTACAGCAAAGGAATTTGATGTTTCTAAGCCTAATTTAAGTGTGGCTCTTCAATATCTTACTGAGTTACTGGACAAAGGTTTGTCCTTCTCTTCTATTAAGGTTCATGCTGCAGCAATTTCTGCTCACTATGACTGTGACCCACCATTGTTTTCTCATCCTTTGTTTAAGCAATTCCTTAGAGGGGCAAAGAATATAAGACCCCCACGGAGAGCTCCTACTCCTGCTTGGGATCTCAATTTTGTGTTGGAGAAACTCACTCTACAACCTTTTGAGCCTGCAGCTACTGCTGAGTTGAAATATTTATCATGGAAGACTGCTTTTTGTTGGCCATTACCTCTGCGAGAAGGGTTTCTGAATTACAGGCCCTTATGGCAGTTGAGCCTTTCTTAATTTTCCATAAGGATAGGGTATCTTTACGTACTAATCCTTCCTTTATGCCTAAAGTGGTTTCTAGTGTGGCTTTAAACCAAACTATTCATTTGCCTACTTTTTATGCAAACCCCCAAAATAAAGGGGAAAAGATTTTGCACACTTTGGATATACACAGGCAGTTGCGATATTATTTGAGCAGAACTAAAGGGTTCAGGCAGTCTCAGCAGTTATTTGTTTCTTTTGCTTTGGGTTCTCAGGGCAAGCCTGTGTCAAAACAAACTATTTCTAAGTGGATTGGGTTTTGTATTGCTTTCTGTTATTCTCATCATGGTAAAGAGATTCCAGCTGGGATTAGGCCTCATTCCACTAGGGCTACTGCCACTTCTACAGCTTTTTTAAGGGGGGTGGCAACGAAAGATATTTTGGAGGCAGCTACTTGGAGTTCAGTACATACTTTTTCTAAGCATTACCACCTTCCACTTTACTCTAAATCTAGGGCTGGTTTTGCCACTGCAATTTTACAGGGCATTTTAGCAGCTCCTACTGCTTTATAGTTTGCCATCCTCCCTTATCTCTGCTTTGGGATTCTACCCAAGTGTAAGGACTGCAGCAATGTGAGATGAAGAACATAGTACAGTTTTGTACCTACCATAAATGTAGATGTTCGAAGATCCACATTGCTGCAGTCCAACCCTCCTCCTTCCCCTCTGTAGTTAGAGGCGGTTGTGTGGTGTGGGTTGTACATATTGTGGATATTGTATATATTGTACATATGATTAGTACTAGGGTGGTTGGTTGTTTTTTGCTGTTTTTTGGTTTTGACCTTTCTTTTTAGGGTCTTCTGACATCTGGGGCAAGAAAAGTCTGAGGATATGACGTCGGTCATGCGCATTTGTACCCTGACGTCCTGATGTCAGTCTTATGCGCCTTGACCGACGTCAGCCTAATACTTTGATATTCGGGCCGACCGAGGACAGCGGACTACCCAAGTGTAAGGACTGCAGCAATGTGGATCTTCGAACATCTACATTTATGGTAGGTACAAAACTGTACTTTTCCTCTTCCCATAATGTACTCGGCTGCATCTTCCAGACATTGGATCCTACTCTCGAGCTCCTGCCCCTTCCCGTAATGCTACTAATCCTAAGTCCGCAGATCGAGTTTGCTACCTACTGCCAATGATTTTAAAGGACAGGACAAATAAAAGGTTAAGAGTCAAATCAGGAACAGGAAAGTTCTTGTATCATTCAATAACCTTCTAGGAATGACAAAGCTTGGGGAATGGTTGGGAGTGGAGATGAAGAAAAATGAAAATGGAGAACACAAATGGAATGTTATGGTAACTGCATAACTTCTTTTTTAGTTTGATGAGAGTAGTTTTATCCTGCTGGGTGTTGCAATTCCTAATTTTTGCCATGATGTTCTTCCTCCTGTTGTACAGCCTATTGATTTTGTGATTCCACCAGGGTGGCTTGTTTTTGGAGTTATTTCTCTACTTCTTCTTGGTGGGTACAGCTGCCTCTGTGCAGCTGTTAGCATGTTTGTATGAGGTATCTGTGAACAGTTCTGTATATTCAGCCTTGTTCTAAGGGTTTAGGGGAGCTTGAAATTTTGCCAAGTTATCACTTAATAGCAGGAAGTTAGCCTTAGAGCAGTTCCTGAATATTCCAGGTTTAGCTGGGGGTCCAGGTTTTATTTTTACTTAAAAGGAGACCATTTTGTGGTCTGACCTTACCAGGGAAGACATCACACTAGGGGATGTGCAGCACTCTCCCGTATTGGTGAGGACCAGATCCAGTATGGTTGCTCCCTGGTTGATGTATTAACAATTTGGTCCCGGGAGTCTGTGCTGACAAAATCCAGGAATCTCTCTGTCTGTACATTTGGTGTCATATAGGATTCCCATTTAATAGTGGGGTAATTAAAGTCGCCCATGAATATGGTATTGGGTTGGATGGTGATTGTTTCCAATAAGTTTAAATGCACTGTATGGGTTTCCTGGGTCATAGAGGGGGACCTTTTGCTTGCAAGGAAATAGTATTGGAGTTTGCCTATGGTCTTGTCATTTGAACATAGAGCAGCTCAAGTGCATTGTCCTGTTTGACCAGCCTTGATTTATATTTGATGTAAATCGAGACACCTCCATCTTTAGTCCCTCTCTGTGTAGTAGCTGGTCTAAATGTGTGGAAGTCATTATAACCTTGCATTGTCAGTGTGCTTTCAATTATGTCTCAGTGACCGCACAGATGTCAGTATTCTCTAGGGTGAAAAGAGCTTCTAGGGAGTGGAGTTTTTTGTTTAGACTCCTAGCATTGAGCAGTAATACCTTTAGATGTTCTTGGTTTTGATTTGCTATGTCAGACATACTTTCAGTTTGGCATTGCCTAAAAAAGACACTATGGGGGAAGACAGTGTTTTAGCTAATATTTCAAAGCCTAGAGGGTAGAGGTGCAGACCATCCCTGGCAAAGCAGTGTGGTCTGTTGTCCATCTCTTTCCATGCTGACAAATATTGCACCCCCTTAGAATGACACCAGAAACTAAGCCAATTATTAAAGTCAGTCATATTTTGTTCGTATTGTGGCGGCATACTTGGAGGAGATAAAATGCTGCTCAGTGCTAGACTCATATCAGCCTGGGACACGTTCCGAAAGCTCCATGATGCCTCTCTCCATATAGTGTAGGGAAGTATGTCTCAGATCATTTATACCCACATGGACTGTGACTGAGTCATACTGGTACTTGTGGTCCAGTGACCTGAGTGCATGCATAATGTTGTGGATCTCAGCCCCTGAGGGAGGAAGATCTAGTGGTTTCCCAAAAATGCCTGGGAACAACACACTCAGCTGCTAGAAACCCTTCTTCCCTTGCTCACGTTCTTCAAGAAGGAGCTTCTTTGGTGAAAGTCCCGTGCATAAAACAACCCAGGAGCAACCTTTTCTTTGCCTCAGGCAGACAAGTCCATCACCACAGACAGTTCAGACATAGCTTGGGGAGCCCACCTAGGTCTGGTGAAGGGTACAAGGCATTTGGCCCCTCTGATAATTGCATATCAATCTGAAGGAAATGCTATCAGTTTTTCTGGCCGTAAGAGCTTTCTGACAATACTTGAGTCCAGGAACTTGCAAATATGGACAGACAGAGTACCACAGTCGGGTGGTAAACATACAAACGAATTGGGGTGGGTAGGCTTGTCTTAACTCTTATGCAGTCTTACCAGATGTATCTGGATATTGGCCCAGGCTTTGGGATCACTGTCATTGCATTGTACATACCATGCCACAGAAGTATTCTGGCAGATTCCCTGAGCAGGGACTTAAATTATGATCTGATGATGTCAATTTTCATTTCAGCCTCACTGATGAGTTTGGATCCGATCCCTCAAATCCAGCTTAGCTGCTATACAAGCTCATGGCAGTCCTGAGCTCTCTAGCTTCACTCTTACCCAGAATACAACACCCCTCATTACTTCAGGTCTCATTGGCTGCTTCTAGCAATAAGATGTGGTTTTCTAATCTCTCAAGCGATTGGTTGATAAGCAGTTTCAGTTTTCACTTACTATCATTATTTTCTTTTAATAGTTCACTGTAGTCTGTCTTTAAAATTGAAATGTAACTCTTTTCACCCTTACCATTTTTTTTCTTGTATTCTGACTACTATTGTTTAGTAATCCTGTCCCTCTACGTACATTGTAGCCTGAAATACCATTGTTGGTATTTCCCTCACCTCTGCTGTTTCTTTCCTCTTGTGTAATAAAAAAAAATCTTCTTGTTATTGTGCTGTTTTGAAATATATACTGTTTGATTTTATTAGAGTTTAAAGTTATGGCTGACAAAGGGAAAAGCCCTGCAGGATTTAAAAACTGCCAAAAATGTGGACAAGACTATTCCACTTTCGGACTTGCACACTTTGTGTGTTTTCTACCTAGGTCCTCATCACCTTCAAGAAAGCTGTGCTAACTGCCATGCATTTAACCCCAAAGCTTTGGCAGATCGCAGAAATAAATTAATACTAAAAGGACTTGTACCCTCTTCCTTTGATGATGCCATATGTGGACCTGCTAAAGAAAAAGAGAGAGAAAAGGTTAAAAAGGTAGCTTTTACCTCTCCCAGCTCCTCTTCTGCTTCGTCTGTCAGAAAAATTTGTAAAAAAAAATCATTCCTCGGATCCTGCAGTTAGTTCAGACCCTATGAGGAAAAAGCCTAATTTCTCAGATCCAGCTCTTGTATCTGATCCGACAAAGTCAAAATATTCACCTTTGGATTCAATGGTTTCTTCGAATCCAAAGTTTCTGAAAAAGCAGAATTTTTTTAGATCTGAAGACCTTGGATCTTACCTCCACCTTTCCCAGAACAAGGTATTCTCCTTCGGTGGATCCTTTTTCGTCAAGGATGCCATCTCCCTTTTTGGAAAGATCTAAGTCCCCATCTGCTCTTTTTACCTGTTCACCCAGAAGCCTCACTTTAGAAGATGTAGAGAGGCTAATGATGAAGTTGTTCTCAGCACAGAGCCAGTCTGTCCCTTTTTTGGCTCCTACACCATCAGATCAGGAAACTCTAGTATCAGAAACCACTCCTCTGGCAGTACATCCTCTGACTCCAGCCTGGGTCTCAGAGCCATCGGATCCAAGTCATCTGGCTCTGTCTGCCTTGGATACAAGGATTTTACTATCCTCGGATCCCAGACTTGCTCTGAGCTTCTTCAATCCAGTCGGATCTGGAGAGCTGTCAGACCCATTTCTTTTCCGTCGGATCTGAGGGGCTGCATTCAAGTTTGGGAACTTTGGAGCCATCTCTGCACCTCGGAACCTCAGTGATGGACAGTTTGGGTCTGACTTTGACCTCGAGCCAGGGAGAGACTATGGATCAGAGGCTTATTTTTTCAGATCCGAGTCTTTACCCCTCTCCAGGACGGTCTTGTTTTAGAGTACTGGAGAGAGCTTTGTCTGCACATCAGACTTAGATGATGCCTTCCCCTTCAGATCCTACGTCTTTTCTGCCATGAGACTCAACTAACTTCTCTAAAGGAACAGCCATTACCAAAACCCTAGACTTCACACAAGGGTGTTTCTACCTCTTCTGATACCTCCCTGGAGTCTCCCACTGAGGAAGTCCCTAAGAAGAGGTCATGCAAGAGGAAGCATATTGATTCCCCTGAATCAGTCACTGAGGACACAGATTTTGATGTGAGCAAGGGGTCCCCACAGTCACCTCTTGCAGGCATGTCATTCAGAGACATTTTGGAGATCTTGAAACAGAGAGGTGGCAGGAAGTCCTGCAACCCTTCAGAAGAATCTTTGTTACTGGAGGCTTTTGGTAGCAGCCCTTCTGCTGTCTGGGTGGTCCTGCCCGCTGATGATCTCCTGAAGCAAGTCTCTCAGTGGGCCTGGAAAGAACCTGACACCATTGAGCCCATTCCAAAGAAACCAGACAAGATCTTGTCCCCACCAGAAACCAAACCCTTTTAGTCCAAAAGTCCACTGCCTGATGATGCCATGTTTGTGGCAGCTGCCTCCAAAAAGGAACTTGCTGATGAGAGTACATCTGTCCAGCCCTGTGAACAATGGACAGGTTTGGGAAGCATGTCTAAACTTCAGTGACCTTTGCCTTAAGGTCTCTGAACTACTTGCAACACTTCAGGGGGATCTGATTAAGGCGATTTCAGGTACCCATGAAGGATTTAATCATTTCTCATCTGGCAACCCTACAATCCATATCCATTTCCTCTATGAGGCTTATTTCCAACATGGCAGAAGGAACCTCAAGAGCAGTCGGTTCAAGTATAGCCATTTGGAGACATGCCTGGAAACATTTTTGTGATTTTGCAGAGCCTTTTAAGTCTACATTTTTCAATCCTTCCTTTGACAGATCTTCTCTTTTTGGCTTCAAAGTAAGAGAAACACTATCTAGGTAGAAGAAGGACGGGAAGACCCTTTCTGCTGTGGGCGTACATTTTACCCCCCCCCCCAAAGATCCTTTTCAAGAAATCATCGAGGGGGTGGAAAGATGTGGTTAATCACAAGGGTATTTCCAGAACACATGTGGAGGTTCTTCTCCCAGAGGCAGAGGGGAAGTTCAAATGATAGATGCTCCCCTCATGGTAGAGGAGGCCTGCAACATCAGGGTTCCAGAGAACCTTTCATTGGTAAACCCTTCCAGTGCTCCTGAAAGGAGGCCCAATTGTCCCCAATGGAGGAGATCAGAGGTCACTTATCCCTGCAACAGAGAGCCTGGCTAGAAATAATAAATGACAGTTGGGTGCAGAGGATCGTATTCAGAGGATATATAATTCCATTTTCCCATCTTCCCTTAAATTCCAAAAAAACTACCTGATGTTCCACCCAGTCAGAGGGAATTGCAGCAATTCAGGTACAAAAGCTGTTATTCAAGAGAGTCATCCAAGAGGTCCCCTCAGACCAGAAGGGATCCGGAACTTACTCAGGATTCTTTTTAGTGCCAAAAAAGACATGGGACTGGAGACTAGTTTTGGATCTCAGCAACCTGAACAACTTTGTTCAGAAAGCAAAGTCCCAGATGATCACAATTCAGTCAATACTTCCATTTCTGGAAAAAGACAATTGGATGTGCTCAGTAGATCTCCAGGATGCGTACTATCATATAAAGATAAACAGACGGTCCAGGAGATTTTTACACTTCTGGCTAGGAGCCAGTCATTACCAGTTCAGAATGCTGCCCTTTGGTCTCACCACAACCCCCAGGGTGTTCATCAAATGTATGGCAGTGGTAGCAGCTCACCTCAGACTGCATGGATTCTGCATGTTTCCTTATTTGGATGACTGGCTCTTATTTGCCACGACCAGGCATCAACTCATCTTGGCAAGAGAAGAGGTAATTCAGACTTGTGCCTCTCTAGGAATAACTATAAATTTCAAAAAGTGTCAGCTTCAACCATCTCATCCCATAGAATTTATTGGAGTACTGCTAGACACAAAGTCCACAGTGGCCTCTCTGCCTCTCTCCAGGGATCAAACCTTAAGATTACAAGTAACCAAAATTATTTGCAGTACAACAGTTCCAGCTTGCCTAGTCTTACGAGTGCTGGAGTTTGATGGCATCTATTGCCTTTCTACCTCTGCTGAGGTTTCACATGAGAATTCTTCAGTGGATGCTGGCATCCCAGTGGTCCATTCTTCAGTTGCCCCTGTCTGCTGCATTAAGAATCACCAGTTTAAGCAAGAAATATTTGATGTGGTTGATCTAGTTGGATCAACTTCTTCAAAGCAGGTTATTTCTTCCTACTCAGCCCAAGGCCATAGTGACCACAGATGCTTCCCAGATAGGGTGGGGGAAGGCATTATCTGGGAAAGATAGTCCAAGGTACGTGGTCCCCTGATGAGGCCAATTTGCATACACATGTTCTAGAATTGAAAGCAGTGCTTTTAGCGTTGCAAATCTTTCAGGAAGCTCTTTCTTCAGGGACAATTGCAATACACGTGGACAATATGTCAGTGGTTTGGTACATCAGCAGACAAGGCGCAATCAAGTCATGCCCTCTTTTTTGAAAAGGAATAAGGGTTTGGTAATGGGAAATCTCTTCCAACTGCTTTCTTTTAGCCGTATACATCCCGGTAAAATCCAATGTGCTAGCAGACAAACAGAGCAGATGCGTTCTATTGCCTCACAAGTGGTCCCTCAACCAGAAAGTAGCGGAATATAGTTTCCGCATGTGGGGCTGCGATCTTTTTGCTTCTTCCCCAAACAGCAAGTGCAGCAGCTACTTTACCTTAATTTCTCCACAGGGGGAGTTACCGAGGGATGCTCTCATTCATGACTGGCTCCCAGAGTTACTGTATGCATACCCCCCGATTTCCTGTAATGCCAGAATTCTTACAGAAAGCTGCTAGGTTGAAGAGCTAGGTGATTCTCATTGCCCCCTTTTAGCCTTGACAAATTTGGTTCCCCTTCCTTTGATCCATCAACCCTGGATTCTTGACCCAAATCCAGACCTGCTCTCTCACCTGACAGAAATGACTCACCCAAACCTTCCCCAGACTCAAGCTGACAGCTTGGCTTCTCCATTTCCAGTAGTAGCCAGACAGCCTATGCTCTCTATCCCTGTTTGCCAAATTCTATTATCTTCCCTCAAACCATCCACAAAACAAATTTATCATAGCAAATGAAAAAGGTTTGTCCACTGGGCTTTTCAAAATAATGTAGACCCCACTGTCGCTCCGGTTCATTCTGTCTTGGAATTCTTGGCACTGCTGTTTAGTCAAGGGGGCCAGCTCATCCACGGTCAAAGTTCAACTAGAGTTGATTTCCAACTTTCATGCTGGCCTGAATGGCTCTTCACTTGCATCGCATAAACTTTGTAAGACATTTCTATGATGAGCACTTCTCTTGAGACCCGCAGTTAGATTTAACCCTAATACTGCAAGTTTTAATCCTTCCTCCTTTCGAACCTACAAGTATTTGTGATCTAAAGTTTTTTTTCTTGGAAGACGTTGTTTTTTGGTATTTATTACCTCTGCCAGAAGAATTTCAGAAATTCAGGCTTTGTCGGTGAAACCTCCATACTTAATTTTTAACAAGGTTAGGGTTACATTGAGAACCATTGTGTCTTTTTTTTTGCCCAAAGTGGTTTCGGAATCCAGCATCTATCCTGAATAAGCCCTCCTCCTGCCCTAGTATGTTCTCTCTTGTCTCCCTCTACAACCCCCCCACGATCCCTTAGAAGCTCAAATCAATGTCTGCTGCAGATTCATAAACCTAAAAAAATCTGTTGGACAAAACCTCTACAGCTACTTCCCCTCTCTTTTGTGGAATAAGCTTTCCACAACCCTCAAAAATATTACCCATGCTCATGAATTCAAGAACACTCAGAAATTACCTATACAGCACCTGGTCCTGTCACTACAGTCATCCCACTTGAAACCTTCCCTCTCTCCTCCATTACCTTCTCCTTTCCTACATTTAAGCTATCTATTCTAACCTCCTGTGTATCACAGTGATAATCAACACCTGCTCTCCATATCCCTTCAATTCCTAGCTTTTTGTAATCTGTTACTTGTATCCTCCATTCTGCTATCTTTCTGTTTTATCAACCCTCGCACTGTATCATGCCAAACAAAATGCTATGAATTTCATAATAGACCACCAGTAACAACTCTTATGCATTTTTTGCTGCTTTGTTGTTACCATCTGCCTCAATACTTGCTACTTAGTTGAAATGCCTCATTTGCTAAAATCTCTTACTTGTACTGTAATGGACATCTGCTTAACATTTTATTGTGTAAACTTTTATTTTGTTTATTATATTTTACTTCACACCTGTGAATTTTTTACTTGCATAATCTGTACTGTGGAGCTTTTCTCCCTGGGCCTTTGCTGAAAAAAAGGAAGCAAGTTCAGTCAAATGTCAAGTAAATAAACAAACAATTTGAAGTTGTTAAATCTCGCCGTTTATTCTCACTGATGGGTTCGGAGCAGATCCTCGGCTCCGACATGGCCGATAGCAAAGCTCAAGGTTTGCCAGTAGCTCGAGACCAAGCCCCTTATCCCACATTGCATTGCTGGAATTACCTCAGATCTAGTTTGCCGCAGCAAGAGAGATCTCGGTGATCCAGTTAGCTCGGACCATTTTGATAAATCGCAAGTTTTAAAAAAAAACTTTTTTCTTCTCTTTTTGAGAGATTATTCATGTTTAGTTTGTGTGTTTCTTGTTAAAAATAATAATAGTTTAAAGTAGGTTAGATTGTAGTGATAGTGCCCTGTGTTGGCTTAGTTTCTTAGTGTTGGGCCCTTTCTTAGCCCTATTTAGTTTAACAATTTTTACTTGTTCTTAGTATGTTGTTTAGTGTGGGCTTAGTTAGCCCTGTATTTAACCTCTGCAGGTTAATTTTGTGGTGTGTGTCTCATAATATGTCGGATGAGAGAGAAAAGTCTCACCCAAAATCGGGGTTTAAGAAATGTCCAGATTGTGGACAGAAAATGTCCGTCACAGACGGACATGTGCAGTGTGTCTACTGTCTGGGGGCTAAACACCTCCAAGACTCCTGCAGTATTTGCCACTCTTTTTCATCTAGGGTTCTCTTAGAGAGGAGAAGAAAACTCATAGATAGGGGGTTGCTGCAGCATACTTTATCTGAGGCATTGGGTAGCCAGGAAGGTGCCAGCACTTCTTCTAAATCTTCAAAATCTTCTGATTCTAAACAAACCAAGAAGGCAAAGAGATCGGAGGGTTACAAGATCATCGTTTCCACAGTCATCGGAACCGAGTGTCACTTTGGTTCTGAGCCAGCTCCCAGTCTTGGAGCCAATCTCTGAGGTTCCCTCATCTCCTCTGCTCCAGTCAGCACCTTCGATGCATTCCTCGAAGTCTTCGGTCAGCCTCCCTGATATGGATATGGATCGGCCAGTGCAGAAGCTTCTACAGGCACCAGGACTTGCTAAATTGTTGTTGGCTCCGACCACTTTGGAGCTGAAGACCATTGAACTGGACTTGACTACTCCTCCTCCAAGCAGTACTGGACTCTGGGAGCTGAAGGAGCCCAAACCGATGCTTGTCGAACCTATGGAACCGTGACCCGCTCCGGTGTTATCGGCTCCATCTATTCGGACGTCCTCGGCACCGACCGAGGATGCTAGGAGCTGACACTCACCTGTCGGATTCAGGGAGGATAGCCGGACCGATTTGTCGGTGCCGACTCTTCCTTTCAGGGCTTCGGCTCGGATGAGCTCGGCTCATACCTTGGGCTCGGAGCCCATGGTTTCGGTGCGGAAGATCGGACGGTCCCTCCGGATCCGTCTACCCCTTCTCGCTGGAGCCATGGTGCTTTCGATGCCATGAGGAGAGTCCTGTCCCCTAAGACATCTTTGGCACCAGTTCGGGCTTCCTTCTCCCCTCAAGCTCCTGTGTCTGCTTCTGTGTCTACCTGTCCCCCTAAGCGTAGAGACCCCGAGCCTCGAGTGGCCCCACAGGGCATCCTCTGCTCTTCCGAGACTTTCCCAGATCTCCCCACTGAGGAGGTACCCAGGAAGAGACTGTGCAAGAGGAGGCACTTAGACTCCCCACAGGAGTCTTTGACATCCGACACGGACTTGGATGAGTCAGAAGGGTCCCCTCGATCCCCCTCTGAGGATATCTCCTTTGCAGAGATATTAGAGATCTTTAGTCAGAGGGGCAATTGGCAGTCCAAAACCCCTGCTGAGGATGAGTGAGTGCTCATGAAGGCTTTTGGGTCTCAACCTTCCACTTCTTGGGTGTCTCCGCCTTACAATGAGCTCATGGAGCTGATCTCTCGTAAGGCGTGGGAGTCACCGGAGGCCATGGAACCTCTCCCTCAAAAGCCGAATAAGTTCATCTCTGCCCCAGTGGACAAAGCCTTTTTGACCAAAGGAGTGCCTATTGATGCCATGGTGGCAGCTGCAGCCACCAAAAAGGAAGTGTCTGAAACATCCGCATCTATCCATCCTCCTAACAGAGATTCTAGGATCATGGCTAGATATGGGAAATGCATGTTTAGTTCAGCGACTTTTTCTCTGCGATCGCTGAACTATTTAACCCATTTTACGAGACTGCAAAGAGATCTCCTGAAAGAGCTAGGAGATACTCTCCAGGGTACGGTAGCTGCTGGGGTTGCCGACAAATTCAACACACAGCTCGCTACCCTAAACTCAGTTGTAAACATGTCCATGTGTCTCATATCTTATGCAGCTGATGGTTCGAGTAGAGCCGCTAGTTCAGGCATTGCTCTGTGGAGACAAGCCTGGATGCGTCTCTGTTCCTTTGCGAAACCCTTTAAGTCTTCCTTTATCAACACCCCATTTGATGGCTCATCACTGTTTGGGCCTAAAGTAAAGGAAACTTTAACCAGGTGTGAGCAGGAAGGCAAGATCCTATCTGTCATTGGAGTCCATTTTTCTACCTCTACTCGGCCCTACCCCAAGGGCCCTAGGGGAGGGAAAATGTGGTTCCGAAAAGCACTGGGAACCTTTCAGGACACACGTGGAGAAACCCCCTCTAGAGGCAGAGGAGGGGGTTATAATGGAAGACACCACCCGCGTGGCAGAGGGGGTCCGCAGCAACAGGGTGACAGAGGTCCGTTCTCTGGTCAGCCCTACCAGTGCTCCTGAAAGGGGACCCGGCTTTTCGGCTCTGGAGGCAGTCGGGGGTTGCTTGTCTTTGTACCCAGAAGCCTGGCTAAACATAACATCAGATACATGGGTACAGAGCATCATTTCCAGAGGATATTTCATACCGTTCTCTTCCCCTCCTACTCCTGTAAGCAGAATCCCAGATGTTCCACCCAGTCTCAGGGAACAAGCAATCATAGAGGTCCAAAAATTGCTAGAAAAAAAGAGTTATCCATCCAGTCCCAGCAAACCAAGTTGGATTCGGAACTTACTCAAGATTCTTTTTGGTACCAAAGAAAACAGGGGACTGGAGACCTGTCATGGACCTCAGCAGACTCAACCAATTTGAAAAGAAAGAGAAGTTCGAAATGGTCACGCTTCAGTCCATTCTTCCCTTCCTAGGGAAAGGCGATTGGATGTGCTCCATAGATCTCAAGGACGCGTACTATCACATAAAAATGAATGGATGCTCCAGGGGTCTCCTGCGTTTCCAGCTGGGAGCCAATCATTACCAGTTTTGAGCCCTGCCCTTTGGTCTCACTACAGCCCCCAGGGTGTTCACCAAATACATGGCAGTGGTCACGGCTCACCTGAGGCGTCTAGGATTCCAGGTGTTTCCATACCTAGATGATTGGCTCCTCACTGCTACCACCAGGCATCAATTGACTCAGGCAACGCAATATACTCTGACACTCTGCCATCAATTAGGCATTACAATCAACTTCGAAAAGTCTGCCTTATTGCCATCGCAGCATACCGTTTTTATAGGAGCAGAGTTAGATACCTCAACCAACACTCTATGTCTTCCAATTGAAAGAGTCTCACTTCTTTGCCAACACGTCATCTCCCTGGTGTCAAAGAACAAAGCTACAGCAGCAGAGGTCTTGAAGGTACTAGGTTTGATGGCGGCAACAATCCTGGCTATGCCACTCGCAAGGATGCATATGCGAATACTTCAATGGCTCCTCTTCACTCAGTGGTCCTACCTTCTACCAAAAGCTACTGATGCACTACATGATTCTCATCACAGATTCTTGCAAGAGCGACCTTCAGTGGTGGTTGACGTCTCTTCATGTTACAATCGGAAGACCCTTTGTCCCCCCCCCCCCAGTAGCCACTGTGACCACGGACGCTTCCCTGATAGGGTGAGGGGGGGCATTTTCAGGGAAAGACCGCCCAAGGCACATGGATGGATCAAGAGTCACGTCTGCATATCAGTGTTCTGGAGTTGAGAGCAGTACATCTGGCGTTGCAGTACTTTCAGGACTCTCTTCCTCTAGGGACAATTGCAATTCAGACGGACAACATGTCAGTGGTCTGGTACTTGAACAAACAAGGCAGAACCAAGTCTTACCCCCTTTGTTGAGAAGCACTCAGGATATGGCAATGGGCTGTGTCGTCCCACCATTTTCTTATAGCAGCGCACATCCCGGGAAAATCTAATGTGATAGCGGACAAACTAAGCAGGGCAATACTGTTGCCTCACAAGGGGTCTCTCAACCAGCGAGTTGTGGATCTGATTTTCCACAAATGGGGCTAGCCTTGCTGCGACCTCTTTGCCAGTCACATCAATGCCAAGTGCAGAAGCTACTTTGCCGTAATACCACCTCCGGGACATTCCCTGAGAGACGCACTCGTACACGATTGACCTCTGGGTCTCCTATATGCATTCCCACCTATTCCATTGATACCCAAGGTTTTACAGAAAGCAAAGTCGCTGGGAAGGACAGTTATCCTCATAGCTCCCTACTGGCCTTGACAGATTTGGTTCCCCTTCCTTCACCATCATCTATTGGAGGATCCATGGATCCTGGACCCAGTTCCGGACCTTCTGACACACCCGTCAGGGGACCTCCACCCTTCACTGCAGTCCCTGAAACTGACTGCTTGGCTAATCCACTTCCCCTAATTTCCAGGCTTCATTTGCTGTCAGATGATACAAGACAAATCCTTTTGTCTTCTCACAAGCCATTCACCAGGAAACTATGCTGCAGTAAGTGGAACAGGTTCTCAATTTGGGCCAATATACAGAAAATCGACCCTTTCTGAGCTCCTTTATCGTCCATTTTAGAATTTTTGACAAAGATTTTTAAAAAAGGAGCAGCAGCTGCCACAGTTCGAGTCCAGTTAGCCGCCATATCAAATTTCTACCTTGGATTCGATGGGTTGAATGTTATGAGCCATAAGTTATCTAAGGCTTTTCTTAAAGGTGCCTTTCACATGAGACCTCCTGTCAAAATTCCTTATTCTCCCTGGAATTTGAATTTTATGCTGTCTCAAATTATTCTCCCCCCTTTTGAACCAGCGTCTTCTTGTGATCTCAAATATTTGTCCTGGAAGACTATATTTCTGGTAGCCATTACTTTTGCGCGCAGAGTGTCAGAACTCCAAGCATTATCTGTTAGGCCTCCTTACATGATTTTCCATGCTGATAGAGTATCTCTCAGAACAAACCCCTCCTTTTTGCCTAAAGTTTGTTCTGAATCCAATATCAATCAGGTCATTGATCTGCCAGTCTTTTTTTTTCCCAACCACTCTAACAAATTGGAATACATGCTACACAAACTTGATGTACACAGACAGCTCAGATTTTATCTTGACAATACTAAGGATATTAGATAATCAGATCAACTTTTTGTATCCTTTTTGGAGGCCAGAAAAGGTAATCCAGTGGCTAAAACAACTTTATCTAAATGGTTATCAGATTGTATATCCTTTGTTTATGCGAATGCAAGCATGCCATTGACACACAAACCTAAGGCTCATTCTACCAGAGCTGTTTCTACGTCTTCTGCCTTTCAAGCTAAATTGCCCCTTGATAATATTTGTGCTGCAGCCACTTGGTCTAAGCCTCATACCTTTATCACACATTACAAAGTAGATAAGGCTTCCAGGGACAGGTCTTCCTTTGGTTCCACGGTATTGAAAAACGCACTTCCATGATTAAACCCAAGATTGAGGGTGCTAGGGACGCTACCCATCAGTGAGAATAAACGGTGAGATTTAACAACTTCACATAAAGAAGTTATGTACTTACCATAACGTTCCATGTGAGTTGTTTATCTCGCCTTTATTCTCACGTCCCTCCCTCCTTCCCCCACCTTGGCTGACAGTTCACTTAGAGACTAGTACCATCTTGGTTATTCAATACTTTTTCTTCCCCTTCGGGAAGTGCTTCCTTGTAGAAATAAATAAAAGGGTATATATACTCGCAGCAAACAAGATCTGAGGTAATTCCAGCAGTGCATTGTGGGATAAGGGGCTTGGTCTCGAGCTTCTGGCAAACCTTGAGCTTTGCTATCAGCCGTGTCGGAGCCGAGGATCGTCTCCGAATCCATCAGAGAGAATAAAGGCGAGATAAACAACTCACATGGAACATTATGGTAAGTACATAACTTCTTTTTAATCACTCTCTCAGTCTACCAATTTTCTTCTTGAATTATACAAATAAAGGAGAATATTTGCCACATTCACTAGATGTTCACAGACAATTACACTTTCATTTGCACAGAACAAAATACTTCAGAAATTCAGACCAGTTATTTGGCTCTTTTGCTGAAGGAAAGTTGGGTAAATCAGTGTCTAAAGCTTCTCTATCCAAATTGCTAACTAACTGCATTTCCTTTGTTTATAATAAATTAAACTTGCCTCTCACAAAATCAGTACGTGCTCACTCTACAAGATCATTAGCAACTTCCTTAGCTTTTTATTCAAGAGCCTCCTTGGATGACATTTGTGCAGCAGCAACTTGGACTTCTCCTCATAGCTTCATATCTCATTGCAAACTGGACTTGGTTTCTAGGAGTAGGGCATCATTTGGCTCAGTAGTGCTCAGGAATATTCTTCCTTAATGCTGTCTGGGGATTTTGGTAGCTGGGTACTCTGTCCCTTCAGTGAGGCTGAAATGAAAATTGACAACATCACATAAAGTTATGTACTCACCATAACATTCCATCTGTGTTATCCATTTTCATTTCCACCTCAACTTCCTTCTCACTAACCCCCTACCTTTATATTCTGGAACAATGGGTAGATAGAGCAACTCTTTTTTGAGGTATTCCTCTTATATTTATGTCTCCAGATATGGCTTTGTCCTTCTTTCTTCTACTGTACTACTCCTTAAGCTTTCCATAAAGTTATATAAGCTATTTCTTTCTGTGGTCTGCAAACAAGATCTGAGGTAATGAGGGGGTGGTGTATTCTGGGTAAGGGTGAAATGGTGAAGCTCAAATGTTCAAGATTGCCATGAGTTTGTATAGAGGCTGAGTTGGATCCGAGGGAATGGATCCAAACCCATCAGTGAGGCGGAAATAAAAATGGACAACACAGATGGAATGTTATGTTGAGTACATACATTTTTTTTTTTTTTTTGGTAAAGCTAACCCTGCCATCTTTTGAACCGGCTGCTTCTGCCCCTCTCAAGATGCTTACCTGGAAGAGCAGGTTACTGTCACTTCAGCTAGAAGAGTCTCTGAACTGCAGGCTGTCATGAGTATGGAGCTCTTCACTGTCTTCCAAAAGGACAGAGTAACCCTCAGAACTAACTCCTTATTTATGTCCAAGGTGGTTTCTGAACTCGGCCTTAACCAGGTTATTTATCCACTAGTTTTCTTCCCAAATCCACAGAACAAGGCAGAAAAAATCCTCCATTCACTTGCTGTCTACAAACAGATCAGATACTACCTGGACAGAACAAAGTCTGCAGACAGGGCAGACCAGCTGTTATCCTTTGCAGTGGAAAACTAGGGCAGCCCTGTCTCAAAGCAGACCATCTCAAAATGGTTTGCAGACTGCATCAGGGTCTGTTCCATACACCAGGGAAAGCATCTGCCTGCCTCATTAGAGGCCACTCTACCAGGCATGGGGAAACTACCACTGCCATCATCAAAGGAGTGCCCAGTCAAGCAATCCTATAGGTAGCTACATTCACAAAACATTGCAGCTTTAGGTCAGGCATTGATGGCCAGGGCAGGGTTCACCTGTGCCATCCAACAAAATAATTATTCCTAAAATGCTACTTTATCTCATCCACCCTCAGAACAGCATTGGGAGTCTTCCTAAGGATTAGTACTGCAACATTGACTACGAAGAACATAGTACAGTTGTATCCCACTTACCATAATTGATGTTCAAGTAAATAATTTTTGCAGTACATATTCCCTCCCTTCTACCTCTCATCTAAAGAGGTACCTTGACTCCTGTTGCTACTGATTATTGTCCGTGTGGCTCACCTCAGCCTTCTCCCTTTGATGTTCTTCATCCCACATTGCTGCAGTCCTAACACTTGGGTAGTCCGCTGTCCCTCGGTCGGCCCGAATATCAGAGTATAAGGCTGACGTCGGTCAAGGCGCATTTGACTGACATCAGAACGTCAGGGTACAAATGCGCATGACCGACGCCATATCCTCAGTCTTTTTTGCCGCATGGTCCGATGCAGAAGCAGTGTTGCAAGTGCCGTTGCGTTCTGAAATTTTTCAATTCGGAGTTTCAGACCGAAGTCAGAGTTGGTTAAGTACCGCGTTGGGGAATATTTTGGTTTTTTCTTGCCTCAGTGGTTTACCGGATGTCAGAAAAAGTGAATAACTGTATTTCTTGTGGGAAACAGATACCGCATAGGGATTACCATAATTTGTGTATACCTTGTTTAGGACCTGAGCACGACGTTGTTGGATGCCGCTTTTGTGCTAGGTTTAATAAACGCACTATAAAGCGGAGGTTGGATTGTGCAAGGTTGGTCTTTGGGAAGCGGTGCAATTACAAAATGCCGTCGGATGCTCCGACGCCGGCTTCCTCAAAGAAGCGCAAGGACAAGGCAGTTAAACCTAGGTTAGAGGAGTCGTCCGAACCGGACGCCGGTTCTTTAGAGGCGTCAGTGGAACCGGTGGTTCCGACGGAGGCCTCTCTGGAGTCCCAGGGAGAAACTTTGATTTTACAGGATGTGGCGTCCCAGGAGGCAGGGCAGGCTGTAGGGCCTTCTCAAGTAACTGTACTCCCCTCCCTTCCTAAGGGGTCTAGGCCCTCTCTTTCTGCTTCCAAGGCTTCTCCTAGAGGCAGGTCTAGTTTAGCTTCTGTGGGGGTCACTCCCAGTTCTTCAGGTGCTGTGCCCAAGAAGCACATGCTCAAAATGGCAGAGGATTTAATTACTTTAATTAGAGGCTCTATGCCCCCTCCTGATAAGAGGCCTAGGATGGAACCTGTGTTGGGGGATTATGAGCAGGCTTCGGATGTGTCTGAGTCTTCGGCTGAAGACTTGCAGGAGTATTCTCATTATTCTGATTCTGATGTGGATGATTCTACTCCTTCTGCTTCTCCTCCTGAGGATTTTTCTTTTTCAGAGACCCTTCACTCCATGAGGGAGCATTTTAAATGGGAAGGCCAGGATTTCTCTGATTCCAGGAAAAGGCTTAGGGAATTTTTGTTTTTACCCCAGCATAGGCCTTTAGCTATACCTCCTGTTCTGACTGTGGTGGAAGATGTGTTTGTAGAGGCTTCTCTTAATCCGGATTCTTTGCCTCCTGCTCCTGTTAAACCAGATAGGTATTACAGGGTGCCTGCAGCTCATAAGTATCTTTTTAAGAGTCCTAGGGCGGACCCAGAAACTATTAACCAGGGGCCTAAGGGTGTTAAGGCTTCTGTTGTCAAGAATCCGGTTCCTGCAGATAAAGAGGCCAGGGCCTTGGATAGATGGGGAAAGAAAGTTTATACTTCTTCCACTCTAGCCATGAGAGCTTTGAATTGCCAGTTTCACATGTTGAAATATCAAAATTATCTCCTTTCGCAGTTGAAATCTAAGGTTGATGCTCTGGCGGAAGGTATTGTGACTGTAAAGAGTTACAAGATTTAGTGCATGTTTCTGAACAGGTGGGTAAGCATTCTTTGCAATGTGGTTTTGATGCTGTACAGGCCTCGTCTAGGGTGGCTGCCACTGGGTCAGTTCTTCGCAGGCATGCCTGGCTGAGGGATCAAAATTTATCTGACCATGTTAAAACTAGGATTTTGGATGCACCTTTGCAATCTGATGTCTTGTTTGGTTCTCCTGTTGAAGCAGTTTTAAAGAAAATGGAAGACAAGGCTAAGTCTATGCAGACTGTTAAAGATTTTTTGCAGGTTCAGCCTCCAAAGTTTAGTAGAAATTGGCCTACTAAAGGGTGGACGTATCCTTCTTATGATTCCCAGTCTAGGGGTAGATCTAGACGTGGCAGGGGCAGAGGTCAGGGCTCTTTCAGGCCTAGATCAGGGAGTTCTCCTGCACAGTCTTCGAGTGAGGGCAGGGGTCAGTCCTTTCGTAAGCAGACCCAATGACCTACCTTTTCAGCTGCCAGAACCTTCTCGCCTGGCAGCACCTTTGGGAGGAAGGTTGGCACTTTTCAAAGAAAATTGGAGTTTAATTACCCAAGACAAATGGGTACTGGATATCATACATCACAGTTACAGGTTTTATTTCCATACCTTGCCTCCTTTCAAAGGCATGCCAGACATTCCTCCTCAACAAAGAATAGAGGCTCACAAGCAAATTTCACTGTTACTCCAAATAGGGGCCATACAGCCAGTTCCTATGCCAGAAAGGGGCCTAGGATTTTATTCTCGCCTGTTCCTAGTACCAAAGAAGGGGAACACGTGGAGGCCAATTTTGGATTTATCTATCCTCAACACTTATCTGGACATTCCCAAGTTCAAAATGTTGACGTTGCAGCAGCTTTTACCTCTGCTGGGCAAAGATCATTGGATGGTAACTTTGGATCTCAAGGAGGCTTACCTTCATGTTCCTATCAGACTAAGTTGCAGGAAGTATCTGCTTTTGAGCTGGGACTTCTCACTATCAGTTCTCTGCATTGCCCTTTGGCTTATCTACTGCCCAGAGTGTTCACGAAAGTTCTGGCTCCAGTGATAGCTTTCTTCAGGCTAAAAGGAATACAGATTTATCCTTATTTGGACGACTGCCTGATTCTGGCTCAAGGAAGGGAAGAGCTTCTTCATCATTTAGAATATGTGATAGCAGTGCTAAGATGCCTGGGGTATTCTGTGAACGAAATAAAGTCCAGTCTAGTACCCTCACAGGACATGTGCTTTCTGGGTGTGAGACTGAATACAGCATCCCAGATGGCCTTTTAACCCCGGACAAACAAAAGAGTCTATCCCTTTACTTCCATCAGCTATCTCATCAGTCCGGGCTGACTGCAAGGACAGTCCTTCAAGCCTTAGGGTTCATGGCATCTTGTATTCTGGTGCTTCCCAATGCCAAACTGCATATGAGGAAGCTACAATGGTATCTCAAAAATGTATGGACACAGCACTGCCAGGATCTGGACACTGTCATTCAAATAATACCTGGCATTCAAAAGGAATTTTTGTGGTGGGCTCAGGAATGTCACCTAAACAAGGGACTCTCTGTGACCCGGCCAGAGGCGAGTCAGATTTTAACGACAGATGCCTCAGACATAGCTTGGGGAGCTCATCTAAATGGAAAGTGGATACAAGACAAGTGGCCTGCCAGACTACAGCATCTACATATCAACATGAAGGAGATGTTAGCAGTCCAGTTTGCATTAATAGCTTTCAAGGATTTACTTCTTCCAGGGCAGGTGTTGATTCTAACAGACAACACAACTGTCATGTGGTACATCAACAAGCAAGGGGGAACACATTCTTATCCTCTATGCAGACAAGCAATGATTTTGTGGGAGACTGCTCTCAGTTTACAACTAAGTCTTCAGGCAAGGTTTCTGCCGGGAGCACAGAACTCCTTAGCAGATGTGTTAAGCAGACAAATCATGGATCCCCACGAGTGGAAACTGGATCTTCATGTATTTCAGAAATTGACAGTGTCCTGGGGAACTCCAGACATAGATCTGTTCGCTTCTCCACTAAACCACCAGCTGCCAAAGTTTTGCACAAAGCGGTTTCATCCCACAGCTTGGAAAGTGGATGCTCTTTCTTTCAGTTGGAAAAATCTTCATGTGTATGCCTTTCCACCTCTGCCTCTCCTCCCAAGGGTACTTCTGAAGGTCAGACAGGACAAACCAAGGATGATTTTGATAGCTCCAGATTGGCCTCGACAGCACTGGTACCCACTACTGAGAAGTCTAGTACGGAAGCCTCCATGGCCTTTGCCTTTGATTCCACATCTGTTGTCCCAGGAGGACAGTCATTTGCTCAATGTCAAACTTCACTCTCTTCACCTAACAGCATGGCATATTCTGTTTTAAACCATAGAGGGTCTCAACTTCCACAACAAGTTTTGAATGTGATTTTGGAAGCTAGAAGGCCTAGTACAAGGAAAGTGTACGCAGATAAATGGAAGAGATTTTTATTTTGGAGTGCAGCTAAGGATTTGGATGTTTCTGAGCCTGATTTAAGTGTGGCTCTTCAATATCTTACTGAGTTATTGGACAAAGGTTTGTCCTTCTCTTCTATTAAGATTCATGCTGCAGCAATTTCAGCTCACTACGATTGTGACCCACCATTGTTTTCTCATCCTTTATTCAAGCAATTTCTTAGAGGGGCAAAGAATATAAGACCCCACGAAGGGCTCCTACTCCTGCTTGGGATCTCAATTTTGTGTTGGAGAAACTCACTCTACAACCTTTTGAGCCTGCAGCTACTGCTGAGTTGAAATATTTGTCATGGAAGACTGCTTTTTTGTTGGCCATTACCTCTGCAAGAAGGGTTTCTGAATTGCAGGCCCTTATGGCAGTTGAGCCTTTCTTAATTTTCCACAAGGATAGGGTATCTTTACGTACTAATCCTTCCTTTATGCCTAAAGTGGTTTCTAGTGTGGCTTTAAACCAAACTATTCATTTGCCTACGTTTTATGCAAATCCCCAAACTAAAGGGGAAAAGATTTTGCACACTTTAGATGTACACAGGCAGTTGCGATATTATTTGGACAGAACTAAAGGGTTCAGACAATCTCAGCAGTTATTAGTTTCTTTTGCTTTGTGCTCTCAGGGCAAGCCAGTGTCAAAACAAACTATTTCTAAGTGGATTGGATTTTGCATTGCTTTCTGTTATTCCCATCATGGCAAAGAGATTCCAGCTGGGATTAGACCTCATTCCACTAGGGCTACTGCCACTTCAACAGCTTTTTGAGGGGTGGCTACTAAGGATATTTTGGAGGCAGCCACTTGGAGTTCAGTGCATACCTTCTCTAGGCATTACCACCTTCCATTGTACTCTAAATCCAGGGCTGGGTTTGCCACTGCTGTGTTGCAGGGCATTCTGGCAGCTCCTGCTTCATTATAGTTTAGCCATCCTCCCTTACCTCTGCTTTGGGATTCTACCCAAGTGTTAGGACTGCAGCAATGTGGGATGAAGAACATAGTACAGTTTTGTACCTACCATAAATGTAGATGTTCGAAGATCCACATTGCTGCTGTCCAATTTACCCTCCCTCCTTCCCCTCTGTTGTTTGAGGTGGTTGTGTGGGTTGGGTTATCCCTCTGAGGTATATTGCATTTTTGTATATATTGTATATATTATACATATTTTTGGTGTTAGGCTAGTTGGTTGTTTAGTTGTTGTCTATGGGTTTTGACCTTTCTTTTTAGGGTCTTCTGACATCTGGGGCAAGAAAAGACTGAGGATATGGCGTCGGTCATGCGCATTTGTACCCTGACGTTCTGATGTCAGTCAAATGCGCCTTGACCGACGTCAGCCTTATACTCTGATATTCGGGCCGACCGAGGGACAGCGGACTACCCAAGTGTTAGGACTGCAGCAATGTGGATCTTCGAACATCTACATTTATGGTAGGTACAAAACTGTACTTTTCTTCCCTTATTTGCTGCCAAGACCAGACAGTTGGAGAGGTCATACTGTCCTCTGGCATCAAACTGCTTTCCTGGCTTAGAATGACTTTAAAATGGTGTAGACTGATGCCTTTCTTATACACTGATTTCCGGATGATGGTCATAAAATGTCTGTCAGCTTGGGATGATGCCAAGACTTTGAAAATTGGGCTGGTTACTATTCTGCATGGCAGGAAGTCCTAAGGATTAGTACTACAGCATTGATCTACTTGGACATCTACACTTATGGTAAGTGAGACACAATTGTACTTTTTCTCTAGTGTTCCATCACATGGTAGAAGCAGGGATCATAGAACCAGTGGCTGTGATACATACTAGAAAAAGGATTTGACTGCATAATTTTTTTGTAACCAAATAAGAACTGCTGTAGTCACATCTTTGATTTGTCTTTTCTAAACACTGTTGTAAAAGGTCCGAAATTCAAAATGTTCACCTTGCAGTCGGTCCTAGCATAGCTTCTAGACCAAAATCTCAAGGATGCTTATCATATTTCTATTGCTCCCAGTTTCAGGAAGTGTTTGAAATTTGCTGTGACTGGCATACATTATCAGTTTTCTGCATTATCCTTTGGGCTGTCTGTCACACCTTCAGTGTTTGCCAAGTGTCTAGCTCCAGTGGTTGCCTGTTGTAGAACATTAACTTATTTAGATGAGTTATTCCTACCATGGTAAATCTCTTCCAGGCAATATTAAAGCTCAGTTGACTAGGGCTTTATCCTGTTCGATAGCATATTGAAAAGGGGTGGACTCTAGAAGCATTCTAGAGGTAGCAACCTTGCCCTGTGTTGATATCTTCACAAAGCACTACAAACTGTATTCCTCAAAGTCCACAGCAGGCTTTGCTAAGAACATTCTCAAGGGGCTCCTTGATCCTTATTCATCTACCTCCCAGGTAGCAGAAGCCAAAATGTTACTGAGGCTGTGGGAATGATGAACCTAGTACAATTGTGCAAGCCCTACTTGCCTGTAACAGTAGATGTCCAAATTCCTTACTACCTAAGTGGCAGCACTCACCTGCCATCCATGAGACTGAGCATAGCTGAGGTGCATTTCAACATTTTTTATTTGGTTGTTGATGGATTTTGTTTTTACATTGTATTGTGATTAGCTGCCAATTTACTGTTGCTAGATGATTCTGTCTTCAGACGCTTTTTTCTTTGTGGAAGCAAAAGAGCCTGATCACTCACTTCCTGTGACAGCTGAAGGCTTCAGTCTCGAAATATGCTCAGACCACAGCCAGTCAGGTGTCAGAGAAAGGTAGAGGGAAGGGAGTATGAGCTTTTGAAAGCTGGCCATTACTGGGTTATCTTGACAGAAAACTCATAGTGACACTGAGGTAGTGAGGAATTTGAGCATTTACTGTTCTAGGTAAACAGGACTTAATGCAAGTGTACTTTTTGTTGACTGTCTCATGACTTTTGTGTACTTTTAAATGGGAGCACACTGTTTTAGTTTTGTGGTAAAAAGTTGTTAAAAGGTTTTTAAAGCTATTTTTTCTTTGCAGAAGCTGGTGTTTTACATTTTGAGGCAGGAGAAAGTGTTTAATGTGCTTTTTACTGCACTTTTAAAGGGAAAAGTTATGTTTTTATGACTATTGCTGCTAAGTTCTTCTGGAAAGAAGCCCAATTTTTCCTGTTGCCCATGGAACAAAGTATTGGTTCCTTGGTTGGACCTTCTTCCAGCCACAAAAAAAGAAAGATTGCCAAGCGTCCTTTGACTCCACAGCAGGCTGGTAATTTGCTTCAGTCATGGGTGAGTGACTCTGCTGTGGCCAAACAGACCACTCATCTTTTTCTTATGAACCCTCTGATGTAGTCCATATAGCCACCATAGACCATGGGTAAGATGTCCTTTTTGGCTGTTGGGATCCCGTTAGTGGGCGAGGGAGAACCACTCTTGTTGGTCCTGGAGAATGGGACAAGGAATGCAGCCCTGCTTAGCCAGAATATTGTGCTATTCCCTGGGGAACTTGTTGCTGTAAATACTGTCTCGCTTTCTTCAGAAAGTCCTGTCAAAAAGGCAGATTAATGATTTGTTTTCTCTTGTGTCAGTTAATCCAAACAGTAGTAATTTATTTTATTTGGCACATTACCCTTGTGCAGGCTCTTAACCCTTTTAAGACTGTTTCTCATAAAAGAAAATGAATTTTTTTTTTCCTGAAGAGGTTCAAGAGATGCAACCTGAAGGGGAATGTGAAGTGACAGGTGCAGTTTTTTTTACCTCATGTTTGTAATTCAGATTTTGAGGAGTGTGTGGTATTTGATTCTCCCTGTGAATGACCATCTTTCTCTGAGACTATTTCCAGATTTAATTGATGTTTTCAGTGGGACTCAGTCCCTTAGAAAATATGATTTGTTACAACTCAAATTTCTAGAACCTTCATCTATCCTTCCAGCTTTGCCAGCTTTATTGGACATTTTTATCACAGCTTGGAATTTCCCTGACAGTCAGCTTGTTGTCCCTGAAAAGGCAGATCAGTTGTATAAAGCTGCCCAGTCTTTCAAGTTTTTAAACACCTGGCTCAGCAGCTATAGCTTTAGTGAATTCAGCTGCTGGTAAACACATTAATTGTAATGCCTCTACTTCTGATAAGGATGGGAAGGTATTTGCTCAGTTTGTGAGAAAAGTGCATTCTTCTACAACTTTAATTTTTAGAAATCTAAACTGTTAGGTTCATATGTTGAAGTTTATCCTGGCTAATTATAAAAGAAAGAAGAATGTTTCTGCATCAGTTTTCTCTTGTGGGGAGAAATCTGCACTATGTAATTTAGTTCCTTCTGTTTCACAAGTCACTACTCTGTATGTAAAATGTGTTTGATTCTGTGGATACTATATCGAGGGATGTTGGCACTTTATGGAGGTTTGTCTGGCTGTGTTCTCAGAACTTCCCAGATGTTAGACATGGAATTTTGAATTTTCTCTTGGACTGAGATTTAGTTATTAGTTGTCCTGCTGCAGAAGGTATCAGGAAATGTGAGGAGAAAGTTGTGGTGATTCAGAGAATTGCTCAAGATTTTTCAGAACTCCATCTTTAAGTTTTTCAACAGACAAATCAAGTCTGAGCTGAATGCTGGTAAGCAGACATTTAAAAAGCAATTGCATGGATATTAAAAAAAAAGAAAACAGGAACCTCCCCAGATCAAATGACAGTCAAGTGTGACTGTATGAGGGAACTTGCCCCCCTTTTGCCATGCTAGCCCTTTAATCCTCCCCAAAATGTTTATCTCATTTCCCTGTTACAAGAGGTTGTTTCAGACAGATGGTCCTGAAGTGATTTATTGAGGCTCCAGATAGTGGGAGACTCTTCCTCCTCACCCATCAGACCAAACTCCTCTCTTCTCTTTTTCCTCCTGTCTTACATCACAAGTTAAGTCAGGGAGTAATAGAAGATGTTTCTTCTCCTTTACTAGAAGGATTTTATACAAGAATGTTTCTGGTGCTAAAGAAGGAAGTTTTTTGGAGACCAGTCTTGGATCTTGTTATTCCTTATTCCTCATTTGAGTTTCTTAATGACCTTAGATTTTAAAAATATGTATTATCGCATTCCTATTCATCCAAATTTCAGGTGTTTCTTAAGGCTTTGCTTCTGGATCATACAGTCAGTTTTCTGTCTTACCATTTGGGCTATTCACTGCTCTAAGAGTGTTCAGTAATTGTTTAGCTCCTATGATAGCCCACTGCAGACTGCAAAATATCAACATATATCCGTATTTGGATGACTTGCTTAATCATTACAGTCTTTTTCAAAATGACAGAAGTCTGACTCCTCACAGGATGCCCCCCCCCCCCCTGAGGTGCCCGTTGTGGACACCTTAATACAAAGAGATTTTTCTTCCACAGGAAAGAATAGATCTTTATACAAATCTCTTTCTGGGGGTTTCCACTCAGACTTAACAGTGAGTGAATACCTCTGGTTTCTGGGTCTCATGACATACTTGATTCTCATGATACCTCTTGCAAGATTCCATGAGAAAAACAGAATGGTGTCTGAAATCTCTATGGTCTCAGCATCTACATCCATTAACTTTAAATTCTAGTCTTGGGATTTGTAAAAAGGAGTGACTTTGAGATGGAGACAACAAATTTCTCAGAATCCAGGTCTCACATTCTCCCCTTCTGCTCCAACACAGTCAGTCACAGCAGACACCTCAGATTTTGTTTGGGGAACATCATCAATTGGTGTAAGAGTGCAGAGTCAATGGAACAAAAGAGAGAGATCAAAGCACACAAAAGAGATGCTAGCTCTTATAAATCTGTGAACCTCAGAACCTCTTCAGATGTTTGCATGCAACACCGTAGTGAATGTTGTACATAAACAAGGAGGAACCATATCTTACAGACTAGCCATGGTAGCATGGGCTATAGCTTTATAGCAGAATCTCATTCTGCAGGCATATTGCATCCTGTCGCAACAAAACTGTGTGGCAGACAAACAGAGCAGTACCAGGACAGACACTCACCAATGTAAAATAAATTAGGACGTCTTCCAAAAGTTGATTAATTTGTGGAGAACATCTAAGGTAGACCGTTTTGTCTTCTTTCTAAACAATCTCCTGGCAAAATTCTTTTCCAGGACTTGATACCAGAAGGCCTGAAAGACAGATGCCCTTTATTTTCCTTGGACAGAAAAGTTCTTGTATGCCTTTCCACTGGTTTCCAGTGTGCTAATGAAGATTTTTAAGGATTCCCTAAAGATCATTGTTTTGACTCCCTTCTGGCCCCGACAACGGTGGTTCTCCCTTGTTTTGGAATTGGTCAGGCACAATTACCACAAGCCTTCGCATAAACTAGATTTGTTCCCACAAGATTGGGGGTGTTTAATATATCCTGACCTTGAGTTAATTGGAGCTGACAGCCTGGATGATAGGGTGTTACACCTTTTAGTCACCTGTTTTCTGAGGATGTGCAGCAGGTGTTAATGGAGGCAAGAAAGCTTGCTGTTAGAAATTCATATATTAGTAAATGGAAAATGTTTTCTAGTTGGTATCACCAAAGAGCAAGCAGCCATCCTGGGCTAGTGTTTCTCTGGTCTTACAGCATTTGTGTGAGTTACTGTCTTACTCCTCTGTCAATGTTCATTTGTCAAGCATTTCAGCATGTCTGCCCATGGATCTCCTCTATCAATGCAGTCTCATGTAAAATGTTTTTGAAAGGGGTTCTGCATAAAAAAAAATCCAGAAAAACAGTGGCTTCTCCTTGAGATCTTAAGTTTATGCTAGAGAAAATAAAATTATCTCCATTTGAACCAGTTCATCATGCCGACTTGAGGTTCTTAACATGGAAAACAGTGTTACTCATTGCTCTGACTACTGCAAGAAGAGTATCTGAGTTGCAAACTTTTATGATGGGTCAGTCTTATCTCATTTTCCATAGAGATAAGGTTTCTTTGAGAACTAGTCCTTCCTTTATGCTTAAAGTAGTATTCGCAGTTACTTTGTGTATCTAGCCATATCACTGTCTTCTTTCCAGAACAAAATCTTTCCAAATGTCTGATCAGTTATTCATATTTTGTGAAAGTAAAAGAAAGGACAACCTGTGTCGAAGCAGACTCTTTCCAAATGATTGTCTCATGCTATTGTCTTTTGTTACTCCCACCTCAACAGAATTATTCCAGACAGGGTGAAGACTCACTCTGTAAGGGCTTTGACTTCATCTGTAGCTTTTTGGAAAGTGTTGGGACTCTAGTAGTATGCTTGAAGCAACAACTTGGTTCTCTGTGCATACTTTTACAGAGCACTATAAACTAGATTCCTTCACGTCTAGCACAGGCTTTGCAAGGACCATTTTCCAGGGGCACCTGTGCACTTCTACTTCCTCCTCTCAGTTCTTTTAAGCTGTGGTAATCTACTTTTTTAATTTCTCCAAGTCTTTTGGGTTTCTAATACCAAGACAGGAATGGACCCGATTCCTAAGTCAAAGTACGATTAAAGTTCATGAAATTAGTATTGTTTCAATCTTTGATGTCAGCCAGTAGTGCTCTTCACAGCACCCATAATGTGCCCAGTAATAACTCCTCCTGCAGTTCGTATGGTGTTACATGTATTGGTAACATATCTAAATACTGTAAATTATTTTTTATAAGACCCATTGCTCCAACTACTATTGGAACTGTCTGGGTATCTTTCTTCAACATTGCTCTCGTTTCTGCCTGCAGATCCTGATGTTTTATGACTTTATGTATCTCACTACGCAAGACATTGTAGTCACTGGGTGTGGCAATTTCAATGATCAATGCTACTCTTGTCTTCTTTTCTTGGACCACTATATCTGGTTTTCTAGCATCTGTCTTTCGAATTGTTGGTAATGGATGATCCCATGTGATGTAGACTCCTTCATTTTCTATGATGCTTTGTGACCCATGTTTCCAGTGGTTTTCAGCCACTTCAGTACCATAATATTTGCACAATCCTCAGTGCAACAGTCTCTTCACATTATTATGCCTTTCATTATGCAGTCCTTTTGCCATTAGTATGTCGCAGCCACCAACGAGGTGTGTGACTGTTTCCAATTCGGTTTTACAAAACCTACATTTGTCTGTTTCTCCCACATGTTCAATGGGCTTTATATACCAATGTGTATGCAGCCCACTATCTTGGGCCGCCGTATAGCTTAGGCATTGATGATGAAGGTGAACATAGAGTTTTGTAAGTAAACTTATGATAACAGTAAATGTTCGAATGATCACTGCTGCAGTAACCACTTCCTCCATTTATCTTATTTTTGTTTCTATTCTTTTTCCAGAGCATGGGCATGCTTTTTTTTATTTTCCCCAGCAGTTTCTCTCAGGGTTTAGCCTCCCTTTCTCAGCTGACATGAAGCCTGTGAAGGCCTTGACACCCAAACCTGACTTTTAGTCAGCTCTGCAAAAGCCGACTGGGTGCTTGGAAGGTGCCCTGAAGCTTTTGGAACTGGCCAGCTGATGTCCTCACTGTGATCACTGTTGCAGTATTCATAACAGATGGGTTTTAGCTCGCTTAAGTCTGGCCCTGGTACCAAAGTTGTACCTTCTGAGAGCATACTTCTGGATGATGACCTCAACTCGTTCAGACATATGTGTGAAATCCCCAGACTGTCTTGCCACCAACCTGAATGTAGGTCACTGTATCTGATGGACTGTGATCATTTGGTTGCATGGTACAGTAGCTTCACTTGTTAGATTCAGATGTGTCACATTGGGGATCCTTCCTTTCTAAACTTTTGACTGTTTTACTGTTATTAGGTGTCAGCTAGAAGGGGCAAGTGTGATTTTAGGCAAAATCCATACAAAGACCTGCACACTAAGTTCCTCTTCTGTCTAGGCCCTGAACACGACTACATAACCTGCTGTATTTGTCAGTCATTTTCTCCTAAAAATCTCTGGGCTACGCTCTCCTCTGTTAATAACTTCCTTGAGACCCAACACTCAAAACGCTTGGCCCACTCCACCATGTTGGCTTCCCACTCAAGAAAAAAATTAAGACCAAGAGAGGATTCACCTTCCATCGTTTCCGAATCAGACAAGCTTGCTGAGCTGGTCAAACCCATGATACGCAAATTGTCATCTCACAAGGCTTCTACTTTGACCACACTGGAGCTTGGTGTGGCTGTTGTGGCCTTGCAGACAACAGAATCCTCTGACAAACCGTGCTGCCTTATCTCAGAGGGCCCTCACAGAGTTCTTCAGTTCCAGAGATTCCCGGTACTACTGTAAAAATGCTCCAAGACTTAGAACATCCTAAGCTATTACAGGCAGATGGCACCCCTAAGAAGGAAAAACAAAAACTTAAGCATATGACATCCCCTTCTCCATTCAGGAAGAATGAATGGATTGATTTTTCTCAGGAATTATTTAGGTAGTTATGTCTGTGAAGCCTCCTTCCTTTGTGATTCAGCCTTCTCAGACCACACCACAGAAACAGGCTTTGGATTCTTCCTCCTCTGATGAGAAACCAGAAGAGATTCTGACCACTCTCTCAACTACTTTTCTCAGTCACACACCCCTGAACATATTTTCTCAGATTAGGGAGACTCCTGTCTCCAGATTTCCCTTTGGAAGAGGCCTCCTTTGGAGAAGTCTTGCAAAGCATTATGAAGCATTTCAAATGGCGATCTAAACAAGTGTCAGAGGTGCAAAAGAGATGCTGCAACTTATTAGAGATGGGCACTCCTGCACCTCTTCCAGTTCCCCCAGTGCTCGATGCTTACCTGGACACATTTCAAGCCAACTCTTCTACAGCCGACTCTCCAACTTCTTGCTAGTAAATGGCCAGACAGGTTCTACAAAGTTCCTGATAAATTAAATTACCTATACCAAAACCCTGTGGCAGACCCAGCTGCAGTATCCCTACCTTAGACAAACCTGCAAAGCTGCTTCCTGGCACTGATATTCTGTCCACTGTTAAGGACTGTCAAGCAGTGGATAGCTATGGTAAGAAAATATATACTTCCTTCACTTTGGCTTTCAGAATCATTAACTACCAAACTCAGATGACTAAGTACTTATTCACTGCACTACAGTCCTTAATTAAGACCATCACAGAGTCCCAGACATCCGAATCAAAAGAGAGTATGCAGTCCGTAGTGGCCAGATAGCCAGGCACAGTATTAAATGCAGTTATGCTGTGGATGCACCTTCTAGGGCAGCTGCTTTAAGGTCAGTTATCAGGCTGTATGCCCTTGCTGCAAGCCAACCTATTCTAGAAGATTTCAAGTCTAAAATGTTAGATTTCCCCTTGGATAACCTTCTATTTGGCTCACAAGCTGCTAGCCTTTTCAAGGCTTTGCAGGAATAAGCCAAGACAATGAAAGATTGCTGTCAGATTCTTCTCTCTACAGTTCATAGGTGTTATAGAAAATCTACCTTCTTTGCCAAGAGTGATTCTAGAACCCTTCATAGGCAAAGGAAAATTCCCATGAAAAGATTCCCAGACAAAACTCAGAGGAATACTCCTCCTGAGAGGCCTTAATCTGGTAGTAGACATTTGTGGCTATATGCCACTTGCTACCCCCTTCAGCCCAAGCCCCCTCCACATTTCCCTCCCAAAAAGACTCTCTTTCTTTCCCATTCTGGCGAATGATAACCTCGAATAAATGGGTCTTAAGCATTATCAAGGAGGGCTATGCTATGTCTTGGGGAAAGCAGCCAGTCTCCCAGGGCAATACCCCCACCTCCTCCCAACCACATTCACCTGCTGGACCCTGTTGTACAAGACTTACTGGCTCAGGAAACCATAGAAGAGGTCCTCTTAACCTTTTCAGGCAAAAGGTTTTTACTTGAAGATCTTTCTTGTCCCAAGAAAAGAGGGACAGTGGAGATCCATTCTGATCGCTCCTGGTTAAACATCTTTTTGAGAGTTCCCTCTTTCAAGATGATGTCCTTATACATTCTCCTACACTTCCTGTTTCTTGCTTCCTCAAGCCTTCCTGGTATCTTTAGACCTAAAGGATGCTTATCTACATATTCTTGTTTGTCCTTCCTTTTAAAAAAATCTTCAGGTTCTTTACTGGATCATAACATTTTCATTTTATTGCTTTGCCCTTTGGTCTTTCTACAGGTTCAAGAGGATTCACAAGGTGTCTAGCCCCAGTGGTGGCTTTTTGCCGCACTCAGGGCATACAGATCTTCCCTTACTTAGGCAGCCTTCTATTCCAGGCTTTGTGCAGGGACACTCTCCTCAGACATCTTTATTACACTGTACAATGTTTGATCCTGTGGGATTTACCATCAATTACAAAAAAAATCCCAGCTCAGTCCCACCCAATAATTGACTTTTCTGGGATGTAGCCTGGACACTTTGACCATGCATGCCTCTATTCTTCAGGAGGAAGTCACCACTCTGGCTACCGAGCTCTTAATGCTTTCAAACAAGGTTCATTGTCACAATCCCTCAAGGCTCTGGGACTCATGGCTGCTATAATCCCTATGCTTCCCCTAGCCACACTACATATGAGGTAAATACAGTGGTATCTGAAGTCATTGTGGTCCCAACACTCTCACCCTGTCGAGGCCCTCATCCCTCTTCCTGAACTCCTTTAGTAGAGTAATCAGGTTACTCTCAACCCAGGTCCTTCCTTCACTCCAACCCCACACAACTAAGTCTTGTTTACATATGCCTTGGACAGGGCATGGTGGGCTTGGTCAGGAGACCACAGATTTCAAAGGGAGTGGCCTGTCCACGTAGTGAAAGAACACACCAGCCTAAAGAAAATTAGGGCGCTCCTACAAGCCCTACTTATGTTCTCACATCTGTGGAAACCAGACACACTACTGGTGTACATGGACAACACCATGATGATGTGGTACATAAACCAGTGGAGAGGCACAAGATCTTACCTCCTGTGCAGGCTGGCACAGGACGTCTGGCACCTAGCCTCTCAACTGAGTCTTACACTTTTACTACAGTGTATATTGCCTCTCAGCATAATGTGTTGGAAGACTCTGTAAGCAGGGACATGAAGGACCCTCATGAGTGGTCTCTGAACACCGAGGTCTTCAAATCAAATGGTAGGTGTAGAATACCCCAGAGAGACCTTTTGCTTCTCTGGAGCATCATCTACTCCCACTTTTCTGCACAAGAATCCCATCACCTCTAGTTTGAAAGACAGATGCCTTCTGCTTCTAGTGGATGGGGAAGTTCTTTTATACATATTCCCCTCTTGCTCTGCTTCCAAGGCCCTTACTCAAGGACCAGAATGAATGTCTAAAGCTCCTGCTTCTGGCACCTTTATGGCCAAGACCGCACTAGTTCCCACTCCTGTTTCACCTATCAAAGGGAAATTAATGGAGATATAATCACTCAACAAAAAGTGTAGCTCCTTCATCCCAATCTGACCTCACCCAGTCTAACTCTTTGGATGATGGGATTTTAATCCCTGCCAGACAGCCTCCATGAAGAGGTTGTCTCGGTTCTGCAAGAAGCCGGGAAATCAGTGGAAGAGATTCTTATTCTGGTGCCATAAGCACAAACTGCAACCTCTTCTGTTAGACATTCCCACTGTGCTCCATTACTTGTGTGACTTACTACATTTGAGGTTGGCCTGCTGTTCCATTAAGGCTCACTTATCTGCTATTATTGCTTGTCTACCTTTGGAACCCCCACTCATGTCCAGGACAGAGGAGATTTTTTTTTTCTATGAGGGTTTTTGCACTTGAAACTCCCAATGAAGAATATTACCCCACCATGGGACTTTAATTTTGTTTTGGAAAAACTCACCTCATCCCCCATTTGAATCGGCTGCTTTTGCTATTCTCACATTTTGCACATGGAAAACATTGCATGTTAAGTTGTCTATCTCGCCTTCATTCTTGCTGGATGGGTTCGGAGCCGACCTCGGCTCCGACTCGGCCACTCTAAAAGCTCAAGAGTTGGTTCCACCGGCTCGAGGCTCCCCTTATATCCCACAATGCTAGGCGAGAGTTACCTCAGATCTCGTTTGCCGCTACAGCTTCGAGGTTGGTTGTTTCTACTGGTTCTTGGTGAGTACTATTTCTTCTTGAAATTAGTCTTTAAAAACCCCTTTAATTAATATTTTTACTTAGTTTAGTGTAGTTTAGAAAACTTTTTATTCCCTTCCAAAAAATTTCCGTTTCTTTTCCTCAAGAACCTTTGGTTCTTCCCTTGGGCCTATAGGCCTTTCCTTCCCTAGTGGAGTGTGTGTGTACTATTTTAGTTTAAATTACTAGTACTGCTTTTTATTATAATTAACCTGACAGGGTGTAACTAGTGTGTTTGTGTGCGTGTTTGTGTACACCTGTTCAGATAAAAATGTCTAAAGAAGCAAAGGTCTCCGGATTCAAGAAGTGTGATGCGTGCTGTCAGAAAATGTCTCTGACAGACGCTCACACTTCTTGTGTCTATTGTCTGGGGCCTTTGCACCTGCAGGACTCCTGTGCTGTGTGCCATGGCTTCAGCCCCAGGGTCCTGCAGGAAAGAAAGAATAAATTGATTCTTAGAGGCTTACTCAAGCCAGAGGATTCCCTGTCTGTTTCAACAGGGAAGCCCTCTAAGGCATCTAGGTCTTCGGCTCCGCAACTGAGCCGAGACCTAAGGTTTCTCAACCTTTGCCTTCATCGGCTCCGGCTGGAGCCGATAAGTCTCAATCCACAGTTTCTGTGGCCTCGCTCGGCCGGAGCCGAGGTAGTAGAGTTCCGTGTCGGCTCCGACCAGACCTTCGGAGCCGACAACCAGGAAGAGGTCCAGGTCACCATCTCTTGGCTCTGTTCATTCGGCTCCAGGATCTCCCCTGCTGTCTGAACGAGCCAAAGGTCTCACTCCTCTAGGTCATCGAGGCTGTCGGATCATGACCTTCAGAGGGTAGTGAGTCGACTACTTAAGTCCGAGGCACTGGCCCAGATGCTTCAGAGCCCGACTCATCAGTCGATGCCTGCCCCGGCCCATCAACATATTCCTCCTTCGACTCTTTTGAGCTCGGAGCCGGGTCGTGTCGGAACCGAGACTGTGATTGCGTCGGAGCCGATACAATTGTCTTCGGCTCCGTGCCGGCTCCGCTTTCTTCCTTGGAAGAATCTCGGCGCCGGACTTCCCTCATCGGCTCCGAGGGTGAGTGGCATCGGACCCTTGTCCGACCCCTCTCCCTCTCGGTGCTTCGGCGCTGGTGAGTTCGGCTCCGACATCGACCTCGGAGCCATCACTGTCGGTGCCGAGGGGGTTCTTAGCTTCGGAGCGGGGACCTCTGGCTCTGCCTGACAGGGGTGCATTCGAGGTCATGCGGAGTGTGTTAGAGCCTGGCTCTACTCCACAGTCGGCTCCGTCCGCCCCTCCCTCTATGGTGCCTCAGGCTAAGTCGACTCACTCCCTCATCCCGGACCGCAGAGAGCCAGCTCCTCAGGAGCCCCTGTGGGATTTCATCCTCTTCTGAGGCCTCTCCTGATTTGGCAGAAGAGCCCCTCGGAAGAGGAAGTGTAAGAGGAAACACATTGACTCACCTGAGTCCATCACGTCAGACACAGATTTGAATGATTCTGAGGGTTCCCCCCGTTCCCCTTCTGAAGATGTCTCATTTGCAGACATTCTGGAGATCCTGAAACAGAGGGGAAATTGGCCAGCCCTCAACCCTTCGGAGGACGA
Organism: Protopterus annectens; assembly: GCF_019279795.1. Taxonomy (NCBI): domain Eukaryota; kingdom Metazoa; phylum Chordata; order Ceratodontiformes; family Protopteridae; genus Protopterus; species Protopterus annectens. The sequence continues at coordinate 248,509,871 of NC_056729.1, read as the reverse complement.
ATCTGTGTATCTTGAGGTGTTTGGCTCTCGTCCTTCCACCTCCTGGGTGTCCCCTTGACCCCCTCATGCAGGTGGTTGCTAAGAAGGCATGGACGGCTCCTGATTCAGTGGACCCCACTCCCAGGAGACCCTCTAAGTTCATAACAGCTCCAGCAGACAAACAATTCTTAACAAAAGGAGTTTCTGTGGATGCTATGGTGGTAGCTGCTGCCACAAAGAAGGAGCTAGCTGATCCTTCAGTACCTGTCCATCCACCTAATAAGGAATCTAGGTCCATGGATAGGTACGGGAAGCGGATGTTCTTGTCAGCGACATTTACCATGCGTTCGCTGAACTACCTGTGCCATTTTACTCGTCTTCAAAGGGACTTGATCAAGGAAGCGAGTGAAATGTTAAAGGATCCTACAGCTGCGGGTTTCCAAGATAAGATGAACACGCAGCTGGCTACCCTTAATTCCATAACCAACTCCTCCATGCGCCTTCTCTCTTACGCGGCTGATGGAGCGAGCAGAGCCGCAGGGACAGGTGTGGCCTTACGTAGGCATGCCTGGATGCGGCTATGCAATTTTGCGGACCCTTTCAAGACGTCTTTCACGAACTCCCCTTTTGATGGATCATCTCTTTGGTCCTCAAGTGAAAGAAACCTTGACTAGGTGCGAGACTGATGGCAAGACCCTTTCTGCCATCGGAGTCCGTTTTTCTACTCCTTCCAGGCCTTACCCCAAAGGCCAGAAGGGTGGAAAGATGTGGTTCCGTAAACAATCTCAAGGGACTTCGCCTGACGCACAGAGTCGTTTTCCCACCAGAGGCAGAGATGGGAATAACAATGGTAGACGTCGCCCTAGGGGCAGGGGGGGTCCGCAGAACCAGGGCAATCGGGAAGCCTTCCTGACAAGCCCTCTCAGCATCCCTGAGGTGTTGCCCGACTGCCCATCTTCGGAGGCAGTCGGGGGAAGATTGTCACTGTACCCAGAAGCCTGGCTATCCCTGACTCAAGACAAATGGGTACAGTATATCATTTCCGAAGGCTATTCTATCCCCTTTCTTCGCTTTCCAAATCAGTCAAAAAAATCCCTTCCAGATGTTCCACCCGCTCAAAGGGATCTAGCAGTTTTGGAAATTTCAAAACTGCTTGCAAAAAGAGCAATTCAGCCAGTTCCAGCAGAACAGCAAGGATCCGGAATCTACTCAAGGTTCTTTTTAGTTCCAAAGAAAACAGGGGACTGGAGACCAATTTTGGATCTCAGTGTCTTGAACAAATCAGTCAAGAAAACAAGATTTCGGATGGTCACGCTGCAATCCATCCTTCCCCTTTTGGGCAAAGGAAACTGGATGTGCTCTATAGACCTTCGGGATGCGACTATCACATAAAGATGAACAGACGCTCCAGAAGATTCCTCCGCTTCAGGCTGGGAACCAGTCATTTTCAGTTCAGGGCCCTGCCCTTTGGTCTCACCACTGCCCCCGGTGTTTACCAAATGCATGGCAGTGGTAGCTTCTCACCTGAGACGACAAGGATTCCAGGTGTTTCCATATTTGGACGACTGGCTCCTCACAGCTCCCACCAAGCATCTCCTTCTGATGGCCAGAGATTACACTTTTCGCGTTTGTCAAAAGCTGGGTATTTCAATAAATTGCGAAAAGTCTGTTTTGTCGCCTTGTCGTACTATTACCTACATAGGCGCAAATCTAGATACGATAAACATGTCTGCAAGGCTAACACATCAGAGAATATCAGACATTCACAAATTGGTATCACTCCTTCTCAACAACAACAGAATCAAAGCCAGGTTAGTTCTAAAGGTGTTGGGAATTATGGCAGCGGCCATACCTCTCCTTCCATTAGCCAGGTACCACATGCGGATCCTTCAGTGGATGCTTTTTACTCAATGGTCATACCAGGAACTTCCGATGTCTCACACCATTGTGATCACGCAAGCGTGCAAAAAGCATCTCATGTGGTGGATGTCTTCCCCCCAGCTCCTGTCGGGAAGACCCTTTGTTCCACCTCCTCCGGTTGCTACACTGACAACGGATGCCTCCCTGATCGGGTGGGGGGGGCATTATCAGGGCAGGACAGTCCAGGGCACATGGCAACCAAACGAATGCCACTTGCACATAAATGTTCTGGAGATGAGAGCAGTGCTTTTAGCGTTGCAAGCCCTTCAAGACTCTCTTCCCTTGGGAACAATTGCAATCCAGACAGACAATATGTCTGTAGTGTGGTACATCAACAAACAAGGCGGAACCAGATCATACCCCTGTGTCGAGAAGCACTCAGACTGTGGCAATGGGCGATTTCTTCTCAGCGTTTTCTGATAGCAACGCACATCCCCGGAAGTCCAATCATATTATGGACAAGTTGAGCAGAGCTATTCTCATGCCTCACGAGTGGTCTCTGAAAGACTCTGTAGTGAGAGAAATTTTTCTCAAGTGGGGTCAGCCTTGCTGCGATCTTTTGCTACTCCCCAAAACAGCAATTGCAGAGAATATTTCACTCTATTCCCTTTACCAGGCCAACCCAGCAGAGACGCTCTAGTCCAAGTTTGGCCCCGGGACTTCTGTATGCATTTCCTCCTTTCCCACTGATCTCTCAAGTAATACAGAAAGCTATCGCTCAGAAGGCCTCATTGATCCTCATTGCTCCTTACTGGCCTCGACAAGTGTGGTTCCCCTTTCTACATCGTTTCTCTTGAGCGACCGTGGAATCTGGACCTAGTTCCAGATCTTTTGATCCATCAGTCGGGTCAGTTTCATCGCTCCTCCCTCTCTGAACCTCACTGCTTGGTTCCTCCAGTTCCAACCTTAGCCAGGCTTCCTCAATTATCTCACTCTGTTAGAGATATATTGATAGCTTCCCATAAATCTTCCACTCGAAGATTTATTTGAGTAAGTGGAAACGCTTCTCATATTGGGCACAAGGAAAGGACATAGATCCTTTCACCGCTTCCATCCAACTAGTCCTTGATTTTCTAGCTGAACTCTTCCATGCAGGTTCATCTCCCTCTACACTTAAAGTTCAATTGGCAGCTATTTCTAACTTTCATGTGGGTATTTCTGAATCTGCCCTAATGTCCCACAAACTCTGCAAAGCCTTTTTGAAAGGAGTTTTTCTTCTCAGACCTCCTATAAGAAATCCTCCTTCTCCTTGGGACCTAAATTTAGTTCTTGCTTCTTTGATTCTTCCCCTTTCGAACCTGCAGCTTCCTGTTCTTTAAAATTGTTATCATGGAAAACTCTTTTTCTGGTAGCTATTACATCAGCTAGAAGAGTTTCAGAGCTTCAAGCACTCAGCTGTCGTCCTCCTTATCTTTTGTTTCATAAGGACAGAGTATCCTTACGAACTAACCCGCCCTTTTGCCTAAAGTGGTCTCGACATCAAATCTGAATCAATCCATTGATCTACCAGTCTTTTTCCAGAATACTCCAATAGGTCTGAACAAAAATTACACTGCCTGGATGTTCACCGTCAATTGAGGTACTACTTGGATAGAACTAAACAGTTCAGAAAATCTGATCAGCTGTTTGTCTCCTATGCGGAGAGCAGAAAGGGACTTTCAGTTTCAAAGGTATCATTATCCAGATGGCTAACATCATTGATTTCCCTTGTATATGAGATTAGACATCAAAAGCTGCCTGATAAACCTAAGGCTCATTCCACCAGAGCTTTGGCTACTTCTTTAGCTTTTCAAGACAGACTGCCTATTGACACCATTTGTGCAGCGGCTACTTGGGCTACTCCTCACACTTTCATTTCTCATTATAAGTTGGATTTAGCTTCTAGGCATAGAGCTAACTTTGGTTCCACTGTTCTCAGGAGTCTGTTCCGTTAGGCCACCGGGACAAGGTGCTAGGACGGTCCCATCCAGCAAGAATGAAGGCGAGATAGACAACTTAACATATAGAAGTTATGTTCTTACCATAACGCTCCATGTTAGTTGTCTTCTTCTCGCCTTCTTCTTGCGTCCCACCCTCCTTCCCCCTGGCCTGGACAGACCTAGAGGAGTTGTGATTGTGACCTCTCTTTCTACCACCTCTTTCTTAGACATATGCTATTATGCATATTTCCTGGTTCAGGATGTAGGTCACCCTTCTTTCTTCCTGTTGTTAGAGGTGGACTCTTTTTTACAGTTAGTCTGTTACTTTTATAAGCTGGGGTTAGCTTACAAACGAGATCTGAGGTAACTCTCGCCTAGCATTGTGGGATATAAGGGGAGCCTCGAGCCGGTGGAACCAACTCTCGAGCTTTTAGAGTGGCCGAGTCGGAGCCGAGGTCGGCTCCGAACCCATCCAGCAAGAAGAAGGCGAGAAGAAGACAACTAACATGGAACGTTATGGTAAGAACATAACTTCTATTTCTTGTGTCCCTGACTTCAGCTCACAGAGGCTCTGAACTCCATGCTCTGTCTTATGGCTATTTCCCCCTTTCTCATCTTCCACAGAGATAGGGTAAGCCTTAGAACCAATCCTTCTTTCACACCAAAAGTGGTTAGTGAGCTAACACTCAACCAGGCCATGAACCTGTCAGCCTTTTTCCCTAATCCCCAAAATAGGGGTTAGATAATCTTACATTATTTAGACATTCACAAGCAATTGAGGTTTTACTTGGACAAAACTAAGTACATCAGAAAAACAGACCAGCTGTTTGTATCCTCCACAGATTCCAGGTTAGGACAATCAGTTTCCAAACAAACTATTGCCTCCTGGATCTCAAAAGCTATTTCCTTCTGCTCCTCACACCATGGAAATTACCTTGCCCACTTGGCCAAAGTCACATTTCACTCAAGCAGAAGCTTCATCTTCTGCCTTCTACATGGGGGTGGATACCACGTCCATTTTAGAAGCAGCAACCTGGTCATCTGTTCACATCTTAACTAAACATTGTAAGCTAGACACCTTCTCAGGGTCCAGGGCAGTATTTGCCAGAACAATGCTATCTGGCTCCGTGGACTCTCTGATCTTCTCCTTCACTTTAAGCCTACCACCCTTCTCTCTCTCTCTCTCTGTCTCTCTGCAGTTCTGGGAATCCCCTGTTATGAGTTCTGCAACAATGATCTCAGGATGTAGCACAATTGTGTAAGAACTTACCATAACAGTAGATATCCGGGTCTATATTAGGACACTGAACATTCAAAATGTCGAGTGTTCTAATATCGAACCCTAGCAATCAAAAATACAAAACATCGAACATTCAGAACAGCGATTTTTTTCCTTCAGAAAAAATTTGCTGTTCCAAAACACAGACACACACACACAACACAAGCATACCAAACAAACAGCAATCCACACACATACACCTAAACTCTTGCACCTAACCCTACACTAAACTACTAACTATCCACTTACCTTAACCCAAACCCTAACCCTAAGTTCCGTCACTATCGCACAGTCACCTCACCCGCGCCCTAACCCACCTAACCCACATGTCCACACAATCGCACACTTACCTGAACCCGACCCGTAACTTTCCACCAGAGCGCTGAAAATACCGAAGCAACAGAAACGGACAACCAAATTCTTTTCCTAGGAAAAAATGTGGTTTTCTGTTTCTTCGATATTTTCACTGAAAACGGGTCGATATTAGAACACTCGGCTTTTCAAATGTTCGGTGTTCTAATATAGACCCAATATCCTACTGATCACTGTTGCAGTATTCCTTCTCTCCCACCTTATCCACCCTTCACTTCCTTTCTCTCACTGTGTGTTACACACACACGAATTTACATCTCTTCTGAGGGAAGTTTACTTATCTATTCAGACCAAGCCCCTCCTAGCTGACCAGTCTCCTTCCTCAGTTGTCTTCAGGCTGCTGTTGGCTTGTAGATGGTTTGAGGATTTCATGCATATGTCCGGTTTTATACCCCTACACCCACAAGCCAAGGTCATCATCCAAACGTACACCCTCAGAAGGTAAAGTTTTGGTATTCCGGATGGATGTCAAAATACAGCAGTAATCAGTAGGACATCTACTCTTATGGTTAAGTTCTTAAACAACTGTAGTTTATATCCTGTGCAGGATATAACTGCTAAAGATTAGGCTACTGCAGCAGTGATCATTTGAACATCTACTGTTATAGTAAGTTTATTTATACAATTGTACTTTGCCCTTGGACAACTCCATAACAAAGGAGAACTACCACAGGCTTCCTCACACAGTGGATCTACTCACACATGACAAAGGGGTATTTGATGTATTCCAACCTCAAACTATACAGCTGATTGCCTGGATGATTCCACTTTGATACCTTTTGGGCATCTTTTTCCAAGCATGTGCAGCAGATGTTAAAGGGGACAAAGAAACCTAGTATTAGAAAATCTTATATTGGTTAATGGAAAACATTTTCTACTTGGTGCAACAGTAAACACCAGAGCCTATTCAGAATTTCTGTACCTCTTGAGTTTGCTATATTTGTGTGAGCTATTGAACACTGGCCTTTAATATTGGTCTATCAAAGTTCATCTGTCATCCATTTCAGCAGGTCTGAAAATTTGTACTACCCTTTTCATCACACTCTTTGGTCAAGCTATTCTTGAAAGGGGTTTTACATATACTTTCACAAATAAAACAGGTGGTCCCTCCCCAGAGCCTTAATTTTGTGTTGAAAAGGTTAAATTTACCTCCTTTTGAAGTCAGGTCATCTTGAAAGGGGTTTTACATATACTTTCACATATAAAACAGGTGGTGCCTCCCTGGAGTCTTAATTTTGTGTTGAAAAAGTTAAATTTACCTCCTTTTGAAATCAGGTCATCAGTCTGATATACAGTTCATCTCTTGGAAGATAGTATTACTCTTCTTGCAGATGTCAGAGCAGTTAAGTATCTGTGATACAAGCTGTTATGGTGAGTCAACCCTGTATGGTGTTCCATAAAGACAGAAATTCTTTGAGAAGAAATCCCTCATTTATGCCTAGAGTTGCTTCAGAGTTTACATTTAGCCAGACCGTCCATATCCTTGTTTTCTTTCCAGAACCTTTGAACCAGGGAGAAAAGATTCTTCATACTCTGGGTGTGCATAGGCAGAGTAGGTATTATCTTGATATAACAAAAACCTTTCAGGAAAGCTGACCTGTTGTTTTTTTTTTCCTATGAAGGTCAGAAAAACGGGGAACCTGTGTCAAAACATTCTATTTCCATATGTTGTCCCATGGTATTTCTTTATTATTCCCTCCATGATAAGCCTCTTACTGGCATGGTCAAGGCCCATCCTACAAAGGCTTTGGCTTCATCTATGTTTTTTAGAAGGAGGTAAGCTTTAGAAGCATTCTAGAGGCAGTTACTTGACCCTATGTATGTACATTCACAAAGAATTACAAACTTGATTCTTTTTTAGATCTACAACAAGCTTTGCTAGGACCATTCTCTAGGGTCTCCTGGACCCTCATCCTTCCTCCTACCAAGTGCATAAGATTTGATATTCTGCCATACAACTAAGGCTACTGCAAAAGCAGTTTTGAATGAACATAGTACAGTTGTGTAAGTCAACTTATCATAATAGTAAATGTTTGAATAAATCACTGATGCAGTAGTTGCTCCCTCCCTCCATCCCCCTTTTTTCTTTTATGTTAAGGATTTGTGGTGTGTATATATGTGTGTGTGTGTGTGTGTGTGTGTGTGTGTGTGTGTGTGTGTGTGTATATATATATATATATATATATATATATATATATATATATACATATATATATATGGGTCTATATTAAAAAGTTGAATGTTTACTTACCCGAACACCTAAACGCTGACACGTCTTCATCGAACTGCAAAAATATCGATTTTTCTGAAGTGCGAAATCCGAAACGTCGATTCGTCATGTTTGGCCCTTATGCGGTATAGCTCCGTAAGGTAAGTGTGCGATAGTTATGGACCTTAGGGTGCGGGTTAAGTTAAGTGCATACTTGGTGGTATATGAAAAATTTAATTTAGGGTTAGAAGCAGAGTTTTGGTTAGTGTATGTATGTATGTGGTTTATTTAGTTTGTTTGTGTAGGTAGCATGTAGCGGGCGGTGGGATGGGACAACTATAGCATTTTGAGTTTTTGAATTTCGTGGGTTAGGGCGTTCAGTGTATTTGCGGTTCGTGGAATTTGTGTCGGTGTTTGGGTAAGTAAACGTGCGAGATTTTGATATAGACCCTATATATATACTGCTGCAAGTATTTGGGCAGCATTAGGTCACAACATATTTCCTTCTGTCACCCCTTTGTATTGGCAAGTGCCCTAAATCCCACTAACCCGATCTCCTTGAATTAACAAGAGGCTAACTAGCTCTTCCTGAACTCTGACACTAATCCTGAAAACTTCCACCCAGTCCATAAATCTGGACTCTGTCTCTTCCTAAACCTGAAATCCCCTTCCTCTCCCTAACCTTAATCTTCAGATTGCTCCCTAAACCTAAAATCTCCTTCACCCTAACTTCTGATTACTCCCTAACCTAAAATTTATTTTCCCAGGCCTAATTTCCCATTTGTTCTCTAAATCTAAAATACCCTTCCCCTCCCATCTACGATTGCTCCCTAAATTTAAAATCTGTGCTTCCCTCTCCCTAACGTCTGCGCTGCTTTCCCTGTTCCACTCTCTAAACCAAACAGCACCCTCCTATGTTCCCTTCCTCACTTACTTAGTTTGTGAAGAGTGCTTGCTTGCATTTGTCTTTTAGGAAGTGAAACAGTGAAAAGTCTCTGAACTTGCATTCAAGTGTGAGCAGCTGGTTGGACTTAGTTGTTACTGCTTTAGTCCCTGGCTGCACATTCCTGGAGTTTGAGCAGGTAGGGCATGAGCAGTTGTGGAACAATCTTTTGGTACAGAGGCTGCTGTTTTTCTCCATATAGGACTTTGTGTGGCCAGCAGGCTGGGAAAATGTGGAAGGAATCCAAGGCTTTGGAAGACTGGCCAGATGTAATCTATACAGCTAGGGCTACTCCAAAAGTAATATATTTGAACATGTACTGTTATGGTAAGTTTACTTACACAACTGTGCTTTCTTCCACAGACCATGGAGAGGGTACTTACAGAACTGGCTTCTCTTGTACACAGGGTTTTCCTTTCCATTTCTGTCGTATCTGGATTTCCTAGTTCATTTCTGTACTCAGGACATTTTCTTTTGACTGCTTTCTTGGCATTGACCCTAACCTTTAGCCATTTCATTTTCCTTTGATAATAGGCTTTGACCTGTATCTTCCCTCCTGTCAAACTGTGTAGTATGTGTCATAGCTGTTATGCCACTGCTATTCCTTTGAAAATTTTCTTGACTGATATCTTTTTGGTAGAGCCGTCTGCTGTATGGTTTTCAGTGGTCTTGTGGTGAACAGATGTCTGCTGCCATGTTCTTCAAAGTCTGTATTTCAGTAGTAATTCTTTGGTCTTCTTGACATGCAGAAGCACACAACTGGCCATACTTTTAGGTCTTTGCATCATCCCTAGCCGATGGATGTTCAGCTATCGACATCTGGATGTCAGAGTATAAGAAGGGCTTCTGTCAGCCCATCTTCAGTTCTTTCTAGACACACTTTACATGTTTTCAGAATGGTCACAGTCCATTGGTTGGCTCGGTATTCCAGAGAACCTCCTCTTCTAGTCTGGTAAGTATCCTATGGAGAATCTTCTGCGTTAATTTAATGTTTAAAAAAAGTCAAAAGCTGCTTAAAGTGTGGGAAGCAAATCCCACATAAAGATTTTCACTTGTTTTGTCTGTTCTGCATGGGGCCTCAGAATGAAGACTGTAATTGCTCTGACTGTACAAAATTTCATTGGAAAACCCGAGGTACTAGATGCCCATATGGAGTCTTCCTCCTCATTGTCCCTGGTGGCATCACAATCTGCTGCTACTGCATGGCATCTTTAAAACTCCAGAGTCTGCTAGTGTCATTCTAAAGAAATGGAAGAGAAAAAGACCAAGGACCGTGATGTTTCTGAGTAAGCTCCGACCCAAGTGAAGCGCTTTTGCAGCCTCCTGTTCTGGCGACTCCTAGGCCTGAACCCTCTAGCACAAACCCCGTAAGATGGGTCTCTTGCTTACTGACAAATGTTACCATGACGCACACATCTGTCAGGGCTGAGGTTGTTCAGCATGCCTCAGCTTCCGACATCATTGTCGTGGGTTTCAAGGGAGACATCATTTCTAACTCGACTACTAAAAACTTAATCAAAGTCAAGGTAAGATGACAGCAACCTCAGGTCATCCCTTTCAAACAAGCATCCAAACCCAAGTGAACCAATTCTTTTTCTTCATCCCTGCCTCCAGCCCTTTCATCTCACTCAGACTGAGGCCCAGGATCTTGTAAAAGTAACACAGGAATTCATGGCCTTCATGAAATTCGGAGAGCCCTCCCTTACTTCTGGTACTGAAGCCTCCTCATCGAGAAGAAGCAGGGAGGTGGCTTTTTAGGAATATGCGGATTACTGTGAGAAGATGAGGAGGAGTTGTCCTGCTCTGAGCATCTGCTCCTACAAACCTAACTAGATTGAGACTCTCTTGTCCCCCACCCTTGACCTTTCCTTCAGGGATGCTCTGCACAGAATGAAGAAGGCTCTCAATTTGGAAAGCAAACTGTTCTCACAGGATCAAGCCCATTACAGGGAACTGCTACATTTTCCTTCTCCTAGGCCACTGGCTATTCTTCCTGTACACATAGTATTGGATGATGCCTTTAAAAAGACATTCTTTTATATCCTGATTCTTTACCTCCTACTTCAAGGAAGTCAGACAGGTTTTCATAGTGCTTGTCTCTCACAAGCACATTTACAAAAATCCAAAGGTTGACCCTTCAGTAGTCTCCACTGAATCCACAAAAGGTGTACTTAATGGACCACCTCAGACATCCCTTACCTAATGGTAGGGAAAAAAAAACAAAGCTATACCACTGCCACAATGACAACGAGAGCTTTGAATTGCCAATTCCATATCCATATGCTAAAGTACCTTGAATATCTCCAGGACAAATTTCTAGCTAAGGTGGCCTCTGTTGCAGGTAACACCTTATCAAAGGAAATTTAGGAGATAGCTAGGGAAGTTTTGCAATTCTCAAGACACTCCTTTAAGTGTGGCTGTGATGCCTTAGATGCATCATGCAGAGCAGCTGCTACAGGCTCTGTTGTCCGCAGACGTGCATGGCTCCGGACCAAGCCCCTGTTATATTAGGTAACGGCTGAACTACCGAATGTTCCACTAGACAAGGAATTCCTTTTCGGACCTTCAACTGCACAAGTTTTTCTGAAGTTGGATAAAAAGGGAAAGCAAATAAAAATGGTAAAGTAATTTTATCTGTCTCTGATACCAAGGTGTAGTAGGAGTTACCCTTAAAAACCTTGACCTTTTCCTCCTAGACCCAGACAAACTGGAAACCAAAGGTGGATACTCATCTTGTACACAGCATACCCATATTTATTGCTCAAAACACATTGTCAAACAGTAGAAGTTGAGCAGTTTTGTCCCTTTTCAGTAAAGGACTTCATCAGAACAACCCAATCAATTACAAACAAAAGTTTTAGCAGCATCAAATGTTTGAAATCTAAAATATTACTGGTTTCTTCACCAAAACAGATGTAAACAATGATTGCCAATAAAGCACAATCATTTCTTAGTATGACACAAATTTAAACTGCTAAAAATACTCAAAACAGTCACTCTTTGATTTGACGCAGTTTTAAAATGCAAGAAGATGGCATTTTATTCATACCTGGAGGTGAGTCAGCATTAAACCATAATTGCCAGCATAATTCTTTTACCTCAAGGTACTCTTCCAATGGTCCCACCCCTAGGATTAAGTTGTACTGTTCTAGTGTAGTGAACAAAAATGAAGGGTCAGGGAAGGCTGTAATATGCTTGGAGAGCACGTTGGTAACACGTCGCTTTAATATATCCAAATTGTATTCATAAATTTTCTCTTGAAAGTAATGTTTTGTTCTCCCTACATAAGATGTATTACATTTTGTACATAGCCCAGTACTGACAACTCCTTTATTGTAATAGTTAAAGTAAAACTTACTTTTAACAGTTCAAAAATAGAGCACATTAATCTCACTCCCTTCTAAGTTATAGGGACACTGAGAACACATGTTGCATCTATTAGGATCTAACTTGGTCTTATTTACAAAAATATCAGTTGTGTGGGACTCCAGAATTTTTTAATTTTCATGCCTTTTCTAAAAATCATTCTGGGTAGCTACCCACAATAATACTAAATACATTAGAATTTGTAAATATGTCCCATTTCTTAGTAATAATGTCCCTAATGTTATTACTTTCCAAATTAAACATCATACACATAACCTTAGTTGTCTGCAAGTTGTTTATTTTGTTTCCTAATAATGTAATGTACACACCATTGGTTATCTTATTACCTCTTGATCAGTTATTTCAAGCAGCTCATTTGGATAGTCTCTTCTATGAAACATATTCTTTAGCACCTCAACCTCGTAAGAATGTTTCATTTTCAGATATCATTCTTTAACCAAGGATTTCTTCTGAAAATAAGGGTCAGAAGTTTGTGAAGTGCTGAAACGAATTTGAGGAAGTAGGTTGTGTATAAGAGGAGTCCATGAGCATTCTTTCTGTTTTCAATTTGTTTTTGGACATGTTATACTTTGTTTGGAGAAGAGACCTAGGTGGTCCAGGAGATGGTAACCAGAACAATCGTACAGAACAGGGAGTTCCAAAGAGCCCACCTAGCACAGAGACTAACTGTGACTGTGTTCAACTCTGGCTGGAAGACTCTTCTTTCTAAATCAATAGAAAACCATCACCAGATACCGTGCATCCTTAACATCATAGAAAAGGTGTTTCTACATCAGGTTCAGAGAAATGTCACCCTTCTTGGGGATTCTAAAACCATCAAAAGAGCAGAAAAGACTGTTACAACCTATCCTTGGGAAAGTACTTCACCAAGGATCTACGCAGCCTGTCCCTTCAGGTCAAAAGGGAAAAGGTTTCTACTCAAGGACCTTTCTAGTTCCAAGAAAGGGGGACACACGGAGGCTCATCTTGGACTTCTCAAAGCTAAGCATGTTTCTCAGTATCCCAATGTTCAAAATGCTTATGTTGTGAAAACTACTGTCCATGGTCTTGCAAGATGCCTTCATGGTCACTCTACATCTAAAAGACTCTTACCTCCATTGTTGCCATAGCAGACTGTCACAGAAAATACCTACAATTTGTAGCAGTAAGATCTCACTTCCAATTATGTTCTTTACCATTTGGGTTGTCCACTGCTCCCAGAGTTTTCACAAAATGTTTAGCTCATCTGATAATGGATTGCAGAACTCTGGGAGTTCATATTTACCCTTGCTTAGACAACTGTCTCATTCAGGGAATATCCACAGCAGAGACCCTAGATGTTTTGCAGATCACCATAGACTGCTTTCAGAAGATAAGTCTCACTTTAAATCTTCAGAAGTCACTAACCCTTCCTCAGACAAGGATCTTCTTTCTGGGAGCTCTAATAGGTTTGGTTCAGCAAAAAGCCATCATTCCTCAGGACAATATATCTTTCCTGACAGGTTACCTGACCAGTCTGCTTCCAAAGCAAAACATCCCAGCAAGGAAATTCCTGAGTATTCTGGGTTACATTGCATCCTGCATTCTCATGATCCCACTTGCAAAGTTACATACAAGAAAACATCAGTGATTCCTAGAAAATGCTTGGGAACAGCAATCTCATCCAGTGGAAACCCCACTGCCTCTCCTTCCATGCCTGAAGAAGGAACTGCTATGATAGAAGAACACCATATGGCTTAACCCAGGGGCAAATTTCTCTTTATCAGAAGCAGACAAGACCATCACCACAGACACTTCAGACACAGCTTGGGAGCCCACTTTGGTTACCTGAAAGTGCAAGGACATCTGAATAACTCAGCAGAGAAAATTGCATATAAATCAGAAGGCACTACTAGCAGTCTACCTGGCCGTAAAGGCCCAGAGACCCTGCAGATCTGGACAGACAGCACTACAGTGATGTTGTACCAGAGTAAGGGGCAGCACTGTCTTATTTCCTGTGCAGTCTTTTGAGGAAGAGTTGGATGCTAGCTCAAGAAATAGGACTAACCCTCATAACATCTTATATGCTGAGTCAGAACAATACCCTCCCCAGGGTACTAATAAAAGTCAGGGTGGACACACCCATTATGATCCTAGTGAACCCCTTCTGGCCAAGGCAACACTGGTTCTCCCTCCCCTTGACTGTCAGTGAGGGGAGATTCTGCAACTGCTGTAGGAAGTAGGTCTCCTCAGCCAAGCTATGTTTTCCATCCTTATCTAGCCGCACTCAGGTTAATAGCCTGGAGGATTGGATTTTCACACCAGGGAATGCCTCCTGTCCTGAGGATGTGCTTTTAATTCTAAGGGAAGCAAGGAACCTGATACCAAAAAAAAAAAAATCACACCTGGCAAAATGGAAGATAATTTCCATCACATGTCACAGCAAGAACACCAGTCCTTCTCAAGCAGACCTCAGCTCAGTTTTGTAGTTCCTGTCAGGCCTGTTTAGACAGGGACTTTCCTACTCCAGCTTTAGAGAACATTCTTCTGCTATGTCACATTGCCTGCACAGAGCTTCACCTGTATTCTCATACCCCCCATATGAAGCTTTTCCTAAAAATGTAATTCACATGAGACCATCCAGAAGAAACCCTATTGGCTCAAAATTGTGAGTTAGAGAAACTAAGCTTGTCCCCTTTTGACTTGCTGCCACTGCCTCTCTAAAAATGCACATCTGGAAGACCACCTTTCTTACGGATATCTGGGAGACGACCTTTCTTACGGATATCCCATCAGCTTGAAGGATTTCAGAGCTACAAGCCTTCATGTGTGTAAAGACCCTTTTACTGGGACAGAGTAACCCGTAGAAGAAACCCATCATTTATGCCAAGGTGGTATGAAAACCTAACCTAAACCAGGCTATCCACCTATCAGTCTTCTTCCTAAATCTACAGAACAAGGCAGGGCAAGTTCTTCCTTCCTTAGATGTGTATAGGCCAATTAGGTACTACCTAGACAGGGAGAAAAAAAAAACTAATAGAGCAGAGCAATTATTGGTGGCTTTTGCAGAGCGTAAACAGGACAGGCCTGTCTCCAAACAAACCATTTCAAAATGGATAGCAAACTAAAGTAAGTTCTGTTACACCATGGAAAAGATCTATCTGGGCATATTAAAGCCCACCCCACTAGGCATGGGGCAACTACCACTGCTTTCCTCAAAGGACTTCCTACTCAGGCCATCCTAGAGTCAGTCGCATCGAACTCCGTGCACATTTTTACAAAACACTTTAACCTGGGTAATGTCTCTAGGGCTAAGTAAGGTTTTGTTGCTGTCATCGTGCTAAACATTATTTCCTAGGCTCTTACAGATGACGTACCACCCTTCTTTTAGCATTGGAATTTCTCCCAAGAATCAGTACTGTAACATTGAGTATGTAGAACATAGTACAGTTATGTCACACTTACCATAATTGTAGATGTTTGAGTAGATCAGTGTTGCAGCGCATACTTCCATACTCCATCCTCCTCTGTCTGCTGAAAACATGTCCCCCCTTGCTAGGTGCAAGGGGTGGAGGAGTTATTTGCATATATTCTTCTAATCTCCACCCCCCTCTGCCTCTTATAATTTTCCTCCTTTTCACTCAAATGCAGACAACTGGAGAGGTTGTGGTGTCCTCAGGTGTCGGACTGCTTGTTCACTGCTTAGAAATACCTGACAATGGCACAGACAGAAACCCTTTTTATACCCTGATGGCCAGATGTTATTTGTTGAGTATCTGTCAGCTAGGAATGATGCAAAGACTCTGGAAACTGGGACAGTCGTGGGCTACTGCATGGCGGGAATACCTAAGAATCAGTACTGCAACATTGATCTACTAGAACACCTGTAATTACGGTAAGTGAGGCACACCTACTCTCTGTACAGTTTTCCATTCATGAATTTCTATACTTGTTTCTCTCTCTGTATAGCTCCATTTATATTTTTTTCTCTCTCTCAGAACATTGCAACCCCCCCCCCCCCCATTTGACTCTGAGTTTCTGCATTGCCTGCATTTAAAACCTTTATGTTTTGTTATTCTATACATTTTAAGATGTGGAATGTTACCCCTGCAGCAGTTAACCCTTCAGACTTTTAGGTTTTGATTTGCATCCTGAAAGTAAAGGCATCTTGGATGTTCATCGTCCATACAGCTGCAGTAATCACAGATGGGTTTTCTGCCATCAGGCGGGTCCTCGGTCGGCCGAATTCCAAAGTCTAGGTCCGGTGTCGGTTGTTGTCACTTTCTTTCCTGACGTCAGTGAGGCAGGGGTATATAAGACACAGCCAACACCATTTTCTTCAGTCTTTTTTGCCACGCGGTGCCCGAAGCAGAAGCAGTTCGCAAGTGCCGGTCAGCCAGCTCCTGAATTTACGAAAAATTGGAAACCGAAGTCTTCTTTAAAGCTAAGTACCCCATTGGGGAAACTTTTCTTGCCTCAGACCGATGTCAGAAAAAGTTAACAATTGTATTTCTTGTGGCAAGCAAATACCGCATAAGGATTTCCATTCCCTCTGCATACCTTGTTTAGGCCCAGACCACGACGTCTCGGGCTGTCGCTTTTGCGCTACTTTCAATAAACGCACTATTAAGCATTGGGCGGAGTTCGCCCAACACCTTTTCGGTAAAGCCTTTGATTATAAAATGTCGTCGGAGACTCCGACTACCGTTTTGTCCAAAAAACGCAAGGACAAGGACCGACACGCGAGGTCCACGGTCCCCACCGACACCACGCCAAAACCGGCTACATGTGGCCCGGTTCTCAGCGAGACGCCTATGCAGTCCCTGACTACCGACGACACTTCTTTGGCGGTGTCTTCTGTAACCGTGACCGGAGGTACCTCGGCCGATACCCACACTACAACCACGAAGCCACTGTGAGCGTTGAGCCTCCTAATGTGGACAGGTCCACTTCCACCCGTGGTGTCTTTAGACCCTCATCTTCCTTTTCCATTAAGGCCTTTACTAAGTCCAAATCAGCCAGGCATCCCAAGAGGCCTGTTGCACAGGGCCCATCTCCAGGCCCCATGCCTAAAAAGCAGATGCTTAAAATGGCTGAGGATTTAATTTCTCTTACCAGGGGTTCCCAACCCCCTCCAGACAAGAGACCCAGAGTGGAGGAAGATTCTCCCTCTTCTGATCAGGGCTCCATTTTTTCAGAACATTCTGATGTAGAGGAACACTCTTACTCCCGTTTTGAAGATTCTGATGCAGAGCAGTCCATTCCTTCTGTATCTCCTCCAGAGGATTTTTCTTTTGGGGAAACCTTGCACACGTCTCGGGCTGTCGCTTTTGCGCTACTTTCAATAAACGCACTATTAAGCATTGGGCGGAGTTCGCCCAACACCTTTTCGGTAAAGCCTTTGATTATAAAATGTCGTCGGAGACTCCGACTACCGTTTTGTCCAAAAAACGCAAGGACAAGGACCGACACGCGAGGTCCACGGTCCCCACCGACACCACGCCAAAACCGGCTACATGTGGCCCGGTTCTCAGCGAGACGCCTATGCAGTCCCTGACTACCGACGACACTTCTTTGGCGGTGTCTTCTGTAACCGTGACCGCAGGTACCTCGGCCCATACCCAGACTACAACCACCGAAGCCACTGTGAGCGTTGAGCCTCCTAATGTGGACAGGTCCACTTCCACCCGTGGTGTCTTTAGACCCTCATCTTCCTTTTCCATTAAGGCCTTTACTAAGTCCAAATCAGCCAGGCATCCCAAGAGGCCTGTTGCACAGGGCCCATCTCCAGGCCCCATGCCTAAAAAGCAGATGCTTAAAATGGCTGAGGATTTAATTTCTCTTACCAGGGGTTCCCAACCCCCTCCAGACAAGAGACCCAGAGTGGAGGAAGATTCTCCCTCTTCTGATCAGGGCTCCATTTTTTCAGAACATTCTGATGTAGAGGAACACTCTTACTCCCGTTTTGAAGATTCTGATGCAGAGCAGTCCATTCCTTCTGTATCTCCTCCAGAGGATTTTTCTTTTGGGGAAACCTTGCACACCTTGAGGGAACACTTCCATTGGGAAGGCCAAGACTTTTCTGATTCCAAGAAAAGACTTAGGGAATTTCTTTTGTTACCGCAACACAGACCTCTGGCGATACCTCCTGTCTTGGACATACTTGATGATGTTTATTCGGAGGCTTGCCTTAATCCAGATTCCCTGCCTCCTGCCTAAGTCAAGCCTGATAGGTACTACAGAGTTCCTAACTCCCACCAATTTCTTTACAAAAGCCATAATGCTGACCCTGAAACCATTTCTCAAGGCCCCAAGGGAATGAAGCCTCTACTGCTAAGAATCCACTACCTTCCGAAAGAGAGTCAAGATCCTTAGAAAGGTGGGGGGAAAAGGTATATACCTCGGCCACCCTAGCCATGAGGGCCTTAAATTGTCAGTTTCATATGCTTAAATATCAGCAGTTTCTGTTATCACAATTAAGAAATAAAATGTCTCAACCTGAACAACCAGATTTGAAGGAGTTGCAGGATATGATGCATAGTGCAGAACAAGTGGGTAAACACACCTTACAATGTGGCTATGATGCCCTAGAGGCCTCAAGTAGAGCTGCTGTTACAGGATCAGTCATTCGTAGACATGCCTGGCTTAAGGAACACATCTTGCCTGATCATGTGAAAGCTAAACTACTAGATGCTCCTTTACAAAAGGATGTGCTATTTGGTACTAATGCTGAGGAGATGCTACGGAAAATGGAAGAAAAAGCCAAATCTAACAAACTGTCAAAGCTTTTCTACAGGTTCAACCACCACATTTTAGCAGAAATTGGCCTTCTAAAAACTGGTCCTTTCCAGCCACTGACAAGCCCCAAAGAGGTAGATACAGGCGCACAAGGGGCAGAGGACAATCACAAGGAACATATAGAGGCAGGCAATGGCACCAGCACCAAGAGGTGGCAAAGACGGTGCACAACAATACAGGAAACAAACCCAATGACTTCCTCCTTTCCATGCCAAGCAAGTCCCAGCTGGCAGCACCCTTGGGAGGAAAGCTGGCATTATTTACAAGAAATTGGCATATTGTCACAACAGACAAATGGATCCTGGACATTATAAACAGAGACTACAGATTTCATTTTCACACTCTACCAAAAATGAGAGGCATGCCAAACCTGCCGCACAATCAAAGGGCAGAGGCACAGCTACAAATTTCAAAGCTCATAGACATGAAAGCTATTCAAGAGGTACCTACTCACGAACAAGGTCAAGGTTTTTATTCCAGGCTATTTCTGGTACCAAGGAAAGGAACCGACTGGAGACCCATTTTGGACTTATCCATCCTAAACACATTCTTACTCGTACCAAAATTCAAGATGCTCACATTACAGCAGCTTCTTCCCATGCTGGGCAAGGAGTTTTGGCTGGTAACATTGGACCTCAAGGAGGCATACCTGTATGTCCCAATCAGACAAAGCTGCAGAAGATACCTCAGATTTCTTGCAGGTTCAATTTACTATCAATTCTCTGCATTGCCCTTTGGCTTATCTACTGCACCCAGAGTATTCACAAAATGCCTGGCATCAGTAATTGCCTACTGCAGACTTCAAGGGATACAAATTTACCCTTATCTGGACGACTGCCTGATCCAAGCGGACAGCAAGCACATACTTATGGAACATCTGGCTTATGTAACACGGTTACTGAATTCCCTGGGATACACAGTCAACAAATTGAAATCCAGGCCAACACAATCTCAGAAAACTAAATTTCCTGGGTGCCAACTTGGACACAAACACTCAGATGGCCTATCTTATGCCAGAAAAACAGGGGCAACTAACTCAGTACTTCAAAATACTAGCAAATTGTACCAGGCTTACTGCAAGGAAAATCCTGCAGGCTCTGGGCTTCATGGCATCTTGCATTCTTTTAATCCCATGTGCAAAGTTGCATATGAGGAAACTTCAGTGGTACCTAAAAAACCTATGGTCTCAACACAGCCACAGTTTGGAAACAATAATACCAATAATTCCATGTTTGCAAAATGAATTTCTATGGTGGGCCCAAGCATGTCAAACAAACACAGGTCTTCCATTCTGCAAGCCTCAAGCAAATCAAGTCATCACAACAGACGCCTCAGATTACGCCTGGGGGGCGCACATGACAGACAGGTGCATTCAGGGCAAATGGTCCCAAAAGGAAAAGCACATTCACATCAATCAGAAAGAAATGCTAGCAGTGATAAATACAATTACAGCTTTCAAGGACCTCCTGCATCCAGGACAATTATTGATAAGAACAGACAACACCACAGTAATGTGGTACATAAACAAACAAGGAGGAACACATTCATACCCCCTGTGCAGACTAGCCATGACACTTTGGAACTTGGCTGTGGAATGGCAAATCGAACTTCAGGCCCAGTACTTGCCAGGTTTGGAAAACACTCTGGCAGACAATCTAAGCAGAAATATGACAGATCCACACGAATGGAAGTTGCATCCTCAAGTGTTTACAAAGATAATCCAAGCGTGGGGGAGGCCAGACATAGATCTCTTCGCCTCACACAGGAATCATCAATTGGAAAAGTTCTGTTCAAGGACCTTTCATCCAAAGGTCTGGAGAGTGGACGCCCTTTCATTCAGTTGGACAGCATGGACAGTTTACGCTTTCCCACCTCTGCCTCTTCTACCCAAGGTACTCTTGAAAGCAAGAGCAGACAGACCGAAGATGATACTGATTGCTCCAGACTGGCCAAGACAACACTGGTACCCACTCCTGAGGAGCCTAAAACATACTCCTCCCTGGTCCCTACCTCTAATGCCTCTTCTGCTGACTCAGCACAGCTACAAAACACTTCACAGTCAACTGAAAACACTCAATCTCGCTGCATGGAAAATTCCTTAGCACCACAATAGACCCTACTCCCCAAAGAGGTGCAGGATGTCATTTTGGAGGCCAGAAGGCCATCTACTAGAAAGGCTTACTCCGCAAAATGGAAACGGTTTTGCTCTTGGAATGAGAAAAAAGGCCAGGACCCTAGAAAACTGGATTTGCCTCCGGTATTACAGTATCTAGCTGAGCTGCTGAACAGTGGACTTTCATTTTCCTCCGTAAAAATCCATGCCTCAGCCATTTCTGCAGAATTCAACACTGATCCACCCTTATTCTCTCACCCACTCCAGTTCCTCAGAGGGGCTAAGAATATAAGACCACCAAGGAAACAACCAATGCCAGCCTGGGATCTTAATTACATTCTAGAAAAATTAACATGCCTCCCTTTGAACCAGCTGCCTCAACAGATTTGCAATATTTGTCCTGGAAAACAGCCTTCCTTCTGGCCATTACCTCAGCTCATAGGGTTTCGGAACTACAAGCCCTCATGGCTGTGCAGCCCTTTCTCATCTTCCATCAGGACAGGGTTTCCCTTCGGACCAACCTGTCATTTATGCCTAAAGTGGTATCCAGGGTAGCTTTAAATCAAGCCATACACTTACCTACCTTTTACCCCAATCCTCAAAACAAAGGGGAAAGGCTGCTACACTCCTTAGACATCCATAGACAGCTACGTTACTATTTGGACAGAACAAAGCCTTTCAGGAAATCAGAACAACTTTTTGTGTCCTATGCTGTAGGAGCTCAAGGGAAGCCAGTTACCAAACAGACAATTTCAAAATGGATAGGCCACTGCATACGGTTTTGTTACTCCTATCATGGAAAATCTGTCCCTACAGGCATCAGATCCCACTCCACCAGGGCCACAGCTACCTCTACAGCCTTCCTCAGAGGAGTTCCTACCAACGATATTTTGGAGGCAGCCACTTGGAGTTCTGTGCATCCCTTCACAAAACACTACCACCTGCCTTTATATTCCAAAACTAGAGCAGGCTTTGCCACTGCTGTGTTGCAGGGCATTCTGGCTCATCCCAGTTCCACCTAGTGCCTACCACCCTGTGCGTAGCTTTGGGATTCTACCCATCTGTGATTACTGCAGCTGTATGCACGATGAACATAGTACAGTTTTGTACCTACCATAAATGTAGATGTTCGAGTGCTAATACAGCTGCAGTACAGTTTTCCCTCCCTCCTTCCCCTCTTGGTAAAGGCCTAGGGCCCAACTCCTCTTCATACAACCTGATTGGGTTATCCTTCTGTGGTATATTTGCTTGCAACTACTGATTTTTGATTATATTGCTTTGCATGTATATAAATATAAGTTATGTATTGCCTTCCTTCTGGGGGCACCTGACATCTGGGGCAAGAAAGACTGAAGAAAATGGCGTCGGCTGTGTCTTATATACCGCTGCCTCATTGACGTCAGGAAAGAAAGCGACAACAACCGACGCCGGACCTAGACTTTGGAATTCGGCCGACCGAGGACCCGCCTGACGGCAGAAAACCCATCTGTGATTACTGCAGCTGTATTAGCACTCGAACATCTACATTTATGGTGGGTACAAAACTGTACTTTACTCTTCACCCCCCTATTTTTACTGTCTTTCTTCCGGGATTAAGATGATCAGCCTAAGGGTAATCCTGCCAGGGGCCGTGATAGTGCATCGGTCAGTGTTGTTGCCTCACAGCAAGAGGTTCTCTGGTTCATTTCTCAGCTGGGGTGCCTTCTGTGTGGAGTCTGCATTCCTTCCCTGTGGTCATGTGGATTTCCTCCAGGTACTCTGGTTTCCTCCCACATTCCAAAGACATGCAGTAGTTGGATTGGACACACTGAATTGGCCATAAGTGAGAGTGTGTGTGTGTGTGTGTGTGTGTGTGTGTGTGTGCAAGTGAGTGGTGCGAATGAACTACTCTGGCAGGGCTAGCCACCAAACGGTGTAAACCTTGGCTTGAGGTGATTGTCATTGTGGAAGTGACACCCCGACCCGATGTGTAAAATGGGAAAAGGGGTTGAGGATGGATGGATGGATCAGGCTGTTGGATCACATATTACCCAATACCTTTTAAATAGCTGTTGATTTAACATATTCTTATTTGCTGGAGAGTTTCTTGTTACTGAACTTACATCCTTTGTTGCCTTTGAGCCAGGACGGACTTCATTTCTGTTTCACTAATAGATGGCTTTTAGCTATTCTCTGTTTATTTCCCTGATTTCTCTTTGTGATTAAGGACTGCTGTCACAGATGTAGCACTTTTGATTACGTTAGGCCCCAAACTAATTTTGTTTCTCTCAAACTGTTAGAAGGCTTAACTGGCAGTGTCTTTTGGCCCTTTGGCTTTTTTTTTTTTTTTTTTAAAGGTCTGTCTTCCTTTTCAGTTCAAGTGTTGCTGGATTTGCATCTTGCCTCACATTAATCTTAGCCTTCTTGGAGCTTCAGAGCATACTGCTCTTACGCTCTCTTTCACTCTCACATCTGTTCCCAGAGTGCAAGTTTTACATTTAACAGTTTCCTCTCTTAATCAGTTTACAGTTCCACTCTTTTTTTAAACGCCTTTATTGAACTGTGATTTGTGACATAGGCAAACTTGCATTTATATTAAAGTAATCAAACCACATTAACACGTTCACATATACAAACATTATAGGATCTATAGCAATATATGCAATGTATAATCTTAGCAACATTACGTAAATTATTCAATTCCTGCCTTCTCTAACCTCATTCCTTCTCCAAAATATTTTTCTGCATGTATTCTTCCCACAATTTCCATTTTTTCTATGTAATTTACTCTTATCCTTTTCTAAAGATTCCTCTTCCTGTTCTTTTATCTCTGTTAACAATATTGAGTACTTCAAGTTTTGCTGATTTAGATTTTGATTTCCATTTTCTAGTAATTCCCTTTTTGGCAGCCACCAGAATTAAACTTAACGAGGCCTTAATGTGTATAGGCAGATGTTCATCGTGTTACCCTGCTGCAGTCATCACACTTGGGTTATCCTGTCATCAGGCGGTCCCGCAGTCAGCCTGAATTCCAAAGTCTTGGTCCGGCGTCGGTTGCTGTCGCTTCTTCCCTGACGTCAGTGCGTCAGGGGGTATATATGATACATCTGATGCCATTTTCTTCAGTCTTTCTTGCTGCGTGGTGCCCGAAGCAGAAGCAGTTCGCAAGTGCCGGTCGGCCGACTCCTGAGATTTTCGAAGTCGAATTTCAGATCCGAAGTCTTCAGTAAAGCTAAGTACCCCGTTGGGGAAGCTTTTCTTGCCTCAGACCGATGTCAGAAAAAGTTAACAACTGTATTTCTTGTGGGAAGCAAATACCTCATAAGGATTTTCATTCTTATTGTATGCCTTGCCTAGGCCCAGACCACGACGTCACTGGTTGTCGCTTTTGTGCTAGGTTCAATAAGCGAACTATAAAATGACGCTTTGATTTCGCACGACACTACTTCGGTAGAAAATAAAAACTCTCGAGCCAAAATCCTGCCCAGAATGCTCTGCTCCCTTTTACCTCAGATCTCATTTGCCGCATTGCTGTACAGCCGTGTCAAGCCACTCTCTCTCAGCTAAGTGAATATTTTTGAAAGTTTCTATATTGTTAGTACTTTAAAAAGTTTTCAGTCAGTTTCTATTACTATACTCCTACCCTATCATATCTTTAACACTCTCTTCCTATATTTTCTTTCCCTTTATTACCCTTTTTCTTACCTTTGAGATAATTCTTCATTACCATCGTTGATAGTCCTTCCTTTCTCTCTTCTTACCCTTCTGGGTAGCCTTCTTAACTCTTTGGTACTGTTCTTCTCCACATCATTGTCGGACAAGAAAAGTAGTGTTGGTTTCAAGCAGTGTAAGGATTGCAGCTTTAAGTTACCACTTTCTGATGGCCATGATTTGTGTGTCTCTTGCTTGAATGTCTCTCACCTTACAGTGGATCCCCCGTGTGGGATTTGTAGAAATGTTTTGACCAGGACTCTCAATGAAAGAAAGAACAAGTTAATCCTGAAAGGTCTCCTCAAAACTCCCTTCTGTGAGGCTATGTCTGGGTCAGAGGGCTCACCCCTTCCTGCTAAACCCCGTAAGAGGCGTTCTTCTTCTTCCTCATCAAGGTCACTCACTTCGTCTCCCTGTGGAGATCACAGGGAGTCAACTCATAAGGCAAAAATTTAAAGTCCGGCGCTGCCACCTGTGACCTTTTTGGCTCCAGGCTCGGCACCGCCCCAGTTGATTTTTGCTCCAGTTATGTCCTCTTTATCGCCACCGGCACAGGAGTCCCCGGAGCAAACACTTACAGCTCTGACAGTTTCATTGCAGCCTTTACTGGCACCATCTCTGCAGGTACAGTCTCCTTTGGCACTGTTGGTGCAATCTCCTTCAGCCCCAAGTTTGACGATACTGTCCTCTACAGCGCAGACACCTTCAGCACCGACATGCTCTTTGGTGCAGTCCTTTTCTGCACAGTCAATATTACCGGTGCAGACACCTTCCTCGATGGCACCGTACTCATCGGTGCAGACACTTGCATTTATAGTGCAGACACATTCGACTACTATGGCACTGCCTTAGTCGGCACAGACTACCTCAGCACCATTCTCCTCGGTGCAGACACCCTCAGTTCCGGGCTCTGCACCACTCGAACTAGCAAGGACCAAGTACTCTCCTTCTTTGGATCCGTTTGTAGGTAGCCAATATAGCCCCTTTCTAGAAAGGCCAAATTCACCTTCAGGTTTCTCTATGAGGCCAATCAGGAGCCTCTCTGAACAAGATGTGTTGCGGCTTGTTGACCGTTTTCTTGTGGCCAGGGGTCTCTCTCAACCATCTAAAGCTATGCTCCCTCTTTCAGGTGAACATATTTCTCCTCAGACTCCAGTGTACACTCCTCCTTCGACTTCCACGCAAGCATCGAAGCCCCTTACTCTGACAGCAGCTCCCCTCCCTCTGACCTCAGTAGTGGACCTCACTTTGGAGCCAGAGTTGTCCTTGTGGCCTTCGGTGTACTGGGCATTGGGCTCTTCTCAAGCTAGTGGCTGTGCCTTAGGGGAGGGCATTCTTGGTTCCACACTAATTTTTTTCTATGGCACCCTCCAGGAATCCCCTCTCCCTCATGCTTCACAGCCCTCTTGAGACTCCTTGTCTGGGGTTAGCTCGTCGGAGCGGGGTGTGACCCCAGTTCCGAGGTTGTCATGCTCGGTTCCAGGCTCCTATCTCTCTTTGGGTGGTTCGGCTTTCCAGGCCATGGAGAGGGTGCTTGCCTCTTCTGGCAAACCCCCCATGTCAGAGTCTTCTCCACCCTCTGTGCCACAGCTGTCACAAGCCACAACCACCGGGTACAAGAGCCTCAGGTTTCTCCCCCTCAGGAGACCCCCTCTTTGCAGTCATCCCCAGAACTCCCCACTGAGGAACTACCTCTCAAGCTTTCGTGCAAGAGGAAGCACATGGACTCCACTGAGGAGTCTTTGACTGAAGATATGGACTTTGATGACGGGGAAGGGTCCCCACTGTCACCCTCTGACAAGGTGTCCTTTGGTGACATCCTCGAGATCCTAAGACAGAGGGGTGACTGGAAGTCCTCCAATCCTTCCTCAGAGGAATCCGTATTCCTGCAGGCCTTTCGTGCCCAGCCCCCTACCTCCTGGGTTACCCCGCCGGCCGATGAGCTTGTTCAGCTCATTGTCCAGCATGCATGGAAGGCTCCTGACACACTGGAAGCTAAACAGTAGAAGCCTGACAAGATCTTATCTCCCCCAGCTTGAGCATCCCCTTTGGTTAAAAGGTCTTCCAGTAGATGTCATGGTGGTGGTGGCTGCACCCAAGAAAGACTTGGCAGAAGAGAGACCAGCAAGGAGTCCCGGGCTATAGACAGACTCGGGAAGCATGTGTTTGCTCCATCCAAGGTCCTTAAACTATTTGGCACACTTTACAAGGCTCCAGAGGGATCTTATCAACCAGCTCTCTGAAACCTTGGCAGGAGCTGTTTCTGATGAGGTCCATGACAATGTATTCTCTCAGATAGTGAACTTAGATGCGTCTTATTTCACAGGCAATGGAAGGAACGGCTAGAGCAGCAGGCTTAGGCATAGTCACAAGACGACATGCCTGGACGCGCCTTTACAGACGCCTTTAATGCTTCCTTTATGAACGTACCCCCATCAAGGCCGCTTCCTTGATTGGCCCTAAAGTTAAAGATACACTGGCAATGTGCGAACTAGATGGCAAGACCCTATCTGCCGTTGGTGTCAGACACTCCACTCCTCAACGATTCTACTCCAGAAATCAGAGGAGCGAGAAGATGTGGCACAGAAAATCACAGGGCTCTTTCCGTGACGCACGGGACGAGTTCTCCCCTAGAGGCAGAGGAGGAAACTCCAATGGAAGATGACCCATTCGGGGCAGAGGAGGTCCACAAAACTGGGGTTCCAGAGATTTTCTCTGGTCAACCCTATCAGTGCTCCTGAAACGTTGCCCGACTGCTCACCTCTGGAAGCGGTCGGGGGTCATTTTTTCTTGTACCCCACTGCCTGGTGAAACATAACCACCGACTCTTGGGTACAGCAGATAATATCCAGAGGCTATCGCATCCACTTTCATCTCTGTCCAACCAGCACACAAAATCCGAAAGCTGCTACAAAAAGAGTCATCCAAATAGTCTTCACAGACCAGATAGGATCCGGTTTTTACTCAAAGTTCTTTTTTGGTGCCAAAAAAGATAGGGGACTAGAGACCAATTCTGGATCTCAGTACACTGAACAAATTTGTAAAAACAGAGACATTCCGGATGGTCATGGTCCAGTCTATCCTTCCTGATTTGGAAGAAGATGATTGGATGTGCTCTGTAGATCTTCAAGATGGTATTACCATATAAAAATGGACAAGCGCTCAAGAAGGTGCCTCCGCTTCCACATAGGAACCAGTCACTACTAATTTTGAGCACTGCCCTTCGGCCTCTGTACAGCCCACGGTGTGTTCACCAGATGCATGGCAGTGGTCATCGCTCACCTGCGACTTCAAGGATTCCAGGCGTTTCCATATGTAAATGACTGGTTCCTCACCTCTCCCACCAAGCGCCTACTGGAAGAAGCCCTAGACTGCACTCTCCTCACAGCACAATGCCTGGGAATCACTATAAACTGGGAGAAGTCTAACACGACCCCGGCACAGTCTTTAGAATTCATCGGGGTACTGTTGGACAAAAGGAATTGCACAGCATCTCTTCCTAATCACAGATTTCAAAGAATAAAACAGCAGATTCAGCCGCTGCTCTGCCACCACAAATCTTCCACTCGGTCCATACTCCAACTCTTGGGGTCAATGGCAGCCTTAATCACCATTGTTCCTCTGACCAGATTCCACATGAGACTTCTCCAGTGGTTGCTCCTCACTCAGTGGTACTCTCTACAACACCCTTTGTCTTTTCAGATAAGTGTAACTCAGAGATGCAAGCAGGATTTGCTCTGGTGGATGTCCCAGAACCCCCCAATAATGGTCTTGCCCCTTCAGCTCCCATCAACCAAAAGTCACTGTGACCATGGACGGCTCCAAGATGGGGTGGGGGGGCTATGTTAGGGAAACTCGGTCCAAGGCACCTGGTCAGAGACAGAGGCCCTTTTGCATATCAGTGTCCTGGAACTGAGGGCAGTGCTACTAGCGTTGCAAGCATTCCATTCCATCCTTCCGTCAGGGACTATTGCAATCCAATCAGATAACATGTTAGTGGTCTGGTACATCAGCAAGCAAGGGGGCACCAGATCTTATCCGTTATGCCAAGAGGCCTTGAGAATATGGCAATGGGTGATAGCTTCCAACTGCTTTCTAATTGCAACGCACATTCCTGGGAGCTCCAGCGTGATAGTGGACATGTTGAGTGGGTGCATTCTACAACCTCACGAGTGGTCCCTCAACCCTGTGATAGCGGCAAAAATTTTCAACCACTGGGGCCAGCCTTGCTGCAACCTATTCGCCTCCCCAACCAACAACAAGTGCAGCAACTATTTTGCCCTCATCCCCCCTCAGAGACAGTCACCGAGAGGCGCTCTAGTCCATGCTTGGCCCTCGGGTGTACTTTATGCTTATCCTACTCTCCCCCTCATCTCCCAGTTTCTGAAGAAAGCACGGCAGTTGAAAAGCAAAGTTCTCCTCACCCCTTCCTCTGGCCTCACCTGCTAGATCGGCCATGGATCCTCAATCCATCCCCAACTTTGATCTCCCATCCGCAGGGCCTGACTCACTCCAGTCTAACAACCCGAAGTTGACAGCTTGGTTTCTCCACTTCCAATGATTGCCAGGTAGGATAACCTCTCATCCCCGTTGCGCAATATTCTTATCGCATCTCATAAATCGTCCACCAGACTAATCTGCTCAGTAAATGGAAAAGGTTTTCTTTATGGGCAGCGAATAAACAATTAGACGCCTTGTCAGCCCCAGTTTCGCTGGTTCTGGATTACTTATCACATCTTTTCCACTCTGGGTTGTCTGCCTCTACTATTTGTGTTCATTTAGCTGCCATTTCAAATTTCCACATTGGTTTTCAGGATTCTTCACTCATGTCACATAGACTCTGTAAAACCTTCTTGAAGGGGGTTCTTCACCTAAAACCTCCCTTTAGAGATCCAGTACAGCCTTGGGATTTGACTTTGGTCCTACAAGCCGTAACAGCTCCCCCCTTTGAACCTGCGTCTTCATGTGATTTAAAGTACCTCTCTTGGAAAACTTTGTTTCTAGTTGAAGTCACATCGGCCAGACGTTTGTCAGAACTTCAAGCCTTATGCATCAAACGTCCCTACCTTATCTTCCATAAGGATAGAGTATCACTGAGAGCTAATTCTTCCTTTTTATCGACAGTGGTGTCAGAATGGTCTATCAACCAGTCTATTGACCTTTCAGTATTTTTTCCTAATCATTCTAACAAGGGAGAGTATTGTCTGCACTCCCTGGATGTTCATAGGCAAGTACGATTCCATCTGGACAGAACAAAATTTACCCGTAAATCAGACCAATTATTTCTGGCCTTTTCTGGACCAAGACTAGGTCATCCTGTCTCAAAAGTTACATTGGTGTCATAGTTGAGAAATTGCATTACCTTTATCTACAAGAAGAACAGTATCACCTTGCCTCCTACTAGGTCTGTGGCAACTTCAGCAGTTTTCCATGCTAGGGCTTCCCTCATTGATATTTGCTCAGCTGTGACTGGGGCCAAACCTCATACATTTATCCTTCATTACAAACTGGATTTGGCCTCCAGAGGTAGAGCTTCTTTTGGCTCCATGGTGCTCAGGAATGTCCTTCCATGAGGGCCACCCAGGGATAAAGGTAGCTGGGGACTCTGTCCTATCAGTAAGGAATGAACGAAGATTAACAACACCAGATAAAGAAGTTATGTCTTACCATAATGTTCCATCTGTGTTGTTGATTTTTGTTCATTCATCACTCCCCACCCTCCGTTCCCCCCCCCCCCCCCGGAGGTTCCTGGTTGATCTCATATACTTCTTTATTGTAGGTCTGTTATGACTAAAGGTAGCCTCTACTTTTGTCTATCAACTTGCAAACTCGATCTGAGGTAAAAGGGAGCAGAGCATTCTAGGTAGGATCTTGGCTCGAGAGTTTTTGGCTGACGTGAGCTTTATGTAAGGCCGGCTCGGTTCTGAGGACGGAACTGATAACCCATCAGTAATGAATGAAAGAAGATCAACAACACAGATGGAATGTTGTGGTAAGACATAACTTCTTTTTCCGGTTACTTCTTTCTTTCCCATCACAACTCCAACTTTGCTGTTTACCCAAGGAAAAATTCTTTGAAGTCTGCTTAGGGTGTAAAAATACCTATGCAAACACTTCCAAGTGAAGATACATAGGACTTGGTTGCATACTTGGGAGATGTACAGATGTCTTCCTATGGTTTTCTTGTAAATTGCTTTTTCAGTCCCCCTTCCCAATCTTTACTAACCTCCTCTGATTGATTCTTATAGATATGTAATATTTTATATGCTTTACTAATTATCCCTTTTTAACAGTTGCTTCTGTTCTAGATTCAAAGCCATCAGAGCCTTAATTAAACCTTGAGAAAAAGCATCCCAATCTGAATGAAGAGTGTAAAGAACATGAGAGTGCTTTGTCTTTTGTTTCTTCTTTACATGCATTTTTGCATGAGGAGAAGTGGAAGAACCAGGCATAGGCCTAACGTCAGGAATGATTAGTGGTTGATCCCTGGCAGGAGTAGAAGGGACATCCCCAGGGGCCTCGAGCACAGCAAGTCACTGTTCTCTTTGTCCGCTTGAAATGGACGTCTGTACTGCCTGTGCGGATGTGTCTAGATTAGATTCCCTAGCAGCTTCCAATGAGGTTTGTACCAAGGAACCAGACCCAATCTCTGAACTAACACTGGATGTTCAATGACCTCAAGGGATACGTCCGATGAAGGAGACGCAGCCCAAGAGGACTCAGGCCTAGGTTTGCTAACCTTCCTCTTCAAAGACAGCTCAACTGAAGGACCCCAGAACCCTCCATAATGTCTTTAGCCAAATGTTTAAGACCCTGATTCTCTAGGTAGCAATTTAAAGCTGAAAGTCAGCTGCACAAGGTTTTAGAGACAAAGGTCTGGCAAACAGAACAGCAACGATGGTCATGACTGGAGCCTAAGCAAAAAAGACGAAGGTCTTGGCTATTTATGTGGAATTTGCCTTCCACGCCTACACTTGCCCTTCCTGGATGACATGAACTAAATATAAAGACAGCAGCCAAAAAACAAATCCCCAACGGGGCACTTATCTGAAAGCTGGAGCAACAAACTGAATCAGGTAGCAGACTGATGTGCAAGTCAAGTGTTCAAAATGGTGGCAGAAAAATTTGGAGGTTTGTACGTGCGGACGTCCTTTTATGGCTGACGTTGTCAGAGCATATGTGTGAGATTCCATGCACCTGCAATAGCTAAAAAGCTGTTGTATACTGGCTTGACATCGGGCAGTTGGGCAGAGGACTTCCCACATGTAAAGAGTACTGCAACATTGAACAGAAGGACATCTAAGCCAATATGAAAATGCAGAAAGCAGATTTTGCTAAAAAGAGATGACTGCAAGTACGGGCACAGAAAATAGGAAAGAGTGGGCTAGAATTTACTGGAGAAACCTGGCAAAGGAACCAAGATATTACTATAGCAATAACCCACGCCTGGGTGTGGGTAATGCGGGATTTACCCACGGTTGGCGTGGTTTGGTCCCGAGGGCGAGTGCAGCAAGATCTCCGTTGCTTTTTACACACTGTGTCGCTATGTTAAAGGAGTTTAACTTAGCGAGACAGCTTTAAAAAAAGCAACGGAGATCTCCGTTGCTTTTTTTAAACCTGTGTCGCTATGTTAAACTCTTTTAACATAGCGAGACAGTGTTTTAAAAGAGACTTATACTAATAGAAAAAGTCCAGGCGACCGGACCTTTTTCCATTAGTATAAGTCGATTTACAACGTGCACGTTTTGGAATATTAATGGGGGGGGTCATGGTATAATAGCAAATAACTTCTGCAGAAAAGGTAACCGATTGCAGGCTACAGCCTTCCCTGCAAGGGCTTGACCTCAGAGTATAGGCAAAGAGAAAGGGATAGGGGAATTTTAAGCAAAAGACCTGCTATGGTTCTGCAGTGGTTGCTATTTGCTCAGTGGTCAATTAAAGATTTTCCTCCATCACATCAGATTATTATCACGGAATCTTGCAAAAAAGATCTCCTGTGGTGGCTGCAGACAGACCAGCTGTATCAGGACCGCCCCTTTGTCCTTCCTCAACCGAATGCAGTACTGACCACGGACCCTTCCCAGATTGGGTTGGGGGGACATTATCTGGGAATGACAGTCCAGGGCCTATGGCAAGAACACAAAAGCCACTTGCACATCAATGTTCTGGAGATGAGAGCGGTGCTCTATGCATTGCAGGCATTTCAGGACTCTACCGATAGGGATGGTTGCAATTCAGACAGACATGTCAGTAGTGTGGTACATAAACAAGCAGGAAGGAACTAAATCTTACCCACTATGTCGGGATGCACAATGAGTTTGGCAATGTGCAATCGCTTCTCAAGCGCTTTCTGATAGCAACGCACATCCCGAGGAAATCCAACTTGATAGCGGACAAACTCAACAGAGCTATTCTGTTGCCTCACAAGTGGCCCCTGAAGATAGAGATTGTGGAAAAGATTTTCCAAAACTGTGGCCAGCCTTGCTGCGACCTTTTTGCCACTTCCATGAATGCCAAATGCAGCAACTACTTTGCCCTCATTCCTCTTCCGGGAAAGTCACCAGGGGATGCACTGGTTCACAATTTGCCCCCGGGACTACTCTATGCCTTTCCTTCTTTTCTTCTAATTCCCAAAGTACTGCAGAACGCCAGCTCATTGAAAAGCACTGTGATTCTCATTGCTCCTTACTGGCCTCGTCAAGTTTGGTTCCCTATTCTTCGGACCTATGTGCTGGAGGAACCTTGGATTCTGGATCCAGTTCCAGACCTCTTGACCCACTCTTTGGGGGCGTTCCATCCGTCTGTCCAAACCCTCAAGTTGACAGCATGGTTGCTCCAATTCCACGCTTAGCCAGGTGTTACTCCTTTTCCCCTGCAGTGAGTCATATTCTTGTCTCTTCCCGTAAACCATCCACGAGGAGATTGTATTCCAGTAATTGGAAAAGATTTTCATGTTGGGCTGCGGGACAGAATGTAGAACCTTTTACAGCTCCTATTACTGCAATCCTAGAATTCCTTTCTAAACTTTTTGATGAAGGAGCTGCAGCAGCTACCATCAGAGTTCAGTTGGCAGCCATTTCTAATTTCCATACTGGAAAAATGGGAGTTCCTATTATGTCTCATAGGTTATGTAAAGCTTTCCTCAAAGGTACTTTCATACTCAGACCCCCGATCAGAGAACTCCCAGTCCCTTGGGACCTAAGTCTTGTTCTAACCTCGCTGATTTTACCACCCTTCGAGCCCGCATCATCTTGTGATTTGAAGTATTTGTCATGGCAGACTCTCTTTTTAGTAGCCATAACCTCTGCCAGAAGGGTATTGGAATTACAAGCTCTTTCTATTTGTTACCCTTGTATAATCTTTCACAAGGCTAGGGTATCCTTGAGAACTAATCTCTCATTCCTTCCAAAAGTCTGTTCAGAGCATAATATAAACCAATCCATTCAGTTGCCAGTGTTTTTTCTAAACTACAGCGACAAGGCGGAGTTTAAATTGCATCAGTTGGATGTACATAGGTAGTTACATTTTTACCTGCATAGGACAAAAGACCTCAGGAAATCCGACCAGCTTTTTGTGTCCTTTTCTGACAAAAAGAAAAGATTGCCAGTTTTTAAAGTAACTTTGTCAAAATGGCTTGCTGGTTGCATTTCCTTCTCTTACAGTAAAAATAATAAACTACCAGGGAAGATGAGGACATTCCACAAGAGCAGTCTCAACATTCTCTGCCTTTCAGGCCAGACTTCCTATTGATTCTGTTTGTGCAGCTGCCACATACCTTTATCACTCATTACAAATTAGATGTGGCCTCCCGGAACAGGTCTTCCTTTGGAGCCACTGTATTGAAGAGACTTTTTTTCCTGAACCACCCTGGGATAAAGGTGCTAGGTACACTGTCCCAACCAGTAAGAATTATGGTGAGATAGGACAACATAACATTAAGAAGTTATGTACTTATTATAACATTCCATGTTTGTTGTCCATCTCGCCTACATTCTTGCATTCCACCCTCCTATCCCTGTCGTGTGTTCCTGGAGGAAATGGTGGACAATTCTGTACTGATGTACATAGTTAGGATGATTTGGAGTCTCTGTTTTTTGTCTCATGCCAAACATCTGTATGTATATATATATATATATATATTTCTGGTGTAGTTATTTGGGTTAGTTTAAAATCTTCCGCTTGCAGGAATGTGGCCCAGAGCATCATGGAATAGGGGTTAGCCTCGAGCCAGTGGAAGCTCTCGAGCTTTAGTATTCAGCCGAGTCGGAGCCGTGAATGGCTCATAACCCAACCAGCAAGAATGTAAGCGAGATGGACAACAAACATGGAACGTTATGGTAAGTACATAACTTCTTATTTTGTTGGTTTACAACCTACATCATACTGCACTTGTTCTAATATAGTGGCCCGAAGGTCACTTGGGTTACAGTTATGAAAACTTTTAAAATGTAAAGCTAAAGGGCTTTCAAGCCTTCCAAGTTTTATCTCTCTCAAGTGTTCTTGTAATCTCAACTTGAAAGCCCTTTTAGTTTGACCAATGTAAAAAAAGATTACATTCACACTTAATAACATAAGTAACACCTTCAGTAAAATAACTATATTCACCTCTAACTGTAAAAAATACATCATTAGGCTTAAAAAAGTCTCCACTATATAACTGCAACAAATACATTTATTGCATGGAAAAGTGCCTCAATTCCTAACACTATTCACCATTATATCTGTAGGTCTCTGAAATTTGCTATGGACTATCATATCCTTAATATTCCTTCACCTTTTATATGAAAATATGGTCTTTTTATTTGTCACCTCCTGTAAATCTCTATACTTACTGAAAAAATCCCAATAATGTAGTATCATCTTTTTTTATTTGGGGACTCATAACATTGTAAGTCATCAGAATAAAATATCTGTCATTTTTTTCTTGATTCCTATAAAGGTTGCCCCTATTATGGTAAATAACTTTATTTTTGTTATATTCACTAGCTCTCTGCAAGCCGTTAACAAAATGTTCTTCATAGCCCCTACTTAGAAACATATAAGAAGTTTTACATAATTCTTTTCTCCTATCATTAGTCACTATATAGGTGACATATATGTAAAAATTCATTATATGGTAGTGATTCTATAATGTGTGGGATGGCAGCTAGTACCCAACAAAAATCGGTTTATTTAATTAAATTTCCGATGTATATTAGTCCTAACAGACCCATCCTGTTGTCCATCAGTAACTATATCCAGAAATATAAATTCACTAGCTCTCTGCAAGCCGTTAACAAAATGTTCTTCATAGCCCCTACTTAGAAACATATAAGAAGTTTTACATAATTCTTTTCTCCTATCATTAGTCACTATATAAGTGACATATATGTAAAAATTCATTATATGGTAGTGATTCTATAATGTGTGGGATGGCAGCTAGTACCCAACAAAAATTGGTTTATTTAATTAAATTTCCGATGTATATTAGTCCTAACAGACCCATCCTGTTGTCCATCAGTAACTATATCCAGAAATATAAATTTTGCACCGTATTGTAAAACATCAAACTGTATCTCAAACTTCTCACCTTCCAAACCTCACTCTCAATTACTAATTTGTACTCATAACTAAATATTACTTCTAGCTATTATACTATATTCTCATTTATCTCTTGAACTAAATTGTAATTGTATTGATTGTTTATTTCTTGGAGAATGAACCATACTGTATGTATTTTTTACTATCTTTGAAAAATGTGTATCTAAATAAACTTTGTTCTGTGGAGCTTTTCTCCCTGGGCCTCCACTGAAAATGGGCCCCCTAGCCCAGTGGACCTCACCAGTAATCAAACTGAATAAATAAATAAATCTGTTCAGATTCAGTTGATTTATAAATTCTGGAGCTTGTTCTTTACTCTACCTCCCTCACAAAGAAAGAGAAGATCGTCAATAAATCTATAGTATTTCAGAACAAACTTCCTCCCCAAAATTGGCTTTTATATTTCTACTCCGAGTCAAACAGCCCCGTGAACAAGTTTGCATACATCGGGGCAAAAGGAGAGCCCATAGCAGTGCCTTGTAACTGATGATATACTGTATCTTCAAACATAAAGTAATTGTTAATGAAACTAAAATGAACCAATTCCATCCCATATTGGGACAAAGGAGTATCACCCAAATGATATCTAAGGGCCTCTAAACCAAACTCATGTTTAATATTGGTGTACAGGCTTTTAACATCAATTGTGGCCCAATACGTCATACAATTCCAACGTATATGTGCAATTTTATTTAGGAAATCAAACAAATCTTTAATATCCAAAGGCAGTTGTAGAACTGCCTTCAACAAAAACCTGTGTAAAAGCAAACTGAATATGTAAAAAATAATTAGAGGTGGAAAATAAACATTTTTATGGATCTTAGGTAGGCAGTAGAAATATGCCATACCTGATTCTGTACACAAGAGCTTATTCTTCACATCAAAATCAGACCAATATCCCAACCTCAATCCTTTATTTATTAGATGGAGATATCTCTGTTTAGCTTCAAGGTACTGTACTTATCCAAGTGCACAATTTCATAGACTTGCACATCATCAAGTAAACTATGATACATCTGTAAATTTTGAAAATAGTGCATAACTACAATTCTGTTACCCTTATCAGAAGGTTTGATAAGTAGCTCTCGTTGCCTACTAAAATTGATTAAAGCTGGCCATTCATTTTTGGTTAAAGTATAAGACAGGTTTTTTACTCATTTAACATTTTTTCTATTTCAAATTCAATCATAGAATTAAATTTATGTATTCCGTCATGCTTAAATGGTGGCATGAAATAACTTTTCTGTTGAACATCATCAGTACATCAGTACATAATCTACAGTAGGCATTAGGTTCATCAGAGCAATTCAGTGTACATGAAGCAAACGATTCATCAGACTCGAAGAAGAAATTTTCTTCAGAAGAATTCAAAAATCATTTACAATGTTTTCTGTATTTAATAACACATTTCCATGAAGGGTATCTTTATGGAAAAAATCCCATACATGTAATATATGAGTTAATTGAAACAATTCACTCTTACATTTATGTAGCGTAGGAATCACGGTTGGAACAAATTTCAACCACAATTTAGGGCTGAACACAAATAGTCACTAAGATGATGCCAGCTATATTAACAATTAAATCACAAGTCCTATCAAAGAAAAAAAAATCAGTTCCATCTAGTCTTCTTTACCCCTTCATTGTGGTTGAATGTCCCAGTGATAGTCTTGTTGTAGTCAATGTTTTCATGGCCTCCCATTTTGATTCCGAAAATTTTCCTGCATGTAACAACTATTTTCTGCCTCTGCATGGGGTGGAAAGTTGTCTTCATCCTCATAATCACTGCAGTATCTGCTGGTGTCACTGGAAGACACTACCCCATGTTGCCTCATATCTCTTTCCTGCTGTGAAAACGTACATGGGAGCATCTCTTCCTATTGGACAACCTAAAAAAAGACCATACCATTTTCATAATCTCACAGATCCCTACGTATTTTATGTAGTTTTTGATCCAAGAATTGTTGTTCAAAAGATGTAAGTTTATTTTTAATGTCCTGTAGACACTACTCAAGATGGGGTTTATCTATTAAAGCAGACAGGTTAGAACAAATAGCTGAAATCTCCGTTTTAATTCTTCTATTTAACTTCACCCCATTTCTATCAGTAAGTATTGTGATCCAGTCCATAGAGCACCGATGTGCTGCTTTTTCCCGCCTCTGCTGAAACACCTTATCATTATCGTCTGCAAAATCAAAAGGCAGAGAGGGGTGTTTCAAAGCTTTCAGACCATGTGGAGAAATGTCTAATTCCACGTAGCGCTGAAGGCTAACTATATTGCAATAAGTAGAGGTTTCTTTATTAAGCAGTTGTTCCAATTTGTTGTATAAATTAACAGCTTCAGGGGCAAGGACTGTAGAGCGCTTCCTAACCCCAGTAAATGGATTGTGAGAACGATTGGCTCTGGTTTCATTCAAAAATCTTTCCCATATAGTGGAATTTAATACTTAACCACCACTTATACCTTGCCTCTCATTCCATTCACTCACTGGTCTAAAGAAGCTGTCCAGTGTACATTTTGTAGAATCAGTACATTCTTCAAGAAAAGGACATGGAAAATTGCAGGATCACTGGCCATAAGGACATCCAAACAGCAAAACCACACGAACTGTAGATAAGCACAGAAGAAACCATGAAAAGCCAGCAAAGTATTTTATTAAAATAAATCTCTATCGCCTCAGCTAACACCAAGCCATCAAGGAGTAAATAATAATGCAAACTCATCCCTTTATATAGCAACAGTCATTCCATATAACAAGATAATTGCACCCAATTAATCAATTATATGATTAAATGAAATTTCAAGTCAGATATTTCCAGCAGCATTCTGTATTAAGCCCTCTAAGGGCCAGAGTAGAGTATTTTAAAATAAACAGTGTTTCTTTTTGTAACAATTTTTTTGTTGGTTTACAACCTTTGTTCTAATATAGTGGCCCAAAGGCCACTTGGAATACAGTTATGAAAACTTTTAAAATGTAAAGCTAAAGGGCTTTCAAGCCTTCAAGATTTTATATCTCTTAAGTGTGGTTTCTTCTTCTGATTTTACAAGGTGCCTGATGATTGTAAGTTCCTCTACAAGTGTCCCTCAGCTGATATTTCCATTGCTTCTGACAAGTCTTCCTGCTAATTTACTTCCATCTGATAAGGAGAGCAAATTTCTGGAAAGGCTTGGTAAAAAAATGTTTACACATCCTCCACTTTAGCTATTAAAGGGATGAATTACCAGACTCTTGTGTCTAGGTATTCCTTGGCTCTGCTTTCCCCGCCTTCTCAAGCCCTTGCTCAATTACCTGACTCTGAAATTAAAACTGAGGTTTCTTCTGTTTTGGCAGCTTCTTTGCAAGTAGCTAGACATTCAGTTAAGTGCAGCTATGATGGTGCTGAGGCATCATGTAGAGCTGCTAGATCTGGTTCTGTACTTAGGAAACATTTTTAGTTGAGGCTACAACCATTGCCCAATGACATTAAAGCAAAATTGCTAGGTGCCCCTTTGGAAAAGTCAGCTCTTTTTGGTTCTGCAGCTGCAGACTTATTTTATACTCTGCAAGAGAAAGAAAAGGAACTTCAAGATTTAGTGTCCCCTGTTCCTAAGTTTCATAGGTATTTTCCTGATAAGACTTATTTTGTTAGGAGACCATCCTGATCCTCCTCTGCTTCTGCTTCCAGGCCTAAAAAATCTGTTATGAGACTTCCACAGTCAAAATCTACTGCTTCTGCTCCTTCTATGCAACCGTCCTTTCAAGCCAGGCCCAGCTCTCTGTGGCTATCTACAGCCTCTTCTAAGTCTTACTCTTCTGTCTCGTCGTCTTTCCCTCTCTCTTCCAGTTTGGGCAAAGATCTATCAGGACTCCTGGAGTCTATCATCCAACAGGGGTACTTCATAACTTGGAAGACTCGTCCTCCATTCATGGGTATTCCTTAGTCCCCTGCAAGTCAACTCTAGTTGATTCCAGAGATTCTATCTCAGCTTCTTTCTCGAGGCACAATTCAGGAGGTGCCTATGGATCAGAGAGGCAGGGAATTTTACTCAAGGATGTTTCTAGTTCCCAGAAAATATGGTGTTTGGAGACCAATCTTGGATCTTTCCCACTTAAATACTTTCTAGAAATGCCATCTTTCTGCATGCTGTCTTTACAAACTCTCTTTCCTCTGATTTCACCTCAGTCGTACATTACTTTTCTAGATATCAGAGATGCATATCTACACATTCCCATCCATCTTCTCTTCAGGAAACATTTACATTTCTCAGTGGGTTCCTTGCACTTTCAGTTCTCTGCATTACCTTTTGGTCTTTTCACTTCCCCAAGGGTATTCACAAAGGCTTGGCCGCTGTGGTTGCCTTTCTTGAGAGTCCAGGTAATCCAGGTATATCCATACCTGGACAATTTCCTTTCCTGGCTCCCCAGTCAGAACAGTTGTCTCAGAACCTGCAGGTGGCTGTATATCCATACCTGGACAATTTCTTTTTCCTGGCCCCCCAGTCAGAACAGTTGTCTCAGAACCTGCAGGTGGCTATTTACCTCCTTCAGTGTCTAGGATTCACTATAAATTGAAAAATGCATCTTGTTTCTTCCTTGGATGACTTTTTAGCTCCTTAGTTCTGGTGTTCCTTTTGGGGCATTACAGTTCTGAGGTTTGTACATGCAGACCTCCTTTTATGGCTGATGCTGTCAAAGCATACGTGTGATGTCCCAAGTACCTGCAGTAGTTAAAAAGCTGTTGTATACTGTCCGGACATCGGGTCATTAGTTGGAGGACTTCCCACATGTAAAATGTACTGCACCATAAAAGAGAAAGACATCTATGAGTATGGTAAGATTTTACACAACTGTTCTTTCTTTGAATGCTTTCTTCTAGTTTTTGAATATAATAGTATGTATAGTTGATGTTCTTCGTCTCACATTGCTGCAGTCATGACCTGTGGGTAGTCCGCTGTCCTCGGTCGGCCCGAATACCAAAGGGCTAGGCTGGCGTCGGTCATAGTCGCCTAGAGCTGACGTCAGTACGCAGAAGTACTTAAGCGCATGACCGACACCATATCCTCAGTCTTTCTTGCCTCGTGGTCCGAAGCAGAAGCAGCGTTTGCAAGTGCCGTTCGGCGTTCTGAAATTTTCATTTACCGAGTTTCAGACTGAAGACCAAGTTGGGCTAAGTACCCCGTTGGGGAAATTTTTGTCTTTTCTTGCCTCAGTTTTCCGGATGTCAGAAAAAGTTAATAATTGCATTTCTTGTGGGAAACAGATACCTCATAGGGATTATCATTCTTTCTGTATTCCTTGCTTAGGGCCTGAGCACGACGTAGTCGGGTGTCGCTTTTGTGCTAGATTTAATAAGCGCACCATTAAACGACGGTTAGACTGTGCCAGGCTTGTTTTCGGTAAGCGGTGTAACTATAACATGCCGTCGGATCCTCCGGCCCGCTACCGCTAAAAGCGTAAGGATAAATCTTTGAGGTCTAAACCGGATGAGTCGTCCGTTGCGGACGCCGGTTCTTCGGAGCCTCCGGTTGAATCTGTGGATCCTGCAGAGGGTTCGGCTGAATCCCAGGGGGAACCTTTACTTTTACAGGAGTTGGCCTCTCAGGAGTTAGGCCAGGCCGAGGGTGCTTCTCAGGTTTCAGTAGTTCCATCCTTACAAAAGGTTATTAGGCCTTCTACTTCAGTGGCTAAAGGCCATGCTAAGGCCAAACCTGGTCTTGTTGGCCCTGGTCATACTTCTAGCTCTCCAGCCCCTGTTCCTAAAAAACATATGTTGAAAATGGTGGAGGACTTGATTACTTTGATCAGGGGTTCTTTGCCCCCCCCCAGAGAAGAGGCCTAGGGTGGAGGCAGATTTAGAGGGAATGGATCATTCCTCAGACTACTCTGATTCCTCAGCTGAAGAAATTCAGGATTTCCCTTCCTATTCTGATTCGGATGCAGAGGACTCCTGTCCTTCTGCTTCTCCTCCAGAAGATTTTTCTTTTTCTGAAACTTTACATACCATGAGGGAGCATTTCAAGTGGGAAGGTCAAGATTTTTCAGAGTCTCGGAAAAGGCTTAGGGAATTTTTGTTTCTGCCACAGCATAGGCCCTTGGCTATTCCTCCTGTCTTAGCTAGTTCAGGATGTTTTTTCTGAATCTTCCCTTAATCCTGATTCTCTGCCTCCGGCCCCTGTTAAGCCAGACAGGTATTAACAGAGTTCCAGAGGCACATAAGTATTTGTATAAGAGTCCTAGAGCTGATCCGGAAACTATTATTCAAGGCCCGAAGGGTGTTAGGGCTTCTGTGGCTAAGAATCCAGTCCCTTTGGATAAAGATTCTAGAGCGTTAGATAGGTGGGGGAAAAAAGTGTACACCTCCTCTACGTTAGCTATGAGGGCTTTGAATTGCCAATTTCATATGCTGAAGTATCAGAACTTTTTATTAGGCCAATTGAAATCTAAGGTGGATGCTTTATCTGAGGGTATAGAGTGTAAGGAGCTCCAGGAGTTGGTTCATGCATCAGATCAAGTTGGCAAGCATTCTTTGCAGTGTGGTTTTGATGCTCTTCAGGCTTCTTCTAGGGTGGCTGCTACAGGTTCAGTTATTTGTAGACATGCCTGGCTTAAGGATCAAAATTTGTCAGAAC
This sequence comes from Protopterus annectens, assembly GCF_019279795.1. Taxonomy (NCBI): domain Eukaryota; kingdom Metazoa; phylum Chordata; order Ceratodontiformes; family Protopteridae; genus Protopterus; species Protopterus annectens. The sequence goes on along the minus strand of NC_056729.1, from coordinate 248,467,114 downwards.
ATGTAAAGGCTCGGATTTTGGATGCTCCTCTTCAATCTGAAGTACTTTTTGGTCCTCCTGTGGAATCAGTTTTGAAAAGATGGAAGATAAGGCTAAGTCTATGCAGACGGTCAAGGATTTTTGCAGGTGCAGCCCCCTAAGTTTAGTAGGAATTGGCCTGCTAGGGGATGGTCTTATCCTTCTTCGGATTATCAGCCTAAGGGCAGGTCCAGACGTGGTAGAGGCAGGGCTCACGCTCAGGGTTCCTTCAGACCTAGGACTTGGAGTTCTCCTGCACAGTCTTCTGGTGAGGGCAGGGGTCAGCCCTTTCGTAAGCAGACCCAATGACCTGTATCTTCCGCTGCCAGACCCTTCTTTACTGGCAGCTCCTCTAGGAGGAAAGTTGGGACTTTTCAAAGAAAACTGGAATTTTGTCACCCAGGACAAATGGGTGTTGGATATAATAAATCGAGGTTATAAGTTTTATTTTCACACTTTTCCTCCTTTCAAAGGCATGCCGGATGTGCCTCCTCAGCAAAGGCTGGAGGCTCAGGAGCAAATTTCTTTACTTTTGCAGATGGAGGCAATTCAGGTGGTCCCTCCTTCAGAAGTAGGCCTAGGATTTTATTCCCGTCTATTCCTAGTGCCAAAGAAAGGAAACACTTGGAGGCCAATTCTGGATTTGTCCATTCTCAACACCTACCTAGAAATTCCAAAGTTCAAGATGTTAACATTACAACAACTTCTGCCTATGATAGGCAAAGATCACTGGATGGTAACCTTGGATCTCAAAGAGGCCTATCTTCACATCCCTATCAAGCCCAGCTGCAGGAGATTCCTGAGATTTCGGGCTGGTACTTCACATTATCAGTTCTCTGCATTGCCCTTTGGCTTATCTACTGCGCCCAGGGTGTTCACAAAAGTTCTGGCTCCTGTGATTGCTTTCTTCAGACAGAGAGGAATACAAATTTATCCTTATTTGGACGATTGCCTGATTCCTGCTCAAAACAAAGACAAATTACTACAGCATCTCCAGTATGTAATGAAAGTTTTAAGGTGCCTAGGGTATACTGTGAACGAAATAAAGTCCAGTCTAGTGCCCTCTCAGGACATGTGCTTTCTGGGTGTGAGACTGAATACAGCTTCTCAGATGGCATTTCTGACCCCGGACAAACAAAGAACTCTTCCTCTCTACTTCCAGCAGTTATCAGTAATGTCCAGGCTGACTGCAAGGACAGTCCTCCAAGCCTTGGGGTTCATGGCATCTTGCATTCTAGTACTTCCCAATGCCAAACTGCATATGAGGAAGCTACAATGGTATCTCAAAAGTGTGTGGGCTCAACACTGCCACGGTTTGGACACTGTCATTCGGATTATACCTTGCATCCAGAAAGAATTACTGTGGTGGGCTCAGGAATGTCACCTAAACAAGGGACTCTCTGTGACCCGACCAGAGGCGAGTCAGATCCTAACGACGGATGCCTCGGACTTGGCTTGGGAGCACACTTCAATGGAAAATGGATACAAGACATGTGGCCTCCCAAGCTACTACATTTGCATATCAACATGAAGGAGATGTTAGCAGTTCAATTTGCTTTGATGGCCTTCAAAGACCTACTTCAGCCAGGACAGGTGTTGATCCAAACAGACAACACAACAGTCATGTGGTACATCAACAAGCAGGGGGGAACCCATTCCTACCCTCTTTGCAGACAAGCAATGATTTTATGGGAGACTACTCTGAGTTTGCGAATCAATCTTCAAGCAAAGTTTCTGCCAGGAGCACAGAACTCCCTAGCAGATATTTTGAGCAGACAAATGGTGGATCCCCACGAGTGGAAACTGAATCCTCAGATTTTCAAACAATTGACTGTGGCTTGGGGAACTCCAGACATAGATCTGTTCGCTTCTCCACTGAATTATCAACTTCCAAAATTTTGCACAAAGATGTTCCACCCAGATGCTTGGAAAGTGGATGCTCTATCTTTCAGTTGGAACAACCTTCACGTTTATGCTTTTCCTCCTCTGCCTCTTCTCCCCAAGGTACTCTTGAAAGTCAGACGGGACAAGCCTTGCATGATTCTAATAGCACCAGACTGGCCACGTCAACATTGGTATCCTCTGCTGAGGAGTTTAATCCAGGAGCCTCCTTGGCCTCTGCCACAGGTTCCTCATTTGTTGTCCCAGTCAAACAATCATTTTCTCAATGTTCAGGTGCAGTCCCTCCATCTGACAGCCTGGCGTATTCTGTGATGGAGCCGGTGGGGTCTCAGCTTCCTCAACAGGTTTTAGATGTCATTTTGGAAGCTAGGCGGCCTAGCACTAGAAAAGTTTTTGCTGATAAATGGAAGAGATTTTTTCTTTGGAGCACTGCAAAGAGTTTTGATGTTTCAGTGCCTAATTTGAGTTTTGCACTACAGTACCTTACTGAATTACTGGACAAGGGTTTGTCATTCTCTTCTGTGAACGTTCATGCTGCAGCCATTTCTGCTCACTATGATTGTGACCCTCCTTTATTTTCTCATCCTTTGTTCAAACAATTTCTTAGAGGGGCAAAGAATATAAGACCCCCGTGTAGAGCTCCTACTCCTTCCTGGGATCTCAATTTGGTTTTGGAGAAACTTACTTTACCTCCTTTTGAACCTGCAGCTACGTCTGAACTGAAGTTTTTGTCTTGGAAGACTGCTTTTTTGTTGGCCATTACTTCTGCTAGGAGGGTATCTGAATTGCAGGCTCTCATGGCAGTTGAACCTTTTTTGATATTCCATAAGGATAGAGTTTCTTTGTGGACTAACCCTACTTTTATGCCTAAAGTGATTTCTAGTGTGGCCTTGAATCAGTCTACTCATTTGCCTACTTTTTATACTGACCCCCAAAATAAAGGGGAAAAAGTCTTGCATTCTTTGGATATCCACAGGCAGTTACGTTACTACTTGAGCAGAACTAAGGAGTTCAGACAGACTCAACAGTTATTTGTTTCTTTTGCTTTGAGTTCACAGGGGAAAGCTGTTTCAAAGCAGACTATTTCAAAGTGGATTGGTCATTGTATTGCTTTTTGTTGTTCTCATCATGGGAAGGATGTTCCTGCGGGGATCAGGCCTCATTCTACTAGGGCTACTGCCACTTCTACTGCTTTTTTGAGGGGTGTAGCTACTAAGGATATTTTGGAGGCAGCTACTTGGAGTTCTGTACACACTTTCACTAAGCATTACCATCTCCCTCTCTATTCCAAGTCCAGGGCTGGGTTTGCCACTGCAGTTTTACAGGGCATGTTAGCAGCTCCTAATGCTTTGTAATTTGCCAGCCTCCCCTTTCCTTTGCTTTGGGATTCTACCCACAGGTCATGACTGCAGCAATGTGAGACGAAGAACATAGTACAGTTTTGTACCTACCATAAATGTAGATGTTCGAGGATCTACATTGCTGCAGTCCAATTTTCCCTCCCTCCTCCCCTTCTATAGGTTGGGGTTGCTGGGTTTCTTTTGGAGATATTCTTTATTTACACACTGGGGGTTGTTGGGCATTTCCTATTTTTGGCTTTGGCCTTTCTGTTTAGGCCTACTGACATCTGGGGCAAGAAAGACTGAGGATATGGCGTCGGTCATGCGCTTAAGTACTTCTGCGTACTGACGTCAGCTCTAGGCGACTATGACCGACGCCAGCCTAGCCCTTTGGTATTCGGGCCGCCCGAGGACAGCGGACTACCCACAGGTCATGACTGCAGCAATGTAGATCCTCGAACATCTACATTTATGGTAGGTACAAAACTGTACTTTCTCCTTAAGGATCTGCATCTAAAATTCCAGTCTCTCTCTCTCTCTCTCTCTTGAGCTTCCTCCTTGCTTCATCATCCCTTTTCACTTTGAACTATAACCTTCGGCTTGTGTTATGTATGAGTCTTAACTGTGTAGCTGTAAAATATCCCATCAAATCAGATAAATGTAAATCACCGTGTCTTACTGGAAGGATTAACTTATTATACTTGGATACCTTCGTTCCTTCATGCATAAATTCCTTCAATTCTTTACAATTTATTGTCCACAATTTCTCCTCAGGTTGATAAAAGTATGCATGACCCATATGCAAGACTAAAGGGACTAAAACATTTTTCATTGCTTGCATCTTACTGTCCTTACCCATAAATAAGAGTTTCTAGTTTCTCAGTTTTTGTATTATCTTTTGTTTAGTGTCTTCCCACATATCCTTAGCTGTCATAGCACAAGAATTTTAATCCATTCTACTAAATACTTCATCTTGTCATGTCCCCATAAATATGGGTATTGCAGAACCAGATGTTCATCGTGTTTCACTGTTGCAGTCATTACATTTGGGTAATCTGCTGGCAGGTTGCCCTCAGTCGGCCTGATTAACAAAGTCTTTTGTGTGGTTCCATAATTTAAGGTTATAGCCTTTGCTATATCATCAATAATTTTATATCCCAAAAAGACTTGAATCTGTCTCACAATGTTCTACTGCACTGAGATGTCCTTTTCTGGATTTATCAGGTACAAAATAATATAATTTACAAATAAAGATAACTTTTCTTGATTACCATACCAATTATTTCCAAGTCCCTTATTTTCTTGGTCAGTGGCTCTGAATATAAAGCGGATAAGGTGGAAAGAGGACACCCCTGCCTGGTTCCTCTGTTCAAACACAGCTAATCAGAGAGGAACCCTCCCACTTTAATTCTTGCCTCCAGTCCTTCATATACCCTTGTAATTAACTTTATTGAATCAGGAAATGTAAATCCTTCCAATGCCATACTCATAAAATCCCAGTATATTCTGTCAGATGCTTTGTCTGCATCAAGACCCAGCCACTACATAGGTATTTGTTTATATTCTGCTTCCCCTCTGGATCATCATTGTCATGTTAATGTTGTCAGATGTTTGCCTCCCCTCCAAAAAACCACACTGATCCATATATATAAATTTTGGCAAAACCTTTGCCATTCTTTTAGCTAGTATAGCTATAAATACCACATAATAATGGTTTAAAATTGAAATGGGTCTGTGTGAAGCTGGGTCTGAAAGGTGACTGCCATCCTTAAGTAACACAGCCACCACAGCTTTCTTCCAAGATGTTGGCACTTTCCTCCTTTTAAAATATTGTTAAATAAAATCTTCCAGATCTTCATCACTTTCTTTCTTTCTAATTTCTAAACTTCCACAGGAATATCATCTATTTATTTATTTATTATTTATTTTATATTTGTTTACCGGGAACGTCCAACTGGGACAGAGCCCATTTTCAGCGGAGAACCGGGGAGAAACACTCCAGATGCATGTCTTTGGAATGTGGGAGGAAACCCATGCAAGTGAATGGTGGACATGCAGACACTGCACAAAAGGCGCCCAAGCCGAGAATTGAACCAGAGAACCTCTTGCTGTGAGGTGACAGTGCTAACCACTGTACCACTGCGCTGCCCTGCTCCTGGAGACTTTCCTAAATATTGATTATACGTCAGTGTTTTATCGTCACCTCCTATCTTAAGTATTAGTCGTTGAGTCTCATCTACCTATAACTGTAATTAAGTCTTCCATAAATGTTTCCATTTGTATTCTTTCTTGACTACCACATTTCTCTGCTTCATGCAAATTTTCTTAAAATTTCTGGAATATCGCTGAAATCTCTACAAATTCTCTGATTATTTTTCTTGTTATAGGCTCCATAAGTTTGGTGCCAGCTCTTTCAACATTCTGTTGCCTTCTTCTTTTTTCGGCTTTTTCCCGATTAGGTGTTGCCACAGCGGATCACCTGTCTGCTCATGATTGGCAGTGGAGTTTTACAGTGTCGAGTTGCCAGCCCGGCGCCCAACCTTCCACAGAAGGCACACGCACACACACTCACCTAGGGCCAATTTAGAGTGTCCAATCCACCTACAGCATGTCTTTTGGGATGTGGGAGGAAACCGGAGCACCCGGAGGAAACCCACGCAACCACAGAGAGGACACGCAGACTCTGCACAGAAGGCACCCCAGCCGAGGATCGAACCGGAGAACCTCTTGCTGTGAGGCGGCAACGCTAACCGCTGCACCACCAACATTCTGTTGCCTAAGTTGTGCTAAAAGCTTTTGTGCTGTGGAGTTTTTATCAAAAAATTGTTGCTTAACTGCAGTCTTTCTAAATGTAAACATATTATCCAGATACTCCCTTATTTTCCCTTTAGCACTCTGAATTGTACTCCTTATTTCTTGTTCATAGGTTGGTACTAGGCTATCGGCCCTAGGGCCTATGCAAGCCTAGCCATAACAATTCCCTGGATATTTCTTCCCAGAATATTTACTTCTCTGAACCCCTGTCTAGCAGGGCGACTGACATGATCCCCGGGGTGAATTTCCTATCTCCCATCTAATAATCAAGGTTCTTTTTGAAGAGAGCCAATGAGGCGCTCTGATTGACATGTATGGGCAGTCTATTCCAGAGTATGGGGAGTCTCTGCGTCAGGAACCTATCACTCCAGCATGTTTTGTTCATTGTGATGACAAGGTTTAGATCCCTGGAGCATGTGGCTCTGAAGGATTGGGATTTCTTTAAGTGGAGCATGTCCAACAGCTCAGGGTTTGACATGGCCTTGTCTGTTAAGCAGAGATCACCTCTGAGTAGACGATATGCCACAGAGTATAGCTGGAGTTTTTTTAGACTGTCAGCATATGGCATCTGCTTTAGGCCTGTGATTCTTTTAGTGAGGTATTTTTGTGGCCTTTCCAGCTGTTGCAGATGTCTTGTGAAGTACATACCAAACAGGGCATTATACTTTATAATGGGTTTAATGAGGGATGAGTACGGTGGGACAATGACCTCCTTTTTTCTGGATGAAAATCCCTTAGTGATGAGGTGTGCCACATAGAAGGATTTCCTGACTGTTGTGGCGATGTTGTTATTGAAAGTGAGACCACTGTCCACCTGTGTCCCTAAGTCTCTCATCATACTTTCGATGTTTAGTATCCTGCCACCTATGTGGTAATTCATGGGTACACGTTTTTTTCCAAAGGGGATAACTATACATTTCTTGGCATTAAGCTTGAGCCCATGGCTCTGGCACCAGGCATCTGTTTCTATAAGGCCCTTTTGTAGAATATCCACATCATTTGGGGATTCAATAATGGCTCCCAGTTTGCAGTCATCTGCAAACTTTGTTAGCCAGAGTCCCTTAGTGTTGGCCTGTACTTCAGAGAAGTAGATGCCAAACAAGAGTGGTCCCAGGACTGAATCGTGAGGTACTCCACTTGTCACTTGTCTGGAGCTGGATTTGGAGTCGGCTACTTTTACAGTCTGGGTTCTGTCAGTAAGCCAGTTGGCAGCCCATTGAGTGATGTAGGGATTTATGCCCAGCTTAGTAAGTTTATCTATGATTCCAGAGTGGGGGATGGTGTTGAAGGCCTTAGCAAGGCCCAGATAGGCTGTGCAGACTGCCTTACCCTCGTCCACAGCTCTGGAGACTGATTCGAAGAAGTCAGTCAGATTCAGGAGAAAAGATCGGCCCTTCACAAACCCAAACTGGGTGGGGTCCAGTGTTTGAAGGTTGCCTATATTTTTGTTTCTAAGTTCCATGATAATGCATTCCATGACCTTGCAGATCAGGCTTGTCAGACTGATGGGACGGTAGTTTCTGGGATCCAAGGTGGATCCTCCCTTGTGGAGCGGCATAACTGTAGCTGTGCACCACTCAGTGGGCACGAAGCCTGAGGTGAGGCTATGATTAAACATGACACTTAATTGAGGTGCCAGTTCATTTTGTAGTTCATGTAGTACACAGCCTGGGATGTCATCTGGTCCCATGGATGCTGTATTCTTAGCTTTGGAGAGTGCGGTTTCTACCTGTGTGGCTGTGATTACCGGAATTTGGCAATCTTTCGGTATTGAGATGGGTCCTTTAGGGGGTGAGAGGGGGGTGAAGTTGGCACTAAATTGATCTGCCAGGATATTGGCAATATCCTTGGGATCAGTATATTTAATGCCATTCTGTTGTAGCTCAGAGCAGATCTGAGCATTGCCATTTAGATTCTTGACATAACTATAGAATGCGGTGTGGTTGTCTTTGGAATCTTTGGCAATTTTATTTTCGTAACTAGATTTTGAGGATTTTATGAGGGATCTCAGCGTCTTACTGAGGCTGGTGAGGGAGCTTTTTGCATCCTTGGATTTTCCTCTTTTCTGCAACAGTTTCTTCCTTCTGTTGTATAGTTTGTTTATAGCAGGGGACCACCAGATTGGCTTCCTTTTTTTGGAGAAGAGCATCTTGGTTCTATTTGGGATGGCACGATTCATGAGCGAGTGGAAGTGCTCGTACAGTGCCTTAATGTAGGATTCTGCAATCGAACTTCCAGATCCTGTCTGCGTGGGTGTCGTGAAGTTGTCACTTCTGACTTCAGTAGCATGAAGTTGGCTTTGGAGAAGTTTTTTTGAGGAGGTTTCTTTACTGGGGGGTGGGGTTGGGATGTGGATGTCAAGGGTGATTTGCTTATGGTCAGACCTGACCAATGAGGAGGTGACCACTGGTGTGGAGCATCTATCTCCCATGTTGGTAATGACCAGGTCTAGGATATTGGAGCCCCTGGTGGGACAATGGATTATTTGATCCAGGGCATTGGAATTTATGAATTCCAAGAACTGTTGGGAAAAGGAGCTGGTACCCGAGTAGTTTTCCCAGTTAATGGCAGGGTAGTTGAAATCACCCAGTATTAGGGTATTTGGTTGTATCTTAATATTTTCCAGTATGTTTAGAAAGGTGTAGTGAGAATCTTGGGGCATGGTGGGGGGATCTGTAGCAAGCTACAATTTGGATTGCAGTCTTACCTAGTGTTAGTTGCACCTGGAGAATTTCAGATGCATTATGTTGGGCAACTAGCCTGGAGGTGTGAATATCCTTGGTGAATATGGACCCTCCTCCACCTTTAGTGTTTCGGTCTTGGTTTTGTGGCCAAAAGGTGTGGTAAGAATTGTAGCCTGGTATTGCAGGGGTGCTTTCTGGAGCCTTGAACCAGGTCTTGGTTACTGCACAGATATCGATGTTCTCCGTTTTTAGGAGTGCCTCGAGAGAGTGCATTTTGAGGTTTAGACTTTAGCATTGAGTTGCATTACCTTCAGATTTTGCATGCTTGTATCTGTTACAGTGGTGGTTTTATCCTTTGAACCTTGCCTAAAAAGGCACTATAGGGGTGGCAAGAGCTTTAGCCAGTAACATGAATCCCAAGGTTGACAGGTGCAGACCATCTCTGGCAAACTGTTGTGGTTTGTCAATCATGTCTTCCCAGGCAGACAAATACTGGATCCCCTTTGAATGACACCAGAAGCTTAGCCACTTGTTGAAGTCAATAATTTTGTCCTTATCCTGTGGAATCATTCTGGGCGAAGGCAGGATGTTACTCAGGGCTAGGGTCATACCTGCCTGGGTCACATGATCCAAGAGCTCTTCCATGTCTCTTTTCATGTAGTCCAGGGAGGTACGTCTCAAGGCATTCACTCCAGCATGGACAATGACAGAGTTATATTTGTACATGTTGTGGAGTGACTTGAGTGCATGCATTATGTGGCATATAGTGACTTGAGTGCATGCGTTATGTGGCAGATCCTGGCACCCGACAGGCAGTTGACTGAAATTTTCTCCTTGTTCAGTCTGGTGAGTGGGACATCAGTGTGCCTGGCTATAGAGTCACCTATGACTAAAGTTGGGTACATTGTCTTGCCTTAGGGGCTGTTGTTGGGTGGCATACTGGTGTTGTGAGCTCTGTGTCACTTTGGTTGCAACTGGTGTTTGTTTGCATTTCAGCTTTGGAGGTCCTTTTTGCTTGGGAACGTTAATGTTAAGGGCCTCCGCATATGTGGGTTTAGTGTTGCTATGTGTGGGTGTTGATGGTGTGGGTTTTGAAGGGCTATGAGTTGCTTGAGGTGTAATGCACGTGTTAACCTTCTCCTCTTGACTGTCTAGCACAATCTTGGCCGGAGAGAGATTTGCTTCCAGTTTGGCTATATAAGTGCATCTCTCGCAGGTTGTAGTGTTGGGTGGTAGGAGGAGAGGATTGTCTGTCTACATGAGGCAGTTGCCGCTTTGCCCCAGTATGGCCAGATTCACCAGGTGGACAGGAGATGTTCCCCTTATTCTGCAATACTTTAACCTTTGTCAGCTCCTCTAAGTAATTTGTGTTATAGCTAGTGACTGGGATAAAATGAAAATGGAGTTTAAAAATATAACTTCTAAAAATATTTCTGTTTTGTCTAATAACTCTTGAATAATTTTCACTACATGTTCATTAAATTCCTCTCTTTTTAATAGGTAGCTGGGAAAGAGCCAGTGTCTTATTTTTACTTCATTACCCTGTTTTTTTGTCTTAGTTTTTATTGGTACATGATCAGAAGTAGTTATTAGATGTGTATTGATAGATTAAATACACATGTTCCTAAGAAATATAATTTCTATATAGTGTAGCCAAGTTATTGTAATTTGGGGAATAGTACGTAATTTATATCCCAGTTCATACTATTGAATTCACATATGCCATACCAAATATTTATATAATATTTTTTCAGAAGTCTACCTTTTTTTGTTATATTGTTCCTTCTAGGTCCCCTGATCCATTTTCACTATTACAAATCAGATTCCAGTCACCACCTATAAATATTCCCTGCTGAAAGCTGATCATTTCCTACCAAATTTCCTTAAGCTCTATGATAGTAGTTTTCAGTGAAATACAATTGCATGCCATTGTAATCCTCCTCCCTTACCATTTGCACCTTGCTACCACAAATCTGCCATTTTGTCTTTTTTTTTTCCTTATATATCACTGTTGTATCCCCATTTATCACTATTGGCTCCCCTATAGCAGTTGATATAATTACTCCCCTTTTCCTCTGTGATATTCTGTCGAGTATCCATTCTGAAATTCTGTCTCTCCTCAAATTCACATGCACATTTCTTTCCAAATGTGTCTCCTGCAGCACTCTATTTGTGGTCTGCATTTCTTAATATAATTCAGAATTGTTGTCTTTTTATATATACCTGTAAGGCCGTTAACGTTCCAGGATAATATGGTCAGCATAGCCATCATGGTAAAAAAAAAGCTGTTGTCCCACCTATTATACATGACAGTTGTTTTGAATGTGTATTTCCATCTTTTGTGCTATATGCATAAATTAATGTCTGGCAGGTTGATCTGTACAGATTTTTTTTCTCATACCCATTTGAACTTATGCCACATTATTCAAAACTTTTTGTTTTAATGAATACCCTCAAACAAAAAACTAAGTACAAAACACCCTATCTCATATTAACTTGGAACATGGTTAAGGTGTTTGCCTTACAAACACAAGGTGCAGGGTTTGAGTCTCTCAAGGGATAATTGGCTAAGCTTAAAATGGCTCGCAAGGGGGGTTAGCTTAGTACTGATCTATGAATCTATAAGTCTATGAACCTATGAACAAACACTCAAAACAATGTACATCTTTAATACATTAAGTTTAACCCTTCAGAAGGGAACAATTGCCCCATATGATGGCTGCACTTACAGGCATTATCTAACCTAAAATTAAGGTTACCCATGCTAAAGCACATGCTACAATGTGTTCTTTTCTCAACTCTGTTCCCCTCCCAGGTATGAAAAACATCTTGTATGCTTTCAGAAAACATTAAGTCTTTGCCCTAAGAAACATTGTACTGGATATCTTTAAATAAAACTAAATTGTTCTCTGTTCTATTAAATGCTGTAAAATATAAAAACTGCTAGAGAGGTTGTCACTTATTCACTCCCATAATTTCAAGCTTAATTTTTTCACTGAACAAATTATGCATTTTTCTCAGCAAAGACTACTCAGAATTCTAAAAGTTAACTGCTAGCATCTTATAGGCAGCTTGACTTCATGGAAATGTCCTCACAAATGACTATTTTGTAAATTTCACTCAGAAAAGAATGCACAGCTGCAGATGTCTGGACTCCAGTGAACATTTGCCAGTGGAAAACAGACAAGCTAATATATTTGCAGTTTTAAAAAGCTTAGCATTTTCCTGACTTTAATCATTTTGTCTCATTTTTAAAGCCTACATGCTTACAAAAACACCAGTTTACAGCTTAATTCAAAGCTAATAAGATAGACATTCACCCATGTAAAATAAAAAGAGAAAATATCCTAATTCTGTATGTAATGTAATCAGTAAGCTTTTATACCCCACCCCTGCAGCCCAAGTTCACATCATATGAACATTAAACTTGCTCTTGTCGTTTTTTTCTTATATCATAAAACCTACATTTCTTAATTTAAAAAGTACTTGTTTACTTTAATATTTTTAACACAGAACATTTGCTGAAAAGAGACCCCCCCACACACACATTTGAAATACCCCTGACTACACACTACACAAAACTGTTTTACTTTATGCATGCAGTTTAAATCATGAAGTGTTTAAATCAAATACTAATAAAAACAAAAAGTGTTTTACTTTTTTCCTCTTTAGTGTCTTTCTAAACATTAACGCAATAAACAAGGGTGTATGTGTTACAGTCCACCCACAAGTTTAACAAAGTCAAAAATAGTTTAGTGTTTTTGGGCCACTTTTTCTTGCAAAGCTATATTTCACAAATGTGATAAGATGCTTTATAGTCTTCCATTTATTCGCTGATATTAGAATTGTTGATCTTCCTGTTTATCTCCATCTTCCAACACCAGACTCTGATTCAAGTTCAAGGTACTGCTGATTCTTCTAATCAACTGTGTGTTTTTCTGTCTCAAGCATTTTCCTTTGGAACCTTGGAATGGGTTTCACTGACAAAGTCCATCTATGAGTCCTACCATCAGAAGAATGAAAAGCAGAGTACCCTTCTGCTTGCTGTCTCACTTTTTGTTGAATAACCTTTTATTACCTCCTCAGCCTGTTCTACATCAAAAAATGACCTTGGTCCTCCAGGAAAAACACTTTGAAGACAGCTGGATGCAGCAGGTTGAATCTTACATCTGCCTGTCAATATTCCCTGATTGCCAATATAAATTTACTTCTCTTCTGTGTGGCGTACAGTGAATAATCATTTTCTACAAACACTCTGCTGTCTCCAGTTTTTATTATTTTGCCCTTCTGCCACAGTTTTGTCAGGATCAACTCTTTCTGCTGGTGTGATTGCAGCTTTAGAAATATAGGTCTTAACTGCTTTCGTGTGTCCAGGGTTGGATCATACACTCGTTGCCCTTTCAGTTAACAAATTCTACTGTGAAACGCCAGTCCATTTGCTTATTTTTGCTTTCATAAAATTAATACAGTCTGTTCCTTCTTTTCTCATATAGAGTCATGTACAGGGTCCATATGAAAAAGATTTAATTGTACTTTAAAGAAATGGTTGGTCTCAGCACCTAAATCCCTTTAAGTTCCATGTACCAGTGCCAGAATTTGTGAAGCAATGTTACATTGGTGGAAGGATTAGATTTATTTCATTCCAGGCCTTATCTTCTCCCTCAAGACCCAAGTTCATTCAGCGCAGATGGACTCATCAGATTTTGCATGGGGAGAAGTGTCCAAGGCTGTTCAAGTGCAAGGTGAATGGGACCTTTTGGACACTGTGAAGCACGTAAACATTAAAGAAATGTTATCTGTGATTTAGGCCTTAAAAAAAGTTTTTTTTTTTATCCCTTATGCTCTCCAGGTTCCCTTTTAGTGGACACAGACAACACTGCTGTCTTGTGGGACCTGATCAACAAAGGGGGGGGGGGTACAAAGTCGTATCCCTTTGCTGATTGGCAGTGATGGCCTAGGAGCTAGCCTTGCAGCATTCTCTGACACTTCAGACCTCATATATCCCATCAGAGCAAAATATAGTGCAGACAGACTAAGCAGATCCCGGACAGATCCTCATGACTGGAAACGCAGGATGGAGGTTTTCCAGGATTTGGTCCAGATCTGGGTAACACCTCAAATAGATATGTTTGCCTCCTTTCAAAACAGACAGTTGGAAAAATTCTGTTACGGACATCCTTGCAGCCATACATGAAGGACAGATGCATTCCCATTTCCTTGGAAGGGAAAATTCCTTTATGGATTTCCACCCCTTTCACTGATAGCCAAGGTAATTCTGAACATTCAGAAAAAATTACAAAAGATTGTTGTAATAATCCATTTTTGGCCCAGGCAAAGGTGGTTCTTCCATTTAATGGAATTGTCCAAGGGTAATTACCACGAGCTTCCTCACACTGTGGATCTGCTCGCATAGTGTTAGGGGCAACTGGTGCACCCCAACTTAGAGTAGTTGTAACTGACAGCCTGGGTGATTCTATATTGATATATTTTAGACACATATTGATATACTTTAGGCACTTTCTCCATAGAGAATGTGCAGCAGGTATTGAAGGAGGCATGAAAACCTTCAACTAGAAAATACTGTGTTTACAAGTGGAAGAGGTTTTCATGGTGGTACCTAACTTTTAACTGTGTATTCTATATGCTGTCTGCCCTTCTGGTGTTAAAATATTTGTGTGAGCTACTCAGTGATAGTTTATCTTATGCATCTATCAAGGTGCATCTTGCAGCCATCTCAGCTGGTCTGACCATTGATCCCCTTCTTTTGTCTCTGTTTGTGGTCAAAGAATTTATGAAAGGAGTGTTGCACTTGAAACCCCTTGAAAGCAAATTACTCCTCCTTGGGATTTCCTTTTGAACTGGCCTTTCAGGCTGATTTAATGTTCATCACTTGGAAAACTGTTTTACTTATTGCTCTGACATCTGCAAGGTGAGTCTGTGAGCTTCAGGTTGTCATGGCGGGCCAAGCCTATCTGATTTTCCAAAAGGACAGGGTTGTTTTATGCATTAATATATCTTCCATGCCAAACGTTGTTTCTGAATTTACCATAAATCAAGCCATCAGCCTCCCACTTTTCTTTCTGGAACTTAAAAACAAGGGAGAGAAGATTTTGCATGCTTTGAATGTGCACGAGTAGTTCAGGTACTACCTTGACAAAACTAAAACCTTCTGGAAAGCCAAACAGCTGTTTTATTTCCTTTTTCATTGGCTAAGCAGGGTCAGCCTGTCTCTAAACAAATGACTGATAATTTGATGTCCACTGCTATTGTTTTTTTTTTTTTTTTTACTTTCACCATAGAAAAATCTATTTCAGGCAGGGTTAAAGCACATTCCACTAGATCCTTATTCTTTTTGATGGTATATTGGAAAAGGAGTGGACTCTAGAGGTATACCAGAGGCAGCAGCCTGGTCCTCTTTTCATACATTTACAAAACATTGCAAACTGTATTCTTACGTTCCACAGCAGGCTTTGCGAGGATCATCCTTCAGGGTCTCTTGATTCCTTATCCTTCCTTCTTCCAGCTAGGGTAAGCTTTGGGAATCGACCCATATGCCACTAAGGTAGTGTGAATGATAAACATAGTACGGTAGCATAAGTCCTACTTACCTGTAAAAGTATGTGCTTCAATTTCACACTTCCTCAATTATTTTTATATAGTTTGATGGCATCCAACCTTGAGTTATTGGCTGGATTTGGTTATTTGTGTTGGTGCATTTGGCTGTGAATTGATTCGTTTCAGGAAATTCTTGATTCTGATCCTTCTTGTTTTCCTAGTTAGCACTAAAATCCTGAACAGCTGACTTCCTGTGACAAGAGGTTAGGCTTCCCGTGATGGGAAGGGTTTCACCAATCCCGTCTCAAAGTCAGAAGAGGGAATTCTGGGCTCTGGAAAACTGCCAGTGTGTGTTTGTGCAGGCATGGAGTCCATAGGGCTCTGAGACAGTGTGAAATTCCAACATCTATTGTTACAGGTAAGTAGGACTTGCACAGCTATACATTTCCACATTTATTAAATACTATGGATTGTCTCAATCCCAAAGCAGGACATAATTATCTAGGACTGCCTTTATGTCATCTTTCAATCTCCTAAAAGGTTCTACAGAGGGAGTGAGGGGGTCAACAAATACTGTTGTGTGAGTATGACTTGAAAGTATGCTGATATGCTTCTGTAAATCAAAAATATTATAGCTAGTTGAACACTCACCTTTAACAGTAGGCTGTTTAGAGAGGAGTATATCAGCATTTAGGCTCCTTGTGTTATGTATACTAAACTTCTCGAGTAGTTATTGATACACATGTTTGCGTTTTGGCTTTCATGGCAAGTTTCTTATCTTTATTTGTGAGTTAAAAAAAACTTGTGTTGAATGCTATTATCAGCTTCAACAGCAAAAACTGAAGACAGCTCCAGTAAGTCTTGGATTTGAAATGCTAGGCAAGGGTATGGAGTGTGTGTTCCATAATGTGAAACCTACCTAGGCTAAAGCTTGACTGTGTATACAACTAGAAACTTGTGGATTGATGAAGGGAACTGACATAGGTAAAGATGTTATCCGACAGCTGAAAAATTTCTCCTCCAAAGGTCTGCTGTTTAGATGAGTACTCAGCTGTACTTCATTGCCTATCCAGGAGGGATGGATTTTTATGTATTACTTAAAAAAATCAGCTGGAGCGTCTTCTGTGTGGAGACCTGCGTGAATGGGCGTACCTTCGTTGAAGGTTGTGCATCAGGCCTGGCAAGCCGGTACGTAAAAATCAACTGCCAATCATTAGCGGACTGGAGTTCCGCTGTGGCGACCCCTAACTGGGAAAAGCCGAAAGACACAAACAAACTTAAAAAATACTAGGTTAAGTCTACTATAGCAATGCCATTGGAAACTTGCATGAAATATACCTTGAAGTGTACACTCAGATGGCCTAGATGAAGTGAAGCATTTATTTACATGACACAACAGAAAAACAGCCTGTTTAAACCTATATTAGCAAAAGCATGTGGATTAAGATTAGATGAGGGATTTAGTCTTGACGTATATAATGACTTCAGTGATGCTTGAACTTATATTTCACATTCCTACTGTTAAATGACTTTCATATTCTTTCATTAGATATCGCAGTAGATGATCAGACGTGGAGTTCTCTCTTTACAGATGCATTCTGTCATGTTTGTGGTGCTGACTTGCAGTTTGAATCCCAGAGAGTTTCACATTATGAGGTATGCTTTTTAATAAAAGTTGTACAGCATGTCATCCAGTGATAATGATCACTTTCAAGTTGTATGTTGTGCAGTGGTGGGTGTTTGTCTGTTTGATGTTCAGAAACTGTATTTCAGGAAAGGTTCAAACACATATCTTAGAAATGCTATCATTGCCATTTGATTTTGGTACTTTTTAGGATTGTCTTATGTACAGTTTTCCTCTATTAGTAATTTATTTTGATAAACTCGAGTTAAATGGATGCCATCCCTTTAATTTTCATCAGGATTTTATACACTGTAGACCCAGCATATGAGGAATCCTGTTGTCAAATAACACTCAGCTGCAGGTAGTTCTTCGATTTACTTGATGCAACACACTACTGGAATTAACTTATCTGTTACTTGTCAGCATAACTGATGCTTTTTGGTAATGATTGTCATATATAATCTGATTTGAAAAGAAGGAAGGCAAATCTTGCTTTGAGGTGTTTTTTTTTGGTTTGTTTTTTGTTTTTTTGCTGATGCTAATGTAGGTGTTTTACTGTTCCTTTGCATGATTACATCTTTTCTTCTATTATTTTAGGTACTGTGACATAGTTGTGTCTTAGTATGTAGTAGAGTTTTTGTGATCTTGTAATTACAGAAGTTAAATTTGTTTTTCTTTGCTGGTTTCATGTAATTTTATGTTCACCTAAGCATGTGGCTACCAAGTGTGCTCTTGATGTGGGATTGCACTTTTTAAAATTTTCGTATCTTGCATTATGAAACAACAGTGTGTCAGATATCAACTGTCATTAGTCAGAGAGCTGATGTATTTCAAAACAGTACCATTGCGATCAACATTAAGTGCCAACCATTGCTGATCATGTAAGACATTTCTCCCATCCCTGAGAACCCCACAGGTGTGAATAATTGCTCATGAGTATTCCTCTAAGTCTTGCCCTCCAGCTTCTGTACAGGTCTATATCACGTTGTCGAACTTTTAAAAGTTCGAACACCATATGGTTGACACCATGCGTTCGAACTTTAAAAGTTCGGAAACGTAAAAAAAACACAAAAATCTTACCTGAAGGTTGTAAGCAGGAGGGAAAGCCCCCCTGCATGCCCCCCACAGCTCCTGCTACTTAAATATACCAACTCTGAGATCACACAACATTACAGAAAAGGGAAAGCTTCCCTTACGGAGATCTCCATTGAAACGTTCAAAGTTTTATAAGTTCGAACATATGGTTTTGACCATATGACGTTCAAACTTGTAAAAGTTCGACAACATGAATGGGACCCCTTCTGTACTACTAGATTCCAACAGAATCCGGAACGTCACAGTTTTACAGGATTTGTTTGGACACATGAAACAACAGGACTGGTGCCTCTGGCACCCTCCAGTACAGGCAACAGACTCCTCATCTCGTGTTCCTCCCTACCCACGATGCCATGCCTCCACTCTCAACTGTCAGTTGGTAAAGTTCTGCTGCAGGTTCTCACCCTTGAAGGTCCGGAAGACAGGCACACTTTCCTTTCGTTGGACAGGAATTTTCTTGTATGCTTTTCCATGGTTTCCAGTATCATCCAGGGTCATTCTGATGACTCAGAAGGATTCTCAAACATGTTTGTGGTGACTCCCTCCTAGCCAAGGCAGCAGTGCTTCTTCCTTCTTTTAGTATGGCCAGGGGCAAGTACTTCAAGCTTCTCATAGACTAGATCTACTTACACAAAATCAGGGGTGTTAGGTACATCCTGAACATAACAACTATGACCGACTGCTTAGATGAAAATAATCATAATAACTTTTAGGCACTTTTTTATGAGGAAGTGCAGCAAGTGTTGAAGGAGGCAACAAATCCTGCTACTAGAAAATTATTAGTAACTGAAAAAGGTTTTCTGGTTGGTGCCAAGAGAAGAACCAACACCCATTCAGGACTAGTGTTTCTTTGGATCTACTTTATTTGTGTGAATTTCTTTCCTGTGGCCCATCTCACTCCTCAGTCAAAGTTCATTTGTCAGCCATTTTAGCATGAATTCCCCTCTTTCACTGCATTGTCATGTGAAAATGTTTTTGAAAGTGAATTTGCATAGCAAGCCTCCTAGAAAACAGGAGGCTCTTCCTTTGAGATCTTAATTGTGTATTAGTAAATCTACCTGTTGCTCCGTTTGAACCTACTTGTCAGGCTGAGTTTGCGATTCTTAAAATGGAGAGTAGTCTACTTTATTATTCTGAGCTCTTAAATAAATGTAGCTGAGTTACTAGCTCTTGTGGCAGGTCAGCCACATCTTGTTTTCCACAAAGACAGGGTTTCTTTAAGAACTAAAAATGAAAACAGACTGCACCTGGCTAACACACCAATATGTTTATTAAAACAAAATGTAAGCGCTTTTGCAACTAACCAAGTTGCTTCATCAGACGAGCAATAAAATACTATAAATACATTTAAATAGAGATTAAAACATATCAGGTGACATAAGCTACTAAACTCATTGATTCCTGCTTATGACTAGCCATTAAAAACCTTATTATAAAATCAACCTACTTACAATATGTCTATTTAATACATGTAACTAAAGCATTCATTAATGTGCCTAGAACATATATTTAAAAAAAAAAAAAATATATATATATATAAAGAACATATCTCATTACTGCTATTTCACAATTTCAATCTTCTTCTTCTCTTCTTCTTAGGGTTAGGGGTCGCCACAGCGGATCATCTGTCCGCTCATGATTGGCAGTGGAGTTTTACGGTGTTGAGTTGCCAGCCCAACCTTCCACAGAAGGCACACTCACACCTAGGGCTAATTTAGAGTGTCCAATTCACCTACTGCATGTCTTTGGGATGTGGGAGGAAACCGGAGCACCCAGAGGAAACCCATGCGACCCCAGGGAGGACATGCAGACTCTGCACAGAAGGCACCCCAGCCGAGAATTGAACCGGAGAACCTCTTGCTGTGAGGCAGCAATGCTAACCACTGCACCACCGTGGCCACCCTATTTCACAATTTCAGTATAGTATTTAAAAGTACATAAATGAACATATACCAACTTAATGTTTCAGGGGACGTGCCTTGAGAAAAGGTTTAAGGGAGGCAATTCCATTCAAACCTGGTGGTTTGTCAGCCTTTAACAACAGAATCCATTCTTCTTCTATGCTCTCTGTACGATTCTCAGTATCACCCCCTCTGATATCAGAATGTATCACTTGAATCACAAAAAACTTAAAAGTATGCCTAGAGTGTCTAGAAGCTGCATGACTTGCTAATGCATTGCATTCTTTCTTATTTTTAATGTCCCTAATATGTTCAAGGATTCTGTCTTTAAACATTCTATTGGTTTTACCCACATAGAATGAATGATAGGTCTCACAGAAAGAAAAATATACCACTTTGGAAGTTCTGCAGTTGGCAAAACACTCTTAATAGTGAAATGTAATGTAAAGTCGGATGAGTATAACTACTACTGGTGTAAATGCATGGACAAGCTGTACAATGTTTACAACGGAAAGTGCCAATCCGTTCATGGTTGGCCAATCTCTGTTGGCTCCTTTTTTTACAAAGGTAGTGTTTCAATGAATCATTGTTCCTAAATGAAAAAGAAGGAACATCCCCAACCTTATCTATTAGACCAGTGGTTTCCTCCAATATGCTCCAATGTTTCTTAATAATACTAGTATATTCATTAACATAACTGGAGTACTGCATAGTAACCTAAACCTATTAATATTATGCTTAGTTCTCTTATCTGTATCAGCTTGCATGCCATTACTAAGATATGGTCTGCATCTACCAGTGCGTTGAGTCCAAGCCTCGCTAGTGGCTTTATTAATCTCCTGTTCACTATAACCTCTATCCAAAAACTCTTGTTTAGCTTTACCCAGGGCCAAATGTGCTGCTCTATCATCACTATGCAGTCTAAGTGTTCTATAGACCTGTCCTTTCAGGACATTCTTAGGAATGTGCCTAGAATGCATACTTAACTTGTGCAATAGGGCATTTTTCCTCATTGGCTTTCTATATGTGCTACTGCTTAGTTCATGATAGACTGACTTTTTAACTAGTACATCTAAAAAACTAATCTCAGTGTTGGAGCATTGATAAGTAAATTTCAAAAAATCAGTGGTGGTGTGTATATATTTGACAAAATCCTCCAATTCTTGACTAGTTCCCTTCCATATGAGGAAAATATCGTCCACAAACCGGACATACCAAAGGACATGCTCAAAGAACCCATTGGATTCTGATAAGAGATAGGACTGCTCCCAACAAACTAGAGCTAGGTTGGCATAGCTATCGGCACAAGCAGTGCCCATGGCTACGCCAGCCTTCTGAAGATAGAACTCATTATTAAATGCAAAGACATTATTTTCCAAAATAATGTCCGAGTACAGATGAGTTCAATTTTATCATTCTCAAAACAGTGATTCAGATTAAGAAATTCTCTAATTCTTTCAACCCCCCATTCATTAGGTATAGATGTAAGTAAGGATTGAATATCCGTATTTACCAACATATAATCACAATCTACAGTTACCAGCTTATTTTGTAACCTTTCAAGAAATGTCTTGGTATCCTTGAGAATAGTGTGACAATCCTCTAGTAAAATATGTAGGGTACCGACTACATAAATTGATAGTGCTTCTGTGCACCATCCTGCACCTGAGACTATAGGTCTCATTGGAGGTCTGGTGTTATGTTTGTGTATTTTAGGGAGGCCATAGATCCTTGGAATTATGGGGTTATGGGTATTAAAATATTTGAACAAATCCTCATCTATCATTCCTGTCATTAATAAATCAAAGACTAAAAAAGAGACCTTCTCCATAATACCTTTGACAGTTGTTATAGAAATACATTGATATGTATTGGAATCATTTAACAACAATTTAATTTGGTTCAAATACAAATCTTTATCAAGTAACACAATCCCACCCCCTTTATCAACTTGTTTAATTTCAGCTGAGTGCATAGTAATCAGGTCATGTAAAGCCCTATTTTTATTGCTAGACAAATTATAAATTTGTTCTTTGTACCTCTAGCAAAAAGAAGCCTGTAGTCCTGTTCACAGACATTAATAAAGGTTTGTTTAGCCGGATGCATAGTAGGAATAAAAGTACTGGGCCTCTGATAATGTGTGCAAATATTCCTCTCATCTATGTTAATGGAAAAAACATTCTTCAAAGAAAGATTTCTGCCCAATAGCCTTAAATCTTTTAACACAGTAACATGATCAGCCCATTTAGCTGGAACAAAAGGCAATCCTTTGTTTAGCAAATCATTTTGTTCATCAGTTAGCGTGATAGAGGAAATATTAAAGATTAGGCTTTTGCTTACAGTCGTCTCCGCTTTGTGTGCTGGAAATTCTATTCCATGCTCCACTGTCTCTGCCCTATGCCTTGTTTGGTTAAACTTCTCGACCATGCTTTTATCGGTAGAGGGTTCTTCAATGTAAAACGCACCTCCCCTGGGTTGCCTAAAAAAGTATTATCTGAATTCCTACGCGTTGTAGAAGGGCCAGCAACAGAATCCTGCATAACATCAGTAGTGCAATTGTTTATGGCTGCTGGGTCATTTCCACTATGCTCTCTTGAATTGGAGACCTTCACAGGCACTTCAGCTAAACCGGAAGATGAGGTAAAGCTGTTTGCTGTGCTATTGGTGTAGCGCAAATAGTTTCTGATGTGAATTGTTCAGAATTAGTTGCCAATTGGCTAATATTCTGTCGGTCGTTAGGTGGAACCAGTAACCTAGTAGGTTCTCTCGGCCAAGAGAAAACATTGTTGTTTTTAAAATCCCTCTTGTCCCTTTGTATCTTTTTAGCTTTGGAAGATTGCAATTTCTTGTTGTACGCTAGTATATTCTCTTGTAGGCGATCCATTTTATCCAGGGTAATGTCAGTTGAAAAACGGGTGGAAATATCGTTTTCAACAATAATAATTTCTTCCCTTAATTCACGTTCCACAGGTAGAAAAACTCAATCAATAGGTGTATATATTGAGTACTAAAGTGTAAATTCAGTTCTTGCCACTTTCTAAGAAGTTCGGCGTACGCGTCCCCATAACTAGGCATGTTGAGGATTTACAACCCTCTAAGTATAATTTTATGTTCCAACGAGGCTTGCAGATGTAAATGCTGCCATTGTAGCCTCTTGAATTTGTACATTTTATTTTCTAGGTCTCTGTACTGTTTTAAAAATTCAGGTGCCTGGTTGCTGGAGTGTGTGTCTATAATATCTGCAGAAAACACACAATTCAGGTCCATCAATGGATTGTTCTGAACATTCAAAATCCGAAGAAACCGATCACTAGAACCATTGTTTATCCCTTCACAATTCAAGTTCTCCATCACTTTGCATTGTTGGTATGCCCCTTATGCCGAATAAAAACGAAAACCAGAGCTAGAAGAAATGGCTTGGGGAAAAAAGCAAGGTGCAGAACAAAAATAAATAAAAATGAAAATAAACTGCACCCCGGCTAACACACCAATATGTTTATTAAAACAAAAACAAAACGTAAGCGCTTTCGCAACTAACCAAGTTGCTTCATCAGACAAGCAATAAAATACTATAAATACATTCAACGCACTGGTAGATGCAGACCATACCTTAGTAATGGCATGCAAGCTGATACAGTTAGAACTGAGCATAACATTAATAGGTTTAGGGTTACTATGCAGTACTCCAGTGATGTTAATGAATATACTAGTATTATTAAGAAACATTGGAGCATATTGGAGGAAACCCCTGGTCTGATAGATAAGGTTGGGGATGTTCCTTCTTTTTCATTTAGGAACAATGATTCATTGAAACACTATCTTTGTAATAAAAGGAGCCCACAGAGATTGGCCAACCAAGAACAAATTGGCACTTTCCGTTGTAAACATTGTACAGTTTGTCCATACATTTACACTAGTAGTAGTTATACTCATCCAACTTTACATTTCACTATTAAGAGTAAGTGTTTTGCCAACTGCAGAACTTCCAACGTGGTATATTTTTCTTTCTGTGAGACCTGTCATTCATTCTATGTGTGTAAAATAAACAGAATGTTTAAAGACAGAATCCTTGAACATATTAGGAACATTAAAAATAAGAAAGAATGCAATGCATTAGCAAGTCATGTAGCCTCTAGCGACTCTCGGCATATTTATAAGTTTTTTGTGATTCAAGTGATACATTCTGATATCAGAGGGGGTGATATTGAAAATCGTACAGAGAGCATAGAGCAAGAATGGATTCTGTTGTTAAAGGCTGAGAAACCTCCAGGTTTGAATGGAATTGCCTCCCTTAAACCTTTTCTCAAGGCACATCCCCTGAATCATTAAGGTGGTATATGCTCATTTATGTATTTTTAAATACTATATTGAAATTGTGAAATAGCAGTAATGAGATATGTTCTTTGTATATATTTTTTTAAATATATTTTCTAGGCACAGTAATGAATGTTTTAGTTACATGTATTAAGTAGACATATTATAAGTAGGTTGATTTTATAATAAGATTTTTAATGGCTAGTCATAAGCAGGACTACCAATGAGTTTAGTAGCTTATGTCACCTGATATGTTTTAATCTCTATTTAAATGTATTTATAGTATTGCTTGTCTGATGAAGCGACTTGGTTAGTTGCGAAAGCACTTACGTTTTGTTTTTGTTTTAATAAACATATTGGTGTGTTAGCCGGGGTGCAGTTTATTTTCATTTTTACTTATTTTTGATGTTCATCGTGTTTCACTGTTGCAGTCATTACTCTAGGGTTATCCTGCTGGCAGGCTACCCGTAGTCGGCCCGATTCCAAAGTCTATGTCCGTCGTCGGTTGCTGTCACCTCTTCCCTGACATCAGTGCGCCATGGGTATAAAAGAAGCAGCCGACGCCGTTTTCTTCAGTCTTTCTTGCCGTGCGGTGCCCGAAGCAAAAGCAGTTCGCAAGTGCCGGTCGGCCGACTCCTGAGATTTTCAAATCAGAATTTCAGATCCGAAGTCTTCATTAAAGCTAAGTACCCCGTTGCGGAAACTTTTTTCTTGCTCCAGACCGATATTAGAAAAAGTTAACAATTGTATTTCTTGTGGGAAGCAAATACCTCATAAGGATTTTCTCTCTTACTGTATTCCTTGCCTAGGCCCTGATCACAACGTTGCTAGTTGTCGATTTTATGCTAGATTTAACCAACGCACTATCAAGCGTCGGTTTGATTTTGCTTTCCATTACTTTGGCCGAAGATTTAACTATATAATGCCGTCAGATCAGCCGACAACCGCACTTTACAAAAAACGCAAGGACAAGGAAAAGGATAGGCATCCGAGGTCCAAAACCGACGACGAAGCCTCTTCTAGGCCAGTCGCCGGTTCTCAGTGAGGAGCTTTTGCAGCACCTGGCACCCGCTACCTCAGAGCCACAGCCAACTGGGCCTCTGGATCCTCAAGGTATTGGATCCTCGGAAATCAATCCCTCAGATGGGTCCGGAGCCGCTGAGCAGGCATCGGCATCTGAGGGTGTCTTCAGACCTACACAGCTATACATTAAGCCATCCTCAGCTTCAAAGACAAAGAATAAAGCAGCATTAAAGACAAAGAAACAAATACAGCATTCTCCTACTCAGACTATCATGCCTAAGAAACAAATGCTCAAAATGGCCGAAGACCTAATTACTTTGATCAGGGGTACCCATCCCCCTACTGATAAGAGGCCTAGGCAAGAGACAGAATATGATTCTTCTGATCAGGTTTCCATTTTTTCTGATTCCTCTTATGAACAAGATTACTCCATGCTTCCCTATGAGGATTCTGATGCTGAAGAATCCATTCCTTCAGCCTCTCCTCCTGAGGATTATTCTTATGGGGAAACCCTACATACCATGAGGGAACATTTCTACTGGGAGAGCCAAGATTATTCTGAATCTAAGAAAAGGCTCAGAGACTTTCTGCTTCTTCCTCAGCACAGACCCCTTGCTATTCCACCTGTACTAGACATTGTGGACGATGTATTCTCAGAGTCCGGCCTGTCCCCAGACTCTCTCCCCCCTGCACCTGCTAAGCCAGACAGATATTACAGGGTTCCGGATTCTCATAAATTCCTGTATAAAAATCCCACTGCTGACCCAGAAACTATATCTCAAGGTCCCAAGGGGGTTAAAGCTTCCACTGCAAAAAACCCTGTCCCCTCTGATAGGGATTCCAGGGCTCTAGACAGATGGGGGAAAAAAGTCTACACTTCTGCTATCCTGGCTGTAAGGGCCTTAAATTGTCAGTTTCATATGCTTAAATATCAGCAATATTTAATGTCACAGCTTAAACAAAAAATGTTGACAAATACTGAATGTTCAGAAAACAAGGAATTGCAGGATTTATTGCATGCAGCTGAACAAGTGGGAAAGCATACTTTACAATGTGGTTATGATTCACTGGAGGCCTCCTGCAGGGCCGCTGTTACAGGTTCTGTTATTAGAAGGCATGCTTGGTTAAAGGAACAAAATCTGCCTGATCATGTTAAAGCACCATTATTAGATGCACCATTACAGCATGATACTTTGTTTGGTACTAAAGCAGAAGAAGTATTGAAAAAAATGGAGGATAAAGCAAAATCCATGCAGACAGTCAAGGATTTCTTACAGGTACAGCCACCCAGATTTAGCAGAAACTGGCCTTCTAAAAATTGGTCCTTTCCAGTGTCAGACAGACCACAAAGAGGCAGATTCAGGCGTCCCAGAGGGAGTGGTCAGCCCAAGGCTCATACAGGCCTAAACAATGGGGTGCTCCTACCTCCAAGAGCGGAGAAGACAAATCACAACCTTACAGGAAACAGTCCCAATGACTTTCCTCTACCAAATCCAAGCACTCCTCTTTTGGCAGCCCCCTGGGGGGAAAACTAGCACTTTTTTCTTCAAATTGGCAAAGGATTACCCAAGACAAATGGGTCCTGAACATAGTGTCCCAAGGCTACAGGTTCCATTTCCACACTCTACCAAGGTCAAAAGGTATGCCAGACCTGCCACACAATCAATGGGCAGAGGCACAAAAACAAATTACAGCCCTCATGGACATGAGGGCCATTCAGCAAGTACTGCAACAAGAACAGGGGCAATGATTTTACTCCAGACTCTTTCTAGTACCCAGAAAGGACAAAACCTGGAGACCAATACTGGACCTGTCTATACTAAATACATTTCTGGAAGTTCCAAAATTCAAGATGTTGACTCTACAGCAGCTACTGCCCATGCTGGGCAACAAGGCTTGGCTCGTAACCTTCGACCTAAAAGAGGCATACCTGTATGTCCCAGTCAGACAGTCTTGAAGAAGATACCTCAGATTCATAGCTGGCTCAATGCATTACCAATTCTCTGCACTGCCCTTTGGCTTATCTACTGTGCCCAGGGTCTTCAGAAAATGCCTGGCACCAGTAATTGCGTTTTGCAGACAAAAAGGAATTCAAATATATCCCTACTTGGACGACTGCCTAATTCAAGCAGAGAACAAAGACATTCTTATAAGGCATCTGGCGTTTGTAAAGAGATTACTAATTGGCCTAGGGTACACAGTAAACGAAAAGAAATCAAAACTAGTGCCCTCTCAAGAGATAATATTCCTCGGTGCAAGCTTAAACACAACTACCCAGATGGCTTATCTCACGCCAGACAAACAAAAGCAACTGACTACTTACTTCAAGAAACTGGCAACAAAAACCCACTTATCTGCAAGGAAAATCCTGCAGGCCTTGGGTTTCATGGCATCCTGCATTCTACTAATTCCATATGCCAAACTGCATATGAGGAAATTACAATGGTATCTAAAAAGTGTTTGGACTCAACATTGCCACAGCATGGAGACAGTAATTGCACTCATTCCCTGCCTGCAACAGGAGTTTCGATGGTGGGCAGAAGCCTGTCACCACAACAAGGGTCTGCCATTCAGATTACCCACAGCCAGACAGACACTGACAACGGATGCATCAGACTATGCCTGGGGGGCCCATATGGCAGGAAAATGTATTCAGGGCACATGGCCTGCAAACCAGATACATCTTCATATCAATCAAAAAGAGATGCTAGCTGTTCAAAATGCCCTGACAGCTTTCAAGGATCTGCTTCATCCAGGACAGTTACTGATAAAGACAGACAACACTACGGTCATGTGGTACATAAACAAGCAGGGAGGTACACATTCCTACCCCCTCTGCAGACAAGCAATGGCCTTATGGGGCACAGCATTGGCTTTTCAAGTTCACCTGCAAGCACAATTCCTGCCAGGAAAAACAAATACTCTGGCAGACAAACTAAGCAGAAACCTCATGGATCCCCAAGAATGGAAACTGGATCCACAAGTTTTCAACATGATAACAAGGAAATGGGGACGCCCAGACATAGATCTAGTTGCCTCCCCTCACAGCTGCCAATTGCAAAGATTTTGCACAAGGATTTATCACAAGCAAGCATGGAAAGTGGACACACTATCCTTCAGCTGGAAAAATCTAACAGTATATGCTTTCCCCCTCTGCCACTCCTTCCCAGGGTACTCCTAAAGGTCAGACAAGAGAAGCCAAACATGATACTGATTGCACCAGACTGGCCACGCCAGCACTGGTACCCAATTCTGTAGAGCTTGTCTCAAGGTCCAGCATGGATATTGCCTCAAACTTCTCAATTGCTGACCCAACAAAACAGTCAGATCCTGCACAGCCAACTCAGGACCTTGTACTCGAGGCCCTTCTCAATATGGAGAACATCGATGTCTGTGCTGTGACAGAAACCTGGTTCAAGGCTCCTGAGAGCACCCCAGCACTAACAGGTTTCACCTCATATCATGCGTTCCGGCCCCAAAATCCGGACAACACCAAGAAAGGAGGGGGGGGTGTCCATATTCATAAAGGACACCCACACCTCAAGGTTGGTGGCAACGCACAATGCATCGGAGACCATCCAGGTGCAATTAACCATAGGCAAGACTGCTCTGCAATTTGTAGCATGTTACAGGCCACCCTCTCAAACTCAGGAACCTCACATGGCCTTCCTGAAAACATTGGAGGATAAATGTATCTCCAAACACCATCATACTAGGTGATTTCAACTACCCTAATATAGACTGGGAACACTACTCAAGCCCGAACACTCTAACCCAAAGATTCCTGGAGTTCATAAACTCAAATGCCATGGAACAACTAGTCACCATCCCCACAAGAGGAGAAAACATACTTGATCTCATCATCATGAACATGGGATCAAAATGTTCAACACCGAAGTATACCCTCACTGGTGAGATCAGATCATAAACTAATCTCGCTGGAGGTCCTCATCCCGCCCCACCTGAAACAAAAAGACCACAGTGAAAAACTTCTCAAAAGCCGATTTCACACTTCTAAAACTAGTGTGGTCTCCTTTAAGGCCCCTGAGCCAGTGGTAAACATTACTCAAACCGCTGAATCACTTACAAATGCCTTCTACCAGCACCTACAGGACTGCATGGATCAGGCAATCCCAAACAAAACTAAGACTCTCTGTACCAAAGGCAAGCATCCAGTCTGGTGGACCCCAGCCATAAACAAGCTCTACAACAAAAGGAGGAAGCTACTACAAGATAGAGCAAAATCCTTGAAAGGTAAGACACCTTTGATCATTATAAGTAAAAAACTAAGAGCTCTCATAAAATCATCCAAGGCAAATTTTGAGAGAAAAATCGCCAAGGACTCTAAAGACAATCATAAGGCCTTCTTTAACTATGTTAGAAACCTAGGAGGAAACTCCCAGATATGCTCAGAATTAGTTCAAATTGATGTGAAAATTACTGAACCTACACACATTGCTAACATACTGGCTGACAGGTTCAGTGCAAACTTCTCCCCCCCCTCCCCCCCAAAAGGAGAGATATCTATTCCAGAGGATTGTAGCCCCCAAACATCTCCAACGCCCAGGTGAGAACTGCCCTCACTAAGGCAAAAACACAGCATCCATGGGACCGGATGGTGTCCCCGGCTGTGTGCTTCATGAACTCAACGAGGAATTAAACCCACAGTTAGGACAGCTGTTTAATCTTAGCCTCACCTCAGGATACGCACCCAAGGAGTGGCGACGGCGACTGTGGTCCCACTTCATAAGGGTGGTGCCTCCACAGACCCTGGAAATTACCGCCCCATTAGCTTGACAAGCCTTATCTGCAAAGCCATGGAGAGGATCATAATGGAACTCATAAATAAAGACATAGGGAACTTGCAGACTTTGGATCCAACCCAGTTTGGCTTTGTCAAAGGCAGATCCTGCCTCTTAAACTTGGTTGACTTTTTTCGAGACAGTCACCAAGGCCATTGATGAGGAAAGGCAGTCCATACAGCCTACCTCGACCTGGCAAAGGCCTTCACACAATACCCCACTCAGGTATCATCGAAAAACTCATCAGCTTGAATGTAAACCCATACATCACAAGATGGGTTGCAAACTGGCTAAGTGACAGAACCCACAGGGTCAGAGTTGCTGGAGCCATGTCAGACTCAAAGCCTGTCACAAGTGGTGTCCCACAGGGCTCAGTCCTGGGTCCACTCTTGTTCGGCATCTACTTTTCTGAAGTACAAGCAAACACAGGAGGGTTATGGCTGACAAAGTTTGCAGATGACTGCAAACTGGGTGCCATAGTCGAAAACACATCTGACACAGATATCCTCCAGAAGGGCCTCACAGAAACGGATAACTGGTGCCAGAGCCATGGCCTGAAGTTAAACGCCAAAAATGCATAGTCATACCCTTTGGGAAAAACAAGGTTACCCCTAGCTACCATATAGGTGGCAATCCACTGAGCACAGAAAAAGTCATCAGGGATCTGGGGACCCACGTTGACAGTAGCCTTTCACTCATGTTGCTAAAGTAGTTAGGAAAACCTTCTATATCGCCCACCTGATCATGAAGGGATTCACATCTAGATCAAGGGAGGTCATCGCCCCTGTACTCATCACTCATTAGACCTATGATTGAGTACAATGCCCCGCTCAGAATGTATCTGACCAGACACCTGCTGCAGCTTGAAAGGCCCCAAAAGTTCCTCACCAAAAGGATAAAGGGTCTCAAAAATATGTCTTATGCTGCCCGACTGAAAGAACTCCAGCTCTATTCAGTCTCATACCGCTTGCTCAGAGGTGACCTGTGCCTGACATATAAGGCCATGTCAAACCCAGATTTGATGAATATGCTTCACCTCAAAAATCTAGATCCCTCAGAACCACAAGGGCGGAGACTTAAACCTTGACACGGTTATAAATAGAACGTGCTGGAGGGACAGATTCATCACCCAGAGACTCCCTATGCTGTGGAACAAAATCCCGGTACATGTGAGGCAGAGCACCTCGCTGGCCTTCTTCAAGAGGAATCTTGACCAATGGATGGGAGATCGCAGATATACCCCAGGGATTACTTCAGTGTCACTGCTTGACAGAGGCACAGAAAAATGATAGGCATAGTTTTTATTCAAACTAAAGGGGTGGCGAAAGCCACATAACTATGGGCTAGGCTTATAAATGCCCTTGGGCAGATAGCCTAGTATGAACCTATGAACCTATGAAATCTGGCAGCATGGTGGATAAAGTAACCGTTCAGAGCACTCCACTTACAAAAGCTGTTATGGACGTTATCTTGGAGGCCAGAAGGCCCAGTACCAGAAAATCTTATGCAGAAAAATGGAAGAGATTCTCTGCTTGGAACCAGGAACAAGGCATAGACACGTGTGTACCAAATATCCCTCAGCTTTTACAATACCTAACTGAGATGCTAAACAAAGTCCTTTCTTTCTCATCTATTAAGATTCATGCCTCTGCCATTTCAGCCCATTACAATACGGAACCACCTGTCTTTTCTCATCCTTTACTAAAGCAATACCTCAGAGGACCAAAAACATTAGGCCTCCAAGTAGAGCACCAATTCCGGCCTGGGACCTCAATTATGTTTTGGAAAAACTCACAGTGCCTCCTTTCGAGCCAGCATCAACAGCAGATATAAAATTCTTATCCTGGAAAACAGCTCTGCTCCTAGCAATAACCTCTGCAAGATGAGTCTCAGAGCTACAAGCACTCATGGCTGTGGAACCTTTCATCATTTTCCATCCAGACAGGGTTTCCCTGAGGACAAACCCTACATTTATGCCTAAGGTAGTGTCCAGTGTGGCCCTTAACCAAACCATTCACTTGCCAACCTTTTATCCTAATCCACAGAACAAGGGTGAGAAAATCCTGCATTCTTTGGACATACACAGGCAGCTAAGATTCTACTTGGACAGAACTAAAGTTTTCAGAAAGACTGAGCAACTTTTAGTGTCATATGCTGCAGGTTCACAGGGAAAGTCTATCTCAAAACAGACTCTCTCTAAATGGATAAGCCATTGCATCCATTTCTGCTATTTACAACATGGCAAAGCAGTGCCTAAGGACATTAGGCCTCATTCCACCAGAGCAGCAGCCACTTCAGCAGCCTTCCTCAGAGGAGTACCAACCAAAGATGTCTTAGAGGCTGCAACTTGGAGTTCAGTGCACACTTTCACAAAGCACTACCATTTACCTCTCTATTCTAAGTCCAGAGCAGGCTTTGCCACTGCAGTTCTGCAGGGCCTCATTGCCTCTCCAAATCCTATTTAGACCAGCCACCCTACCTCAGCTTTGGGATTCTACCCAAGAGTAATGACTGCAACAGTGAAACACGATGAACATAGTACAGTTGTGTACCTACCATAAATGTAGATGTTTGAGTGTATTCACTGTTGCAGTCCAGGTTACCCACCCACCATTCCCCCTTTCCTTTGTGGGACTTATCTACACTTCTCTATCCTATACTACCTTTTTGGTGTATTTGCTTGTAGATGAAGGACATGCATTTATTTTTATTGGCATATTCTTTCAGCCCTCCAATTTAGGGGCACCTGACATCTGGTGCAAGAAAAACTGAAGAAAATGGCGTCGGCTGCTTCTTTTATACCCCTGGCGCACTGACGTCAGGGAAGAGGCGACAGCAACCGACGCCGGACCTAGACTTTGGAATCGGGCTGACTACGGGTAGCCTGCCAGCAGGATAACCCTAGAGTAATGACTGCAACAGTGAATACACTCGAACATCTACATTTATGGTAGGTACACAACTGTACTTTCTGCACCTTGCTTTTTTCCCTGAGCTGTTTCTTCTAGTTCTGGCTTTCTTTAAGAACTGTTAATTCAGTCATGACTGAAGTGGTGTATGAGTTTGTTAAGCCAAGTTATCCATTTTCCTCTCCTTTTCCAGAATCTAAAAATGAGAGAGAAAGGATAATCGGTACATTGGATGTCCACTAGTAATTTAGTAACTGTCACCTGAAAGATTAGCGTTGTCGTCTCACAGTAAGACGTCCTGTTCGATACTCAGCTAGAGCATCTTCTGTGTGGAGACATGCGTGAATGGGCGTACCTTAGTTGAAGGTTGTGCGTCAGGGCCGGCAACTCGACACGTAAAAATCTACTGCCAATCATTAGCGGACCAGAGTTCTGCTGTGGCGACCCCTAACCGGGAAAAGCCGAAAGACACAACAACAACAACCTGAAAGAACAAAATCTTTCAAAATTTGATCAGTTGACATTTTCTTGTGAAAGTAAGAAAAAGGGACAATCTGTGTCAAAACAGACCATTTCCAAATGTTTGTCTCATACTGTTACCGTTTATGATACCTGTGATTCCCTACCATTAGACCATTAATCAAGGAGCCCCAATCCTTACCATTGGCACCAGTGGGGGACGTACACTGGGAGGATGACAGGTACAAACACAGTATTTCCAGATGCATCTCCCTGCATCAAGTGCAATTTCCCTTAAGAGCACACAGAGACCATAGTCAGTCCAGGGCTGGTTTCTCTACCTTACTCCAGATCCCCAGTAAGAC
The DNA here is from genome assembly GCF_019279795.1 of Protopterus annectens. Classification (NCBI taxonomy): domain Eukaryota; kingdom Metazoa; phylum Chordata; order Ceratodontiformes; family Protopteridae; genus Protopterus; species Protopterus annectens. The sequence continues at coordinate 248,433,309 of NC_056729.1, read as the reverse complement.
TCTCCACTAGCAGAGCTATAGAGTTGAGATCTCAGCTGAGTGACTAAGCCAAGACTTCCAGCACCCTCTCTGTCCAACCAGTGCTTCATGTCTCTGCCCAGGTAGCTGACACACACCCTCTTTGAGGTTTGATTTAAACACACACACACACACACACACACACACACACACACACACACACACACACACACACGTGTCCAATCTTACTGTGTAATAATAATAACACAAATGGTAGTCTGACCAAGAGCAAGGCTATTAGGAGTGACCCACACAGTGTCACCAAATAAATATACAAGTGCTCTCAGAACTTAAATATCTTTACACAGATCAGCCACAATGAAAGGTTTAAATATGTTTAATAATAAATAATAAAAGAACAAGAAAATACTAAATATATATACTCAGTGACATTAGAGTTCAAAACCACCAGAAATATTTAAAACAACATTGCAGGACAGTCTCAAATAAATAAAGAAAAATATCTAAACTAACGTTCACTATATTCCTGACTAAGAGAATTAAACTGTCCCCTAGAAACTTACTTCATTAGAAGTCTAATGAATCATTAGAAGAATTGGATTTCTTCTAGTTGTTGTCAGGTCCAAGACAATATGTAGAATGCTCTGTCTCACTAACAGACTTCTCAGATTAATATCTAAAATATTACTTCTGGGATAGCTTGCAGAATGACATTATTTCTTGTGATCTGACTTTTAATCCCCAGGCCAAAACAACCATTGATGAGGCTTAGCATCTACTGTACCTGTAAAAATATACAGACAAGGGCTTCTCCTCAGATTTCTGATGCTGGAAGTCAAAAAACAATTGCATTCCTTCATGCTTTCAAGACTAGTAATTCATTCAACATAAAGACAATACATTGTGTCTCTTGCTGCATTGAAAACTGTAAGATACCATATTTTATGGCTTAGCCATAAAGTAATTTAATTTCAGGAATTTTTCTAAAATGTATTAGACTGAGGTTAACTTCCTGTATCCCAGTTTCCACTGTTAATATATATACATTTAAACAGTTACAATAGTACATTTGTATTTCTGTTCTCTTCCAATAGGGCACACTTTGGATCCATTTTAAACGCAAGCATTTTGCAGATACCTTTTCAACACACGTCTGTACAGAGCATATACACATGACATACAGTTCTAATACATTTGTAACGCAAGCATCTTACGTAAATCTTTTCAATATTTATCAATGACATATAGTTATTTACAAAATTTCAGTTAGCTGGGCTGGCAGTATCTTCTTTCATCACAAAACTATTCTAGGCAGGGTCAAGGCTCATTCTTCTAGGGCCTTGACATAATCTGTGGCTTTTAAGAAAGGGAAGGATTCTAGAGGTATTCTTAAAAGAAGCACCTTGGTCCTCTGTGTACATCTTTACAAAGCACAATTAACAAGATTGCTTCTACATATCTAGGACAGGTTTTTCTAGGATCATTCTCTAGAGGCTTATGGGCCCCTATCCTTCCTCCACCCAGTCATGTAAGCAATGGTAATCTACCCATATAGCTGAGGCTTCTTGCACAGAAATCCATATGAAAAATATGGTCCAATTGTGTAAGTAAACTTACAATAACAATAGATGTTCCCTCCATCTCCCTTATGTTTGTATGTTCTTTTGGCCAGGCTGTGGACATTTATTATTTCCCTAATACTATTTTTCTCAGAGCTAATAATAGATGTTAGACTCCCTTTTTCTGTTGGTATGAAGTCTTTGAAGGACTTGGCACCCAAGCCTATCTTTCAGTCAACTTAACTTGAGATGACTAACTGTTTGGGTAAATGGAAGGTTCCCTGAAGCATTGGAAGCTGGCTGGCTGGCTGTTATTTCTGTAGCAGGATATGATCCATTTAGTTTCGGCTGCTGCAGCAGTGATCATTTGAATAGCTACCATTATGTTAAGTTTACTTAAACAGCTGTACTTTTATTCTACTGCTTTGGATAGCACCCACCATACCTCACCCTACCATTTCTGCTGCCCTATCAGTAACTCATCCTGCTGACCTTATCTCACTCACTCATGATCTTATTTCTCCCACAGCTCAGCTCTTCCCTTTCCTTTCCTTTTCCATTCCATTATCGCTTTTTCTTATGTTTAGTAAACCTTCAGGTATTGCATAACCTTCCAGAGCACCCTGGTAATTACTTTTTTTATTTTCTGGGCTTCCTGTAGAACTTTAAATTCCTCTTGTAGCCTGTATGCTCTTCTCCTTTCTCCTGTCTTTAATTTTATACCCTAGATAACCCTTGATCCTGTTTTTGTCTGTCTGTCTGGATCTATTTTGTACCAAGCCCCTTTTTAGATCTAATCTGGCCCACCTGCTAGTGCTCTTAGCCTCACACACTTCAGATTTTTTTCATCCCATAATCCCTGTGTCCTCACTAAGCTTATATCTTGTTTGCTGCTCTTGTGAATGGATGAACAACTGACCTCGGCTAAAAGCTCCATGTATCTTGCAATTTTTCAAGCAATTTTTGCCCAAGATTTCCTTTGTTAGTATATATCTGAAATTAGTACCTTTATTTCAGTTAGCTTACTAGACTGTTATGTAGCTTGTTTTCCTTTTGCCATATCTTCGTGATTGCTTTGGTCATCAAACTAGTGTCTTTCTGTCATTTGATTAACAAAAAAATTGTTCATAGCTCATTGTTATTGTAAATATTATTATAGGTGTGTACTCTTCACTGTTGAAAAGTTTTAGAGTGTATCAGTCGCAGCCATGAAGTTCTTCTGCAGGACACCCGTGACGTATGCGTTGTGCCTGAACACCTGGGTGCAAACTGCAGTATTTGTGAGGATGTTAGACCCAGATTTTCAGCAGATGGTCACAGCAAAATGATTTTAAAGATATGACTTATAGGCAGGCACCCCACTCTCAGGGACAAAGCAGAAAAGAGGAAGGTGAAAGGGAATGATAGGAAGCTCAAAGTAAATGCCTGATGAACCTGGGTCATTGTAAGATCCTAAAATTCTGAGAGAGAAGAAAGCCCAGTCCACTATTGCTACAGCACTAACATGTAGGTCTCCACTGCTGGTATCCAGGACCATTGTTATCAAAGACAAATCCCCTATCAAAACCTTCATTAGACAATCCTCTAAGAAGGAACTCTTTCTTTTTGTCTCCTCCAGGCCATCTTCTGCTGCTGCATCATTAAAGTCTGTAGGCTCTTCCACTGCACTATAGAGAGTGATTGGGAACCTATGAGGAGATGGAATTAGTAACAATGACCTGAGAACACTTGTGCATGAACTTAATACCATTATATCTTTTATTCACTGTGTCAGCTAAGTATGCTGAGATTCCTCAAGATTGGAGACATGCACTTGTCAAACCATCTTGAATGGAAATAGGACAAACCCAGATTCATGTAGACCCATAATTTTACTTTCTTGTTGTGGAATAGTAATGTAGAAAGTTATTTTGAGTAAATTATTGTCAAAACAAAAAGAAAAGCTGAGATTAGACGCTAGTAATGCTCCAGGTATCAATGACACTTTATCTTTAGCGTGCATTCTAAGACATAAGGCAGCCTGCATTTAACACACAACAATGGTATTTATACACATGGAAACTGATGTGAGCTTCTGTTTTAATTAGGATATTAATAATAGATGTTAGTTTTTTTATTTTCATTTTACTTTTTCTTTTTGTTTTGATTAACCACATTGTGACCTTAATATATAAGAAATATTGATCTTTCAAAAGTTAAAGATTTGGTTAACAAACACCTAAGGGGTTAACCAATTAATTATTTGCCTGTTTCATTAGTTCTGTTTAATTATGTATTAATTGATATGTGTATTTAAAGTTTGTTCTCAATGAAGTTAACTGACTCTGAAGATGCCCAGGAGGGTGAAAGCGCTTAGTCAGTAAAGTTTTTTCAACATTTTATATTTGGACAATAAAGGTTCAGTGAATTTACCTGTTATGGTACTTCAGTGCCTTTCTGTTTATTAGTAATTTGCATTTTTCGGAGTTGCTATACTTACTTATGTTGTATCTTTCAGATCTTTCTTTTACATCCGAGGTGTTCTGTCTATGCAGAGGACTTGAAAATGGGTAAACTGATAGGGCATGTCTGTAAAAGAACTTTACCAAATTGACCGTTTAGGCACAGGAAAATAATATGTTGATAAATGCATCAAAAATAATCATATGAGATTTGGCAGACATAGACTTGAAGGCTGAATATTTAATATGGGACACAGTGATTGAAACTGTAGACTCATTTAAGGACTTGGGTATATGGGGAGATTGCTGTGCTCTGCTTCACTCCCCACCACCCCTGCCATTGTTTCTTTTATACTGTGCCTGGCCTTCACTATCCAAATTCCAGCCTATTAGAGGACCCTTCTCTGCTCTCACTGTCAGCAACATAACTATCGCACAAATAACCATTTACAGACTCTCACCCTTCCCGACCACAGAAATTTACATCTGCCTCATCTGCTCATTGTATAATTACATGCACCTACATTTCATTATTGTTGTCCTTAGTTATATTCTGCTGCTTATACCTCATTTCCTTTCTCATTTATTACATAACTAGAACTAATAAGATATATCTTCTCCACTTCATTTACTCCACCTCACTTTTAACTCTTTTCTTAACCACCAAAATTTCAAATGCTCCTCCATGCATTATGGCCCTTTCTACTGTTACTAATGTCCTACCTTACAAACGTCCACCGTATACTTTTACCTCAATACCTCTCCTACTCCAATTTACTCAGCACACTATGAAATCAAGAGTAGCTGAGCCAATATATCTCCCTACGTTTTTAATCTCTAACCTTGCCTTTATTTTAAGCATAAAATGCTACACTACCACCACTCTACTCAAAAAAAAAATAAAACTCCTACAGATCCCCTATAACAGTGCACTGCCTCTCAAAAATCTTGTGGTGTGGTGATATCCATCTCAACCTAGGCCACAAAAATTCACTAATTAATCTAAATAGTAAAGAGCCACCCTTACAAAATTGTGACTTAAGTAACCCTCCTTCAACCACCACCTCAAACTATATCTCTTCCCTAATGTACTGTCCTACCATTAATCCACCACCTATCCATACTAGTAAAACTAACCCAACAAACCACTCACCCTGTCATTCTCCCACTGTTCTTCCAAAAACCTGAGTATTGTCACTATCAGTCTCCATAGAATTTGTAACAAAATTAGAGAATTGTATGCCTGAATATCACAGAATAACCCCTGATATTATTGCCATCACAGAAACCTGACTTAACCCTAATATTAAAGATTCTGAACTACTTCCCAAGGTTTTTTTTTTTTTTTTTTTTTTTTTACATCACAACGAACACTCAAGGAAAACTTCGTATACCACAGGAAAAAAGAAGACTCCACAGCAACCCTTGAAGAATTTAATCCACTGGAAAACAGAATTCACAGTAACAAAAATACAAAACCAATGATCAGATTTCGTTCTCTCTAGCGCCTCGGCAAATAGCCTTTACAGAGTAAAAGATGTTCTTATACTAACTTTCAGCTCTTTTTATATCTTACAAGCCCCTCCCAAATCAATTCACAATCAATTATTCAGTTAATTCAAACAATTAATTAAAAACTTAAAAACATAAAAAAGCATTACTTTCCATTAAAAATGCATGTATTTTTGTTACTGTGAATTCTGTAACCCAAGGTTACGGTATTAGCAGAGCTGGTAAGAGCCATAAGAAAGCAGGTGGAGTAGCCTTAATTTATCCAAGTTCATACACTCTCTCTCCCTTTTCAGGCAACATCATAGAAATACCACCCACCAACCTAACGCTCACCAACTTAAAATCCCGCAATCTTTCTGAATTCAATTAAGTCTCTGTCAACAATACATTGAAAACCTTTAATTGGTCTGCCCTAAAAACTCTTCCACTTGATGAGGCAGTCAGTACTTTTAATACCTTATTTTTAAATACTCACCATGTACCTTGGCGCTTTACCCAGACAAAAACTTTAATTTCTAACAGAGAACAAAGCTTGGAAATAATTGCTTAAACTTAAAATTTCCTATTACCTGCAACTCTGTAGAGAATTGTGCAATCTGAGTAAAAAGCAGGTTAACCGAGATAAGAAAAAAAAAAACAAACATTACAGCAGTCTACAACTTCAGTACAAAAATGACCCCCAAAAATTCTGAGCATCAGTACATAACCTTTTGCATCCATACTCAAACAAGGAACCCAACCATTCTCATAGTAGCTGCCCACTAAAAATTGCTACCTTATTCAATACCTATTTTATAGAAAGCATTGCCTCCCTAAATAAAATCACTTCACCCCCATCCACTGCTTATACCATCCCCTGAATAACATCCATTCCTAGTAATTCAGCGAACAACAGGTTAGACCAAAACCAGCATTCTTCATACACCTTACAAGCACTACCATTTCCTTTATTCCCACCCCAGCATCCTCATATGAGCCTGGTTCACCACTATATCCATTGCTATCAGCTTCCAGTGATGGTCTGTCTTCACATCAGTGATAACATTTTGCTTAAACTCAAACCTTGGTCCCCTGCAGCTGGCAGCCTCCCACCTGAATACCTAAAGATACCTCCCGATGCCATAGCATACCCAGTCTCTATCCTTATCAACAGATCAATAGCTGATCCCTGTGTACTCTCGCTGTGTAAAAAATCCTGTAATCGGATGATGTCTTTTCCATCTTTTCCTCTACAAATGGGTCTGAGATCCGACATTGAAATGGCTGAGTACGGATCCAAAGTTTAGGATCTAGTGCTCAGGCTCCTTTCCTACCCTTAAGCCCCATGAGTAGAAGGAACTAGCTGAGATCTTGTTTGCTGCTTTCAAGTGCTCACTGTTTCTGTGGTGCTTAGGTGCGATCAAAGTGCTTTTTTGTCAGATCAGTTTTTTTCATCTATGTATAATGTTAGAGTTATAACTTCTTCCCCTGAATTTTTTCCTTGTTAAAAAACAAACAAAAAAAAAAAAACCTTTCATCTATAGTTATAGAAGTTTTTTTTCCCTTATACTGTCTTCGTATTTAATCATTTTGTTAGAACATAGTACTTAGAGGTAGTTAGGTTACAGTAGATAGTATTAATTTGATATAGTAGTTAGAAAGTGTGCAATGGTTTTTCTGCTTGTTAGCAGTCTTATTATTGCGGTAATTTGTTGATGTGTGTGATAAACACTCCAGGTTTAAAAAGTGTGTTATCCACACACAAATTAGCTAATTCGGAAGCACATAAGTGTGTTTATTCTATTGGCCCCTCACATCTGGACATGGCTTGGTCCATTTTTGAGACTTTTGGCAAGAGAGTGATTGTGGAGAGATGAAACAAGCTGATCCTGAAGCGTCTCATCCAGCCTACTCCTGGCATGAAGACTCCTTCAACATCAGGCAAGACATGTTTCTTCTCCTTCCTCTTCCAAGACTAAGGATAACTTTCTAGGCCCTCCGAGAAAGACCCATCCAAATCTACCAGAAAACACACTCTGGATCTGTCCACTTTTTCTGCTCTGGCACCTAAGGTGGCTAAACCTTCAAATCCAGTGCTCCCTTGAATCGCATTTAGACTTCATGGCTTCTTCCTGATTTATCCTGGTACCTGTGTCCCTGAGGCTTAGGTCTCCTGTTCTGCAGGAGAGATCTACTTATTTATCCAGACCTCCTTCCTCGCCTTTGTCACTCAGATCAGTTTGGTCCTCCAGTAGTCTCACTCAAGCTGACATGGACAGAATGATGAGGCATTTCCTATGGATCCATATTCAGTTGGAGGTACTCGTGGCTTCAGCCATCTCTGGATCCTGTAGAGATACTTCTCCCCATCACAAGGTTATGGCTCCTTCTCCAATCCATCCCCTTGGATCAGAGTCCCTGTATCCGTCCCTCGCCTAGGGTAGATCTGAATCAGAACTGGGACTTCATGTTTCCTCAACTCTAGTCAGTTCTCTATTGAGGTCAGAGTCATTTGATTCCTGGAGCCGTAACATTGGCATCAACTCTGATAGGTTGGGATCAAAACCCGAGATCATCTGATTCTTTCCTTTCATTAGGGCCTTCGGCACTTGACAATTTGGGTCCAGTGAATTCTTCGGATCATAGCTAGAATGCCTCTAGAATTGGGCTTCCTCCTAGGGTTTCAAACCTGAAGGACAAGCTACCCAGACCATTGAGTTTACAGTGTTTGAGGCATTTGAGAAAATACTCTCTCTCAGTTGAGGGCTAAATAGTCTCTTTCTCAGGTGGGTACAACCTCCACCCCCTGTACGATCTCCTAGGGTCTGCAGCCCGCTATTCTGTGTCCCATTGGGGCAGTCAGTTCTTGAGAGCCTTAATCCTGTTCTCCCTCATGAGGCATTAAATGTTTCTAAGTCCTCTCCTGAGCAGTCCACAGGAGACATTCCCAGAAAACACAGTGTAAAGGGAAACAGATTCTCCTGAGCAGTCTCCCACCACAGATGCTAACTTCAGTTAGGGAAAAAGTACCCCGGATACCCCCTTGAGGATGTCTCACTCAGAGATATCCTTGAGCTTCCTAGACAGAAAGGGGTTTAGTCTTCACAAGCACCTTCTTCTGAGGAACTGGTTTTCCTCAAGGCAGTTTTGGTCCATCATCTTTTTCTTAGGTGGTATCCCTTGCAGATGAGATGGTGGACCTTATCTCATCCCAGTCTTGGAAGGAACATGACACAATTGAACTCATCCTCAAGAAGCCAGACAAATTGTTAGTGTCTCTGAAAGACCGTTCACACAGGAGCGAAGGGGTCCAGCAGTTGATTCCATGGTTGTGGCAGCAACCACCAAGAAGGAGCTTGCTGAAGAAAGCTCCTGTGTCCACCCACCAAATGAAGAATCGTGTTTTCTGTACAGGTTTGGTAAGTGAATTTACATCTTGTCTACTTTTTCAGTGAGGGCGCTTGACTACCTGGCACACTTCATCTATTTTCAAAGAGAAATCTCTACTCCTTTTCCAGAGACCTTGTCTGCAGACCAAAAAACGACTCTTGATTCTCTGATGGCTGTCCTATCATTGTCTACCATGTATATGCACCTCATCTCTAATGTCGCAGAGGGGGTGTCTAGAGTAGCTGGTAAAGGTATTTCTGTCAGAAGGCATGTCTGGATGTGGCTTTGTGATTTCATGGAGCAATTCAAGGCTTCTTTCATCAGTGACCCTTATGATGGATCACCTTTATTTGTTCCAAGAATTAGAGGCCATTTCCAGAAGTGAACAGGATGGCAAATACCTATCTGCCATGGGGATAAAATTTCTCAACTCCTTGGGGGACCTTCTTCAGAAATTAGAAGGTGTGGAAGAGAATGTGGTTCCAAAAATCTCAGGGTTTCTCAACCAACCCTTCTGGAGTTTGCCCATAGCAGGCGGGGAAACTCTAACAATGGACATTGCCAAAGAGGCAGAGTTGGTCCTCAGAATCAGGGTTTCAGGGAACAATTCTCTGAGAGGCCTTTTCAGTGTTTCTGAAAAGTTCCCCAACTGTCCTTCTCTTGAGGCAGTCAGGGGGCTCTTGTCTGTGAACACCACAGCCTGGACAACCATCAGTCAAGACAAAAGTGGGTGCAGAGAATAATTACCAGAGGCTGCTTCATTCCTTTTCACTCTGCTTTCCAACTTCTAAAGAGAATTCCAAATGTTTCACCCTCACAAAGGGAGTTGCAGCTTCAGAAATAGTGATGCTTCTAAGAAATCGAGCATGTCAAGAGGTCCCAACAGTCCAGACAGGATCTGGAATTTATTCAAGGTTCTTTTTGGTGCAACTGTAAAACTCAAGTCAGAGGAGGTTAAAAAGGATTGGGAAGACAGATTGAATAATCAGTTCATAAAGAAACAATGGGAAGATATATTTGTCTCCCAAATATGCAATAAAATCTAGAAGAAATGTTTGCATAGATATTTTTATATTCTAAGTAGACTCCAGATAATTTTTCCTCAGGTAGACAGCAACTGTTGGAGGTGTGACGGGGAAGAAAGAGGTACTTGGGAACATATTTTCTCGGAGTGCGGTAGGCCGATGGACTTTATGGATTCCCTGCAGGATGCACTGTTGCATTTACTGGGTGGGCGGATTGGTATGACGAGGGAGATGATTTTTCTGAGCTGTGATGCGAAGTGGAATTACCTAGACATGGTAAGGACTTGGTATAACATATTATGGTGGCTGCCAAAAAGCAATTGCTAGAAAATGGAAATCAAAATCCAAACCAACTATATTAGAAGTAGTGAATATAGTAACTGAGATAAAACAGCTTTAATTGAGATCTTTAGAAAAAGGTAGGAGCAAACTACGTAGGAAAAAATGGGAATTGTAGGAATAAATATATACAGAGGAGCAATGAGGTTTAAAAGAAGGCAGGACTTAAATGAGCTATGTAATGTTTGACTGAAAATGGTTGGGTAGATTAAGTTATGTATAATGTTTGCATCTGGCAGTGTGTCAGTATGGTTTGTATTGCAAAATGCTTGCAAATGGGATTGTGTCAGTGTAGTTCGTTTCCATTTATGTAAATGTATGATTGCTTATGTCATAAGTGATGGTTTAATAAGGATATTTCTTTAAAAAAGGTCAGGAATTGAATAATTTATGTAATGTTGCTTAGGTTATATGATATATAGCAATATATGTGAAATATAATGTTTGTTGATGTTAATTTGTTAATACAGTTTGATTAATTATTTATAAATGTGAAATTTTCTATGTCACAAGTGATAATTCAATAAAGGTGTGTTTAAAAAAAAAAAAAAAAAAGGTTCTTTTGGTGCCAGAGAAAACCAGGGACCTAAGACTAATTTTGGATCTAAGTCAATGAAATAACTTTTGTTGTTTGGACCAAATTCTGGATGGTCATGATTCAGCTTATTCTCCCATTGTTGAAGAGAAAGAACTGGATGTGTCCATTAGATTTTCATGATGCATACTATCACATCAAAATGGATAGGTACTTATGGAAGTATATCCACTTCTGGCTTGAGACAGTCACTTCCATTTCCTTTGGAATCACCAAAGCCCCCTGTGGTGTTTACCAAATGCATGGCAGTAGTAGCAGTTCATCTATGACTGTATGGATTCTGGGTGTTTCCTTATCTGGATGATTGGCTCATAACGGCCCCATCCAGGGATCTAGGCTTCCTTGTCAGTGACTCCTTGCTCCACTTGTGCAAACACCTTGGGATTACAGTAAACCTTCAGAAGTCTCAGCTGCAACCTACCCAGTCTGTGCAGTTCATTAGAGCTCTTTTAGATATGCCAGCTCATTGTGAGGCTTCTCCATTCAGGAATATCATCCCTTCATTCCCAAGCCCAGAAGGTTCTCTCTCACAAGAATCCACTAGCCAAATTGGTTCTTGACTTCTGGGTTCCATGGCCACCTCTATAACTTTGGTCCTGTTCACTAGGCTTCATATAAGTATGCTTCAGTGGACATTAACAGTACATTGGTCGATCTGGCAGCAACAAATGGACTATCAAGCTATTTTAACGGGACATTTGCAGGGAGCACATTAGTTGGTAGCTATTGTCCCCTCTCCTTCTGTGAGGACATCCTTTCACTCTACCGTCCCCCACAGGCCACAGTAACCATGGATGTGTCTGTACTAGTGTGTGGGGGGACTTTATTTGGGGAAGACAGTCTGTGGCATGTGGTCTTAGCTAGAGACCAGTCTTCACATCAGTATCATGGAGATGAGAGCAGTTCTAGCATAGCAGGCCTTTCAGGAGTCTCTTCCCTTCGATGTGATTTTGATGCATACAGACAGTATGGCTATGGCCTGGTACACTAAACAAACAGAAAGGAACCAGATTTTACCTCTAGTGCCGAGAGGCCATGATGGTTTGGTAATGGGCAATATCCTCTTGGCACGTTCTAGTAGCAACTCTTATCCTGGAGAAGGTCAAACATTTTTCTGGACAGGTTGAGCAGATCCATCCTGCTTCCTTAACCCACTAGTAGCAGAGCAGATTTACAGCCTTTGAGGATGTCCTTGTTGCAGTCTTGTCGCCTCTCCCTTGAACACCAAATAAAACAAAATGTCCTTCCATATCACTGTTGCAGTATTCTTTACCTAAGGGCTCTTCTACCAATGATAGTTCAACATCTGGCCAGTATGCCAAAGCCTTTAGTTCTTATAGGTGTCATACGTCGCACGTATGCTTCCTGTGCAAGACATAGGGCATAAACGTGATGTACAGATGCACACACACAAAATTTCTATGCCTCTAGCCTGAATACCATTGCTGAACGTCAGTCTGAACGTCCTTCTGTTATGCTGGTTACTAAGCCACATTTCCAGATTAGTGCCTGTTGGGGTTTCTTCTTTCTATTTTTGTTGTGGTTATTGCGTTCATGTCATCCAGAAATACAAATGTCAGTGTGGGAGGCAAATTCCCCATAAAGACTGTCAGGACTAGTGTCTCTTTTGTTTGGGTGCTTCCTACAATCATATGTAGTGCTCTATCTACTAGACTTTTGTGTCTAAGATCCTACATACTAGTCTCTCCTCCTCCTTATGCATATACCTACAGAACTAGTGTCTAATGTTGTTTGCTTGGAGTGTTATGGCAGACTCTTTCTGTACCGATGGCCCATCATCTGCCAAGAAGAAGGCCAGAAATGTTTGGTCTGATCCAGCTGCATTCCAGCCTCCCCCAGATGTCTCTCTTGAGGCTGGTGAAGCCCAGAGGACTATCTGGTAGTTATTTTAGATTTCTGTGCCACTGCCCTGCTGGAGACCAGCAGTTCTCTCACATCTTCAGAGACCTTTCAAACATCTGTACTTGACATTGAGAGGGAACCTTGGCTGATTATTTCTGAAGGACTGAGGGAGGTTCCTATGACCATTATTAAATATTGCCAGGGGTCTGACCCTCTGAGTGTGTTTTGTTTGGATGTCCCACAAAAAAAGAAGGAAAAAGCAAAGCACATTTCCCGTGTTGTTAAGGATCTCCAAAGTGAATGGAAGTTTTCACTCTGGGTTTTTTTTTAATGCTTTGATGACCTTGAAACCTCCTCAAGGGGTCTCTGTGCCTGATTTCTCCCTGGTCTTCTACTGCACTTGAGACCCAGGGAATTTATTTCCTTTGATGAGGACCTGGATCTGGGGAAGAATCTTTAGCTTACTCTTTCAAATTCCTTCCCCTTTGGACTACGGTTTGGTGGAGAAGGATTCCATAAGTCCAGATTCTCCCTGGAGGAGCTCTCCTTTGTGGATACCATTGCTCCTGTGATGGATTATTTTAAATGGGATTTTTCTCAAGTGTCTGAGATTTTAAAAAGATATTATGAGATTCTACAGATGGCGTCTCCTAAGCCATCTGCTGTTCCTCCTGTTCTCCTTCTCAACATCGTTTGTAGCTCTTGACATCCCAGCCTGCTGCACCTAAGAAGCCAGATAGATTCTGTAAAGTTCCTGAGAAAGGCACATTTCTTTACAAATGCCCTTCTGCTGACCCTTCTGTAGTGTCACTTTCCTCTGATAATCCCTTCAAATTATTGCCTTCTACCAAGCTGTTACCTTTTGATAAAGACAATAGGGCTAAGGCTGGGCAAAAACATTTACACTGCTTCCACTTTATCCTTCTGGCCCATCAGCTTTCAGACTCGTATGACAAGGTATGTTGTGGCCCTACGTTTTCAGGTTTTTTACCTTCCAGACTCTGAGGAGAAGGCTTTGGCCCTCTCCCTGCTGGGCTGTACTTCTTAAGTTGCCCACCACTCAATTAAATGTAGCTATGATGCATCTGATGCCACCTCCAGGGCTGCTGCCTTTGGTTTAATTATGAGACATTATTTTTGGCTTCATCTTCAGGCTTTCACTGATGACATTAAGGCTAATCTTTAGATGCTCATTTAGATAGTAAGAATCCTTTTGGATCTGCTACAGCTGAACTTTTCAAGTCTATTTAGGACAATGGTAGGAGTTGAAACATTTTTGTTTCTCCTATTCCCAAATTTCTCTAAGTTTGCTTTTGTTCGTAGGCAATCTTGCCCTCCTCTCAAGGGAAAGAAGTGTTCTAGGCATGTGTGCCTCCTGCTAAGTCTACTCAGACTCCTGCTTCCCAGAAACCTCCTTTCCAGGATAAGTGGGGTTCTATTTGACAGTTTGCTTCCTCATGCCCATGGCCATGTTCCCTTGTCCTTCTGTCTGTCCCTGTGTCTTCAGAATTGGCTATACATGCTGTAACTTCAGACGCTTGATTTCTGTCCATTATCCGTCAGGGTTACGTCATGGTTTGGAAAGCCCTTCCTCCCTTTTTAGACATTCCTCAACCTCCTTGGAAAGAGCTATGTGTTTTTTCAGAAGTTTTTCATTCTCTTTTGGCTAATGGCACCATTCAGGCAGTGCCTCCTGCCCAGATGGGAAAAGGATTTTACTACAGGATGTTTCTGGTCCCATGAAAGGAGGACAGTTGGAGACCTGTTTTGGATCTTTCCTTTTTCAAGATTCCTTCCTTTCAGATGTTCTCTCTGCAAACAGTATTTCCTTTTATTTTACCTCAGGCCTTTCTGTTGTTTCTGGATCTCAAGGATGCATACCTTTACATCCCCATCCATCCTTTATTTAGGAAATTTTTATGATGTTCTTCATCTCACATTGCTGCAGTCCTTACATATGGGTAGTCCGCTGTCCTCGGTCGGCCCGAATACCAAAGTATTAGGCTGACGTCGGTCAAGGCGCTTAAAACTGACATCAGGACGTCAGGGTACAAAAGCGCATGACCGACGTCATATCCTCAGTCTTTTTTGCCGCATGGTCAGATGCAGAAGCAGCGTTGCAAGTGCCGTTCGGCGTTCTGAAATTTTTCGAGTTCGGAGTTTCAGACCGAATCCAAGTTGGCTAAGTACCCCGTTGGGGATTATTTTGGCTTTTTCTTGCCTCAGTGTAGTACCGGATGTCAGAAAAAGTGAATAATTGTATTTCTTGTGGGAAACAGATACCGCATAGGGATTATCATTCTTTGTGCATTCCTTGTTTGGGGCCTGAGCACGGCGTAGTCGGTGTCGCTTTGTGCTAGGTTCAATAAGCGCACTATTGCGAAGGTTAGATTGTGCTAGGCTGGTCTTGATGGCGGTGCAATTATAATATGCCGTCGGATTCTCCAGCGCCCGCTTCCACGAAGAAGCGCAAAGACAAAACAGTTAAACCCAGGCAAGATGAGTCGTCCGTTCCGGACGCCAGTTCTTTAGAGGCTTCAGTGGAACCGGTGGGTCCGACGGAGACTTCTTTAGAGTCTCAGGGGGAGACTTTAATTTTGCAGGATGTGGCCTCTCTTGAGGCAGGGCAGGCTGAAGGGGCTTCTCAGGTTACTGTACTCCCCTCCCTTCCCAGGGTGGTTAGGCCCTCTCCTTCTGTTTCCAAGGCTTCTCCCAGGGGCAGGCCAAGTTTAGCTTCTGTTGGTGTCACTCCTAGTTCAACAGGGTCTGTGCCTAAGAAGCACTTGCTTAAAATGGCAGAAGATTTGATTACTCTGATTAGAGGTTCTTTGCCCCCTCCTGATAAGAGGCCTAGGGTGGAGCCAGAGTTGGGAAGTTTTGAACAGGCTTCAGATGTTTCAGAGTCTTCGGCTGAAGACTTGCAGGAGTACTCTCCTTATTCTGATTCTGATGCAGAAGATTCCACTCCTTCTGCTTCTCCTCCAGAGGATTTTTCTTTTTCAGAGACACTTCACTCTATGAGGGAGCATTTTAAGTGGGAAGGTCAAGACTTCTCTGATTCTCGGAAAAGGCTTAGGGAATTTTTGCTTTTACCTCAACATAGGCCCTTAGCTATACCACCTGTTCTGGATGTTGTGCAGGATGTGTTTTCAGAGGCTTCGCTTAATCCTGATTCTCTGCCTCCTGCGCCTGTTAAACCAGATAGATATTACAGGGTGCCTGAGGCTCATAAATATCTTTATAAGAGTCCTAGGGCGGACCCAGAAACTATTAGTCAGGGACCCAAGGGTGTCAAGGCCTCTGTTGTAAAAAATCCGGTTCCTCTAGACAAAGAGACCAGAGCTTTGGATAGATGGGGAAAGAAGGTCTATACTTCTTCTACCTTAGCAATGAGGGCTTTGAATTGCCAGTTTCATATGTTGAAATATCAAAACTTTCTTCTTTCTCAATTGAAATCTAAGGTGGATGCTCTGGCAGAAGGCATTGAGTGTAAAGAATTACAAGATTTGGTGCATGTCTCTGAGCAGGTTGGTAAGCATTCTTTACAATGTGGTTTTGATGCTGTGCAGGCCTCGTCTAGGGTGGCTGCCACTGGTTCAGTTCTTCGCAGGCACGCCTGGCTGAAGGATCAGAATTTTTCTGACCATGTTAAAACAAGGATTTTGGATGCTCCTTTGCAGTCTGAAGTGTTGTTTGGTCCACCTGTGGAATCAGTCTTGAAGAAAATGGAGGACAAGGCTAAGTCTATGCAGACTGTTAAGGATTTTTTGCAAGTTCAGCCTCCAAAGTTTAGTAGGAATTGGCCTGCTAAGGGGTGGACGTATCCTTCTTATGATTCTCAGTCTAGGGGTAGATCTAGACGTGGTAGGGGCAGAGCTCAGAGTTCCTTCAGACCTAGAACAGGGAGTTCATCTGCGCAATCTTCGAGTGAGGGTAGGGGCCAGTCCTTTCGTAAACAGGCCCAATGACCTACTTTTTCAGCTGCCAGATCCCTCTTGCCTGGCAGCACCTTTGGGAGGAAGGTTGGCACTTTTCAAGGAAAATTGGATTTTAATTACCCAAGACAAATGGGTACTGGATATCATACACCGAGGTTACAAGTTTTATTTCCATACCTTGCCTCCTTTCAAAGGCATGCCAGACGTTCCTCCTCAGCAAAGACTAGAGGCTCACAACCAAATTTCTCTTCTACTTCTAATAGGAGCTATACAACCGGTCCCTCTGCCAGAAGTGGGCCTAGGATTTTATTCTCGCCTGTTTCTAGTACCAAAGAAAGGGGACACGTGGAGACCCATTTTGGACTTATCTATCCTCAACACATATCTGGACATTCCCAAGTTCAAAATGTTGGCGTTACAGCAGCTTTTACCTCTGCTGGGCAAAGATCACTGGATGGTGACTCTGGATCTCAAGGAGGCTTACCTTCATGTTCCTATCAGGCCCAGTTGCAGGAAGTATCTGCGTTTTCGGGCTGGGACTTTTCATTATCAGTTCTCTGCATTGCCCTTTGGCTTATCTACTGCCCAGAGTGTTCACGAAGGTTCTGGCTCCAGTGGTAGCTTTCTTCAGGCTAAGAGGAATACAAATCTATCCTTATTTGGACGATTGCCTGATTCTGGCTCAAGGAAAGGACGAACTTCTTCATCATTTACAGTATGTGATGGCAGTGTTAAGATGCCTAGGGTATTCTGTGAACGAAATAAAGTCCAGTCTAGTACCCTCTCAGGACATGTGCTTTCTGGGTGTGAGACTGAATACAGCATCCCAGATGGCCTTTTTGACCCCGGACAAACAAAAGGATCTTTCTCTTTATTTCCATCAATTGTCTCGTCAGTCCAGGCTGACTGCAAGGACAGTCCTTCAAGCCTTAGGGTTCATGGCATCTTGTATTCTGGTACTTCCCAATGCCAAACTGCATATGAGGAAGCTACAATGGTATCTCAAAATGTATGGGCTAACACTGCCAAGATATGGACACTGTCATTCAGATAATACCTTGCATTCAAAAGGAATTTTTGTGGTGGGCTCAGGAATGTCACCTAAACAAGGGACTCTCTGTGACCCGACCAGAGGCGAGTCAGATTCTAACGACAGATGCCTCAGACAAAGCTTGGGGAGCTCATCTAAATGGAAAATGGGTACAAGACACGTGGCCTGCCAGACTTCAACATTTACATATCAACTTGAAGGAGATGTTAGCAGTCCAATTTGCATTGATAGCTTTCAAGGATTTACTTCTTCCAGGGCAGGTGTTGATTCAAACAGACAACACAACTGTCATGTGGTACATCAACAAGCAAGGGGACACATTCATATCCTCTATGCAGACAAGCAATGATTTTGTGGGAGACTGCTCTCAGTATGCAGCTAAATCTTCAGGCAAGGTTTCTGCCAGGAGCACAGAACTCCTTAGCAGATGTGTTGAGCAGACAAATTATGGATCCCCACGAGTGGAAATTGGATCCTCATGTATTTCAAAATTGACAGTGTTATGGGGAACTCCAGACATAGATCTGTTCGCTTCTCCACTAAATTACCAGCTGCCAAAGTTTTGCACGAAAAGGTTTCATCCCACAGCTTGGAAAGTGGATGCTCTCTCATTCAATTGGAACAATCTTCACGTGTATGCCTTTCCACCACTGCCTCTCCTCCCAAAGGTACTCCTGAAGGTCAGACAGGACAAGCCAACCATGATTTTAATAGCTCCGGATTGGCCTCGACAGCACTGGTACCCATTACTGAGAAGTCTGGTACGGGAGCCGCCATGGCCTTTGCCTTCGATTCCACACCTGCTGTCTCAGGAGAACAGTCATTTACTCAATGTCAAACTTCACTCTCTACATCTAACAGCCTGGCATATTCTGTTTTAAACCCTGGAAGGTCTCAGCTTCCACAACAAGTTTTGAATGTTATTTTGGAGGCCAGAAGGCCTAGTACAAGGAAAGTTTACGCAGATAAATGGAGGAGATTTTTAATTTGGAGTACAGCAAAGGACTTTGATGTTTCTAAACCTAACTTAAGTGTTGCTCTTCAATACCTTACTGAGTTATTGGACAAAGGTTTGTCCTTCTCCTCTATAAAGGTTCATGCTGCAGCAATTTCTGCTCACTATGACTGTGACCCACCATTATTTTCTCATCCTTTGTTTAAGCAATTCCTTAGAGGGGCAAAGAATATAAGACCCCAGGTAGAGCTCCTACTCCTGCTTGGGATCTCAATTTTGTGTTGGAGAAACTCACTCTACAACCTTTTGAGCCTGCAGCGACTGCCGAGTTGAAATATTTATCATGGAAGACTGCTTTTTTGTTGGCCATTACATCTGCGAGAAGGGTTTCTGAATTACAGGCCCTTATGGCGGTTGAGCCTTTCTTAATTTTCCACAAGGATAGGGTGTCTTTGCGTACTAACCCTTCCTTTATGCCTAAAGTGGTTTCTAGTGTGGCTTTAAACCAAACTATTCATTTGCCTACTTTTTATGCAAACCCCCAAAATAAAGGGGAGAAGATTTTGCACACTTTGGATATACACAGACAGTTGCGATATTAACAGTTGCGATATTATTTGAACAGAACTAAAGGGTTCAGGCAGTCTCAGCAGTTGTTTGTTTCATTTGCTTTGTGTTCTCAGGGCAAACCTGTTTCAAAACAAACTATTTCTAAGTGGATTGGTTTTTGTATTGCTTTCTGTTATTCCCATCATGGTAAGGAGATTCCAACTGGGATTAGGCCTCATTCCACTAGGGCTACTGCCACTTCTACAGCTTTTTTAAGGGGGGTGGCTACTAAGGATATTTTGGAGGCAGCTACTTGGAGTTCAGTGCATACTTTCTCTAAGCATTACCACCTTCCACTTTACTCTAAATCTAGGGCTGGATTTGCCACTGCAATTTTACAGGGCATTTTGGCAGCTCCTAATGCTTTATAGTTTTGCCATCCTCCCTTACCTCTGCTTTGGGATTCTACCCATATGTAAGGACTGCAGCAATGTGAGATGAAGAACATAGTACAGTTTTGTACCTACCATAAATGTAGATGTTCGAAGATCCACATTGCTGCAGTCCAATTTACCCTCCCTCCTTCCCCTCTGTATTTAGAGGTGGTTGTGTGGTTTGGGTTGTAAATATTGTAAATATGGTTAGTGCAGGGGTGGTTGGTTGTTTTTTGCTGTTTTTTGGCTTTGCCCTTTCTTTTTAGGGCCTTCTGACATCTGGGGCAAGAAAAGACTGAGGATATGACGTCGGTCATGCGCTTTTGTACCCTGACGTCCTGATGTCAGTTTTAAGCGCCTTGACCGACGTCAGCCTAATACTTTGGTATTCGGGCCGACCGAGGACAGCGAACTACCCATATGTAAGGACTGCAGCAATGTGGATCTTCGAACATCTACATTTATGGTAGGTACAAAACTGTACTTTTATCTGTTTCTTCCTTGATTTTTTGGTTCTGTGCTTTGCTGTTTGGCCTGCCCCAAGGGTATTCACCAAATTTATTTGTCATTTGTTAACCCGGTTAGTCCAACTGAGCCAAGGGCAATTTTCAGTGACAATCCAAGGAGAAAAGCTCCAGCATATACCACAAATTACATAAATTCAAAACTGTACAAAATAAAAATTAACTATTGCATAAAATTGTTTGTACAAGATAAAATAGCAAGTTATAAGGAAAAGAGATGGACTTGAATAAGTAATAGAAGAAGAAGATGAAAATACCTATGTACAGCTGGAGCAAACAAGTTAATATTCACGTTAGTATTCTATTGTATTAAAGAAAAACAGTCTTGATAGGCAACATAGCACAGGAGTGTTACTATTTACATAGAATACATGTACAATGAATGGCTGGCAGCTTTTTGTCGGGCTGATAAGGTTTATTCAAGATATATACCTAAGAGACACAAGTTCTAGGGTAGGGTAGGGAGAGGTAGATGGGGGGTTGATTATAGAGAGTCCTGGCAAGGGCAGGAGCTTGAGTTTGCAAGGTAGTTTTTCAGTTCTTTTTTGAAGCTGTTAGTGTATTTGATATTTCGGATATTTGGGGAGAGTTTTTTCTAGGCTTGGGACACTGCTTTTGTAAAGTAGTTTGCCTATGTTCTTATTAGGTTTGTATATGTCAAGAAGGATTTGATCGGAGTTACAGGGAGTATGAGTAGAAGCATAGAGGGATACTTGAGAAGAGAGGAATAGACAGGATGAAGGCTTATTAATGAAGGAGTGAGTGATTTGAAGCTGGGATAGGAGCAGTAGTTGGGGGAATTCAAGCCATTGAAGTTGCTTTAGAGCAAGGCAGTGGTGAGATTTGTATGGTTGATTGTTAGCAAACGTAGCTATTTTGTTATAAGTTTGTTCAAGTTTGGTTAATAAGGTGGCTTGTATATGTGTAAATATAGGAGAAGCATAGAGAAGGCAGAGAAGGAGGAATGCTTGCGCCAGAGAAGGTTTGGACGACAGGTATTTTTATTTCTGTAGATGAGTTCCAATTTTTGATGTGTCTTTTTAATACACTGTTGAATATGAATATGTAGATCGAATTTTAATTGGTTGTCAATTATGGTACCAAGGAGCTTAGTGTGTGGTTCAGGTTTAATAACAGTGTTATCAGGAGATGAGATGGTGAAGGTGGTTTTATGTTGGGAGAGAGATTTAGGAATGAAGAGAGGGAGTTTATTTTTTTAGGGTAAAGGATGAGTTGGTTAGCCATTTTTTGGTGGTGAGAAATGAGCTTTGAGTAATAGTATGAAGATGAGTGATGCTATGAGAGAGGGAGATAAGAGTGGAATCATCAGTGTGTTGTATAAGGGAGGAGGTAGAGCAGGATGAGTGGAGGTTGTTGGTAAAGATACTGAAAATTAGAGGCCCTAGAATAGAGTCTTGGGGGACTCCAGTCTGGATAGGTAGAAAAGGGAGCATGTGGTTTGCCATCTGACTGACTGTAACCTATTAGTAAGGTAGCTGGAGAACCAGAGAATAGTGGAGGTGGAGAGGTTGAGATAAGATTGTTTAGTCAGTAGCTTAGAGTGAGAGACAGTGTTGTCGTTTTTTATGAGTGAAAGACAGAAGGGCAGTGGAGGTACTTTGATTTGCCCTAAAGCCATGTTGAGTGGGGGTCAGAAGGTTTTCCTGAGTTAGGTATTTGAGAAGCTGATTGTGTATGCATTTTTTGAGGATTTTAGACACTGGGGAGAGAATGGCTATGGGTCTAAAATTAGAAGGATCAGTGAAGTTGCCTCCTTTGTGTAGTGGTATGGTATAGAAAGATTTCCAAATGTCAGGGATAGTAGATACTTGGAATGATCTGTTTACTAGTATAGAGATAGAGTAGGCTATAGAACTAGTAGAGAGTTTAAGAAAGAGGGGAGGGGAGGTGGATTATCAGAAGAGGGAGAACATAATGTTAGTTTAAACAGAAGAGATTTTATATAAGCAGTAGGGACTGGTTTAAAAGAAAAGGGCTGGGTCTTGGTAGTAGTGGGAGAGGTGGGGGAGCTTTTTATTTTGCTCAAAGTGGGTTAGTTTGTGAATAGATTCAGTGAAATAAGAGTTAAGTAGTGTGGCGGTTTCTTGATGTTAGGGTAGGGGTTAGGGGTAGTATGTACCCCAGGGTGGAGGAAGGTTTTTGGATTAGAGTGATGGGGTGGTTTGGACCTCATAGAAGAATTTTTTTCTTATCTTTGTTGATTTGCTTTTTGATGAGGTTTCTAAGTTCTTTGTAGCATAGTGGATTTGGGTTTAGCCATTGTTTCCAAATGTCATCCTTTTTTTCATAAGGGAGTGAGTGGCTTTTGTGAGCCAGGGGGCATTGTTAGCTTTAATCCTAATTTTCCTTAGTGGTGCTAGGAAGTTAAGTATATTGTGGAAAGTATGGTTGAATTCTAGAACTTTGAAATTAGACAGTATGATGACCCAGAAGGTAAAACAATAAAGCATAGACCGAAGCTGCCACAGGAAACACAAGTTTAATCCACAAGTCACAAACAGTTCACATAAACGCCTCCAAATACACAGTACGTTTTCGTTTCTCCTACTTCATTAGATGTGGGCTGTTTCCAAAGCTAACGCCTTTTATAAAGCACATTATTTCAATTAACAAATCACCTTTGCTGAGCAATCAACTTGTAATTAAAAAAGTGCTTTTGTGCTTTTAACCTGATGTTAACATTTTATGTTTAACCTGATAAAAATTTAAAGATGTGTGTCAATACATTACTAAATTACATAATCTTATTATAAATAACCATTCACTTTTAAAACTGTGTTCAATTTTGGTAAAATGCATGAATGAATTAAAAAATAATAAATAAGTAAAAATGAAATGAAACTTTCCTTTGATGAAAGAAATACTTCTGCAAAAATTAATCCATTTAACACCATCTAGTGGCCAAACAAAGATTTTGCAAGGAACAACAGTATAACAAACCTCGAGCTTCAGTGATGGATTCATCAAATTTCTCTCAACCTGGAGCTTTGTTTTCAAGCTGCAGTTCCAATTCAGGAGCACTTTTGCATATGCCTCAGACATGGTTTGGGGTGCCTCTTGTGCCCCCTCTCAGGTTCATGGTCTCTGGCTTCCTCATCAGAGGTCAGACCATATCAGTTTAAAAGACATGAGGGCTGTGCTCCTGGCTGTTCAGACTTTTCATTCCCTCTTTCATCCCTGGCCTCTCAAAGTTTTCACAAACAGTAAATACTACTGTAGTTTGTCAACCAGCAGGGGGCACAAGGTTGGATCTTCTTTGCAGACTAGCTCTTTAGGTCTGGGATCTAGGTAGCTAGTATCAAGTGACTTTTCAGGCAGTTTACATTTCCTCTGAGCACAGTCTAATGAAAGACTCTTGGAGCAGGTCCTTTCTCTTCCAGAGTCCCAGGTCCTATGGCTTAGAAAGTAGA
Source organism: Protopterus annectens (assembly GCF_019279795.1). Taxonomy (NCBI): domain Eukaryota; kingdom Metazoa; phylum Chordata; order Ceratodontiformes; family Protopteridae; genus Protopterus; species Protopterus annectens. The sequence continues at coordinate 248,409,745 of NC_056729.1, read as the reverse complement.
TGTCCTGTCTTTCCTTTGGAATGTCTTCCCTCCCCTTTCTCTGTACGTCTTCCCTCCCTCTTGCACAAGGTCAGGCAGAACTCTCCTAAAATCTTGCTAATGACCCCCTTTTGATCCAGACAGCTTTGGTTCTCCCTTCATTCTCACTTGGCTAGAGGCAATCGCAAGTTACCTTACCAGGTGGATATTGTCATACAAGATGAGGGATCTTTTATCCATCCTCACTTGTCCACTCTTCAACTGATGCTGTGGGTGAGACGGTTTTGATGCCTTTCAGGCACCTTTTTTTCTGAGGATGTGCTTCGGATTCTGCAGGAGGCTAGGGAACCCACTACCAAGAAATCATGTATGTCCAAATTGAAGTCATTTTCTATTTGTTGCCTTGGCTGAAGCCATATTCAAACAAATACGCCAGCAAAGCAACACCAGAAAAGACAGAAATGGAGTGCTGGAGTATAACGGATGCACAATAAATGATAACCGGTGGTGAAAGCAACTCCTTTATTTGACCATATACACACAATCAAAAAACATTAAGCGCTTTCATCCACTGATGTAGACTTCATCAGAATGCCATTACTAATGGCTAAAAGCAGTTTAAATTACTTTTTTGGCGCCAACTCCGCCTCCCTGGGAATGCCTTCTTAAAGCAACATAGTTGCGTACATAACATACTATAAAATTTAAATGATTTAAAAACAATAACATTAATACATTACTACCACAAACTCAAAAATTCTTACTATCATCTTGTCTGTATATGAATAATTGAATTTGTGTAAGAACAAATGCATAGATGTTGGTCGTCTAAAATTGACTATCAAATCAATTTTAAAATTACATACTGGGCATGGACAAAGATAAAATATTCATAAAATATACAAAAATGACTATATGGTACTATACTACAAAAAATAAATGTAATAAAATAACATAACATAATACATATTTAAACACCAAAAAATATAAATGCAAATACGATGTTATTGTGTTTCTAAAATGGGTTTTATCATAACAAAGTCATTGAGACCTGGTTTCCTAACCGCATCTGTATATATCTGCCATAAACCTCCTTTTTACTCAGTAGGGTCTTAAAATCCCCTCCCTTAGAATCTATCTTCACTTGATCAATAATACCAAATTTGAAGGTGTGCTCCATACCATATTCAAATATATGTCTACTTAGCGCATTATTCATATCCTTGTTCTTAATAGAATACAAATGATCATAAATGCGTTTCTTAAAGCAACGTTCGGTTTTTCCTACATAAAATCCTGAACAGGAACTGCATTTTGCTAAATATATTATATTCTTCGTGTTACAATTACCCCTTAAAAATGTAATAGTTGTTCTGTTAATATTGTCTAAAATAAGGTTATCTGTTTCTAGTATAGCGTAACACTGTTTACATGAGCCACATTTTTTAGTACTACCAAAACTTTTAATATCACGAATGTTAGAAGTTGATTGTTCTAATTTCTTTTTTATATTCATTCCAGTCCTATATACAAATACTGGGGAGGTCCCAATAAAATCACTTACTTCTTCATCAACTAACAATATATTCCAATTAGTTTTTATAATATTTGTAATAAATTCAACGTGTGGAGAATATTCCAATATGCAAGCTCTTGCATAATTGTTGTTGTCATTTGTAACTTCTTTATTCTTAAATTCTCTACCTAATAATGGGGGAAATTTATTACCCCATTCTTTGATAACATATGCAGAGATGTTATTTAGCATAACTCTTGGGTATCCTCTGTTTATAAATAATTCTTGTATATATTGTATCTCTCTTAATATGTCTGAATATTCAGAAGGATACATTGGCCTTTGTAAATGCTCCTCAACATTACGCGGATGACAGCTATTGTACTCTAAGTAGCTGTTTGAAAAAGTTTTTTTCCTATATATATTGGATTTAAAACCCATTTTAGTCTTAGAAATATATAAATCCAAATAAGCAATACCATCATAAGTATTCGTAAAAGTAAATTTTAAGAAACTACTGGATTGGTTTAAATATTTCATAAAACAGTCAATACTTTGCTTATCCCCTCTCCAAAGCACAAACATATCATCCAAATATCGAGAATAATAAACAATGTTTTTATAATGTTCACTAGTAAATAAATGGGTGGTTTCCCATTCTAACATAACTAAATTCGCGTATATGGGAGCGCAAGCCGCTCCCATAGCTACGCCTCTTATTTGTTTAAAATTCTCCCCCTCGAACTGTATATAGTTATGATCAAGTACAAGTGACATGAGCTCCATAATAACTAGAATTTTATCCCAATCCAAGCCTGAAAACTTAGACAAACTATTACAGAAATATTCTAGTCCGACTTCCTTAGGTATACTGGAAAAAAGGTCCACCACGTCTATAGTAATAAACACGATGTCCTCTGACCATATATCCTTGGTTAACTTAGACAGAAATGACCAAGAGTCTTTAACCAGATGTGTGATCCTATAATAAATAGGTTTAAGCCATTTGTCAATGACTACACCTAGGGGGGTAAACGTTGGAGCGACTTCCCGAAACTATGGGACGAAAGGGTGGATGTTCATTATTTTTATGTATCTTTGGTATCCCTACTGTACTGGCTAAAGTAGGGTATTCCACCTTCATGAAATCATATGTGTCCTTAGTTATTCTTTGATCAAGCAATAATTCGTCAATACATAAATCTATACGCTTGTATCCAATGTTAATTTCGTTAATGGATACCGTTTCATAGTTTCCTGATTCATATAAAATCTTATAAATTTCATTAATATAATCCAAGGTGTAATATAGTACAGCTCCTCCCCCCTTGTCAGGTTTCATGACTCTAATGTCTCCACTGTCTCTAATGGCTGAAGCAATGGAGGTTGATGCTAAGATTTGGAGAGTTTGTGTTATTTTTTTCCAGTCAGTGTTGACATCTCCAAGGGTAATTGTCTCGCTCCTGTGATTGATGTTTGCAGGGTTTGAGGAATTCAGATATTTTGCTATCTGGAAGAACTGCTTATTCAAGCTCCTTACCCCAGCTGTCTGCTGTAGGATCAGAAGTTTACTGCTTCCCTGTTACAGAATCTGGGGTTCACCATAAACATCCAGAAATCAGTTCTAACTGCTTCCCATGATCATATTTTCCCATGCTGGCATCCCTTCCTGCCCCCAAGGCTCTCTCTCATTGCTTTTTTTTCAATCCTTTCCTCTTCTGGCATCTGTCTAAGCCAGGAAGTTTCTCAGGATTTTCAGGTTCATAGCTTCCACCATTCCCATGCTTCCTTTCGCCAGTCTTCATATGAGAAAGCTTCAGTGGTACCTCAAGTCAGTTTGGCTCCAAGATTGCTAACCCCTGGACATCCCTAAATGAAGATCAAGCTTCAGTGATGGATTCATCAAATTTCTCTCAACCTGGCCTTGTTTTCAAGCTGCAGTTCCAATTCAGGAGCTGTTTTGCAGATGCATCAGACATGGCTTGGGGTGCCTTCTGTACTCCCCACAGGTTCAGGTTCTCTGGCTTCCTCATCAGAAGTCAGACCATATTAGTTTAAAAGAGATGAGACTTTTCATTCCCTCTTTCATCCGGGGCTTCTCAGAGTTTTCACAGACAGTAAATACTACTGTGGTATGTCAAACAGCAGGGGTGGGGGGCACAAGGTCCTATCTCCGTTGCAGACTAGCTCTTCAAGTTTGAGATCTAGCTAGCTAGTATCAAGTGACTCTTCAGGCAGTTTACATTCCCTCAGAGCACAATCTAATGAAAGACTCTTTGAGTAGGTCCATTCTGTTCAAGAGTCCCGAGTCCTACGGCTTAGAAAGTGAATGTCCTGTCTTTCCTTTGGAATGTCTTCCCTCCCCTTCCTCTGTACGTCTTCCCACCTCTCTTGCACAAGGCCAGGCAGCAATCTCCTAAAATCTTGCTAGTGATTCCCTTTTGGTCCAGACAGCATTGGTTCCCCCTTTTTTGTCACTTGACTAGAGACAATCACCACAATTTACCTTACCAGGTGGATCTTGTCATACAAGATGAGGGATCTCTTATCCATCCCCGCTTGTGCACTCTTCAACAGAGGCTGTGGGTGATGGGGCTTTATGCCTTTCAGGCACCTTTTTTTTCTGAGGATGTGCTTCAGATAATACAGGAGGCTAGGGAAACCCACTACCAGGAAATCATGTATGTCCAAATTAAAGTGATTTTCTATTTGTTGCCTCTCTTGCCATCAGGATCCTCCTCTCCATGGAGGTCCCTACGGTTCTCTCTTTTTTAATGATCTGGTTCATGCTGGGTGGCATATTCTTCAGTTAAAGCTTACCTGTCAGCAGTTTCTGCTTGTATGCCCTTGACTCCTCCTCTGGCCTCTAGATTTGAGGTCAAGCAATTTCTTAAAGGCATCCTTCATATCAGACAACCTAGGAAGTCTATTCCACTATCCTGTGACCTCAATTTTTTACTTAAAAATTTGACTCGGGCTCCTTTAGTGTCTGCTTCTTCAGCTTCTTTGTAACATTGTACATGGAATACTCTCACTTCAGCCTCTCATGGCTATACTTTGTTTCTTGTTTTTTCACAGAAACAGGGTATCTCTACATACTAATCCTTATTTTATGTCCAGGGTGGTCATTGAGTTGTCCCTTAATCAGTCTATTCATTTTCCTTCCTTTTTCCTTCTGCAGTCTGCCACTGAGAAGGTTTCTTCACACCTTGAACTTGCATAGACAGCTCCAATATTATTTGGATAAAACTGAAGTTATTCACATATCTGAGCTGCTTTTTGTTTCCTTTCATCCAAGGATTTTGGGTTTGCCTGTTTCTAAGCAAACCATCTTCTCCTGGATTTCTAAGCCAATTTCTTTCTTTTTTACTCCTTTCACGGAAAATGTCTTTCCTCATCAGTAAAAGTACATTCTGCTAGGGCATTTGCCACCTCTGTTGTTTTTTTCTCCTTGAGGCTGCTACTTGGTCCTCTGTTCGTACTTTCTCTAAGCATTACAAGTTGGATATTATTTCCAGGGCCAGGGAAGGCTTTGCCAGGACTATATACTATATGAGTTTGTAGAGGGCTGTTCTGGTCGTCCACCTCTCAGGCTTCCTTTTAAGCTCTTGTGCTCTCTCTTAGGTAAAGAATACTGCAACATTGATGTGGACGAACATAGGACAGTTGTGTAAAATCTTACCATAACAGTAGATGTCCTTTTCCTCACTGTTGCAGTATTCGCGCTCTCCCTCCTACCCCCCTTTGTTCTTCCTCTTGCTCTGTACCTTTCTTGCCCTCCTGGCCAAGGGGCTCATTTTCTTCTTCTCTTCCATTTTCTTCCTTCTGGATGCACATGTTATCCTTGTCCCTAAGGACATTTGTTTCTCTTGGGACTTGTGCATCTGTACGTTACCTTTATGCCCTATGTCTTGTGCAGGGTGCATACTTGTGACATACAATGTCTACAAGAACTAAAGGCTTTGGTATACTGGCAGACATTGGCGTATCCTCGGCAGAGATCCCTTATGTAAAGAATACTACAACAGTGAAGAGAAAGACATCTACTGTTATAGTAAGATTCTTCACAATTGTACTTCTTTCCCTCTAATCCCTGGTGAAGGATAGTCTCCCAGGGATGCTCTGAAGCACCCTTGGCCCCTCTGGACTTCTTTCTTCCTTTTCTCAATCCTCTTTGATTCCAAAGTTTCTTCAGAAAGCTTCAGGGTTGAAGGCCTCTGTCATCTTCATAGCACCTCATCAGCCTTGATAGGTGTGGCTTCCCTTCCTCTGTGCTCATCTAGTTCACCCTCCAGGGGACTTAGGCTCAGACCAAAATTTGCTATCCCACCCATCGGGTAAGCTTCACCCAGACATGCAAGCTCTCAAGCTGACCACATTGTTTCTCCAGTTCCTGTGAAGGTTCGTCAGTCCAGGCTTTCCCCTTCTGTTGTACACATTTTGTCTTCCTCCCACAAAACTTCAGTTAGAAAGATATACAAGAGCAAATGGAAAAGATTTTCTGTTTGGGCCTCAGAGAAAGATCTTGATCACTTTTCAGACCCTCTTTCAGCAGTGTTAGTTTTCATTGCTCATCTTTTTCAAGATGGAGCTAGTTATTCCACTAGCAAAGTGCAGTTTGTTGCCATTTCTTCTTTCACATTGCTGTCAAGTTATTTAAGGCTTTTCTCTGAGGTGCCTTTGTTTTATGTCCCCCAATTAAAGACCCAGTTCCTCCATGGGATGTCACTCTTGTTTTGCAAGTCCTTAACCAGCCCTCTATTTGAACTTGCTGTTAAAGCCAATTTGAAATTCTTCTCTTGGAAGACCTTATTCTTGGTAGCTATTACGTCTGCCAGAAGGATTTTGGAATTATATGTACTTTCTGTGAAACACCCTTATTTGGTTTTTCACAAAGACTGAGTATATGTGGGGAGAAATCCATCCTTTCTACTAAAGGTGCCTTATGAATTTTCCATCAGTCAGGCCATACATTTGCCAGTTGTCTTTCCAAATTTCTTGAAAAAACGTAAATATGTTGTACATTTGTTAGATGCTCATTGCCAGCTGTGCTTTTACTTACACTGCACTAAATCCTTCAGGAAGTCTGATTAACTATTCCTACCCTTTTAAAAGCTAAATTGGAACAAGCAATATCCAAAGTCTCCTTATCTAGATGGCTGGCTCAATGTGTTTCCTTCGTTTACCAAGTGGAGTTACCTCTCCCTTCAAAACCTAAAGTTCATTCAGCAAGATCCATAGCCTCATCTACAGCCCTTTTCTGTAATGCCCCCATTGATGACATTTGTGCTGGAGCTACTTGGTCAAAAGTTCACAACTTCATTTCTCATTATACGTTGGATATCCAATTCAGATCCAAGTCTTTTGGTTCAGCTGTGCACAAGAATATCCTTCCATGAGACCTCCCAGGAGTTTAAGAAGCTGGAGGTTCTGCCCTATATGTAGAGGAATGGATGGAAAAGACAATATCAAATACACAAATTATGTATTTACCATAATGTTAGATCTGTGTTGTCATATTCCTTCAGTTCCTCAACTAACCCCCCCCCCCATTCCCCATTCATAGTTCCTTCCTGCCAAATAGTTACCCATTTGTTGTCTCCTCCTCTGATGGATCTAACTGACCTTTCCTTGGCTTCTGAAGGTTGAGCCAGTCTCTCCACAGTTCCTTATCCTCTGTTTTTTGTGTACTATATGTATAGGATTCCTTTCTCAAGATGCTTTCAAGTGTTTATAGGATTAAATTTAAGCTGAGGTAGCTCTTTCTTTGTATGGGGATTATGGATAGGAGAAGGAGTCTGAGTACTGGATCCTAAGCTTTAAAATTGCTGAGTACAGAGCGAATGTTGGATCAGAGAGACATATGTAGAGAATTGGATGGAATATGACAACATATCTCTAATGTTAAGTACATCAGTTTTGTTTATTCCTCTTCATAAAGGTGGCATCTTGGCTGTCATATCTGAATTTCGGCATATTTGCAGTATTATCAACTCACAAAATTTTTGAATGATGTATTTATTCACAAGCAACTCCTCCACTATCTTCTGCAAAAATAGGTCTTAATAACATCCACTCAACTTAGCTTATGCCCAACACACACAGTACAGCTACTGTGCTCATGTCATTCACTGACACCATAAACAAATACATGGACTCAAGCTTGTTTCTTCCTTATTCCTTGACCTGTCAGTAGTTGTCGATACAGTTTCTCACCCTAAACTCGCGCACAGACTGTCTCAATTTAGACTATCCACTTCTTCATTACTTTGGTTCAATAGCTGTTTAACAGACAGGCTCCAGTCTATAAAATGGTAGAATACTCTTCACCCCCCCCCCCACCTGAAGTTTCCACTGGTATACCCGAAGGCTGTATTCTTGTTCCTCTTCTGTTTAATATATTTTTCAATGACCTCTATATTTCCATAAGTGCAGCTTCTCTTATACAGTATGCTGATGATTTCACGTTTATATGTGCTTTGAATAACCTGCCTCAACTCCTCCACATCAGGCAAGAAGGAATTTCTTAATGGATGGATATATTTTTGCCTAGGCTATGTTATATAGTTATCTGTGTTCCAAAGACTATGCCCAGTATGTTTAGTATCATCTCTGTGTAATGCAACTTGTGAATTCACTGCTGACAGTGTTCTTTTTCAGCTTGCTACATCTTACATAAGTATGGAGTTTTTCTCCCGGGGACTTTGCTGAAAACAGAATATTATCCTAGTTTGGACTTTCCTGGTAAACAAATTTTAAATATAGAAAATAAATGGATCCAACTTTTCAGTTTTTATAATCATCAACCAACTGGTTAATGATAGTTGTAAAACTATAGGCTGTTAAAAATGTAAACTCTTGGAAATCGGAAACAGTGAAATCATTGTGAGTTACATTAGGCCCAAACTATAACAATATCGAAACCTTACAAGAAAACAGGCATGAGTAAGTTGGAAGAGTGCAGATGGGGGAATTCATCAGGAAGACGCCCTCCCCGAGGCAGAGGGGGCCAAGGGCATCTATGGATGTGAAAATTTAAGATATGATGTCGTTAATCTTCATTCAGTCATGATGAATGGGTTTCGGTTCCATCCTTGGATGATATACAAGCTTGATCCAGCCAAAAACTCTCGCGCTAAAAGTACCCATAGTGGCCCTCTCCTTATCTCTTTAGATCTTGTTTGCCACATAGAGTTGAAGACGTGTCAAACCAGCTCTCAAGCTAAGTGCTTCTTTTTATTTAAAAATCCTTAAACTTTTTCAGTGTAAAATTATTTTTAGTCCTTAAACTTTAGTTGTCTATAGTTAGCGATAGCTTATTTACTGTGTGACTGAATTTCTTTCCTTTTACCTTTACCGTTTGGTATTTCTTTGTACCATCGTTGGTACAGGCCCCTCCCTTCTACCCTTTGGTATTTTTTAATACCATCATTGGTATTCTTCCATCCCTTTGGGAATACTTCCTTTACCATTGTTGGTAATAATAACCCCCCCCCCTTTGATGTGTGTACTTTGCTTACTGTTGAGTGTGCATTAGCATATTATTTGTGATGGATACTCCTGTAAAACTGCTGTCTGTTTTGTGCATAATCTACTGATATTTTTATTGATATTTTGCTGTCTGTTGAGAATACCCTTGCTATAATGTCTGATAAAAAGGGCACTACAGGGTTTAAGCAGTGTGATAAATGTGGCAGGAAAATGCCAAATTTTGATGGAGATATATCCTGAGTTTATTGTTTCAAGTTGCGCACTTGAAGATTCAACCACCTTGCAAGCTTTGTAAGGGCTTTAGTGCCCGCAACTGGGCTGAATGTAAAAACAAATTGATTTTAAAGGGTCTCTTGAAAACCCCTTTTTCAGAGGCTTTATCTGAGGCAGAGGTCTCAACCCCTCCTAAAGAGTCAAAGAAGAGGAGACACTCTTTGCCTTTGTCTCCTCAAACCCACAAATCTAAAACTGCTAAGGCCCAGGTTCATATGGAACCAAAGCAGAAACTCGTGAAAATGACTTCACTCCTACTACGGCACCGGTGTCCAAAACTCCACCCACAGCGCCATCTTTGTCTATGGAACAGACTACATCAAATACTTCCACTGTACTGATATCTCCCACAGTACAGCAGACCCTCTCTGCACCAACAATAGTCTCCCTCTTAAAACTGGTCACTTCCCTCCCCTCATCATCTGGTCCTACGACCATGGTGCCAAAGGTTGAGACACTGGCCAGCACCCGATATTCCCTGTCAATCGACCCCTTTGCTGGGCAGCAACTGAGTCTGTTCCTTGACTGACCTTAATCTCCATTGTGGATGTCAACCCATCCACCAGGAGCCTTTCTGAGTTCGATGTAGTGAGACTTGTAGATCAGCTCCTAGCGGCCAGAGGCATCCCGACTCCATCTAGGACCTCCCTTGCAACCAGAGCCGAGGGGTTTTCTCCACAGACTCCCACCTATGGTCCTCCTTCAACCTCTCCTCAGATATTGGAGCCATCGATACCGATGTCTATCCTGGTGCCAGCTTGCTTGGTTCCACTGGTAGATCTTACAGTGGCTCTGGACCCTACCCTGTAGACCTCTGCTCAGTCGGAGCCGATCCACCTTTAAGACTGTGACTGGTCTGTCAGCACCATGACCCCTAGTACAGCGCCAGTTTTTTCTATGGCACCATTTATGGTTCTGGTTGCTCTGATGGCTCCTAGTCCTCTTGCAGCTCCTCTCCTGGATTCATACTCTTCGGAGCAGGGTGTGACCCCGGTTCTGAGGTTGTCGTCCTCTGTTCTGGGCTCCCATCCGTCTTCAGGCGGGCCTTCCAGGTTATGGAGAGGGCACGTGCCTCAGCAGGCTCACAGCTGGCCCCTTCAGCGCCAGAATGTCACCTAATCATGTCCTGTGGTCCACAGCTGACACAGTTCACTACATGGGGACATCGAGCACGGGAGCAGCAAGATACCCTGCTGCAGGGCACCCTCTCTACAGAGTCCTCTTCAGATGTTCCCCCTGAGAAGCTACCCCGTAAGAGACTGTGCAAGAGGAAGCACATTGATTCCCCTGAGGAATCCCTAATGGAAGATACAGATTATGATGAGGGGAAGGGTCCCCATGATCGTCCCCTGAAGATGTCTCCTTTTGAGACATATTGGAGATCCTGAAACAGAGGGGTGATTGGAAGGCCACCAGCCCTTCCTTTGAGGAATCTGTATTCTTGCAGACATTCCGTGCTCGACCCTGTACTTCCTGGGTGACCCTGCCTGTGGATGAGCTAGTTAAGCTCAGCGTGCAGTGCACCTGGAAGGCCCCTGACACCATTGAGCCTATCCCCCGGAGACTGGAGAAAATACCATCACCCCCAGAGGATTAACCCCATTGTTTCAAAGGCTTGGCAGTGGATGCTATGTTGGTGGTGGCAGCAACAAGGAAAGAACTCGCAGAGGAGAGTCCTGCTGTCCATCCTCCAAACAGGGAGTCTCAGACAATGGACAGACTAGGGAAGCGGGTTTACACCTCAATGACCTTTGCCATATGATCATTGAATTGTTTGGCACATTTCACCTGCTTCTAGAGAGACCTGATCATGGAACTCTCAGGATCATTAGCAGAAGCAGTGTCTGACGAGGTATGTGACAAAGTTGCCTCGCAGCTTGCTATCTTAGAGTCCATTTCTAACTCATCCATATGGTTGACTGGACACACAACTGAAGGGACGGCCAAAGCAGCGGGTGCAGGCATTGTTGTGAGATGTCACACCTGGATGTGCTTGTGCGATTTTGCAGACCCCTTTAAGTCTTCCTTCAGCAGCACTCCTGTTGATGCTTCCTCTCTTTTTTGGCCAAAAGTTAAGGACACGCTAGCCAGGTGTGAGAAGGATGACAAGACCATTTCTGCTATGGGAGTAAGTTTTTCCGCTCTCCAATGATCCTTTTCTAGGAATCAGAGGAGTGGAAAGAGGTGGTTCAAGAAGTCCCAAGGGCCTTTCCGTGACACACGTGGTGATTTTTTCCCCGGGGCAGAGGGGGGGAATTAATCAGGAAAATGCCCTCCCCAAAGCAGAGTGGGCCCGTGTAACCAGGGGTCTAAGGATTCCTTCTCTGGGCAGCCCTACCAGCGCTCCTGAAGAGCGGCCTGATTGCTTACCTCTGGAAGCAGTCGGGGAAAGATTTTCCCTGCACCATTTAGCCTGGCATTCCATAACGGATTCTTGGGTGCAGAAGATAATAACCAGAGGTTATCACATCCCCTTCAATCTTTACCTGAGGCCACAAAAGCGAATCCCTAACGTTCCACTCAGTCAGAGAGACACAACAGCACAAGAAATATGAAAGCTGCTCCAAAAAAGAGTCATCCAGACAGTCCCACCAGGCCAGATAGAATACGGATTCTACTCAAGATTCATTTTAGTGCCAAAAAAGTCAGGGGACTGGAAGCCAATTTTTGACCCCAGCATCCTAAACAAGTTCATCAAACAGACCAAATTCCAGATGGTCATGGTTCAGTCTATGCTTCTATTTTTGGAAAAAGATGACTGGATGTGCTCGATAGATGTTCAGGACACGTATTACCACATAAAAATGGATAAACGCTCCAGAAGATGTCTCCACTTCTGGCTGGGAGCCAATCACTTACCAATTTCGAGTGCTGCCCTTTGGTCTGTCCACAGCCCCCAGAGTGTTAATGCATGGCAGTAGTAACAGCTCACTTGAGACTGCAAGGATTCCGGGTGTTTCCATATCTGGATGATTGGCTACTTACCGCCCCCACCAAGCATCTACTGCTTCAGGCCTTGTACTACACTACACAGCTAGCACGACTCCTAGGGATCTCAATAAATGAAGAGAAATCAAAACTAGAGCCCACTCAATGTCTAAAATTCATTGGAGCAACACTCGACACAAGTTCTTGTCGGGTCTCCCTTCCTCCTTACAGGCTTCAGAGACTCAGATCCCAACTCCGAGTGATACTCTCTCAAGACAAAGTCCCAGTTTGTTCAGTACTGCAACTACTGGGTTCTATGTCAGCAAAGATTACTATAGTCCCTCTAGCAAGACTGCACATGAAATTACTACAATGGCTTCTTGCGTCGCAGTGGTCCCTATTGACACACCCCATGTCCTTCCCAATTTGCATCAGAAACTGCTACAAACAGATTTTGAATTGGTGGATGAAGCCAGAAATGGAACTATGGAGTCGCCCTTTCTTATTCCCTCAGCCCAAGGCCGTAGTGACCACAGATGCATCCCTGATGGGGTGGGGCATTTTCAGGGACAGACAGTCCAAGGCACTTGGTCCCCCTTAGTGGCTGATTTGCATATCAGTGTCGTAGAAGTGAGGGCAGTGCTTCTGATGTTGCACGCATTTTAATCTGTCCTTCCATCCGGGACAGTTGCTATCCAGTCAGATAACATGTCGGTCATCTTGTACATCAACAAACAGGGGGGAACCAGATCCTACCCCTTGTGTCAGGAAGCCATGAGAGTTTGCCAATGGCTGATAGCGCCCAACCATTTTCTGATAGCAGCTCACATTTCCGTGAATTCCAGCGTGATTGCAGACAAACTGAGCAGATGCATTCTCCTGCCTCACGAATGGTCCCTCAACCCAGAAGTAGCGATGGAGATTTTCCAACACTGGGGTCAGCCTTGCTGCTATCTTTTCCCCTCTCCCTTCAACCACAAATGCAGCAACTACTTTACCCTAATCCCACCGCAGGGGAGAGTCCCCAAGGGATGCTCTAGTACACGATTGGCTCCCTGGGCGGCTTTATGCCTTCCCTTCCTTTCCTCTGATTCCACAATTTCTGAAGAAAGCACTTTGGTTAAGAAGCAAAGTGATCCTCATTGCACCCTATTGGCCCCGACAAGTCTGGTTCCCTTTTCTTTGGCCTCACCTAGTTCACTGACCATGGACTCTGGATCCAACTCCGGGACTACTGTCACACCCTCAAGGGTTGATCCACCCAAACCTACCGAGCCTCAAGCTGACAACTTGGTACCTCCACTTCCAGCAATTGCTAGGCATGATTATTTCTCTTCCCCTGTCCGTAAAATACTTTTGGCTTCTCATAAACCTTCCACCAGGAAAGTTTATTATAGGAAATGGAATGGGTTTGTCCTTTGTTCTCAAGGAAAAGAACTGGACCCTTTCTCCACTGTGATTAATTCAGTGTTGGAGGATTTATCAACTTTACTCCATTCAGGTGTGTCAGGTTCTACCATTCGGGTGTATTTAGCAGCTATTTCAAATTTCCATAATGGTTTTCAAGACTCTCCTTTGATGTCCCACCGTCTCTGTAAAACCTTTTTGAAAGGAGTCATAAATATTAAACCACCCTTCAAAGACCCCAATGAACCTTGGAATTTGACTCTAGTCCTACAAACTTTGACTTGTCATCCTTTCGAGCCTTCTGCCACTTGCAATATGAAATTCCTGTCTTGGACCTTATTCCTGTAGCCATTACCTCAGCAAGAAGGATTTCTGAGTTACGGGCCTTGTGTGTGAAACGTCCTTACATAGTTTTCCACAAAGAGAATCACTTCGGACTAACCCCTCTTTTCTACCCAAGGTTGTCTCTGACTTGCATATTAATCAATCCACTGACCTACCAGTCTTCTTTCCAAATTTCTTTAATAAAGGAGAATATTGTTTACATTTATTGGATGTACATAAGCAATTACATTTCTATTTAGACAGAACTAAATCCTTCAAAAAATCTGATCAATTTTTCCTGTCCTTTTCAGGACCCAAGTTGGGAAAATTTGTTTCCAAAGTCACATTTTTAAAATGGCTGAGAAACTGCATTTCCTTTGTTTATCAACAGAACAAAATGCATTTAACCACTAAAATCAAAGCTCATTCAACTAGATCAGTAGCTACTTAAGTAGCTTTCCATTCCAGGACTTCTCTGGATGATATTTGCACAGCAGCCACTTGGGCTACCCCTTATACCTTTATCACTCATTGCAAATTGGACTTGGTCTCCAGGGGAGAGCATCCTTCAGCTCAGTGGTGCTCAGGAATATCTTTCTATAGGGCCTCCCAGGACATAAAGTAGCTAGGGACTCTGTCCCATTCATCATGAATGAGTGAAGATTAACAACATTGGATAAAGACGTTATGTTCTTACCATAACTTTCCATCTGTGTTGTTGATATTCATCCATTCATGTCATCCCACCCTTCTACCCACTCCAAGACTGGACTCGGTCCTGGTTACTTAATAGGGCATTTGCTCTTCTTCTTACGGGCAAACTCGATCTGAGGAAATAAGGAGAGGGGCACTATGGGTATTCTTAGCTAGAGAGTTTTTGGCTGGCGCAGGCTTGTATTTCGACTGAGTCGGTTCCAAGAACAAAACCGAAACCCATTCATCATGAGTGAATGAAGATCAACAACACAGATGGAATGTTATGGTAAGAGCATAACTTCTTTTCATTGCGAAAGGTTAAAATATCTAAACTTGTACAGTGTCTTGTACAAGTATTTAAGACGTGACCTTATTCAGATAAGACATTTAGAGACCGCAACCTTGGGAATGTTTGGGATTGTCAGAGTAGCTGAGTATCATAAGACAAACTATGCAAAAGATTGTATAGAAATGAGAGATATATTTTTTTCCTTCTCCAAGAGAGTAGCTGATGCATGGAATAGACTATCAAATTATATTAAAGCAGGTACTAGTTAAGATATTTTTAAAAACAACTTGGGCAGTTATTTCGGGAATGACTGCTTTAGTATATTGGCAGGCTAGACGGGCATTATTGGCTATGCCTGAAATATTTGCTTGTATCTATGGTGAGGGCACAGATAAAGTTGGATGTCCTGTCAAAAGGTGTATGTCATATTATCCCCCTCTGTCTCCAGGACAAACCAGTAACTCCTTTGTCTGTGCCACTTTCAGCACTGATGGTTTTGGGTTGGCCCACCTGCGACCGGAGTCTTATCTGCTCAGTGCCAACAGATACTATTACCTTGGCACCATTCAGTATGCATTTATTACACTCAGTAGTGAGACCTTTTGTCTTTTGAGTGGTTATTGGGACTGATTGCACAATGCTGGGTCTTGGGGACTGTCCTTGGCACAAACTCACTTGTAGCCATTTTCTGTGTTGAAGTTCTCAGTCTTTGAGCTGTCATCACTAATCTCAATCTCGAGGCCATCTGAATTCTCAGTGTGGTGATGTCTCTCTTTGGCACCATTTACATCTGCTTCAGTGCAGACTGCAGCAGCTTCAGGGTTGGGGTCTCCAGTGTCAATGGGTTCTAGCTCCGTCTTCGAGGTTATGAAGAGGATAAGTAGCCTCCCTTTCTAGGCACTTGACAGAATCTCTACTGTAACTGGTTCCATCACATATCACCTTCTCTCAGTCCTTCAACCACTTCATCATAACTCCCAGGGACATAGCAGAACAGGAAATCTCAAGGGATCACAGCAGGTTCATATGGAGTCCTCAGGAGACTGTGACTAGTTATAACTGGAGATCCAGAGGGAAAAGATTGTAGACTTCCCTCCTGAATAGGCTACTTTTGGCAAAATCCTTGAATTGATAAGACTGAGGGAATATTGAAAAAAAGATCCACACACTCGGCATGAGGAGGTGCTTTTTGAGGCTATCATTCTGCTTTCTCTACCTCTTGTGTGGATGCTGCTGTTGGCCATCTTATTGATTTGGCTGTCAGGAGGGCATGGCTGGAACCAGACATAGTGGAGCAATCCCTTGTAGCCTGAAAAAAGATCTGCACCCCCCCTAAAGCTAGGCAGCACTGATCAAAAGATCCTGTGGTGGAATCTCTTGGGGTACTGTTGCAAATATCAGAGAGCTGACCAATGAGTCAACTGCTGTCCATCAGTTTATTAAAGAGTCTAGAGTAATAGTCAGGAAGGAGAAGTTCACTTACGCCTTAAACACTTTTTACACTGAGGGAGTTAAATTTGACACGTATGAATCTCTTCCAAAGGGATCTCACAGGACAAGTCATGGATACTCTGCACAAGCTTTCCATACCTGAGTAGAGAAAATGACTAGAGACCACTGTGAGTACATTGTTGAATATTACTAACTTCAGAAACGTAGCTGGTTCTATTAGGGCCCTAGGCTGGTGCTGTGAACCAGTGTCCTACCCCGTTCAGCTCTTCAAGGGAAGCACACAAAAAAAAAAGGCACGTCACTGTAATAAGCCATAATTGATCAACTTATTACAGTTAGATCTACGCACTCCAACCCCAGCAAAAAATTAAAATATGTATAAGAAATTTTGCCCTGCCTAAAGGCAAATATATGACTCACAGGGATCCATTTATTCCTATAGCTAGATGATTTTCTTGTCGCTTTAACAACCTGAGTGTCTCTACAAGCAGCCAGCGATTATTTTTGCAGTTTTGTCTATCTTTAGGTATGTCTCTAAATCATGAAACATTATGCCTTCAGTCTACTCAAAAGACTACATTTATTGTTTGCCTTCTGGATACAAGAATGTGCAGGGTAAATTTCTTCCTGGACAGAATTCAAATCATCCAGACCACAGTCCAGGCACCCTTACAAAAATACTGCCCGCCACATTGCTGGTTCTCAAGTTGTTAGTTATTATGGCTGCTTCAATAGTTATGGCGAGCCATGTACGATTCCATATGAGAATTCTACATTGGATGCTGTTGCACAATAGTCATAGTTGTCTGTTTATCCATCAGCACCAAATTTCTAACACACATCTCTAGAAGTCACTTAAGATAATGGTTGACATCCCTGACCATTTACATAGGGCAACCATTTGTAAAGCTGTCTTCATTCATGGCAGTGACAAAGGATGTTTCCTCTCTGGAGTGGGGAGGGGGTACATTTTGAGGGGAGGATAGTCCAAGGAGTTTGGACACAGAGGACAATCTACACATCAGCATCCTGGAGATGAGGGTTCTTTTCCTAGCATTGCAGGAATTTCAGAATATCCTCTTCTCCAGAGAGATAGCTATTCATTTGGAAAATGTGTGTTGTACGGTACATCAAAAAGCAAGGCTGTACCTACTTTGTGGAGAGGCCATAAGAGTTTGGCAATAGACTGTATATTCTCATCACTTACTAATTGCAAAGTATATTCCAGGGAAGGCCAGCTGTCTACCAGACAGGTTCAGCATGTCTATCCTGATGCATGGTCTGTCAATCCATCAGTGGCTTAGCAGATATTCAGTCACTGGGGCCAGTGTTGCTGTGATCTGTTTACATTACCTTGCAGCAGCAAAAGCAGTAGATGTTTTGCCGTGATGCCCCCCCGGGTCATTCACCATGAGATGCGTTCATCTTTCAGTGCCCCCCCCCCCCAACTTCTCTCTGCCATCCCTCCAGTACTCCTCATTTCTAAGTTTCTGCAGAAAGCCTCAACATGCAAATCTTTGGTAATTGCCAGTGCCTCCTCTGACCCAGGCATATCTAGCTTCCTCTGCTTACGCCACATTTGAGGACGTTTCCATGCCTTTTAGATCCAGATCTAAATCTCTTCTGTTTTCTTACCCATCCACTTGGCCTCATCCAGGCCCTCACATCTTTAGATTAACCACATGGTTTCTCCATTTCCCGTAATGGCCAACAATGCATCCTTGTCTGCTTCTCAGAAGCAATCTACATATAAAATTAACAGGCGTAAATGGATGCATTTCTCCATGTGGGTCACAGAACAAGGCTTTAGACCCCTTTTTCTGATTCCATTCCATAAGTTTTACAATTTCTGTCAACTTTTTGGAAGGGGAGCAGACCTCTCAACCAATCGGGGACAAATTTGAACAGAATCAGGGAAAAGTCAGGAAAAAATCAGGGACAATCAGGGACACTTTTAAAATATTGGTGCTATTAACTTGAAACATTGAGAGAATCAGAGCATATGAATTAATACACCTTTTCTGAAGTAAAAGAAGTGTATAACTCTTAATTATTGCCATTATTCATTAAGTGTAATTCACCACCTTTCTGCCCAAAGTCACTAGTTTTATGAGGGATTCAGAGGGACAGAGCTAAATTTGAGTCAAAATCAGGGACGTCCCTGAAAATTAGGGACAGTTGAGAGGTATAAAGGGGAGATTTATTTACTCTACCATTAAGGTTCATTTGATATTTATTTTTCAGATTCTGGGTTGCAAAATTATTCTATGGCATCACACAGACTTTGCAGGACCTTTCTCTCAGATTGTTTCCTGCCTCCTCCATTGAAAGATCCATTTCCTCTCTGGGGCTTTAATTTTGTACTAGAACCTCTAAAAAAAAAAATCCTCCCTTTGAACCAGCTTTTTCTATGGATCTAACATTTTGTTCATTAGCAGCGAATACTTCAGCCAGGCAAATATGCAAACTTCATGTCTTGTCTCTCACTCCACCCTATTTAGTATTTCACAAGGATACTAACAACATCCAAGACTAATCTAAATCACCCAGTACATTTACCCATATTCTTCACAAATCATTTTGACAAAGGAGAACATCTGATCATATACTGGTCACTGTAACCTTAGCTTATCCTGCCAAGGATATAACAGCCAGCCAGCTTCCAAAGCTTCAGGGCACCTTCCCCACACCCAAACTCTCAAGCAGCTTGAGCTGACCTGACTGAAAGACAAGTTTGTGTGCGAAGTCCTTCAGAACTTTACTGCCACTGAAGAGTATGCTGTTGTGAAGCTGTCAGCTTGTACTCTCCTTTCTTGGGCAAATAAGTTCCCTTCAGGGGAAACAACTTCCATTTTCTTAATTTTGTTATTTTCCTCTTCAGGAAAATTATGTTAAAGCTAGGAGTGTTTTATTTTACCTGACTGTCTAGAGAGTGTAACATACTTTTAAACTGAGCACTCATTTTTTTCTATCAGTTTTCTGTCTATTTAAAAGTAGTAACTGAAAACTTTTTTTTTCTGTGGAGAAATTGTTCTCTTTTGTGGAGCTGGCATAGTGCTTTAAAGTACTTGTTTTCTCTTTTTTTTCTGTTAAACATGTAACTTATGGACTAGTAATGTTCACAAGCATTTACTACTTATTTTCCCTGGGAAAGAGGCCCCATTTTCAGCTTGTCCAAGGAACAAACTACTGGTCCCACTGTCGTTTATCTTCTAGCCACAAAAAGGTAAAGTTAAGCAAACAGTTTTTGCTGCCACAGCAGAATTAGCAGTTTGCCTCAGCCAGAGGTGGGTGACTCTGCTGTGGCCATTTGTTGCACATCAGACCACTCATCTTTCACCTCAGGTCCCCCTGCTGTAGCACCTGCAGCCACTATGGACTGGGGGCTGTCCACTTCTTCTGCGACTGTTAGGAAGCCCTCAATGGGCAAGAGAGAGCCACTATTGTTGGTCCTGGGAGAGGAAACAGTAAAGGTTTTCCTGTGGTGTCAGACTGCTATGCCCACCCCTGGGGAAACCGATGTTGCCATTAGAAACATGGTTGGCTCTCATTTTTCCGGTAAAAAAGAAACAAAAACCAGCACGTGTCTGCTGCTCATCAAATTTCTTTGGATAGCAAAAGTTTACTGGTTCTGGCTCAGGGTTTAATTTAGGCTATCGATCCTTCTTGTAAAGTAGTTTCTGGTAAAGCGAAGAGGGATTCCTGTTTTCCTGAAGAGAATTGAGATTCTGAATCTGAACAGGAAGATGCAGGGACAGATAAGGTTTTTCCCCAGATTTGTCATTCAGACTCAGAGGAGAAATCAGTTTCTGATTCTCCCTGTGGGAGTTTCACTTTCTCTGATACTGCTATTAGAATATGCCAGTGTTTTCATTGGGAGGACACTGGGATTTCCTCAGTCTCTCAGAAAATACTGAGTTGTTGCAAAACAATTTTCCAGAACCTACACCCATTCTTTCTGTTCTTTCTGCTTTAGAGGATGTGTGTGTTGCTACCTGCAGTTTTCCGTGATAGTCAGACAGCTGCCCATAAAAAGACAGGCAGGATGTATTATGTTCCTTAGTCTTTTACATTTTTAAACATTATTCCCAAAACTGACCCAGTACTTAGTTTCAGTTGATCTCACTGCTGAGCATTAATGATGATAGGGTTGAAAGAAACTTTTAAGGATGGGAAAATTATTGATGTGTATGGGGGAAAACGTATATACTTCTACAACTTTGATTTTCAGAATTTTGAATTGTCAGGCCCGTATGTTAGTTTGTTCTGACAAATTGTGAGAGCTTGAGGAATATTTTATTTGCAGTTTATTCTTGTGAGGAAATATCTGATCTTATGTCCATTTCCTTCATTCCTCAACTGTTAGGTTCGGATCCGACTCGGTCGTTTCTTCCAGATCGTAATTCTTGAACTCTCGAGCTCTGCCATA
Source organism: Protopterus annectens (assembly GCF_019279795.1). Lineage (NCBI taxonomy): Eukaryota > Metazoa > Chordata > Ceratodontiformes > Protopteridae > Protopterus > Protopterus annectens. The sequence continues at coordinate 248,388,961 of NC_056729.1, read as the reverse complement.
ATGCCCCACCAACCTAACATACCTCAGATCTCATTTGCCATAATGCCCCACCAACCTAACATACCTCAGATCTCATTTGCCGTCTTTGTGAACAGATGTACATTGCGAGCTCTCGAGCTTTGGGTCTTGTTTAATCGATACTTTTCATTTGAGTTTAATTTCATGTTTCCTTTTTTTGCACTTATTTCTCTTTCCTCCCTTTACCCTTAAAAGTTTTATATACTAGGCCTTTTTTCTTATACTCCTCGAGTACTACTTAATACCATCATTGGTTGTCTTCCCTTTCCCTTTCTGTACTTATCATAGTACTTTTTTTTCCATTGTTGGTAATTCTTTCCTTTCTTTTTCTTATTTCTTTATTTTGTCTCTCTCAGGATTTGATATATATATATATATATATATATATATATATATATATATATATATATATATATATATACATCTATCTATTATCTAGTTATTAAAAAGAACTGGACTGTACTCGCATCTAGTCAGGAAGTGAATGATGTAGTGGGTGAGATGCCTCATTTTATTTTTAAAAGAGAAAAAAATTTAAAACAACATGTGTTATAAGGACATGAGATGATATCTTACATAAATCTATTAGTAAATCTGGTGCTAAACCCTGTTATAACTGCACGCATTGTGTAGATATCAATTTGGATTTACATACTGTACACCCAATAAGTCAAAAATTGTTTGAATTTAGAGCTGCAGGCACATGTAACGCAGAGAATGTAATGTACTTTGCTAACTGTTTGCTGCTGATGTTTTTACATCGGTAAAACAAATAAAAAGTTAAAGGAAAGAATAAGTGCACATTGCTCGGACATTTGTAGGAATGTACTTACTAATGCATTGGCTAAGCGTGTGTAGCAACATCAGGTGCAGAACATAAATTTCAATTTAGAATTTTGCAAGTGGTGACTAAGACTAAAAATGGGGGTGATTTAGTAAATAAAATGGAATTGGCCGAATATAAATGGATTGCTTTTTTTAGAGGTGATTATTTACCAGGTTTAAATGCCACTAACAGCATAAAACCTATTTTAAAAGATAAACATGATTTAATATGAATGTGTTCTTATTACTTTTAGTTTTAAGTAAGTTAGTATAATGGTCTTCTAAGACATGGGGCACTTTAAAATTGTAATTACTGCTATTATTATGTTTGATTTGTAATTGGTTGTGTTGTTGTATATATGCTCATGGTATGGATGCACATTTTTATCAAACACAGAAGTAGAGTTTGTACTCGAAAGCTTTGTCGATTTTATGCTGTTTACGTCCTGAGCATTGTATTAAACTATATGTTGAACGGTGGATTTGGGCTGTTTTCTCTTGAATATTGATTCCTCTAGTTTTTCTCTTATAGTAAGCTTTGCCTAAATTTTCCTTCAACTTTTTAATATGTCGGACAAACTGTCTGGTTTCAAAGCATGTGTGGCTGTTGGGCACAAATTCGGATGCCAACACAGAATGTGTGTACTGTGTAGGTCCCAATCACCTAGATGTATGTTGTGATATTTGTAAAGGCTTCACCCATAAGCTTTGAATGATAGGATAAGCTTATACTTAGGGTTCTTATCCCTTCCAAACAGTCTGCTCCAGTTGCTGGGGCTCAAACCCCTAAAAAACAGGACAAGAAGGGTGACTCTGTTTCTAAGGATTCACGCAAAAGATCCCCTGATCCTTGTCCTACTTCACCGATGACTTCAGCTCCTTCATCAGTGCCACCAGCTAAACTTGTGAAAAAGTCGGAGCTGACAATTTTGGATCTGAAGCCAAGAGTTGGAAGATCCCCTCAGATCCATATTCCATCTTTACTTGTGAGCCTTTCGCATCCAGATTACTATCTCCTTTCTTTGAACAGTCACCTAGATGACATGCTAGCCTTCTTCACCTGCTTTCTCTCATTGATCCTCCAGGATCCTGTCTGAAGCAGATGTGGAAAGGATGATGAGGAAGTTCCTCATGACGTAAATTCAAATGGGAGTTCTCTCAGGTCCAACCCCATCAGGTCCTGAGAGCCATCTTGCGTCCACACCATTTTACTGTCTCCTTCTCCAATCTGTCCTTTGGTTTTGGAGACATCAGATGTGAAAATCCTGGGGGTGTCTTCTTCAGATCTGAAGATCGTTGTTTCTTCAGCTCCGATAGTTTGTCTGAGTCATCCGGCACCGAGTATCCCAGAGCCAAAGCATGGATTCCGGCTCTAGAGTATTGGAGTTGACTTTGAAACTGTTGGAGCCATCTCTTCCCCCTTGAAACATTGGCATTAGATAACTCAGTTCCGACTCCCTCCTCTGGTGCGTTGCCTACTGGACATCAGGAGCCTGTGATCCAAGAGGTTCTTTTGTCAGATCCATTGGTTTCTACTTCCACTAGGCACTCCACTTTCAAAGTAGTGGAGAGTGCCTAGAGATCAGACGACCTTGTCTTCCTTGGATCAGACGTCTTTATCTCATTCAGTTTTGCATCCTGAGCCTCGTTCATCCCTTCCCCCAAGGGAGCCAGTCTGGGCCAGCGTTCAGTCTACCCATCAAGGTATCATTATCTCTTTCAATAACTCCCCAGAACATCGCACCAAATAGGTTCTTCAGAAGATAACGTGCAAGAGGAGGCACTTAGACTCTCCACAAGAGTCTGTCATTGAATACATTGATTTTGATGAGGGGGAAGGGTCCTCCAGATAACCACCCGATGATGCCTTTTTTGGAGACATCTTGGCACTCCTTAAACAAAGAGGTGGTTGCTCTTCTGATAACCCTTCCCAAGAGGAATCAGTGTTTCTAGAGGCTTTTGGGTCTGGCCCATCTACCTACTGGGTAACTCTACCCACAAATGATCTGGTTTCTTGGCAGGAATGTAAGTATCTGGACACTGTTGGCCTATTCCCAAGAGAAGTGACAAATTCCTTGCACACCCAAAAGACTGTCTCTGCTGGTGTAAAGGAGTTCTTGTTGATGCCATGGTTGTCATGGCAGCCATGAGAAAGGAACCAGCAGAACAGAGTTCTTCTGTCCACTCCCTTAACAGGGAGTCTAGTGCACTGGACAGGTTTGGGAAGTGTGTCTATACATCAGCGACTTTTCCTTTAAGGTCAGTGAATTATTTGGCACATTTTACCAGACTTCAAAGAGATTTGATCAAGGAGCTTACCAAATCTCTTTCGGGGTCCATATCCTTTGAGGAGGGGAATACCATTTCCGCTTAGGTGGCTATCCTTCAGTATATTTCTAATTCATCCATGAGGTTAATCTCTCATGTGCTGCTGAAGGTACCTCATGGGCGGCGGGTTCAGGCATTTCCATTAGGAGAAATGTCTGGATGCACTTGTGTGATTTTGCTGAACCATTTCAATTTTCTTTCGCCATTGTGCCGTTTGACGGAACTTTGTTTTTTGACCCCAAGGTAAAAGACCCACTCCGTAGGTGAGAAGAAGGGAAGACCCTGTCTGCTGTGGGCGTACATTTTTTTACCCCTTCAAAGTCCTTTTCTAGAAACCAACGAGGTGGCAGAAAGATGTGATTCAGACAGTCCTAGGGTCCCTTTCAAGGACAGAGGGGGGAACACAAATGAAAGAAGCCATTCCTATGACAGAGATAATCCACATAACCAGGGATTTAGAGATACTTTCTCCAACAGATCCTATCAGTGGTCCTGAAAGGAGGCTCAACTGACATATCTGGAGGCAATCAGGAGTTGCCTATCCCTGCACCAGAGAGCTTGGCTAGACATTGCAAAAGACTTAAGGGTGTGGAGGATAATATCCAGAGGTTATGTTATACCCTTTTCCCAATACTCTCCAACAGTTCAGAAGAAAATCCCCAATGTTCTACCCAGTCAGAGGAAAGCAGGTTCTCTAGAGATAAAAAAGCTGCCAGAAAAAAAGTAATCCAAGAGGTCCCCGTAGACCACAGAGGGTTTGGAACTTATTAAAGATTCTTTTTGGTGCTAAAAAAGACAGAGGACTTGAGACCAATTTTAGATCTTGGCAAACTAAATCTATCTGTTCAGTATACAAAGTTCTAGATGGTCACGGTTCAGTCCATTCTGCCACTTCACAAGGACGGCTGGATGTGCTCAGTAGATCTCCAAGATACATACTATCATATAAAATGAACAGGCGCTGCAAAAGATACCCACCTTTCCAGCTGGTAGCGAGTTATTATAGGTTCAGAGCACTGCCCTTTGGTCTCACCACAGCTCCCCAGGGTATTCACCAAATGCATGGCAGTCATAGCAGCTCACCTGACACTGCTGGGATTCAGTGTGTTTCCATAGCTGCTGCAACCATGCATCAACTGATTAAGGCAAGGGACTGTTTACTTCAGCTGTGCTGCTTTCTGAGAATATCAGTAATTACAACACATCTCAGTTCATACTGACTCAAAGTGTGGAATTCATTGGTGCTCACCTGGATACAGCCACCCCAAAAACTTCTCTTTCTCTACTTCGAATAGAAACCATCCAATTCCAGGTGAAGAAAATAATACAAAAATTCTTCCCTCCTGGTGCGTCTGATACTTCAAGCCTTGGGATCCATGACAGCTGCATTCCCTCTTATTCCACTTGGCAAGTTCCATATGAGAATACTTCAGTGGGCACTTGCCACTCAATGGTCTGTTCTCCAACACCCATTATCCATACCAGTCAAAATGAATCAAATGTTCAAGAATTACCTTCTTTGGTGGACCCACTCCAGTCAACTCTGCAAAGGCCATCTTTTTGTTCTCTCTCAACTCAAGGCCACAGTGACCATGGATGCCTTTGAATTTGGGTGAGGAGGGCATTTCCTGGGAAGGCACATGGTCTCTTGAAGAGGTCAAGATGCATGTCAATGTCTTACTGAGAGCTGTCCCCTAGCATTGCAGACCTTACAAGACACTCTCCCAATCAATACTGTTGCGATCCAGATAGACGATATGTCAGTAGTCTGGTACATCAACAAACAGGGGGAGCCAGATCTTACCCAATTTATTGAGAAGCTATGAGAGTATGACAGTGGGCAATCTCTTCCAATCACTTTGATTGCAGTGCACGTCCTGGGGATATCCAGTGTGATTGCAGACAAATTAAGCAGGTTCATTCTGATGCCTCACAAGTGATCTCTCAGTACCAACGTGGCAGAGACATTATCACGTCAATGGGACCGACCATGCTGCAGTTTATTTGCCTCTCCCCTCAACAATGAACGCAGTAAATTCTTTGCCCTGCTGCCCCCACTGTGGGAGTCACCAAGAGATGCTCTACTTCACGCTTGTCCCTGCGGTCTCCTTTATGCCTATTCCCTGTTACCTCTCATCTTAAAATGTCTGCAGAAAGCATCATTATTGAAGAGCACGGTTATCCTCATTGCCCCTTACAGGCCTCGTCAGATTTGGTTTCCCTTCTCTGGCCTTCTCATCTGCATCCAGCATGGATTCTTGATCTAGTCCCAGACTTTCAGTCTCATCCAACAGACATGACTCACTCAGACGTAACAGGCCAAGTTGACCGCATAGTTTCTCCAGTTCCATTAATTGCTAGGCAGCCCTGGCTGTCCTCCCCATCCATCACATTTTGTTATCTTCCCATAAAGCTTCCACCAGAAAGATTTATAAGAGTAAATGGAAAAGATTTGTTCTTTGGGTCCTAAGCCAAAATGTAGAATCCCCTTTTATCACTGATTTCTAATGTCCTTGACTTTTTTGCCACAATTTTCAATGAAGGTACTAGTTCCTCAACTATAAGTACAATTAGAAGCTATTTCCAACTTTCATCTTGGAGTAAGTAGTTCTACTTTAGCTTCCTGTAAACTTTGCAAAGCCTTTCTAAGGGGAACCTTTTTTACTTAGACCTCTTTGAAGAATTCTGCCTCTCCTTAGGATTTAAACATTGTGCTTCAGGATTTGACTCAACACCCCCCCCCCCTTTAAACCTTCGACTAAGTCTGATCTAAAATTTTTGACCTGGAAAACTGTTTTCTTAGTTACTATTACATCTGCCAGAAGAGTGTCAGAACTTCAAGTATTAGTTTTTCACAAGGATAAGGTTTCTCTACAGACCACTTCTTCCATTTTACCAAAAATGTTTTCTGAGTCCAGTATTAATCAGGTCATTAATCTTCCAGTGTTCTTTCCAAATTTTTTGAACAAAGGCAAGTATTTGTTGAATTTGTTAGATGTGCAAAGACAATTACATTTCTACTTTCACTGAACAAAGGATCTGAGAAAGTCTGAACAGTTAGTTTTGAATCAGAAAAGGAAACAAGGTAAACCAGTATGTCAAGTTACTCTGGCCAAATGGTTGACTGATTGCATTACCTTTGTTTATCAAAAAGTGGGGTTACCCTTGCCAAAACCACTAAGAGCTCACTCCACTAGGTCTATAGCAACTTCATCATCCTTTTTGTCTAGAACTTCCTTGGATGATACTTGGTGCAGGTGCAACTTGTGCCAATCATCATACCTTTATTGCTCATTACAAAGTGGACCTAGTCTTTAGGGGAAGAGCAGTCTTTGGCTCAGCAGTGCTTTGGAATATCCTTCCTTAGAGTCCTCCCGAGATTTAGGCAGCTGTGGACTGTCCTAACAGTTGAGGAAAGAATTAAATGGACACTATCCTATTAAAAGGTTATCTACGCTCTATAACATTCCATCTGTGTTGTTCATTTCCATTTTTCTCATCTACGCGCTCCTTTTTCTTCTCCTGGAGATATTGAAGAGTTTTGGAGGAACTTCTGTTCCTTGCTTTAGGTCCAGCTTCCATTCTTTTCTTATTTTTCACTACTCTTGTTAGTCATATGGGCAGGAATCTAGGTCTGAGGCATGTTAGGTAGGTGGGGCATTGTGGGTAAAAGAAGATCGAGCTCAAGAATTCTGCAATCTGGAAGAAGCAGCTGAGTCGGATCTGAACCCAACAGTTGAGGAAGAATGAAAATGGATAACACAGATGAAACTTTATGGTAAGTACCTAGCTTTTTACTTTAAATAACTTGGTGTCTTCTGTTGCAAAGGTCACTACTCATTGTTTGCAGTGTGTATATGATTGATACTTTTTCCAGGGCTATAGCCACTGGCACTGTTTTGAGGAGGTTTGCATGGCTGCATTCAAAGAAGCTCCCAGATGATGATAAAAATGAGATTTTAAATTGTCCCTTGGATAGAAATTTAGTGTATGGCTTCTCTGCTGCAGAGGTGATAAAAAAGTGTGACAGAAGGGGCAAGCTGATCCAGGGAATGTCTTAAGATTTTTCAGCCCATCTTTTCCAAATTGGCCAAGGGATTTTCTATTTCCTCATCATCAAACCCCTTTTTCCCATTTTTCTACATGGGGTCAGGGTGTCGTGTAAACTGTCACTATCTCTCTTGATTCAGTGCCACACATCTGCCTTTTTCGACACTCATGCCTGACTGTCGCAGATCATCTCTCACGCAATCTTTCCACTTCTTTGCTGGATGCCCTCGTTTCCTCTTGCCTTTTTCCTGTCTGTCTCAAATCATCTTCACCAGATTGACTAATGCTTTTGTGCACATGTGCTCATACCACCGTAATCTGTTCTCTTTGATCTTTTCTGCAGTTGGAGCTACTTGCTTCTGCTCTTATGTCCTCATTTCTTCGTTTGTCCCACAGTGTGTATCCTACCACCCTTCTCAGGCACATCATCTCCATCCCTTCTGGCTTCCTCATCTGCTCTGCCTTTACTACCTAGGTTTGTGTACCATACAGTAGTACTGGTCGCACCACTGTTTTGGACACCTTACTTTTCAGCTTCTTGGCATTCTTCTGTCACTACACCTGACACACGGTGCCAGTTGGCAGCAGCCCCTCTAATTCTAGTTTTGACCTCTTAATTCAGATTTCCCTTCTCAGACACCCGACCAGATTCTTCAAGCTGTTAACCTATTCCACTATCTTCCCTTCTATCTCAATTCTGGGCTGCTTCTGATTTTCCCCATTTGCTGCCACTACAACTGTCGTATCTGTATTCAGTTCCAACTGAGGTATCTTCAGTTTTGCATTCTATTCCTCTATTCTTTGCCGAAGTACTTGCTCAGAGTCTGCCTGTAATGCCACATCATGTACATTCAGCAACTTTGTTGGTCTATCCTCTCCAATCTGTTTGCTGCTGAGGTAATCCATCACCAGTGTGAACAGCAGTGGGCTCAGAGTTGAACCTTGATGCACACCCACTCACATTGAAAACCCCTCTGTGAGACTTAACACTGTTAGTACTTGAGTCATTAAGTCCTTGTACAGAGCCATTGCATGAGGAAGCATATGGATTCCCCCTCTACCAGTGTTTCCTGGACTTTGAACCACCACAGACCTGCCCGAATCAACTTTGTTGGGACCTTGTCTTACGCTTTCTCCAAGTCTAGGAATGCCCAAATGGACTGGTTACTCAGCTCTAGCTTGTTCTGAAGTATCTGTCTCACTGCAGACATTGGGTCAGTTGTGCTGTAACCTGATCTCAATCCAAACTGCTCATCTCCCATCTTACTTTCTATTACTCTGCTTATCTATTTATCAGTTACCTCTCCAGAACTTTCATACAGTATGACAGGAGTTTGATACCTCTGTACTGTCCACAGTTGTGAATGTTCCCTTTGTTCTTGTACACTAGCATATGAGTGTACTTATTCTACAGTCATCTGGAATACGACCTTCTCTCCACACTGACATGAGTACTCTCAGGAGCCATTTCTCTCATATCTTACCCAACATCTTTATCATGTCTGCTCTTACCTCATTTAAGCTTACTGATTTCCCTGATTTCATTTTCCTTGCTTCTGTTCTTCTTTTATGGAGGTTCTTCTTCTCTCATTGTAGGTTTTGTCTGGGGTAGTACAGCTTCTGTGGGGTTTTCTTCATTCAGAAGCTGCTGGAAGTTCTTCTGTCTGCTTTTAATGCACTGTGGACTGGTGAACAGGTTGCTGCTGGCATCCCTTATGAAGGGTGTCTGACTTTCTTCTTTGTCTGTGCCTTGTAACCTGATAGTTTATTTGTGGTACCTACTGAGTCACTTTCCAGAAACTGGTAGAGTGCCTGTGATGTCCTGTTCTTTGCTATTGCAACTCCTTTCTTAGCCTCTTTGTTAGCCAACCAGTATTCTTTCCTAGCCTGGTCCGTCTTTTCTATCTCCCACTTTATCCTGCACTCCTTTCTTTTGATGACTTCCTGGACTTCTGCATTTCACCACTAGCTTTCCTTATGTACCTTATTTCCATCCCTGGCTTAGCCACATCTATTCTGCGGTCAGACACATGTTGTTTTGAGGCACTGCCATTTATCTTCAACTCCACCTATTTCATCTTCTTCTTGAGGTGCTAGAGCTCTGAATAATTCCCTAAACTGTTGTATTTTCCCTCCAGTCAACTTCCAGGTCTTCAGTCTGTTCTCTGTTGACCTTAGAGCCTTCTCTGACCACTGCCTGCAGCTGATTGTAGCAACCAATGGTTTATGCTATGGAACAACACTTTCACTGGGGATGACTTTGCAGTCATTGATTCTACCCCAGTGCCCTTTTCTTACTGGGAGGAAGACTACCCAATTTGCATGTTGGCCACTCCTGTATGTGATCTTGTGACTGTCTTTCTTTCTGAACCATGTTTTGGCTGCTATCAAGCCATTTGGCAGGCAGAAGCCTAGAATGGCCTCTCCTTATTTATTCCTGTTGTTCCACTCATGTGGACCCAGGGAGTCCTCATATCCTCTTCTGGATCTCCTGATGTGTGCATCCAGGTCACCCATTATCTACACCAATTCCTGTTGTCCTGCAGCTGCTGCCTGAATGTATTTTTCTCTTCAGTATCACAACCCTGCTTTGGGGCATAAGCTGAGAATATGAATGCTGTCCTAGCATCAGACTGGATTCTGAGTGCCATGAGTCTGTCACTAATTCTGATGACATCCCTCACTGCCTTTTAAAACCTCTCTCTCACCACAGTTCCCATGCCATTTGTAGACTGTCCTCCACCTGAGTAGCAGACTCTAGATCCCAAGCCAAGTAGCTTTGCTGCATGTCCATCCTCCTCCTTACCATCTTGTCATCCACTTCCAAGCTCCGTCCTGTCAGCGAACATACATTGAGTGTAGCATTTCTTAGTTCATGTTTGGCAGTTTTATTGGTTTTATGTCTTGCTTTTGCTTGTTTGGCAGTTTGATTGTTTTTTGTCTTGCTTTCGCTTAGCAGAGCTATCCCAGGTAACCCAGGCTGGGCAACCGGATACTGTCTGGCAATTGACCCAGGGCTGCTGGGCTTTATGGCAGGCACACACTGGCCAGTAGGGGCACATACACCCCTCCTACCATTAGCGCGTGTGGCGTAGGTCAGAGTAGGCTGGGTCCTTAACTTACTTCTTGTCAACGGCAAATACCCATGCCTGTTTTATGACATTAGTCAACATTTTTATCTCCTCATCCAGTTTTGGGCAAAAAAAAAAAAACACAGAATAAACCATTTTAAAATTCAGGTAAACAAACATTTAAAAAGAAACTTTTTTCTGTGTGCTACATGTGCAAATGTTTTGCATTAAATTGCATCCCACCTCTTCAGACATGCTGCATAATGGTGCATTCTGTGACTTACTGTACGTTGAAAGTAAATCATTTGTGAACCTTTACAAAGTATATATTTCAAATAACATGACAATGGTACACATTTTAAAAACTGTCACATGGTAAGGATTTATCAGGAAAAGATTCACAAAGGGCAAAGGTGGTGGGATAGAGGGAGCTTGACCATATGGGGGCCAATAGTCCGTTTTCATCCAAAAATATTGTTCACATAAAGGATTGACTACATTTACAATGGAGTACATGTTCTTCATATTTCACTGTTGCAGTCATTACATTTGGGACATCTGCTTGCAGGTAGCCCTCAGTCGGCCTGATTAACAAAGTCTTGGGTCCTGCATCGGTTGCTGTCCCTTCTTCCATGACTTCAGGTCGTCTGGGGTATAAAACATGCAGCCGACGCCATTACATCAGTCTTTCTTGCTGTGCGGTGCCAGAAGCAGAAGCAGTTCGCAAATGCCGGTCAGCCGACTCCTGAAATTTTCGTTTTCGAGTTTCAGAACCAAAGTCTTCAACTAAAGCTAAATACCCCGTTGGGGAAACTTTTTCTTGCTCCTTAGCGATGTCAGTAAAAGTTAATAATTGCATTACTTGTGGAAAGTAAATACCTCATAAAGATTTTCATTTGTACTGTATTCCTTGCCTAGGCCCTGACCACAACGTACCTTGCTGTCGGTTTTGTGCTTTATTTAATCAGTGTACTATCCGTCATCGGTATATTTTCGCCTCTAAATATGTCAGTTCCCAGTTTAATTACCTAGAAATGTCTTCGGTTAGCCGTCCGACTACCGGGATTCCGAAAAAACACAAAGATAAAGGCAAAGACAGGCCGCCGAGGTCCAAAACTGCCGACGACACTTCTCCTAAACCAGTTGCCAGTTCGCTGGTACTCAGTTGAGGTGCTTTTGCAGCCACTGATACCCGCTACTACTGATTCCCAGGCCTCTACTGAGACCCATTCGGAGTCCGGTATGCTGCAAGATGCTTCAACTATGGAACCCGCAGATGTCTCTACCTTGGATGGGTCCGGAGCCGCTGTGCAGGCATCGGCTTCTGAGGGTGTATTCAGGCCTACAGACTTGCATATTAAACCTACGCCTCCTTCTTTACTTAGGCCTAATCTCGATCCATGCCAAAAAAAAGACGACGCCCAGGCCACATGGTCAGGCCCCTATGCCTAAAAAACAAATGATATAAATGGCTGAAGATCTAATAACTCTAATCAGGGGCAGCCAACCCCCCCCCCCTTCTAAGAGGCCTAGGACTGAAGTTGGTTATGGATCTTCTGATCAGGATTCTGTTGTTTCTGATTCTTCTGATGATCTGGATTTGCCCTTATCTACTTATGAAGATTCTGATGCAGAGGACTCCATTCCCTCTGCTTCCCCTCCTGAGGATTTTTCTTTTGGGGAAACCGTACATACTCTAAGGGAGCATTTCCACTGGGAAAGCCAGGATTTTTCTGATTCAAAAAAGAGGATTACGGATTTCCTTCTCCTACCTCAGCATAGGCCTTTAGCTATTCCTCCTGTACTAGACATAGTTAATGATGTTTTTTTTGGAATCTAGTTTGGCCCCTGATTCCCTGCCTCCTGCTCCCAGAAAACCTGACAGATACTACAGATTCCCCGAGTCCCACAAGTTCCTTTATAAAAATCCTATTGCAGATCCAGAGACTATTTCACAGGGACCCAAGGGCATTAAGGCTTCTACTGCTAAAAATCCTACCCCTTCTAATAGAGACTCCAGGGCGCTGGATAGATGGGGTAAGAAGGTTTACACGTCTGCAACAATGACCATTAGGGCTTTAAACTGCCAGTTTCATAAGTTAAAGTATCAGCAACATGTTATTGGACTGCTTAAACAGAAAATGATGTTGATTCCTGACTGTGTGGAAAATAAAGAATTACAGGATTTAATGCATTCTGCTGAACAAGTTGGAAAACATACTTTGCAATGTGGTTTTGATTCATAAGAGGCCTCTTGCAGGGCTGCTGTTACTGGGTCTGTGCTCAGAAGGCATGCTCGGCTTAAGGAGCAATCTTTGCCTGATCATGTTAAAGCTAAATTGTTGGATGCTCCTTTAAATCAAGTCCGCCTGTTTGGCAACAAGGCTGAGGAAGTTCTTAAAAAGATGGAAGATAATGCTAAATCTTTGCAAACTGTTAAAGATTTTTTACAAGTTCAGGCTCCTAGATTTAGTAGGCACTGGCCCTCTAAGAGTTGGTCTTTTCCAGCCCCTTCCAGGTCTTCTCAAGCCAAACCCAGACGCAGCAAAAACCCCAGGTTTCAGTCCCAGGGGACACACAGAACTAAGCAGTGGGGGGCCTCCACTTCCAAATCTGGGAATAATAAGACTCCCCATTATGGTAAACTGTCTCAATGACTTCCTTTTAAAATTTCCAAGCACTTATCAACTGACTGCCTCTTTGGGGTGAAAGATTGCTCTTCATGCAAAGAATTTGGAACTCATTACCCAGGACAAATGGGTTTTAAATATAATGTCCCAGGGATACAGATTTCACTTCCACATATTGCCAACACCAAGCGGGTGGCTGGACCTACCCCCAAATCACTGGGTAGAGGCCCAAAAGCAAGTACTTTCTCTGTTAAGCATGGGGGCTATTCAACTGGTGCCAGCAGAGGAAAAGGGACAAGGTTTCTACTCGAGACTTTTCCTGGTACCCAGAAAAGACAATTCATGGCGTACTATCCTGGACCTGTCTACTCTAAACACCTTTTTGGAGTGTCCAAAATTCAAGATGCTGACTCTTCACCAGTTACTTCCTATGCTAGGCAAAGATGCCTGGTTGGCAACAATAGATTTAAAAGAAGCATACCTGCACATCCCAATCAGGGAATCTTGCAGAAGATACCTACGCTTCTCTGCCCTGCCCTTTGGCTTATCTACTGCGCCCAGGGTATTCACAAAGTGCCTAGCTCCAGTTATTGCATTTTGCAGGCAAAGAAATATTCAAATATACCCATACCTGGACAATTGTCTAATTCAGGCAGAAAGCCAGGACATACTTTTGAATCATCTGGCCTTTGTACAAAGGATTCTAACTTGTCTGGGGTACACCATAATCGAAAAGAAATCACACCTGGTACCCTGTCAACAAATTATATTCCTGGGAGCAAGCTTGAATACAACTTCCCAGATGGCTTACCTCACGCCAGAGAAACAAATTCATTTGACAACTTACTTCAAACAAGTGGTCACAAAAACCCTGCTATCTGCCAGACAAATACTGCAAGCCTTGGGGTTCCTGGCCTCCTGCATTCTTCTAATTCCATATGCAAGACTGCATATGAGGAAACTACAGTGGTATCTAAAAAGCCTATGGTGTCAACATTCTCAAGACTGAGAAACAATGATTCCTATCATACTTTGCCTACGCTTAGAGTTCCTTTGGTGGGCAGAGGCCTTCCACCAAAACAAGGGACTACCTTTCACACCACCCCTTGCCGCCCAAACCCTAACAACAGGCACATCAGACTATGCATGGAGGGCTCACCTGGCAGGGAAGTGCATTTAGGGCAAATGGAATCCAAGTCAAATGCACCTGCATTGTACAGAATGCTCTGACAGCCTTCAAGGACCACATTCTTCCAGGACAACTAATGGTAAAGACGGACAACACCACTGTTATGTGGTACATAAACAAGCAGGGGGGGTACACGTTCTTACCCCCTCTGCAGACTAGCCATGTCATTGTGGAACACAGCTTTGAGCTACCAAGTGCACTTACAAGCTCAATTCCTGCCAGGAAAATTAAATACACAGGCAGACTGACTAAGCAGAAAACTCATGGACCCACATGAGTGGAAACTGGAACCAAGGATTTTCAACATGTTGACAAGCAAATGGGGGAGCCCAGATATAGACCTGTTTGCCTCTCCCCAGAACTACCAATTGGACAAATTTTGCACAAGGACTCCCCACAAACAAGCCTGGAAAGTGGATGCTCTGTCCTTCATCTGGAAAAACCTATCGGTCTCTGCCTTCCTCCCTCAGCCTCTGCTCTCCAAAGTATTATTAAAAATCAAACAGAACAAACGAAGGATGATTTTCATTGCTCCAAACTGGCAGCGCCAACACTGGTACCCCCTCATGCGCAGTGTGTCATGGTTATCTCCATGGTACCTGCCTCAGACTCCTTCCCTGCTGTCTCAGCAGGAGAACCAGATTCTGTACCCTCAGCTTCTAATACTGAACCTTGCAGCCTGGCTAATTACTTAATCTCTCCTTTACCATCCCTCAGCAAACCTGTGATGGATATCATTTTAGAGGCAAGGAGGCCTAGTACTAGAAAATCGTATGCTGAAAAATGGAAAAGATTTTGTGCCTGGAACTAATCTCAAGAGATGAGCACAGCAGCACCCAATTTACCTCAGATTTTACAATACTTAACTGAGATGCTTCACAAGGGCTGTCTTTTTCCTCCATTAAAATTCACGCCTCATCCATTTCAGCTCATTATAACACAGAACCTCCCCTCTTCTCTCATCCACTGCTCAAGCAGTTCCTCGGAGGGGCCAAAAATTTGAGAACACCCAGGAGAGCTTCAACCCCAGCCTGGGACCTTAACTTTGTCTTAGAGAAACTCACTCTACCTCCTTTCGAGCCAGCTGCAGACTTAAAATTTCTTTCTTGGAAAACAGCTTTCCTTTTAGCAATCACTTCAGCTAGAAGGGTATCTGAATTACAGGCCCTTATGGCAGTGGAGCCTTTCATCATCTTTCATGCGGACAGGGTGTCCCTCAGAACCAATCCATCCTTCATGCCCAAGGTGTGGTATCCAGTGTGGCTTTTAATCAGTCCATTCATTTGCCAACCTTCTTTCCCAATCCACAAAATAAAGGGGAATGGATACTGCATTCCTTGGATGTGCACAGACAACTTAGATTCTACTTGGCCAGGACTAAACCTCAAAGGAAATCTGAACAACTGCTGGTGGCATTTGCTGCAGAGGCAGAGGGGAAGGCTATTTCAAAGAAAACCATTTCTAAATGGATAAGACATTGCATTCATTTCTGCTATAAACACCATGGAAAACCTATCCCCCAGGGGATCAGACCTAACTCCACTAGGGCTGCATCTACCTCTACAGCCTTTCTCAGAGGCGTCCCTACCAGGGACATCCTAGAAGCTGCTACCTGGAGTTCTTTACATACTTCCACCAAGCATTATCTTTTGCCAATTTTCTTTAAATCCAGAGCTGGCTTTGCCACTGCAGTCTTGCAGGGCCTTATAGCCTGCCCTAATGCTATCTAAATTCCTCCTCCCAACCATAGCTTTGGGAGTGTACCCAAATGTAATGACTGCAACAGTGAAACACGAAGAACATAGTACAGTTGTGTACACTTACCATAAATGTAGATGTTCAAGTGTATTCACTGTTGCAGTCCTGGTTACCCTCCCTCCAGCCCCCTAACTTCTTTTGACTATACCTCTACTTTCCTTTACTATGCCTAAAAGCCTTTTTGGTGTATTTGCTTTTTTGTTGGAGGTATATCTTTGTACTTTTATATTTAATTGCTTCCCTTTAGGGGGGCGCCTGACATCTGGGGCAAGAAAAACTGATGTAATGGCATCAGCTGCATGTTTTATACCCCTGACGACCTGACGTCATGGAAGAAGGGACAGCAACCGACGCAGGACCCAAGACTTTGTTGATCAGGCCGACTGAGGGCTACCTGCAAGCAGATAACCCAAATGTAATGACTGCAACAGTGAATACACTCGAACATCTACATTTATGGTAAGTGTACACAACTGTACTTTATGTTTGGGGCTGTTTTGCATCGTGGTATAATTTATTGAATTTAAGCTGCTGTTTAATATAATGTAATGTAACATTCAGCTTGCCAATTTTATACTAGGAGTCTGTACTATTTTGGGAGTAAAGGATGTCGTCACGATCTGCTGTTGACTTTCCCGCCAGCTTCAACATGTGGGTTAACGGAATCGGCACCGAAACAGATGATGGTCTTTTTTCAGTGACTTCAGTCCAAGTGCTCTACCTCCTCTACCCATAATACACTGTTCCCCCAATCCACCTCAGATCTCGTTCGCCACCTTTAGAGACTATACGTCAGCTGGCTTCTGGGTAGCCCATGCCTTTGGGCTTCAAAATGTTCCTGCCTCCAATGCCCCCACCCCCGAAGTCTTTTCTCCATGAGGTAGTTACTAAGAGCCATTGCTCAGCTTTGGCCGGCTAAGATCTAGCTGTATTCAACTGGACGTATAAGAGAATTTAAGTACCTTTATCTGCACTTTCTTTCAAATAATACAGTATTTAAAGTGATTAAATTGTGTTGCACGAATATTAACTGAGCAGGAAATTTTGAATCTGCTCTTCATTCAGTGCATGCTTAAATTTTATTATCTGAACTGCTAATAGCAGCAGTCTGCATTTAAAGTGGAACCTGTGTGTTGAGATGCAGCCTTACAAAACTATCTGCAAATATATAGAGCTGAGTATATTTTTCTGTATTATTGTGTATTATAGCGCTAAATTGTCACTTAGATATCTGTTGTCTTAGTGTTCTGCAAATATACAGAGATCAGTATATATTTTTTTGGTTTTATAATTTGCACTCTGATTCCTCACATCTCTGTTGAAACTCCCCCCCGTTCTTGGTTGTAGTTTAAATTTGGTGGCTTTTGCAGTGCCCGCCCCACTGTAGATTTGATCTAGGACACTCCCCCAGTCCCATCTCTTTACCGCATTCTACCTAATAAACCCTTTCTGCACTTGCTTTTAGTCCTTTTTAACTTAATTACATTTTTTCAAACTGTGTGTGGACTAATATTGCTACATACTCAAGTGTGCCAGCTTGCACTGCATGTGAATTGTTTTTACTACTGTTTTTGCTACTTTTCTGAAAAAAATTGTAAGCCTGTTTCCTACCTTTCCTGTAATTAGTGTTCCAGATACAGATTTGCTGTATCCAGGACTATTTGTAAGCTTCTGAGCCCCCAAGCCTTTCTGTGTTGGAGGGAAGCCTTCTAGCTTATCAGTGGGAGTGGTAAGCACTAGGTAACCTGTCTACCACATAAGGAGTGGTTCTGTCCCAGAATTTGTAGTTATTGGCCGTTTGGGCGGTCTTCCATCTCTCTCAACTTTCTGATTTGAAGGCCTGCATTTGCACTTGTTTCTGTCCTGTAACTCCTGGGCCCATCTCATTTGCTCACTCAAAAAAAAAAAAATTATCTGCTTTTACTGTATTTGTGTTTCTTCCTACTTTATTTTGCTTTTGCGTCATCTTAAAAGTACTCAATTGTATTTATTACTGCTTGGTGTAACTCATTCTAAGCCTTTTAGTTTAAGCACTTGGGCTTCAGACCAGTTGTTTTACATTAGGAAGGTTTGTGGTCTGCACTGTGGTGGCAGGACAGGTAGCTTACATCCTTCTAAGTTGGGAACTGCCGATTGAGGGCTCAGTGTCTGTTATTCTAAAAGTGTATTAATTCTGGTTTAAGCACTTGGGCTTCAGGCCAGTTGTTTTACATTAAGAAGGTTTGTGGTCTGCACTGTAGTGGCAGAACAGGTAGCTTACATCCTTCTAAGTTGGGAACTGCTGATTGAGGGCTCAGTGTCTGTTATTCTAAAAGTGTATTAATTCTGGTTTAAGCACTTGGGCTTCAGGCCAGTTATTTTACATTAAAAGGGTTCGTGGTCTGCACTCTTGTGGGAGGAGAGGCCGGACTCTGCCCTTCTGAGCTGGGAATTTCTGGTTAAAGGCTTATAGTGCCTGCATATTTGAACTGCTTCTTACTGAAATTGGTACACTTGTTTGCTGTAGCATAGACTAGATCCAGGCCTGCTGAATCTAGCTTTGTTTGTATAACTTGAGCACTAATCCAGACATTCTTTAAAGTATTCAATTGTATTTATTACTGCTTGGTAGTAACTTGATTAAAGTGTAGCTATCATTCTAAGTCTTTTAGATTAAGCACTTGGGCTAAAGACCAGTTGTTTTACATTAGGAAGGTTTGTGGCCTGCACTGTGGTGGCAGGACAGGTAGCTTACATCCTTCTAAGTTGTGAACTGCTGATTGAAGGCTCAGTGTCTGTTATTCTAAAAGTGTATTAGTTCTGGTTTAAGCACTTGGGCTTCAGGCCAGTTAATTTACATTAAGAAGGTTCGTGGTCTGCACTCTTGTGGGAGGAGAGGCTGGACTCTGCCCTCCTGAGCTGGGAATTTCTTGTTAAAGGCTTATAGTGCCTGCATATTTGAACTGTTTTTTACTGAAATTGGTACACCTTGTTTGCTGTAGCATAGACTAGATCCAGGCCTGCTGAATCTAGCTTTATTTGTATGCTTGTTGTTTGTTTGCTTGTTATTTCCCTGAAACGCTAATTCCACCTAAAACACAGCTTTTCAGCGCTTCTGTGGATCCCTAGTGATATCTGCATTGCTTACTGTACTTATTTCCTTGTTTCACTTGAAAGAAAGTTACTGTTTGTCGTTTTTGCATTTAAGTTACCTGTAACACATTGCATTTAAGTTACCTGGCACTTGCTCACTAAAGCAATTATATAAGTCAGCACTAAAATATTAAAAGCACTACACCCTCACAAACTCCCTTAAGTACCTCGTTCCCCTTTGGCCCTTTTTTTTCAATTATAAAGGAATTCCCAATACTATTCTAGCATGTCCAAAGGTCAGTTGTCAATCTCCTCTCCGGTCCAGCTGGTGAATCTGGGAATCTTGAGGCAATGTTACAACTGCCTCATGTACACAGACAACCCTCTCCTCCTCCCAACAAATTCCAACACATGTGAGAGATGCAACCATATAGCCATACTGGAGGCTAAGCTCTCTCAACTCAGTACTGGCGAAACCAGTCAGGAGGAGAAGGAAACCACACTCACTACAATTCCAGTCTCACATAGACCTACCACGACAGCAAACCAAACACATAAACACACAAAACATACTCGGAGGCTCTAAATAAAAATCTGCCTAAGCAGCAGAGACCTCCAAAGCAGACACTCAAGCAACCGCTACCCCAAAACAAAACACATGCAACACATAGCTCACAAAGCCAGTGTGCCAAACAGTCACAGCCCTTAAGGCTAAACAACACACCTGATACACTTGTAATAGGTGACTCTATCGTCAGGCACACTGACGCCCCGCTCACCAGGCTGAACAAGGAGAAGGTCACGGTGAGCTGCCTGTCGGGCGCTAGGATCCGCCACATAACACAAGCACTCAGGTCACTCCAAGGCAAGTACAAATATGACTCAGTCATTGTCCATGCTGGTGTGAATGACCTGAGACGTACCTCCCTGGACTACATGAAAAGAGACATAGAGGAGCTCTCTGAGCATGTAGCCCAGGCCGGTATGACCCTGACCTTGAGTAGCATCTTACCCTCACCAAGAATGATGCCACAATATGAAGACAAGATGATCAATTTCAACAACTGGCTTAAGTATTGGTGTCATTCAAAGGGGATCCAATGCCTGTCAGCCTGGGATGACATGCTTGACAAGCCACGATGCTTCGCTAGGGACGGCTTGCACCTGTGACCCCTGGGCTTTCGGATATTGGCAAAGGCTCTTGCTACCCTCATAGTGCCTTTTTTAGGCAAGGCTCAAAAGACAAACCCACCTCCATAGGTATCACAAGGGATAAGAAACTAAGAGTAATGCTACTCAACGCCAGAAATCTAAACCTCAAGATGCACGCACTCGAAACTCTCCTTAGCATGGAGAACATCGATATCTGTGCAGTAACAGAAACCTGGTTCAAGGCTCCCGAGAGCTCTCCAGCACTACCAGGTTATACCTCATACCGTGCTTTTCGGCCCCAAAACTTGGACCGAACCACAAAAGGAGGGGGAGTATCAATATTCGTCAAAGATACCGACACCTCCAGGTTGGTGGCACAGCACGAAGCATCAGAGACTATCCATGTGCAACTAACAGTGGGTAAAACTGCCTTCCAGTTTATAGCCTGCTACAGACCACCCTCCCAAACCCAGGAACCCCACTCGGCCTTCCTGAGAACACTGGAAAATATGAAGGTCTCTCCAAACACCATTATATTGGACGACTTCAACTATCCAAACATAGACTGGGAGCATTACTCTAGCTCCAACACCCTAGCCCAAAGGTTCCTAGAATTTATAAACTCGAATGCTATGGAACAACTTGTTACCACTCCCACAAGAGGGGAAAACATACTGGACCTTATCATCACCAACATGGGGACTCTATGCTCCAGACCAGAAGTGTATCCCTCACTGGTAAGATCAGACCATAAACTAATCTCACTGGATATTCACATCCCAACTCCACCCCCTGCCCTGAAAACCACAGTGAAAAACTTCTCTAAAGCAAATTTCACACTCCTCAAAACCAAGGTGGAATCCTTCAAAGCCCCCGGGCCTGTGGAAAATATGGCCCAGACCGCAGAATCCTTTATAAACGCATTCTATGAACACCTTCAGGAATGCATGGATCATGCAATCCCAAATAAAACCAAGACCCAATCCTCCAAAGGCAGGCGTCCTGTCTGGTGGACCCCAGCCATAAACAAACTATGCAATAGAAGGAGGAAGCTACTACATGATAGAGCAAAATCCCAAAAAGGGAAGGCATCTCTGATCAGTATTAGCAAAAAACTATGGGCACTCATAAAATCGTCTAAGGCCAGCTTCGAGAGAAAAATTGCACAAGACACTAAGGATAATCACAAGGCTTTCTTTAGTTATGTTAGGAACCTGGGTGGGAATTCCCAGATATGCTCAGAATTAGTCCAAAATGACAAAAAATACACTGAACCCACAGACATTGCCAACATCCTAGCTGACAGGTTCAGTGCAAACTTCTCCCCCCCCCCCCACCAAAAGGGCAAATATATATCCCAGCAGAGTGCTGCCCCCTCCTGACATCTCGGATGCTCAGGTAAGAGCTGCCCTCTCCAAAGCAAAAAACACAGCATCAATGGGACCAGACGGTGTCCCAGGCTGCGTCCTACATGAACTCCAAGAAGAGCTAAACCCAAACATAAAACTACTGTTCAATCTCAGCCTTACTACAGGATATGTACCCAAAGAGTGGCATACAGCAACAGTGGTCCCTCTCCACAAAGGTGGTGCTTCAACGGATCCTGGAAACTATCGCCCCATAAGCCTGACTAGCTTGGTCTGCAAAGCTATGGAAAGGATCATCATGGACCTCATAAATAAAGATATTGAGGACCTACAGACACTGGATCCTACCCAGTTCGGCTTTGTTAAGGACAGATCCTGCCTCTTAAACCTGGTTGATTTCTTTGAAACAGTCACCAAGGCCATTGACAAGGGGAAGGTGGTCCACACAGCCTACCTGGACCTCGCAAAATCCTTTGATACAATACCCACTCGGGCATTATAGATAAGCTCACCAGCTTAAATATAAACCCCTATATCACTAGATGGGTTGCAAACTGGCTCAAGGACAGAACCTACATGGTTAGCATTGCTGGAGCCATGTCAGACTCCAAATCAGTTACAAGTGGCGTCCCACAAGGCTCAGTCCTGGGACCTCTCTTGTTCGGTATATATTTCTCGGAGGTACAGGCCAACATGGAAGGACTGTGACTGACCAAGTTCGCAGATGACTGCAAACTGGGCGCCATAATCGACTCTCCAGCCGACACAAGCATCCTCCAAAAGGGCCTCATAGAAACAGACAACTGGTGCCAGAGCCATGGCCTCAAGCTAAACGCCAAAAAGTGTATAGTCATCCCCTTTGGCAAAAACAAAGTGCCCACAAATTACCACATAGGTGGTAATCCATTAAGTACAGAAGAAGTAATTAGGGACCTGGGGACCCAAGTTGATAGCAATCTCTCATTTGACAACCACGTGGCCAAAGTGGTTAGAAAAACATTTTATATAGCCCACCTAATCATGAAGGGATTCACATCTAGATCAGGGAGGTCATCATGCCTCTTTACTCATCCCTCATCAGGCCCATAATTGAGTACAATGCCCCTTTTGGGATGTACCTTACCAGACACCTGCAGCAACTGGAAAGACCCCAAAAGTACCTCACCAAGAGGATCAAAGGGCTCAAACAGATGCCATATGCTGCCCGGTTAAAGAAACTCCAGCTCTACTCAGTGGCATACCGCCTGCTCAGAGGCGATCTGTGCCTGACGTATAAAGCCATGTCCAACCCAGAATTAATGGACATGCTGCACCTCAGAAAATCCAAATCCCATCGAGCTACGCCCTCAAGAGACTTGAACCTCAGCACTGAAATAAATAGGACATGCTGGAGGGACAGATTCATAACCCAGAGGCTCCCTTTACTCTGGAATAAAATCCCAGTCCAGGTTAGGCAGAGTCCCTCAATGACTCTCTTCAAGAGGAATCTTGATGAGTGGATGGGAGATCGTAGGTTTACCCCGGGTATCACTTCTGTGTCACTGTTAGACAGAGGCATAGTATACTAACCTCGAAAAAGGGCATAGCAAAATTAATTTAAAATGGGTGGCGAAAGCCAAACACACTCTGGCTAGGCTTATAAATGCCCTAGGGCAGATAGCCTAGTATGAACCTATGAACCTATGAATGTCTTACAGAGGACAATGACCTTAGTGAAAGAGATGGCAACCCCAAATGTCCCTGTGATTACTGTTACGGCAGTCTGCTATAGCTATTAATACAGTGCTGGGGGGGTGTGGACTGCTGAAGCTTTTTCGGAGGACTTTGGTACAGGCCCATCCAAGTACCCATGTACCAGGTTACCTTCTGGACATGCTTATCAATCTGGTATTCTAGAGGGCATGGAAAGAGCCAGATATGGTGGAACCAATCCCCAGAAAGCCAGACAGTACTTAAGCACCTCCTAAAGGGCACCCACACTGGAATAAGATTCCGGTGGTAGATGCAATGATGGCACCTGCAGCCACCAAGAAAGATATTTTGTCTACAGTGCAATGTATTACCAATGTGTCTGTGCTTCCTCTCACCAGTGCAGTCGGTGGCATGTCTTGCATAGTGGGCAATGGCATTGCTATGTGCCTGCATGTCTGGATGTGCTTGTGCAATTTTGCATACTATTTTAAAGCATCCTTCTAGTGTTGCAGGCCTTTCAAGACCTTCTCCTGAAGGATGTGATTGCTTTCCAGATGGACAACATGTCTGCGGTTTATAACTTGAATAAACAGGGAATATAGTCTTACCTTCTTTGTTAAGAGACCATGAGGGTGTGGCAGTAGGCAGTATCCTGTCAATGGTTTCTGATTGCACCACGCATCCTGGGGAAATCCAGCATCCTGGCAGACATTTCAAACATGAACATCCCCTTCATCAAAGAAGTTGCCACTTAGATTTTCTGATGCTGCCCCCCCCCCCCTTTTGACCTGTTTGCCTGCCAGTCCAACACAAAGTATGACAGTTTTTATACCCCGGTTCCCCCAGTTGGACATTCACTCAGGGATGCCGTTTTGTATGTTTGGCCTTTGGGTCCTCCTGTATGCCTATCCTCCTACTCCCCCCATAATAAACATTTCTTCAGAAGGTAGCCTTTTGCAGAACAATTGAGATTCTTGTTGCCCAGGTCTCGTCCCAACAAATCTGGTTCCCCTTTTTGTGGCCTCACCTATGTCACTCCAGTGGTTCTGGACCCCCATTCCAGGGGCTTGATTACCCATCCAGCAGAGTTTTCCCTAGCCAACCTTCTCACTCTGAGGTTAACTGCATGCTTTCTCCAATTCTAGTGATTGCCAGGGATTCCAAGCTCTCTGGCAGAGCTGTGTCAGTATCCTCTCATCTTCTCAGAAACCTTCTACAAGGAAAGTTTATGGTAGTAAATGGAAACGCTTTGTCATTTGAGCTTTGTCTAGACATCTGGACTCTTTTTCAGCCTCACTAGGTACCATTTTGGATTTACTTGCTGATCTCATTCAATCCAGTGTAGTCATTCTGCTGTTAAGGTTCAGCTGGCAGTTATTTCTAATTTTCACATTGGCAGGGATAATACTCATGTAGCTGCCTTGAAGATCTCCAAAACCTTTTTGAAGGGACCTTTTTATGTTAAAGCGTCCAATAACTTTTACATGACAAAATTCAGCAGAGAATAATGATCTCCTTTATTGCAAAGTGAAACATGTATCTAGGAAACTAGGAAATCAAGGTCTTTTCTCCTCAAACAGCAGATTAATTGAGTTTTTATACTTTCTTTGATTAAAAGCAGCATTATTGTAACAGTCTTAGAATAACCACTGACCAATTAGAAATGAACATGACAGAATCAATGTTGATAGCTAAGATCTCCTGACTCCTTGTTTATGTCTTTCAATATTAAGCACGAGTTCTAAATTCCATAACTGAAATTTCTGTAGAGAGCAAAACTTTTTACATTTCTGCCATGTCAGCCATTATTAATATTAGAAAGTAAATAATCAGATACATACTGAGTAACACTTGGAAATCCATCTTGTTATGAAAGCATATTGTAAATGAAATACATACACTAACATTTTTCATGCTCTGTACACCTCACCTTTCACATTTCCCCATCTGATGCTGCAAAGTATCACCCAGACCATATTGTTTTTCTGTGAATGAACAATGATTACAAATCCTTAGATGAAGACACATTTTTACTTGCTGTCAGACATTCTTCACATGCTGTTTCCCACTGTCCCTGACATGAACAATTTTTACACAGTGACTTCAAAAGTAGAGTCTTAATAGCAATGAAAACATGCCTAAGCTTTAATGGAGGAAAAATACAATCTGAATACCGTAAAGAATCCTCAGTAATTCAGTCTCTATTTCTGCTATATTTATTTTCACATTCTCCCAATCCCTTGTATATATTATCATATATATTTCTAAAATCTTGAAACACTTTATTTTCATTTTCTGCTGTGCTATGATTCTCATCAGTTGTGGTCAGTGGTATTGAGTATTGGTATTTGTAAGTTAACATTTTGTCTTGATTCTAATAATTTTAAAATGCACGCTTTTACCATAAAAAGAGTAAGGCATAACAATAAAAGTATAGTAGCAATAAACATGAAGAACTTTAAAATACCTCCTCCGCATTCCAGAGAAAATGTTGGTTAACCATGCCCACTGGGAACTGTCAGCTTCTTTGGCATGTGAATGTTCATTGACTTTCTGACTTTTAGGCGACTACGGATGTCACCAGTGTTATGAGGAACAAGTAAGCAACACTCTTGTTTCGATGAGCATGTACATATCCCTTTTAGAAGCAAGTATAAAATCAAATGCCATGCTGTTCTGTAGCACCACACTGTGTATTGTAATCAAATTAATGGACAAAAAGGAAGAATTACCCAAAACCTCCAAAAGCTCAGACAACTTCGTAAGCTCCCAGATAGACTTCTGCAGCCCATAAGCAGGTGCAATACTTGCTTCAGAAATACCCCGTCACCAAGATCCACTTGAGCATGCCCTTTAGAAGCAATTTGATAAGCCCAGGAGGCATCTATTTTTCCATCTGGGTCAGGAATGTCTTTTAGTGTGCCTCATGACAAGCATTACGGATTTTTCTTTTAGGTAAAACAGCTGTATGTCATATAGCTGGAATAACATGATCTATGCAACAGCAGCTAGACTAGTCTGTAGGTAACCAGGGATAAGCTTGATTTCCACAAATGTAAAAATATTCATGTAATGCTGTCATGCCTTGTCCTCCAACCCCATCATAAATTTTCCAGGTAAAATTGCAAGCACTAATTCCAACAAAAAATGTTGAGTTTTTGTGATTGCAAACATGTCCTTTAACAGTCATAGATAGTTGAAACGGCATTACTGTAATAGGCCACAAAGAAACAACTAAAAAAATAATGTTTAAAAACTGCTACGAAGTCATTCAAATGGGTAAACACTATTGATAGGATATCAAAGGATAGAGCTCAAGCCGACAAGCAATAATACCACCAGTTTATTACAGTTAAAATAGCATAAGTTCCAAATACATAATGGATCTGTTATGTATTTGGAACTTATACTATTTTAACTGTAATAAACTGGTGGTATTATCGCTTGTCGACTTGAGCTCTATCCTTTGGTATCCTATCAATAGTGTTTGCTCAGTTGAATTACTGTAATGGGGGTAAAACTAAGTTTACTTTTTTGATTTTTAGTAAGAAAAATAAGACAGAATGCAGTATGATACAAGCATCAGTGGAATCCCTTCATCATGTGCAGTAGCACAGTAAGCAATGCTTACTCATCAGTTGCTAATGTCGAGGGTGGGTCTGTCCATAAGTATGCAAGGCAGCAGAAAACTTAATAAATTTAGGATGCCATTCAGGTGCTGTTGATCCAGCCTTTCTGTATTTTTAGAGGTGTGTGTATGTCTGTTTTAGAAATGATTCACTACTTACAGTTCCAATAGTTGCAAATGATGATGCACTTTCTCTTGCTTTTGCTGTCCAGAACCATAATAATACAATGATGAAAATCACAGCAACTGTCCTGATGATAGGTCTACAGGAAAAACAAGCATGTTGGGGCTTGAGATGTTGGTTGTTCATGATTCATACGAAATGCATCACCAAACAATTTCTAACCAAAGGCCTTAGTTGCAGATGATTTTGGAAAGGAATTTCGTTTGGATAAAACGGTGTTTATATCGATGTCCTAATTGCAAATGATTTTGGAAAGAAATTTCATTTGGATAAATCAGTGTCTATATTGATGTCCAAAATACACAATGAATCTGTGTAGTTGGACTCGGAAGCAAGAAAAAGTGTTGTTGATGTTGAAGAAGAATCACTGGAGTTTAGGTCAGACCAGGATGAAGTAAGAGAGTCATATGATTTAACTTCCTGATCTGGTAAAAGGGGGTAACTTAACTGCATTCATTTATGGATCTGTGCTGGGTGGCAAACATTTCATGCTTGGTTCCAAATTTGGTTTGAATGGCAGAACTTCATCGGCTGTCATTTCTGGGTGCAACAATGCCACTGGTTTTCCATCTGGCTCTGATGGCAATAGGTTCTGCTGTCTCACATGGTATGACATCAAAGGAATTTTAGCTCTTCTCTTCTTGACATGCAACACACAGGTCCAGGTGGGTAGCCTTCATAACAGATGGAACTAGCATTTGTGAGCAAAACCAATAATGGATCTTTCCATTTCGGCTAAGTGAATTTCTTTGAGAATGTACTTTAATGTAGACAAAGTCTCCAGGTTGCAGATCACGATGATCCCGCTGTGTGGGTTGTTGTACTACATGCCGAACAATGCTGTGGTATTTCTGCAAAAAGAACAAAGAGATTTACAGTACAAATTATGGATTCGTGGACATTTTGTAATTCTAAATTCTTGGGTGGGGGTGTAGCAGGTGTTCTCATTGGTCTGCCCATGAGAATTTCATGAATGGACATTTTTTAGTAGCAATAACTGCACTTCTTATACTAAGTAAAACTAAAGGCAAAGCTTTTGGCCACTTGTGACTAGTTTCCTCACAAAACTTTAGCTAACCTAGTTTTCAGGGTTTGAGTGTCCCTTTCCACTTTCCCTGAAGCCTGTGGTCTGTATGGGCAATGAAACTGCAATTTGACTTTATTTGTTCTACAACTTTGCTGTATTACTTGATTAGTAAAATTGTGTCCTGATCAGATTGTATGCAACAAGGGACACTAAATCTAGGAATTAATTCAGTCAAAATTTTCTTTGCTACCATTCTTACATTGTTTTTCATGCAAGGATAAGCTTTCCTAGACAGAAAAATGTCAATCACAGCTAATGCATAGCTAAACTTCTGCACTTGAGGAAGTTCAGTAATGTCCTACTGTAAGTAACAAAATAATGCCCAAGGCTTTTTCAGTTATTGAACAGGTACAGGTACGGATTTAGACACATTATGTTCCAAACAATCTACACAAGTATTTAAAACAATGTTGAGCAATTTATGAGAAATGAGAGGTGTATCAGTCACTGGGAGAAATTTGTTAATGCATTTTTGCCCAGATGTAAAGGTGGATGTAGGCTTTTACCAAGTGATTTAAACATTTTGTGGGGCTACTAGTCAGCCATCCAGATGGTGACACAAAGGTCTGTAGAGCAACTGCTGCCATCACTTACCCACCTTGTATGCTCGGAGTCCTCTATCTGATCTTGAAAAGACAATAACTCTTGTAAAGAAAACTTGTGATTGTTCATTCAGTTGCTGCACAAATACAGCCAGAACAGGATGAAACAATGCAGTCTGTCTTGCCACCATACCTGCAAAGGTTTTACCCTATGGTACAAATGAATTATCAGTATTGTATGTGCACTCTTCACCACAGTTATTTCCCTTTTCAACATTAAAGCATCTAACAAATCATTAACAAAAACAGCATTGTTGATAATTGTTCCTGCTGATGTTAAATAATCTCTCTCTTTCCAAAGTTTTCCAAAACCATGAACTGCTCCATAGGTATCGCAAGAGTCTGTAAAAATTGTTACTGAATGATCTTTGCCAATCTTACAGGCTTTAGTAATTGCTATAAGCTGAGCTACTTGAGCAGACATATTTCCATTTAATTGCCTAGTTAACAAAATCCTGTCTTGTGTGTAAAAGGCAAAGGCTGCTACGAGTTCACCAACATCTCCTCAACCACAGGAAACATCCACGAAAAGAAATAGATCTGGATTCTTTAAACATATGTCTTTTAAGTTTAATCTTGGAGGGGAAACAGTGTTAGTGACAACTACACAATCATGAGGTTCTCCTTTGTCTGCTTTATGAATTAAAAGAAGCAGGGTTAAGTGGTGGAAATGGAACAATTTATAAAGAAGAGTCATTAAGTAAATACAGTTCATATTTAGACATTTGGGCTGCAGATAGATACTGCGTTTTAGTCTTTAATAGCAAAGCTTCTACAGAATATAGAACTGCCATGCAAGTCTCGTGTCTAAGAGTTAGTGCAGCCACTATATCTACTATTTACTAAGTGAGTTGTCACGGCCACTGCCCAATTTGTTTTGAAGTAAGCAACAGGTCTAAAAACTATCATTTCTATGTTTTGCTAATAATCCTAATGCTACTTTGTTTCTTTCACTACAAAATAAGAAAAAAATCTCAGAATAATTTGACAAACCAATTGCAGGAGGATTTAAAAGCAGTGCTTTTGATTGTATAAATGCTTCTTCATGATTATCCTCCAGGGTAAAGGTTCAGGGGTATCTTTCATTAATAATGCTAACAGAGGATGTTATGTTGTCCTATCGCGCCTTCATTCTTACAATGATGGGTTCAACTCGGCTGAATACATAGCTGAAAGACTCAAACTTGGCTCGTGGCAAGTAGGTATTCCACAATGCAGTGGTATAATTCCCCAGATCTCGTTTGCTGCTTTATGAATTTGGATATGCTCATCTTGGCCGTGGCTAAGTTATGACAAAATTTCTTTATATTTCCTGTAATACTGTTCTATTTTATAATAGATAGCTTAGTATTTAGTTATATCTAAATTCCTGTGCCTTTTCTTGCATTACAGTTAGAGTTAAATAGTTATAATTTTATTTCTTTTGCTGCTGCTTTTGGCTTTTCGTAGGCCTAACTGTATCCCTTGTAGTGGTGGTTGTTGTGTCTGTCATAGTTAATTAGTAGCTCATCTAAGTTAGAGAGCTCTTCGCCCGTTTAAGTTAGAGGGCTTGTAGTTAGTCTGTTGTTTTGTCTGGGAAATAGGGCCGTTTGAGTTAGAGGCCCTATTTTACTTCCTTGTTCTCTCTCTCCTTCGTGTTTCCTGTAGTTTACTACTCAGTTTAGCTTTAGTAGTTCAATAGTTAAAACTTTCTTGTTGTTTTGTTGTGGTCTTATCTTTATCATGTCTAAAGACCCAAAAGAGAGGGAACATAAACCTTCGGGCTTTAAAAAATGCCAGAAGTGTTCACAAAAAATGTCTATCACAACGGACATGTAATATGTGTGTATTGCCTTGGAGCAATTCATCTACAAGAGGATTGTACGTTTTGTCATTCCTTCAGTGCAAGGGTTCTATAAGAAAGGAGAAACAAATTGATCCTTAAAGGGCTCTTAAAGCCAACTTTTGAGAAAGCTGTCCAGCAATCCAGTGTTCTTTCCTAATCACAGCAACAAGGCAGAATACATATTACATCAACTAGACGTGCATAGACAACTCAGATTCTATTTGCATAGGACCAAAGATTTTAGAAAATCTGACCAGTTTTTCGTATCCTTCTCTGATGCAAAAAAGGGTAGCTCAGCTTCTAAAACTACTCTTTCCAACTGGCTCTCAAACTGTGTTACGTTCATCTATACCTCAAATAACAGAGATTTACCATTCAAAGTGAAGGCTCATTCCACTAGAGCAATGGCTATGTCGTCTTCTTTTCAAGCCAAAATTCCTATGGATAATATTTGTGCAGCAGCTACTTGGACCACTCCTCATACTTTTATCACACATTACAAAGTGGATTTGGCTTCCAGGGACAGGGCGTCCTTTGGTTCCATGGTGCTTAAAGGTGTACTCTCGTGAGGCACCCAGGGAAAAGGTGCTAGGGACGCTGTCCCATCATTGTAAGAATGAAGGCGAAATAGGACAACATAACATAAAGAAGTTATGTACTCACCATAACATTCCATGTTTGTTGTCCATCTTGCCGTTCATTCTTACGAACCCTCCCTCCTTCCCCCTGCCAAAGACTCCTTGTGGACATATATATATATATATATTTTTTTTTAAATTTCATTCAGTAGTAGCAGCAAACAAGATCTGGGGAATTACACCACTGCATTGTGGGATACTTACTTGCCACGAGCCAAGTTTGAGTCTTTCAGCTATGTATTCAGCCGAGTCGGCGCCGCGAATCGGCTCCGAACCCATCATTGCAAGAATGAGAACATAACTTCTTTTTTCATTACTTCTGCATAATTAGAAGTCCATTGTCGACCACAGTCTGTTAATCCCAGAAGAGTTTGCAACTGTTTTAATGTAGTAGGGCATGGTGCAGTTTCTGCTGCAGCAAAATCTGAAGGCAAAATCTGTCGAGCACCTTCTGAAATAAGATGTCCTGTACTAAACCTATAATCTCTATAACTCCAATATCTGAAGTAGTTAACTTAATTTTATCTGCAACCTGTGGTATTCGGATCCATATCTGATCCGAGCCGGCAACTTTACAAACATCTGCTCCGAGCTTGAATCCTCCCCCTTACCCATAACACACCATCTCCTGCCTTCCCCCAGATCTCGTTTGCTGCTTCGTGCATCAGCATCGTGATCTCCGTAGCTCTGAGCTTAGGGTTTTATTGTAAGTGCTTTTTGGGGTTTTTTGTGTGAGAGAAGTTTTTCAGTTAGTTCGCTTTTCCTCCCCCTAACGCTTGTTCATCGGTTGTTGCAAAAAAAAAAAAAAAGTTTAGTTTTGTGAGGTAGTTTTTGTGTAGGCCCTTCCCTTAGCATGTGCATGGTCAGGTAGTGTGTTGGGGTTTTCTAGGTGTGGCTGCCATTGTTTGTAAAATGTCTGAACAGCCAAAACCTACCTTTAAAAATTGCACAGTGTGTGGCCATAAGCTTTCACCAGCAGATGGTCACACTCTGTGTGTTGTTTGCCTGGGTCTAGCTCATTTGTCCGCCCAATGTAGTATTTGTGCAGGGTTTAACCCGAGGGCCCTGAAAGGCAGAAAAGCCAAACTGGTAGCAAAAGGCCGGCTTCCAGCTTCTACTTTGGATACTTCAGCCTCGGCTTCTTCAATTCCTGCCCCCCCCCCCCCCCCAGGCTGGGGCTCATCCTCCCGCTAGACCTGCTGAAGGGGATGTGAAAGGGAGAGACAAAAAACATAAGTATGCAGAGAGAGGGAGAGACAGAGAGAAGAAAGAGGATAGGCCGTGTAAACAGTCTCCAGATTGGGAGCCCTTCCCTAGCCCACCTTCCAAGTTCTCGAGACCACTATCTCCTCGGCTCCACTCTCCCAGATTTTCTCCAGAGCTGATAGAGCCGAGGCCTTCCTTAAGATCCTCTTAGCGACCAGCCAGATCTGAGTCAGTCGCTTCCTCGCACTCGACTCGGAGTCTGTCTGAAATGGATATGGACAGGATGATAAGGAGATTCATTCGGACTGAAATCCAGATGGGAGTCTTGCCATGCCCCTCTCCCTCTGGAGGGGGGACCTCCATGCCATTCTTTCATCCAGTTTCTCCTTCCCCGATCCGGCCTGCGGTTTTGGGGTATATGAATCCGAGGATCTTCAGAGCTGGGGATTCAGTGCCGATGGTTCCTCCAACCTCGACTCCGGCGATTACCTTGAGTTGCTTGGATCCGAGCAGCTCTCGGGGCCGAGGACAGGGAGTCGGACCCGAGGGGATGGATGGACCTTGTTGGATCCAAGCCATTCCTTCGGTGCTCTGGCTACCCTAGCCTCTGCCCTGATCCTCACAGCGGACCCGGGGAGAGCTTCCTCCTTGTTGGGTTCTCAGGAGGTGCGCTCTCCATCGGTGTTCAACGTGGAGAGGGTTCTCTCTCAAGGATCGAGACACCAGCCTATTTCCTTGGATTCTGCCCAGACTCCCTCGGATTTGGTTACAACTCCCTTCAGCTTGTCTCAGCCCGTGGTAGCCCATGCTACAGGAGCCCCAGGCAGTTCCCCCTGGAAGAACCCCCGTGGCTCACAATCCCTCTTCAGAGAGTCCCACTGAAGAGGGTCATCGTATGCACACATGCAAAAGAAGGCACCTGGACTCCCCTGAGTCCCTTACAGAAGACACTGATTTAGATGAGGGAGAAGGTTCCCCCAGGTCACCTCCCGAGGATGTCTCCTTCGGAGACATCATGGAGATCCTCCGCCAGAGGGGAGGTTGGTCAGCCCCAAAATCTTCTACGGATGAGTCAGTGTTCCTGGAGGCATTTGGCATGTGCCCATCTACGTCCTGGGTGTCCCCACCGGCAGATCCTTTAGTATATCTTATCACCATGCAGGCATGGATGGAGCTTGACACCATAGAGCCGATACCCAAGCGCCCGGACAAAATTCTTTCTCCACCCTCTGACAGACAGGCATGGTATAAGGGATCCCCTGTGGATGCTACGGTGGTTGCAGCAGCCACCAAGAGGGAACTGGTTCAAGAAAGTTCCTCGTTCCACCCTCTGGATAAGGAGTCCAGGATGGTGGATCGATTTGGGAAGCGAGTGTACTCTTCAACAATGTTTTCCATCCAAGTACTGAACTACTTGGCGCATGTTATATGACTGCAGCGAGACCTAGTCACGGAGTTAGCTGAGTCGCCCCCAGAGTCTCTGTCACAGGAGGACAAGCGTCATTTCTCCGTGAAGATGTCTACTCTGAAATCACTGTCAAACATGTCCATGCGCCTCTTTTCTCATGCTACAGAAGGAGCAGCTAGGGCAGCAGGGACCGGCGTAGCTATGAGGCGACACGCTTGGCTCAGACTGTGTCAGTTTGCGGACCCCTTCAAGGTGTCTTTTACGAATGCTCCCTTCGATGGTTCTTCTCTCTTTGGGAAGACCGTATGTGACACCCTTGTCCAGAGTGAAAAAGACTGGAAGACTTTGTCTGCCGTTGGAATCCGCTTCTCTAGCCCTCAAAGATCCTTTTCTAGGAATCAGAGAGGGCAAAAGATGATGTGGTTCCGGAAATCGCAGTTTTCCCAGGACTCTCAGAACAACTCGTTCGCTAGAGGCAGAGGGGGACATGACTGACACCATCCCAGAGGAAGAGGGGATCCGAGGAATTTTGGGTCTAGGGAGCCCCTCTTGGACATGCCCATGCAGCAGCGCTGAGTGGTTGCCCGACTGTCCTACTCTGGAGGCAGTCGGGGGAAGATTATCATTGCACCCAACGGCTTGGGAGTCCATAACTGCAGATCATTGGGTGCTTCAAATAATATCCAGAGGTTACACCATCCCGTTTGTTATCCCTCCTATCCAACCAAATCACCTCCCAGATGTTCCACCTGCTCAGAGGGAGACGGCAGCACTGGACGTTTCCAAGCTGTTTCAAAAACGAGCCATCGAACCGGTCCCCCCCGATCAGTCCGGGTCAGGCATTTACTCCAGGTTCTTTTTAGTTCCAAAAAAGACGGGGGACCTCAGACCCATTTTGGACCTGTCAACCTTAAACCTGGCTGTCGCCAAACAGAAATTCCGGATGGTCACTCTGCAGTCCATTCTACCTTATCTTCGAGAATGCGACTGTATGTGCTTGATAGACCTCCAGGACACTTACTACCATATCAAGATCCACAGAAGCTCCAGGAGATTCCTTCACTTCTGGCTGGGAGCCAGTCATTTCCAGTTCCCTACCCTTCGGTCTCACCACAGCCCCCAGGGTGTTTACCAAGGTAATGGCAGTCATAGCGGCTCACCTGAGGCTTCAGGGGATTCAGGTATTCCCTTACCTAGACAATTGGCTCCTCGCTGCTTCCACCAAGCATCTTCTTTGCCAAGCCAGAGACTTTTTTTTCTATCTTGCAGACCTTTTAAGGATTACGGTCAATGTTCCCAAGTCCCTCTTGAATCCAGCAAGATTTTGGACTTTATCAGGGCACGGCTGGACACCCTTCAACTGAAAGTCTTCCTAACTCTAGACAGGGTCCAGAGTCTAAGGGCTCATGTATCAGTAATTCTTGGCCCCAGGTTACCGAAGGCGGCGGACGTTCTCATAGCCTTGGGCTCTATGGCTGCAGCAATTTCTATCCTCCCCTGTGCGCGTCTTCACATGCGTGTTCTACAATGGACTCTATCCGTACAGTGGTCTTGGCTGGCTCTCCCCATGGAATACCCATCTCACATCAGCAAAGCCAGCAGGTCGTCACTTCTCTGGTGGGTCCAGTCTCCGGAGATTGTAGCGGAACGCCCATTTGTTCCACCCACAGCGACCACGGATGCCTGTCAGCTCGGGTGGGGGGGGCATTATCTGGGGAGGTGGGGAGGAAGGTCCAAAGCACGTGGTCCCAGATTGAGATGATGAGAGCAGTGCTTTTAACGTTGCAGGCCTTCCACACTGTTCTTCCTCCGGGGACTATTGCAATTCAGTTAGACAACATGTCGGTTGTCCGGTATAGCAACAAACAAGGAGGAACCAGATCTTACCCTCTGTGTCGCGAGGCCATGAGAGTTTGGGAGTGGGCAATCTCCACCATTTGATTTCTGATTGCAACCCACATCCCGGGACACTCCAACATTTGAGCGGTCAGACTGAGTCGGGCTCTTCTAATGCCATACGAGTGGTCTCTGAAACAATCGATAGCGAAGGAGATCTTCCATGCGAGGGGACAGCCTTGCTGCGATCTCTTCGCAACTCCTTCCAGCACGAAGTGCTATGAATTCTTCGCTCTGTTTCCCTCACCAGGGTACCCCCCCCTCCCCAGAGACACTCTACTCCATGCTTGGCCTCCTGGGCTACTGTACGCTTATCCCTCATTACCACTCATACCGAAGTTTCTTCAGAAGGCTTGCTGACTGGGGTGCAAGGTGATCCTCATTGCCCCGTTCTGGCCTCATCAGGTTTGGTTCCCCTTCCTCTGGTCTCATGTTCTAGCTCCTCCTTGGATTCTAGATCCCTGCCCGGATCTCATTTCTCATCCTTCGG
The DNA here is from genome assembly GCF_019279795.1 of Protopterus annectens. Lineage (NCBI taxonomy): Eukaryota > Metazoa > Chordata > Ceratodontiformes > Protopteridae > Protopterus > Protopterus annectens. The sequence continues at coordinate 248,352,845 of NC_056729.1, read as the reverse complement.
GCACCTGTCCGCCCTACCTGGACAGCCTCAAGCTGACAGCTTGGTTGCTCCAGTTCCCTTGATTGCCAGGACTCCCGGTCTTTCGTCTTCAGTGAAAACTATTCTAGTGGCGGCTCATAAATCTTCCACTAGGAAGATTTACCGCAGTAAATGGAAATGATTTTCTATGTGGGCTTCTCAGAGAAAGCTGGATCCTTTTACAGCCCCTGTCTCTGCAGTACTGGATTTCTTAGCCAGCATTTTTCAGCAAGGGGCCATTTCTTCCACTGTGAAAGTGCAACTGGCAGCTATTTCAAATTTCCATGTCGGCGAGAACAGGAATGCCCTGGCCTCTTCTAGATTGTGTAAGGCCTTTCTTAAAGGCACTTTTCTTTTACGTCCTCCAGTTAAGAACCCTGTTCCTCCTTGGGACCTTACCTTGGTTCTCCAGGCCCTAGTTGCACCCCCTTTGAACCTGCAGCATCAGTAGATTTGAAGTTCTTATCCTGGAAGACAGCCTTCCTAATGGCCATTACGTCAGCTAGGAGGGTTTCTGAACTTCAAGCCTTGTCTGCCATGCCCCCTTATTTAATCTTCCACAAAGATAGGGTTTCTCTCCGTACAAACCCTTCTTTCTTACCAAAAGTGGCTTCTGAATCGAACATTAATCAAACAATTAACCTGCCTGTTTTCTTCCCAAATTTTCAGAACAAGGGTGAATATAAACTGCATTTGCTAGATGTTCATAGACAACTTCATTTTTATCTACACAGAACAAAGCCCTTCCATAAGTCTGACCAGTTATTTGTGTCCTTTTCTAAGCCCTTTTTGGGTAAGGCCATCTCCAAAGTTTCCTTAGCTAGTTGGATTACATTATGTATTTTGAAAATTTACAAAGACAAAGGCTTGTCTCCACCTGGTCCTGTAAAGCTCATTCTACCAGATCTATGACGATGTCTGCTACTTTCTGGTCTAGGGTATCATTGGATGACATTTGTGTGGCAGCAACTTGGGCTAAGTCACATACCTTCATTTCTCATTATAAGTTGGATTTAATCTCCAGAGGGAGAGCATCCTTCGGCTCTGCGATGCTCAGGAATATACTTCCATGAGGGCCTCCCAGGAGTTTGAGTAGCTGGGTACTCTGTCCCACAGGTTGCAGATAAAATGAAGTTAACTACTTCAGATAAAAGAAGTTATGTACTCACCATAACGTTCCATCTGAGTAGTTATACTTCATTTTTCTGCAACCTTCCCACCCTCCTTCCCCCGAACCTTCTCATGTGATTAGCATGTGTTGTTTACTCTAGTTTGAGTTGTGGCAAACTCGATCTGAGGGAAGGCAGGAGATGGTGGTGTGTTATGGGTAAGGGGGAGGAGCTTGGAGCTCGGAACAGATGCTTGTAAAGTTGCTGGCTCGGATCCGATATGGATCCGAATACCACAGATTACAGAAAAATTAAGTATAACTACTCAGATGGAACGTTATGGTGAGTACATAACTTCTTTTTATCTCTGTTAACTGTGAATCCTTATTCTGCTCACTGAGTCAGAAGAAAAATAGTAACTTGTGTACAGTCGTGGAGTTTTTGAGGCCAGAAGCAAATCATCTACATATTGAACTAAAATAGACCTAGAAGGAAATTTAATTTTACCTGTTTTTTCATTTTGCTAGAGAAAAGGGTGGGGTATTCTGCATATCCTTGTGGTAATCTAGTCTAGGTGTACTGCTGTCTTCTATAAATAAATGCAAACAGATGTTGGCTATATGGATGTATTGGAATAAAAAAGATTGCAGATGAAATATCTACCTCTGAGGAAGTTGTGGCATCTTAAGGGATACAACTGAGTATTATTGCATGATTAGGAGCGACTGGAAATGTTGTTACTACCGTAGCATTCACTGCACGTAAACGTTGTACAAATCTGTGTGTACTTTTTCCTGGTTTCTTAAGTGGTAAAATAAGAGTGTTACAAGGACAACTACAAGCTGAGACAATAATGCCTTGTTGTAACAAGGTAAGAATAGCGGGTTCATTTACTTTTTCAGCTTCTACCAACATATCTTATTGAACTACCATAGGTGGGCATTTACAAGGTTTTAATGTTATGTGCACAGATTCTGCATCTTTATTGAGCCCTACCTTGTTTTCATGGGTAGTCCACAGCTGCAGAGGGGTTGCATTTAATTCCTCCATACTAGCATTTTCTTCATTTTGTTCTGTTGTTGAAATGGCAAAAATGGTATCTTCATCTTTACAGATAGTATTTGAATATAATCCTTAAGGTCCGTTAGGAACATCTAGAAATACACCATCATGCATATGCAGTAAATGGTACATCTCAGTTTACGCAGTAAAGCTCTTCATAACAGATTTGGGGGAGGTTGAATTTCCTACAATAAAATGTGCTGATCTTTTAGTGGACCAGTTTGAAAAGGAACAAATTTAGTTTCTGGATAGTTTAAAGGAACTCTGGACACATCCAGACACTGAAATGTATGTACGGAAATTGGGAGGTATGAATTTGCTGAGGTAATCAAAGATCTAGTTATTCTAGTAGCACCTGTGTCGACGAGAAATTGAATAGATGTGTTCTGCATTGTGTAACATCAACAAAAGGACCATCCATGTCAAGTGGTACCAAGGGAAACAACCATGGTTCCTTCTCATGGCTGTCCATATTATTTTGCTGCTATGCTGGGTGTCTGCCAAGCAGTGTTCCATACTGGGGTGTTTCTTTCAGTTTGCTGTGATACTTGAGTATTTGCTGAACTTGCTTGTTGTTAAGTTAATGGACACTTATTTGCTAATTTCCAGTTTGACCATAATTAGAACAAGCACTTAAAAATGGTGCACCTTGTGGTGACTGTGATGAGTCAGGGGGATAACAATTTTGCTGATATTGTCTTGGGTTTGCTGAAAAAAAAAAATCAGAAGCTACCTCTTCCCCCATGATTTTCTCTTCCCTTTCCCCACACTCGAGAGTCTGTATTGAACTGTTGAAGGTGAATGTCTACTTTGGTTCCTTTTCTTCCCTAAGTTAGTTCTGCTACATATTGTGCCTGATTTAAAATCTCATGAATACATAAACTTGGCCAGTTCAAACAAACCTTTTTAATCTGTTTTTGTATAGATGGCAACAAGCCGTTTATAAAAGCTACAGACAACCCACTGGCCGCTGCACCTTCTTTAGATTCTGGATGTCCAGATAAGTCTTTAAATGCATCTATCATGTGTTGTATATATGCATCAGTAGATTCATTCTCCTTCTGTACAAGTCCAATTAGGGGTTGAAGAGCATGCTGTAGTAATGGCTTTTAATAGGTTATATCTAGCAGCTAGAAAAACTGTATTATTGCCTATGTTTTGATTTATCCCACATCTTTAAAATATCAGGAGGTGTGGTGGCTATTAATACTGCAGTCAGGTCTTTGATAGAAGGGTTTTGCAGTTGTACAGGTACTGAGATTTTTTACATACTTTGCTGAATGTGCTTGAATGGGGGGAGAGAATCTACAATGGTTTGAAAGTTCACTGCAGTGCAGTCCATGGTTGTACTACTCTTATAGTAGATTCAGGCTCACTGTTTCTAGCTGCTGATGAATTTGGTCCTTCTTGTAAGGAGGTGTATCAGAATCAGTAGAAGAGTCAGAATCTATCTTTTCCTGCAGTTTGCTTAGTAGGAAATGTCCACTGACATTCCTCCCCATCTATAAAGATTGGAAACTGAGTAATAATATGCTTGGTGTTAGTCAAAGTGTTAGTTTTTGATGGCAGACTTTTATTAAGGAATCTTTTTCAGTTTTCCCACGTTTGGTATTAGATCTGATGTTGTTCCTTTCATTCTTCCTCAACGTGTGGGTTATGGATCTGACTTGGCCGCATTTTACAGACTTTCGGATCCAACTCTCAAGCTCCACCCTTTACCCATAATGTCCTAGTCCACCCTCAATACCTCAGATCTCATTTGCCACCATCTCGCACAGACCCGGATCCTCTCTCAGAGCATCTTTCAAAAGCAAGTTTGATTTTTTTTTTTTTTTGGAGTGTTTTTTTCTTAGAAATCTGTATAAACTCTTTCTTTAAATATACTTTTATAGTTCCTCCCTTTTTAGTCTTTTAGCTTTACAGATTTTCCTTATTGTTAGCCTTCTACCTTTGTAAGGTAATTTTTATGCACTATCGCTGGTACTTTTCTTTCTCTGTTTCTTCCTAACCAATTAGTCCGGGTATTTTTTATTACATTGATTGTAGTCTATTACTGTTACAAAAAAAATATCTATATCTATCTATATATATATCTATATATATATATATATATATATATATCTATATATATATATATATATATATATATATATATATATATATCTATATATATATATATATATATATATATATAGGTTCCCGTCTGAATTTCGAATTCCCAAAACCTTGAATTTCATGTGGTCGAGACCATATGATCGAAGTTTTAGAACTTCGAAATTTTGAACAGAGATCTGCATACAGTGCGGAACGGGAAATTCTCCCTTTTCCTCACTGTAGTGCGATCTTGGAGTTGGTATATTTAAATAGCGGGGGGTGTGGGGTGTGCAGGGGAGCTTGCCACCCTGCAAAAGCATTGACGAACAGTTCCTTTTAGATTTATTTCAGAGTTTTGAAGTTCTAAAACTTCGATCATATGGTCTAGACCATATGAAATTCGAAGTTTTGGGAATTCGAAATACTGAAGTGAATCTATATATATATATATATATATATGTGTGTGTGTGTGTGTGTGTATATAAATCATTTTCTTTACATTTCTTCCTTTACCTTGTTTATATAATCATGGCTGAGAAGGCTACAGGTTTTAAAAAATGCAATTCCTGTGGGCACAAAATCCCGAATTCAGATGCCAACAGGCAGTACAGCTTGATACAAACTGCACTATTTGTGCTGCATTTAACTCAAGGACCATTGCAGATAGGAGGAATAAGTTAGTCCTCAAAGGGTAGTTACCTCCTTCCTCTTTTTGGGGGTCAGCCCCCCAGCAAGTCTTCGAAAGCTCCATAGGAGCATAAAAAAAGATCTTCTCCCAAGTCTCCAAAGACTTTATAATCCTTGGAGCCTCCATAGAAAATGCACAGATCATCGGATTCTACTTCATTGGATCTGAGGAGAAGAACTTTGGATCCTAAGACCTTGGATCCAGTAGTTACTTCATGCAGTCCTTCTGTTTAATCTATGGATCCAAAACCTTCAGATCCGACTTCCAGAGCATCTAAAAGTCCTAGAGCCCACTCATCTAGTGTATTATCAATCCATTTCTCCTCAACTCCACTCCCCCATCATGCAAACTCAAAGGAAACATTTTAGACCTCAGTCCACTACCCCTTCTTTCAGGTCCTCTAAGAGCCTTTCTGAAGCTTAAGTGGATAGGATGATGAGAAAGTTCCTCAGTGCTCAGATCTACATGGGGATTGTACCATCTTCATCTCCCATCGGATCCATGAGCCTACCTTCCACCTTCCCATATAGTTGTAGCCCCTTCTCTGATCTGTCCTTCAGTTTCGGAGCGCTTGGATCCTATACTTCTGAGAGTACTGGTGTTGGAGTTGAACAGGCTTACATCTTTGACTTCGACAGGTTCCCCTCCTGTTCCCTTGGATAAGGATGAGTCTCCGAGCCAAAGCATTGGCATCAGATCCGCAGGGCTGGGATCTACTAAGATGATCAGCAAATTCTTTCTCATCATGTTCCTCCTGCCAGACTTGTCCTTCAGGCTGTAGGTTCCATGGCAGCGTCTACAGTATTAGTCCCATTAGCACATTACTATGTGCGTGTGGACTCTAGCTGTTCAGTGGTCTATTGTTCGGCAACCTCTATCCTTCCCAGTCAAACTTACTCCAATATGCAAAAATCATCTTCACTGGTGGATCCAGTCAGGTAACATTTACATAGGTCGTCTCTTCGTTCTGTTTCTCCCACTGGCCGTGGTAACCACTGACACCTCCCAACTGGAGTGGGGGGTTATTTGTTGGGAAGGACGGTTCAAGGTATTTGGTCTCCACAGGAGACCAAGTTATACATCAGTGCCCTAGAGATGAGAGCAGTTCTACTAGCATTGCAGGCATTTTCTCGTTCTGGAAACTATTGAAATTCAAACCGACGACATGTGTGCGATCTGGTACAGTCAAGGGAGAACACAATATTATCCCCTCTGTTGAAAGGCTATGAGATTGTAGCAATGGGTGATCTCCTCCAACTGCTTTCTAATGGCAGTGCAAATCCCGGGGAAATCCAACGTACTAGTAGATAAACTCATCAGGTCCATTCTGATACTTCACGAGTGAATTCTCAGTCAGTAGCGGAGAAGATTTTCTTTCATTGGGGCCAACCTTGCTGCGATCTCTTTACATCTCCCCTCAACAAGAAGTGCAGCAGGTACTTTGCCCTGCCCCCCCCCCCCCCCGAGGCAGTCACCAAGAGATACTGTAACCCACGTTTGGCTCTCTGGTCTCCTTTACGCCTATCCCCTGCTTTCTTTGATTTCAAAGTTCTTACAGAAAGCTAGTCTGTTGAAGAGCTTGGTTATCCTCTTTGCTCCCTTTAGGCCAAGGCAGGTGTGGTTCCCCTTCTTCTGGACTCCTCTTTGTCATCCTCCTTGGATACTTGATCACAGTCCAAACCCTCTGTCACATCCCTTGAGGATAAGGCATTCCAGTATCCCAGCCTTCAAATAAACTGCATGGTTTCTCCAGTTCCATTAATAGCTAGACAGCTCAGGCTTTTTTCCACAGTTTGTTATATATTTTTGTCCTCACAGAAAAATTCCAATAAGAGTAAATGGAAAAGTTTCTCAATTTGAGCCCTGACAAATGACATTGATCCTTTTACTGCCCCTATTTCTTTTGTGCTGGAATTTTTACCTTCTCTTTTTAAAGAAGGTGTTAGTTTTTCCACAAAGTACAGTTGGCAGCCATATTAAATTTCCACTCGGGAGACTATGCTTCTTGATTGGCTGCTTCCAAGTTGTGGAAGGCTTTCCTAAAGTGCACCTTCTTGCTCAAATCTCCAGAAAAAGATCCGTCACGTCCTTGGGATTTAACAGTAGTACTTCACTGCTTAACTGTACAGCCCTTTGAACCTTCAGCTAAAATGGATTTAAAATTTCTGTCTTGGAAAACAGGTTTTCTAGTTGCTGTTACATCTACTAAAAGGATTTCCAAACTCCAAGCACTTTTATCCAAAGTTCCTTACATTGTTTTTCACAAAGACAGAGTTACCTTATGAACCAATCCTTCCTTCCTACTAAAAGTGGCTTCTGAATGAAATATGAATCAAACCATTCAATGTGAAGTTATTCTATCTCGCCATCCATTCTTTACTGATGGGTTCGGAGGGTTCGGAGTCGATCCCTACTACAAAGCTCAAGGATTTCAAGTAGCTCGAGGCCAAGTCCCTATCCCATGATGCACCTTGAGTTACCCCAGATCTAGTTTGCCCCTGCATCTGATCGGAAGTTCTTGCTAGCTCAGGCCAGTAAAAACTTTAATACTTTTCTATTTCCAAAAATTATTGTTAGTTTATTGTTAGAATAGTTAGATATTTAGGTTAGATAAGCTCGTAATGCTTTATCTGCAGTGTTCTCTTCCCTGTGTGCTTTCTTAGCTATATGTTTGGCCTCGTTTTTCTTCATAGGCTTATTTAAATTTGCTGACTAAAAATTGTTTATTCAGTGACCTTTTTGTCACATTTATTAGCACAGTATTGTGTGATTACTTAGTGACTTTTTGTCACTTTTTTCCTTAGCAGAGTATCTCATTCTTAGAGTTAACTTGCTTGTTAAAATTATCTGCTAGTTAATTTCTCTGTGTGTGCTTGTTAGCCTTAATTTTAGGCTTTTGTGCAAATATTTAGCCTGTTTTTATTAGAAGGCTTAGTAGTAGTTATAGTTAGCCTTAGTTAAAAAGGCTTGTGTGTGTCTGTACTTATAGTTAGCCCGTTTTTTATTAGAAGGCTAATTTATATTTGCTGTTGTTGGGTGTGTCCATTTCTGTTATGACTGATGACAAGGACAAACACCCTAAGTCAGGGTTTAAAAAATGCCCTAAATGTGGACAGAAGATGTCTGTTACTGACTGCTATGTGAATTGTATCTACTGCTTGGGTGCCTTGCACTTACAAGAAACATGTTCCATATGCCATTCTTTTTCCTCTCGAGTCCTCCAAGAGAGAAAAAGGAAGCTCATTAACAGGGGTTTGTTGAAACCTTCCTTCCAGGAGGTTTTGAGTGACCAGGATGGATCTAGTAAGTCCTCAAAGTCCTCCAAGACTTCTGTGGATTTGAAAAAGTCAAAAGAGTCTGTGACTTCGGCTCCACAGGTCTCGCTGCCAACTGTCTTTTCATTTTGGAGCCAGTTCCCGGTTCTGGAACCGGTATCGGAAAATTCCCAAGTCTCCGCTTCTTCAGTCAGTACCATTGGTCCATTCATCTAGGTCTTCTGTTAGCCTCTCAGATTTGGATGTGGATTGGGTGGTGCAGAAGCTTCTTCAGGCACTGGCCTTTGCAAAATTGTTATTGGCTCCGACCCAGGTGGCTTCGGAGCCGAAGAACCTTATGCCAGCTATGTCTCTTCCTCCTCCGAACCATACTGGTCCTTCGGAGCCGGAGGAGTCGGACTTGCTGATTGTGGACCTTCTGAGCCGATGCCTGCTCCAGTGTGTTCGGCTTCTTTCACTCTGACGTCCTCGGCGCTGATTGAGGAATCTAGGAGCTGACACACTCTGGTCAGGTCTGGGGAGGATAGTCGAACTGAATTGTTGGTTCCGACTTTGCCTCTCGGGGCTTCGGCTCGGATGAGCTCGGCTCCTACATCGGGCTTGGAGCCCACTGTCCCTGTGCCGGGGATATTGACGGTTTCTTCGGATCCGTTGGTCCCTTCACACCAGAGCAGGGGTGCCTTCAAAGCCATGAGGAGAGTTATGTCTCCCAAGACATCCTCAGCTTCAGGTCCTGCTTCTTCATCCCCTAAAGCACCTGTGTCTGCTTCTGCCTCACAGATCCTAGCTAAGTGCAGAGATCCAGAGCCTCAGGAAGCCCCATTGGGTGGCCCATGCTCTTCTGAGACCTCTCCAGAAGCTCCCACTGAAGAGGTTCCCAGGAAGAGTGTATGTAAGAGGAAACATTTGGACTCCCCTCAGGAGTCATTAACATCTGATACTGACTTGGATGAATCAGAAGGGTCCCCACGGTCCTCCTCTGAGGATATCTCATTTGCAGAGATACTGGAAATCCTTAGGCAGAGGGGTGACTGGCAGTCTACCAACCCTACTGAGGACAAGTCGGTCCTCCTGAAGGCTTTCGGGTCTCAGCCCTCCACCTCTTGGGTGTCTCCGCCCTTCGATGAGCTTATGCAGCTGGTCTCACAAAGGGCGTGGGAGTCTCCGGACACCATGGAGCCTGTCCCTAGGAGGCCAGTTCATATCTGCCCCCCTAGATAAATCCTTCTTGACCAAAGTTATGCCAGTTGATGCCATGGTATTGGCGGCAGTCACCAAAAAGGAAAGTTTGAAACTTCCTTTTCTATCCATCCTCCTAACAGAGACTCCAGGATCATGGATAGATATGGGAAGTGCTTGTTTAGTTCAGTGACTTTTGCACTTTGTTTGCTTAACTATTTAACCCATTTTACGAGACTACAAAGAGATCTCCTTAATGAGCTGGGAGATGCTCTTCAGGGTACAGTAGCTGCAGGAGCTACAGACAAAGTTGCCTCCCAGTTTGCTACCCTCAGTTCCATAGTGAACTCGTCCATGTGCCTCATTTCATATGTAGCTGATGGAACAAGTAGGGCAGCGGGTACAGGAGTTGCTCTTAGGAGACATGTCTGGATGCGCTTGTGTTCCTTTGCGGAGCCCTTCAAGTCATCCTTCGCGAATACCCCCTTTGATGACTCGTCCCTTTTCAGGCCCAAAGTTAAGGAAACTTTAACCAGGTGTGAGCAGGACGGAAAGACTCTGCCATCGGAGTCCATTTTTCCACCCCTACCAGACCCTACCCCAAGGGTCAAAGGGGAGGGAAAATGTGGTTCCGAAAAGCCCAAGGAGCTTTTCAGGACACACGTGGTGAACCCCCTCCAGGGGCAGAGGAGGGGGCAATAATGGAAGATGCTGCCCTCGCAGCAGAGGCGGTCCACAAAACCAGGGCAACAGAGATCACTTCTTTGGAAAGCCCTACCAGCACTCCTGAAAGGAGGCCCGACTGTCCTGCTCTGGAGGCAGTTGGGGGTCGCTTATCTTTGTACCCAGACGCCTGGCTCAAAATAACAAACGACAACTGGGTACAAAGTATCATTTCCAGAGGGTACTTCATCCCATTCGCCACACCCCCTCCACCGACAAGGAAAAACCCCGATGTTCCACCCAGTTACAGGGAACAAGCAACAGTAGAGGTCCAGACGTTGCTAAGAAAAAGAGTCATCCAACCAGTCCCAGCAGACCAGACAGGATCTGTAACTTACTCAAGATTCTTTTTAGTCCCAAAAAAGACAGGAGACTGGAGACCTATATTGGACCTCAGCAGACTAAACAAATCTGTAAAGAAAGAGAAGTTTTGGATGGTCATGCTTCAGTCAGTACATCCCTTCTTAGGGAAAGACAATTGCATGTGCTCTGTAGATCTTCAGGATGTGTACTACCACATAAAAATGGCCAGGCCATCCAGGGATCATCTGCGCTTCCAGCTGGGAGCCAATCCTTACCAGTTTTGAGCCCTGCCCTTTGGTGTCACTACAGCCCCCAGAGTGTTCACCAAATGCATGGCAGTGGTCACGGCTCACCTGAGATCTTTAGGATTCCAGGTGTTTCTGTACCTAGACGAGTGGCTCCTTACCGTCACCACCAGGCATCAACTCATTCAGGCCAGGGAGTCCACTCTGTCACTCTGCAATCAGCTGAGCATTGCAATAAACTCAGAAAAATCTGCCTTGTTGCCATCGCAGCATAACGTCTTTATCGGAGCAGAACTGGACACCACCACCACCATGCTAAGACTTCCAGTAGATAGAGTCTTACTTCTCCGTCAGCATGTCCTAATTCTAATATCCAAAAACAAAGCACCAGCATCAAAAGTTCTGAAATTGTTAGGAATGATGGCAGAAGCAATTCTGGCCATACCACTGGGTCGTATGCACATGCGAATACTGCAGTGGCTGTTGTTCACTCAGTGGTCTTACTAAGAGCTCCCCATGTCTCACATGATAATGATCATAAATTTCTGCAAAAAGGATCTTCAGTGGTGGTTGACCTCACTTCATGTTATGATAGGACGCCCATTTGTGTTACCCCCTCCAGCGGCCACAGTGACCACGGACGCTTCTCTGATAGGGTGGAGGGGGGCATTTTCAGGGAAAGACAGCCCAAGGCACATGGACCGTTCAGGAGACACATGCATATCAATGTCCTAGAGATGAGAGCAGTACTTTTAGCATTGCAGTACTTCCAAGACTCTCTTCCTCTGGGTACGATTGCGATTCAGACGGACAACATGTCAGTGGTCTGGTATTTGAACAAACAAGGAGGAACCAGATCATACCCAGTTTGTCGCGAGGCCCTCAGAGTGTGGCAGTAGGCTATTTCCACCCAGCACTTTCTGTTAGCAATGCACATCCTGGGGAAATCCAACATGATAGCAGATAAGCTGAGCAGAGCAATTTTGTTGCCCCACGAGTGGTCCCTCAAGACGGAAATAGCAGACAGGATATTCCACAGGTGGGGCCAGCCTTGCTGCGACCATTTTGCCAGTCACATGAACATGAAATGCAGAAGCTACTTTGCCCTAATTCCTCCTTCGGGAGAAGCCCCAAGGGACGCACTCGTTCACGATTGGCCTCCGGGTCTCGCATTCCCACCAATCCTGTTGATACCCAATGTATTACAGAAAGCAAAAGCCCTGGGAAGGACCATTATTCTAATAGCTCCTCATTGGCCTTGTCAGATTTGGTTCCCCTTCCTTTGACTTCATCTTTTGGAGGACCCCTGGATTCTGGACCCATTTCTAGACCTTCTGACGCACTTGGGGGAACTTCATTCCTCTCTGCAGTCCCTGAAGTTGACAGCTTGGCTGCTCCAATTCCCATCCTAGCCAGGTTCCACAACCTTTCCAATGAGATGAAGCAAATTTTCCTGTCCTCTCATAAATCCTTTACGAGGAAGCTATACCTCAGCAAATGGTAAAAATTCTCTATATGGACCTCTAAAAACAATATTGATCCTTGCCAAGCCCCTATGGCCTCTCTTCAAGAATTCTTAACCATGATATTCAATAAAGGAGCTGCAGCAGCAACAGTCCAAGTTCAACTTGCTGCCATTTCTAACTTTCATCTGGGATTTGAAGGACTGAATATTATGTCACACAAATTATCCAAAGCCTTTCTCAAAGGGACCTTTCATATTAGACCACCTGTGAAATCTCCCTATTCCCCATGGAATCTAAATTTTATGCTTTCCTGCATAATTCTTCTGCCATTTGAACCATTTTCCTCATGTGACCTCAGATTTTTGTCATGGAAAACGATCTTTTTAGTGGCTATTACTTCTGCTCACAGAGTGTCAGAGCTAAAAAGCCTTGTCCATCAAGCCTCTATATTTGATTTTCCATGCTGACGGAGTCGCACTTCGAACAGACCCCTCTTTTTTGCCCAGACTTTGCACTGAAACTAATCTCAACCAGATTATTGATTTGCCAGTTTTCTTCCACAACCATTCCAGCAACCTAGAGTACATGCTGCACAAATTTGATGTTCACAGACAGCTCAGATTTTATTTGGATAGAACAAAAGATTTCAGGAAATCAGACCAGCTTTTTGTTTCATTTTCAGATTCCAGGAAGGGTATGCCAGTGGCTAAAACAACTCTGTCTAAATGGTTATCTGATTTTATCACATTTGCTTATTCAGCTGCCAATATGTCCTTACAGCATAAATTTAAAGCTCACTCAACCAGAGCAGTTGCTACATCGTCTGCTTTTTCTGCCAGACTTCCTATTATTAACATTTGCGCAGCAGCCACTTGGTCAAAACCTCATACCTTTATCACTCATTACAAAGTTGACGGGGCTTCTAGGGACCGGCCCTCCTTTGGATCCACGGTCCTGAGAAATATACTCCCGTGAGCCACCCGAGGTAGATGTTGCTTGGGGCGCTACCCATCAGTAAAGAATGAACGGCGCGATAGAACAACTTCACATAAAGAAGTTATGTACTTACCATAATGTTCCATGCGAGTTGTTCATCTCACCTTCATTCTTGCGTCCCTCCCTCCTACCCCCCTCCTGGGCTCTCAGAAGACCTAGATGCTAGATCCTTCCTGGTCGCTCAACCTTTCTACACTCTGTCTCTTATGGAGTTATAGAATGACATATGGTATTATTATACATAGCAAACAAGATCTGAGGTAACTCAAGATGCGTTATGGGATAGGGACTTGGCCTCGAGCTACTTGAAATCCTCCAGCTTTGTAGTAGGTGCCAACTCTGAGCCGAGGGATCAGCTCTGAACCCATCAGTAAAGAATGAAGGTGAGATGAACAACTCACATGGAACGTTATGGTAAGTACATAACTTCTTTTTTACCAGTCTTCTAGCCAGAATTTTCAAATAAGGGAGAATCATAGGTCTCAACCTTTTAAGAGGCCACTGTGAAACACAAACCCCAGCAGTGCGAGACAAACTGTCAGAATATGGAACACCCTATTTTTGCACTGTGCAAAACACACCATTGCATGGGGCATGGTACAACATTTGTAAAATTCAATAAGACACACTTGAGTCAGATCCAAAACGTATAATCTAATGTTAATCTTCGTTCATTCCTTACTGATGGGTTATCTGTTCCGTCCTCGGAACTGAGCCGAACAAATATCAAGCTCACGTCAGCCAAAAACTCTCGAGCCAAGGTCCTACCTAGAATGCTCTGCTCCCTGCTACCTCAGATCTCGTTTGCTGCATTCCTGTACAGCCGTGTCAAGCCACTCTCTCAGCTGTCTAATTTTTTGTAAGTTTTATACATTGTTCTTACTTTAAATATTTTCAAATAGTTTCCACTAATATTTCTTACCCTATTTTATACTTTAGACTCTCTCCCTTTAGTTCTTTCCTTTTATTATGCCTATTACTTACCTTGAGGTGATTCTTCATTAGCATCGCTGATAATCTTTCCTTTTCTCTTCTTACCCTTTTGGGTAGCTTTACCTCTTTCTTTTGGTACTGTTCTTCTTTTCCACATCATTTTGTCAGATAAGAAAAGTAGAGTTGGTTTCAAGCAGTGTAAGGGTTGCGGCCATAAGTTACCGCTTTCCGATGGCCATGACTTGTGTCTACTGTCTGAATGTCTCCCACCTTACTGTGGATCCCCCATGTGGGATTTGTAAAAACTTTTCAACCAGGACTCCTAATGAGAGGAAGAATAAATTAATATTGAAAGGTCTTCTCAAATCTCCTTTCTATGAGGCTAATTCTGGGTCGGAGGGCTCACCCCCTCCTGTTAAACCCAGTAAGAGGCGTTCTTTCTCTTCATCATCGAAGTCGCTCCCTTATTCTCCCTCTGGAGATCATAGGGAGTTGACTCATAAGAAGGTGAAATTGATTACTACTTCGGTGCTGCCACCTGTGAACCTGTTGGCTCCAGGCTCGGCACCACCCCAAATGATTCTGGTTCCAGCCATGTCTTCCTTATCGACACTGGCACCGTAGTTCCCGGTGCAGACAACTATGGCTCTGACAGTTCTGTCATAGCCCTTACCGGCACCGTCCATGCAGGTTCAGTCCCCTTCGGCACCGTTGGTACAATCCCCTTCGGCTCCAAGTATGACTTTTCTGTGTTCCATAGCACAGACATTTTCGGCACTGACATGTTCTTTGGTACAGTCCTTCTCGGCACCATCCTTATTACCAGTGCAGACACTTTCCTTGATGGCACCGTACCCATTGGGCAGACTTTTGCCTTTACGGTGCAGACACCTTCAACTACTATGGCGCTGACATCCTCAGCGCAGGCTACTTACACACTGTTTTCTTCAGTGCAGACGTCCTCTGTTCTGGGCTCTGCACCTATTGAATTAGCAAGGGCCAAGTATTCCCCTTCCTTGGATCTATTTGCTGGAAGTCAATATAGTCCCTTTCTAGAAAGGCCAGAATCGCCATCAGCTTTCTCCATGAGGTCAACCAAGAGTCTCTCTGACCAAGATGTGTTGCAGCTTATTGACCAGTTGCTTATGGCCAGAGGTCTCTCTCACCTGAAGTCCACGTTCCCTCCTTCAGGTGAACGTATATCTCCTCAAACTCCAACGTACAATCCTCCTTCGACTTCTACCCAAGTTTCGAAGCCGATTACTCTGACAGCAGCCTCCCTTCCTCTGACTCCAATAGTGGATCTCACTTTGGAACCAGAGTCGTCCTTGTGGCCCTCGGTGCACTGGGCTCTTCTCAGGCTAGTGGCTGTACCATGGGGAGGGCTGGTTCCATGCCGATTTTTTCTATGGCACCCTTCAGGGATCCTCTCTCTTTCACGGTTTACAGTCCTCTTGAGACTCCTGGTCTGGAGGTGGGCTCGGGGTGGGGTGTGACCCCTGTTCCGATGTTGTCGTGCTCGGTTCTGGGCTCCCATCCCTCCTTGGGCGGGCAGACCTTACAAGCCATGGAGAGGGCGCTTGCCTCTGCTGGCAAACCCCACATGTCGGAGTCCCCCCCCCCTCTGTGCCGCAACTGTCTCAAGCCTCAACCACCAGACACTGGTCAGAAGGGCCTCAGGTTTCTCCTCCTCAAGAGGCCCCCTCTTTGCAGTCTTCCCCAGAACCTTTCACTGAGGAAGTACCCCGCAAAGCGTCGTGCAAGAGGAAGCACATAGACTCCACTGAGGAGTCATTGACTGAAGATATGGATTTTGATGATGGGGAAGGGTCCATACTGTCACCCCCTGATGAGGTGTCCTTTGGTGACATCCTCAAGATCCTTAGACAGAGGGGTGACTGGAAGTCCTCTAATCCTTCCTCTGAGGAATCCGTATTCCTGCAAGCTTTTTGTACCCAGCCCCCTACCTCCTGGGTCACCCCACAGGCCGATGAGCTCGTCTAGCGCACATGGAAGGCTCCTGACACTCTGGAAACGATACTAAGGAGACCGGATAAAATATTACTGCCCCCAGCTGAGCATCCACATTGGTCACAAGGTCTTCCAGTAAATGCTATGGTAGTGGCGGCTGCAACTAAGAAGGATTTGGCAGAAGAGAGCCAAACTGTCCATCCGCCCAACAAGGAGTCCCAGGCGATAGACTAGGGAAGCATGTGTTTGCTTCATCGACCTTCGCTGTAAGATATTTGAACTGTTTGGTACACTTTACCAGGCTTCAGAGGGATCTTATCAACAATCTCTCTGAAACCTTGGCAGGAGCTGTTTCTGACGAGGTCCGTGACAATGTGGCTTCTCAGGTAGCCACCCTAGAGTCCATTTCCAACTCTTCCATGTGTCTTATTTCTCACGCAATGGAAGGGACAGCTAGAGTGGCAGGCACGGGTATAATCACCAGACGACATGCCTGGATGCGCCTTTGCGACTTCGCAGACTCCTTTAAGGCTTCCTTCATGAATGCCCCCATCGAGCCCGCTTCTTTGTTTGGCCCTAAAGTGGAAAAATATGCTGGCAAGGTGCAATCAAGATGACAAGACCCTGTCTGCCTTTGGTGTCAGACACTCCACTCCTCAGCGATTCTACTCCAGAAATCAGAGGAGAGGGAAGATGTGGCACAGGAAATCACAGGGCTCTTTCCGGGATGCACGTGCCGGGTTCTCCCCTAGAGGCAGAGGGGGAAACTCCAATGGAAGACGCCCCTTTCGGGGCAGAGGAGGTCCGCAAAACCAGGGTTCCAGAGATTCCTTCTCTGGCCAACCCACACATTGCTCCTGAAGCATTGCCCGACTGCTCACCTCTGGAAGCAGTCGGGGGTCATTTTTCCTTGTACTCCACTGCCTTGCAAAATATAACCGCTGACTCTTGGGTACAATGGATAATATCAAGAGGGTATTGCATCCCCTGCCATCTTTGTCAGATCTCATCCAGAGTATTACCCGACGTTCCACCCAGTCAAAGGGAAGCAGCGGCACATGAAATCCAAAAGCTGCTACAAAAAAGAGTCATCCAGATGGTCCCCCCAGACCAGATACGATCCGGTTTTTACTCAAGGTTCTTTTTAGTGCCAAAAAAGACAGGGGACTGGAGACCAGTTCTGGATCTCAGCACACTCAACACATTTGTAAAAACAGAAACATTCCGGATGGTCACTGTTCAGTCTATCCTTCCTCTTCTGGAAGATGATGAGTGGATGTGCTCTGTAGATCTTCAAGATGCATATTACCACATAAAAATGGACAAATGCTCAAGAAGATACCTCCGCTTCCGCATAGGAGCCAGTCACTACCAATTTCGAGCTCTGCCCTTCGGTGTCTCTACAGCCCCCAGAGTGTTCACCAAATGCATGGCAGTGGTTATCGCTCACTTGCGACTTCAAGTATTCCAGGCTCTTCCATATCTAGACGACTGGCTCCTCACTGCCCCCACCAAGCGTCTACTGGAAGAAGCCCTGCACTACACTCTCCTTGTAGCTCAAAGCCTGGGAATCGCTATAAACTGAGATAAATCCAACACAACCCCAACTCTGTCTTTGGAATTTATAGGGGTAATGTTGGACATGAGAAATTATACAGCATCCCTTCCGGATCACAGGCTTCAAAGAATAAGGCAACAGGTTCAACCGCTGCTCTGTTACCGCAAATCTCCCGCTCGATCTATACTCCAACTTTTGGGGTCAATGGCAGCCTCGATCACCATTGTTCCTCTAGCCAGATTCCACATGAGGCTCCTTCAGTGGCTGCTTCTCACTCAGTGGTACCCTCTACAACTTCCTTTGTCTTTTCAGATGTCAGAGATGCAAGCAAGATTTACTCTGGTGGATGTCTCAAAATCCCCATCAATGGTCTCGCCCCTTCAGCCGATAGCCACGGTGACCACGGACACCTCCCTGATGGGGTGGGGGAGCTATGTCAGGGAAACTCTGTCCAAGGCACCTGGTCGGAGACAGAGGCCCTTTTGCATATCAATGTCCTGGAACTGAGGGTGGTGCTACTAGAGTTGCAAGCATTTCATTCCATCCTTCCATCAGGGACTTTTGCGATCCAGTCAGACAACATGTCAGTGGTCTGGTACATCAACAAACAAGGGGGCACCAGATCTTACTCGCTATGCCGAGAGGCCTTGAGAATATGGCAGTGGGCGGTAGCTTCCAACCACTTTCTAACTGCAACGCACATTCCCGGGAGCTCCAGTGTGATAGCGGACAAATTGAGCAGGTGCATTCTGCAACCTCACGAGTGGTCCCTCAATGCTATGATAGCAGTGAGAGTCTTCAACCACTGGGGCTAGCCTTGCTGTGACCTATTTGCCTCTCCAACCAACTACAAGTGCAGCAACTATTTTGCCCTAATCCCCCCTCGGGGACAGTCGTTCTAGTCCACGATTGGCTCTCGGGTCTACTTTATGCTTATCCTCCTCTTCCCCTCATCTCCCAATTTCTGAAGAAAGCATGACAGTTGAAGAGCAAAGTGCTCCTCATTGCTCCATATTGGCCTTGACAAGTCTGGTTTCCCTTACTCTGACCTCACCTGCTAGATCACCTGTGGATGCTCAATCCATCCCCAACGTTGATCTCCCATCTGCAGGGTCTGACTCACCCCAATCTAACAACTTTGAAATTGACAGCTTGTTTTCTCCACTTCCAGTGATTGCCAGGCATGAAAACCTATCATCCCCTGTGCGCAATATTCTTATTGCATCTTATAAATCGTCCACTAGCCTAATCTATCTTAATAAATGGAAAAGGTTTTCTTTATGGGCAGCGAATAAACAATTAGACCCCTTGTTAGCCCCAGTTTCAGTGGTTTTGGATTACTTATCACATCTTTTCCACTCTGGGGTGTCTGCCTCTACTATTAGGGTGTATTTAGCTTCCATCTTAAATTTCCACATTTGTTTTCAGGATGCTTTGCTTATGTCACATAGACTCTGTAAAACTTTCTTGAAGGGGGTTCTCCACTTAAAACCTCCCTTTAAAGAACCAGTACAACCTTGGGATGTGGCCTTGGTTCTGCAAGCTCTTAACAGCTCCCCCCTTTGAACCTGCATCCTCATGTGATGTAAAATATCTCTCTTGGAAAACTTTGTTTCTGATTGCAGTCACATCGGCCAGACGCTTGTCAGAACTTCAAGCCTTATGCATCAAACCTCCCTATCTTATCTTCCATAAGGATAGGGTATCACTGAGAACTAATTCTACCTTTTTACCAAAAGTGGTGTCAGAGCAGTCTACCAACATCTTTTGACCTTCCAGTATTCTTTCCTAACCACTCTAACAAGGGAGAGTATTGCATGCACTTCTTGGATGTTCATAGGCAAATACGTTTTTATCTGGACAGAGCAAAATCTACCCGTAAATCAGACCAACTATTCCTGGCTTTTTCTGGACCTAGACAAGGTCACCCTGTCTCAAAAGTTACATTGGCTTCATGGTTGAGAAATTGTATTACCTTTATCTACAACAAAAACAAGGTCTCCTTACCTCACAGAGTGAAAGCACATTCTACAAGGTCTATGGCAACTTCAGCAGCTTTCCATGCTAAGGCTTCCCTCAATGATATTTGCTCAGCTGCCACTTGGGCCAAACCTCATACCTTTATTCTTCATTACAAATTGGACTTGGTCTCCAGAAGTAGAGCTTCTTTTGGCTCCATGGTGCTCAAGAATGTCCTTCCATGAAGGCGACCCAGGGATAGAGGTAGCTGGGGACTCTGTCCCATCAGTAAGGAATGAACAAAGATTAATAACATCAGATAAAGAAGATGTTCTTCGTCTTCCCTTGCTGCAGTCCTGACAATTGGGTATAGTCCGCGTCCCAGTCGGCCCGAATACCAGAGTATAAGGCTGACGTCGGTCATGGCGCCTTAGACTGACGTCAGTACGTCAGGGTACTAATGCGCATGACCGACGTCATTTCCTCAGTCTTTTTTGCCGCATGGTCCGATGCAGAAGCAATTTTGCGAGTGCAGGTTGGCGTTCTGAGATTTTCCGAAACCGGAGTTTCAGACCGGATACAGAGTTGGCTAAGTAACCGCGTTAGAACATTTTGTTTTTCTTGCCTCAGTATTTAACCGGATGTCAGAAAAAGTGAATAACTGTATTTCTTGTGGGAAGCAGATACCGCATAGGGATTATCATACATTGTGTATACCTTGTTTAGGGCCTGAGCACGACGTTGTTGGTTGCCGCTCTTGTGCTAGATTTAACAAGCGCACTATTAAGAGGAGGCTTGATTGTGCTAGGTTAGTGTTTGGGAAGCGTTGCAATTATACTATGCCGTTGGATGTTCCGGCCTGCTTCATCTAAGAAGCGCAAGGACAAAACAGTGAAGTCTAGGGGTGAGGAACCGGCAGTCCCGGACGCCGGTCCTTTAGAAGGCTCAGGGGAGCCAGAGGTTTTGCCAGGAGTCTCTATGGAGTCTCAGGCAGATACTTTACTGTTACAGGATGTGCCCTCTCAGGAGGTAGGCCAGGCTGAGGGGCTTCTCAGGTAACTGTTCTTCCCTCTCTTCCCAAGGTAGTTAGGGCCTCTCCTTCTGTTGCCAAAGCTTCTTTTAGAGGAAGGCCAAGTTCAGCTTCTGTAGGGGCTTCTCCTAGCATTTCGGGCTCTGTGCCTAAGAAACATATGCTTAAAATGGCAGAAGATTTGATTACTTTGATTAGAGGTTCTATGCCCCCACCTGATAAGAGGCCTAGGGTGGAACAGGAGTTTGATAGTTTTGAACAGTGTTCACAGGCTTCAGAGTCTTCTGTGGAAGACTTGCAAGAGTTTCCTACTTATTCTGATTCTGATGTGGATGATTCCACTCCTTCAGCTTCTCCTCCTGAGGATTTTTCATTTTCAGAGACTCTTCACTCCATGAGGGAGCACTTTAAATGGGAAGGCCAAGATTACTCTGACTCCAGAAAAAGGCTTAGGGAATTCTTGTTTTGCCCCAGCATAGGCCTTTAGCTATTCCTCCTGTGTTGAATGTGGTGGAGGATGTTTTGCAGAGGCTTCTCTGAACCCTGATTCCTTGCCTCCTGCTCCTGTTAAGCCTGATAGGTATTATAGGGTGCCCGAAGCTCATAAGTATTTGTTTAAGAGTCCCAGGGGACCCAGAAACTGTTTCTCAGGGGCCTAAAGGTGTTAAAGCTTCTGTGGTTAAAAATCCTGTACCCTCTGATAAAGAGGCAAGGGCTTTGGATAGGTGGGGTAAGAAAGTATATACTTCTTCCACTCTAGCCATGAGGGTTGAATTGTCAATTTCATATGCTGAAATATCAGAATTATCTCCTTTCACAATTGAAATCTAAGGTGGATGCTTTGGCGGAAGGTATTGAGTGTAAAGAATTGCTGGATTTGGTTCATGTGTCTGAACAAGTGGGTAAGCATTCTTTGCAGTGTGGCTTTGATGCTGTTCAGGCCTCCTCGAGGGTGGCTGCTACTAGTTCTGTTCTTCAGACATGCATGGTTGAAGGATCAGAATTTAGCTGAGCATGTTAAGACCAGGATTTTGGATGCTCCTTTACAGTCTGATGTGTTGTTTGGGCCGCCTGTGGAAGCAGTTTTAAAGAAAATGGAGGACAAAGCTAAGTCTATGCAGACTGTTAAAGATTTTTTGCAGGTGCAGCCTCCAAGTTTAGTAGAAATTGGCCTGCTAAGGGGTGGACATATCCTGCTTATGGTTCCCAGTCTAGGGGTAGGTCTAGGCGTGGTAGGGGCAGGGCTCAAGGTTCGTTTAGGCCTAGATCAGACAGTTCACCTGCTCAGACTTCTGGTGAGGGCAGGGGTCAGTCCTTTCGTAAGCAGAACCAATGACCTGCCTTTTCAGCTGCCAGTGGACTCTCGTCTGGCAGCTCCTTTGGGAGGAAGATTATCTCTTTTCAAAGAAAATTGGGATTTAATCACTCAAGACAGATGGGTGCTGGATATCATTCATCACGGGTACAGATTTTATTTCCACACAATGCCCCCTTTCAAAGGCATGCCAGATGTTCCTCCTCCACAAAGAAAAGAGGCTCACAAGCAAGTTTCTCAGTTACTCCAGATAGGGGCTATTCAGCCAGTCCCTGTGTCAGAAAGGGGCTTCGGATTTTATTCTCGCCTGTTCCTAGTACCAAAGAAGGGGAACACATGGAGACCAATTTTGGATTTATCTATCCTCAACACTTATCTGGACATTCCCAAGTTCAAGATGTTGACGTTACAGCAACTGTTACCTCTGCTGGGCAAGGATCACTGGATGGTAACTTTGGATCTCAAGGAAGCTTACCTTCATGTGCCCATAAGGCTAAGTTGCAGAAAGTATCTGCGGTTTCGAACTGGAGATTTTCATTATCAGTTCTCTGCATTGCCCTTTGGCTTATCTACTGCCCAGAGTATTCACAAAGGTTCTGGCTCCAGTGATAGCTTACTTCAGGCTTCAAGGCATTCAAATTTATCCTTACTTGGACGACTGCCTGATTCTGGCTCAAGAAAAGGAACACCTTCTACTGCATCTGGAATATGTCATAGCAGTGCTAAGATGCCTAGGGTATTCTGTGAGCGAAATAAAGTCCAGTCTAGTACCCTCTCAAGACATGTGCTTTCTGGGTGTGAGACTGAATACAGCAGCCCAGATGGCCTTTTAACCCCGGACAGACAAAAGAGTCTGTCACTTTACTTCCATCAACTATCTCATCAGTCCGTGCTGACTGCAAGGACAGTCCTTCAAGCATTAGGGTTCATGGCATCTTGTATTCTGGTGCTTCCCAATGCCAAACTGCATATGAGGAAGCTGCAATGGTATCTCAAAATGTATGGACACAGCACTGCCAAGATTTGGACACTGTCATTCAAATAATACCTTGCCTTCAAAAGGAATTCTTGTGGTGGGCTCAGGAATGTCACCTAAACAAGGGACTCTCTGTGACCCGGCCAGAGGCGAGTCAGATTTTAACGACAGATGCCTCGGACACTGCTTGGGAGCTCATCTAAATGGAAAGTGGATACAAGACAAGTGGCCTGCCAGACTACAGCATCTACATATCAACATGAAGGAGATGTTAGCAGTCCAGTTTGCATTGATGGCGTTCAAGGAGTTACTTCTTCCAGGGCAGGTGTTGATTCTGACAGACAACACAACTGTCATGTGGTACATCAACAAGCAAGGGGGAACACATTCTTATCCTCTATGCAGGCAAGCAATGATTTTATGGGAGACTGCGTTAAGCCTGCAACTGACTCTTCAGGCAAGGTTTCTGCCAGGAGCACAGAACTCCCTAGCAGATGTATTAAGCAGACAAATCATGGATCCCCACGAGTGGAAACTGGATCTTCATGTATTTCAGAAATTGACAGTGTCATGGGGAACTCCAGACATAGATCTGTTCGCTTCTCCACTAAACCACCAGCTGCCAAAGTATTGCACAAAGGGGTTTCATCACACAGCTTGGAAAGTGGATGCTCTGTCTTTCAGTTGGAAAAACCTTCATGTCTATGCCTTTCCACCTCTACCTCTTCTTCCAAAGGTATTACTAAAGGTCAGACAGGACAGGCCAAGGATGATTTTGATAGCTCCAGATTGGCCTCGGCAACACTGGTACCCACTTCTAAGGAGTCTTGTAAAGAAGCCTCCATGGCCTTTACCTCTGATTCCTCATCTGTTATCTCAGAAGGACGGTCATCTGCTCAATGTCAAGCTTCAATCTCTTCATCTCACAGCTTGGCATATTTTGTGTTGAAGCATGGTAGGTCTCAGCTTCCTCAACAAGTTTTAAATGTGATTATGGAAGCTAGAAGGCCTAGTACTAGGAGAGTGTACGCAGAAAAATGGAAGAGATTTTTATTTTGGAGTACAGCAAAGAATTTGGAGATTTCAGAGCCTAATTTGAGTGTGGCTCTTCAATATCTTACTGAATTATTGGACAAAGGTTTGTCTTTCTCTTCCATAAAGATTCATGCTGCAGCAATTTCAGCTCACTATGATTGTGACCCACCTTTGTTTTTGCATCCTTTGTTCAAGCAGTTTCTTAGAGGGGCAAAGAATATAAGACCCCCACGTAGAGCTCCTACTCCTGCTTGGGATCTCAATTTTGTGTTGGAAAAACTTACTCTACAACCTTTTGAGCCTGCAGCTACTGCTGAATTGAAATATTTGTCATGGAAGACTGCTTTTCTGTTGGCTATTACTTCTGCAAGAAGGGTGTCTGAGTTGCAGGCCCTTATGGCAGTAGAGCCCTTTTGATTTTCCATAAGGACAGGGTATCATTACGTACTAATCCTTCCTTTATGCCTAAGGTGGTTTCTAGTGTGGCTTTAAACCAAACTATTCATTTGCCTACGTTTTTGCAGATCCTCAAAATAAAGGGGAAAAGATTTTGCACACTTTAGATGTACACAGGCAATTGCGTTATTATTTGAGCAGGACTAAAGATTTTAGGCAGTCTCAGCAGTTACTTGTTTCTTTTGCTTTAAGTTCACAGGGCAAGCCTGTGTCAAAACAAACTATTTCTAGGTGGATTGGCTTTTGCATTGCATTTTGTTATTCCCATCATGGCAAAGAGGTTCCAGCTGGGATTAGGCCTCATTCCACTAGGGCTACTGCCACTTCAACAGCATTTCTAAGGGGGTGGCAACTAAGGATATTCTGGAAGCAGCTACTTGGAGTTCAGTGCATACTTTCTCTAGGCATTATCACCTGCCTATATACTCTAAGACTAGAGCTGGTTTTGCCACAGCTGTTTTACAAGGCATGTTGTCAGCTCCTGCTACTTTATAATTTGCCAGCCTCCCTTACCTCTGCTTTGGGATTCTACCCAATTGTCAGGACTGCAGCAAGGGAAGGCGAAGAACATAGTACAGTTTTGTACCTACCATAAATGTAGATGTTCGAGGATTCCCTTGCTGCAGTCCAATTTACCCTCCCTCCTTCCCTCTGTGTTTCAGGGTGGTTGTGTAGGTGAGTTTACATGCTTATATTTTTGTATATATTACTGTATATATTGTACATGTTTTTGGTGCAGGTTGTTTTGGGACTTGTCTTTTGGGTCTTCTGACATCTGGGGCAAGAAAAGACTGAGGAAATGACGTCGGTCATGCGCATTAGTACCCTGACGTACTGACGTCAGTCTAAGGCGCCATGACCGACGTCAGCCTTATACTCTGGTATTCGGGCCGACTGGGACGCGGACTATACCCAATTGTCAGGACTGCAGCAAGGGAATCCTCGAACATCTACATTTATGGTAGGTACAAAACTGTACTTTATGTCTTAACATAACGTTCCGTCTGAGTTGTTGATCTTCGTTCATTCATTACTTCCCACCCTCCGTTTCCCATCCAGAGGTTCTTGGTTGATCTCATATACACTTTTATTGTAGGTCTGTTATGACCAGAGGAAGCCTCTACGTTTATCTATCAACTTGCAAACTCGATCTGAGATAACAGGAAGCAGAGCATTCTGGGTAGGACCTTGGCTCGTGGGTTTTGGGCTGATGCAAGCTTGATATTTGGCCGTCTCGGTTCCGAGGATGGAACCGATAACCCATCAGTAATGAATGAACGAAGATCAACAACACTGATGGAATGTTATGGTAAGACATAACTTCTTTTTTTGTAATCTGCCACACAGTAACTACACCATAAGTACATGAAACAGTACTTCTTTACAAAATCAAATCTAAAATCTTATGGTCATTAGTACCACTTGTTACATTTACTACATTTTCTAAACAGATATGTTACAAATCACACAACTGATTCCACTTCTACACTAAGTGCATGAACAGCATCCTATCATACTTCAGATGCATCAGATACACACTTGTATGTTGCTGTGACTTTCTTAGCAACATCTAAGGCATGTTTTGGTAGCTTAAGATCACAGCAGTCCTGTTCTTCATGCATTATTCACTGTTGTAGTCATGGTTTCCCACCCTCCAGCTCCCTTGTCTCTTTCTCTCTCTCTCTTCCTCACCTTTACAGGGCTATTGGTATTTACTTTCTACTGGTGGCGTTACTCCACCATAACTTAGCTCCCTACTAGGGGCAAGAAAAACTGATGTAATGGCATTGGCTGCCTGTTTTTATATCACTGACGACCTGACGTCAGTCCTGGAGTGACAGCAACCGATGCAGAAATACTAAGCCTCTGGTATTCGGTCCGACTGAGGGCTACTCCTGTCAGGATAACCCATGTGTGATGACTGCAACAATGAATACACTCGAACATCTACATTTATGGTAAGCGTACACAACTGTACTTTCCTGACACACATCCTGGCATACGAAGAATCATACTACATTTTTGCCTGCCTTTTCATCAAGGTAACCAACAAGATCACCAAATGTTTATCATCTCACATGTCCGTGCTTTGGACCATATACAGGCAGAATGGTGATTTCTGGCAGTTTGGCAGCAACATTGTTCTGGTAATGAGGCCCCAGAGCATCCTGTGCAGTGTAGGCTGCCTCTGTTGCTCCACATGTTATTTTCCTGAGAACATCTTTATCCTCTTCACATTTCTTCAGAAATTTCAGGATGTGTTCTCCCACTGCAAATGATGAGTTGTGTTCAGCAAGGAGTGACACAAAACCAACCTCTGCCTCAACAACCTTTGTACTTGCTAAACTCTAAGGTCCAATGATGTCCGCCACAGTCCTTCCAGCTGCATGCTTGCAATTCTTTCTGTTTCTCACTGTTGGCATTTCGTTGCAGATCATGTCAGCCATCCTGATGGATTGTGAAATCTATGTTACAGGTCTTGGAGAAAGCATATTTCACTCTGCGCCTTCCCACAGAAAGCCAGTCAAAGGTACTTTCCCAACTTGGCTGAAAAATTGCGCATCTCCTCCTCCTCTTTGGAGTGCCGTCTATATCCATATCCCTGTCATCATCATAATCTGGGCAGTTCTGTACCCAGAAGGTTTGTAAAACAGTGATTTACTAAATAAAGATGAAAAATGGGGCTATACTGCAGAAAAAAAAGTAGAATCATCTCAAAATCAAAGAAATCAGGCAATACACCCACAACCTACCCGCATCACTGGAAATTTCCTGCCTTTGCACCATCTTCTCCTGCTCGTCTGTGCTCCTTTTGCTCACTAAATAGGCCTACTTGATCAGATTACTCACTTCCTTGCTTCCACTGTGACATTTGAAATCCTCCGGTGCTCACTTGCTCACCTCATGACATTTGCAGTACTCTCGAAGCACTCTTGATTCTATCTCAGAATCCGTGTCAAGGATAAACAAACCCAGCTTAGCAAATGTACTTGCAAAATACTTCAACTAACTATAGCATGAACTGTACCTAAGCAGCAGCAATGAATATATAAACTACATACATCATGACAATATTACCTGCATTTCACTGTCACCACTTTGTGTGTTCTAGCACTGTCCTACACACTGGTCTGTACCTGGCAAAAGTGCTTTAAAAAGTTAAGAACTAACTGAGTAGTAATGCCACTGTGAGTAAGGATAAACCAGAGCAGATTGAGGGACAAATCCAAACTTACTCAAGGACACAATATATTGCTACTATTAATCTGAGGCATTGAGAAAATAAGAGAATATGAATTAATAAATATTTTCTGAAGTTGAAGTCTGTAATGTTGTTATTATTAAATGACAGAAGGTGAACTAATAAACACTTTCTGAAACAATTCTTGTCTAGTGCACAGCTCAACAAATCAGCAAGCGATCCAGAAATAATCAGGGACAGAGACACTTCAGACATTGATGGAAGAAGAGAGTGTAAACAAGGTTATAATTCATCTTAGCTGCAAACATCAGATGTTATGTTGTGCTGTCTCTCCTTCATTCATTGCTGGTTGGGTTCAGAAATGAAGGCTGGTTCAGACTCTGCCTTGTACAAAAGCTTGAGAGCGTCCACCAGCTCGTGGCTACACCCTATCCCATCATGCTCGGGGAAGATTACCCAGATGTCGTTTGCTGCTAAACAAGATCAGGTGCTTCCATGCAGGCTCTAGGCTAAGTGGAATCTTTTTCCAGTCTGTTGTAGGAGTTAGTTGTTTTAGATAGAGACAACATCTCCTGTCTTGTTGTTCAATAATTTAGAGTTAGTTGGTTGCAGTTAACGTTGTATACATATTTTGTTAAAAAAAAAAGAAAAAAAGTTTTGTGTTTTCCTAGTTAACGTACTTGTTTGATTGTTGATTGGTGTCAAGAAGTTTTGTTGGTTTCTTCTAGTTACTTACTTGTTTGGTTGTACGTTGGCTAGTAAGATGTCTAAGGATACTAGAGAATCAAACCGTTTGGGTTTTAAAAAATGTGATAAATGCAGTCAGAAAATGTCACTGACTGATGGACACACCAGCTGTATGAATTGTTTGGGTGCTATCCACCTTTAAGTGTCGTGTTCCTTCTGCCATGCCTTCAGTTCAAGGGTGTCAGTAGAGCGAAGGAACAAATTAATAGTTAGAGGTTTGCTCAAAACTCCTTTTTCTAAGGCGTTAGAAGGGAATCAGAGATGTTCTTCGTGTTTCACTGTTGCAGCCATTACATTTGGGTAATCTGCTTGCAGGTTGCCATCAGTCGGCCTGATTAACAAAGTCTTGGGTCCTGCTTCGGCTGCTGTCCCTTCTTCCATGACGACAGGTCGTCAGGGGTGTAAAACATGCAGCCGACGCCATTACATCAGTCATGTTAAGTTGTCTATCTCGCCTTCATTCTTGCTGGATGGGTTCGGAGCCGACCTCGGCTCCTACTCGGCCACTCTAAAGCTCGAGAGTTGGTTCCACCGGCTCGAGGCTCCCCTTATATCCCACAATGCTAGGCGTGTATTACCTCAGATCTCGTTTGCCGCTACAGCGATCGAGGTGTTTGGTTTCTACCGGCTTCAGGTGAGTTACTGTAGAGTAATCTATAGTCTATTTAAACCCCTTTAATTTAATCTATTATTGTTATTTCCCTTAACTTAGTGGATTTAGACCCTTTTCCTTTTGTTTATCCACCCTTTTTTCCACAAAGAACTTATAAGTTCCTCCCTCAGGCCTTCGGGCCCTTCCATCCCCTTAGTGGAGTGTATGTGTTTTTTGTTAGGGATCTAAAGACTTGTGTATAGTAAACATTTTTTTAGTTAAACTTGTGTATAGTGTAATCGGTGTGTTTGAGTGTGTGTGTGGTTACACTTTCCTTGACAATGTCTAAGGACTCAAAGGTCTCAGGCTTCAAGAAGTGTGACTCGTGCTGTCAGAAAATGTCTCTGACAGACGGTCACACTTCTTGTGTGTACTGCCTGGGACCTTTACACCTGCAGGACTCTTGTGCTGTATGCCATGGCTTCAGCCCTAGAGTCCTGCAGGAAAGGAAAAACAAACTCATTTTAAGGGGTTTGCTTAAGCCTGAGGGTTCCCTTACTGCTACTTCGGGTAAACCCTCTAAGGCTTCTAGGTCCTCGACTCCAGCTTCTGAGTCGAGGCCTAAGGCCAAACCTACTGCTACATCGGCTCCGGCTGGAGCCGATGAGTCTCTAACTACAGCTTCTGTGGTTCCCTCGGCTCCGGCTGGAGCCGAGGTATTGGAAATTCCTGGGTCGGCTCCGATCAGACCATCGGAGCCGACATCTAGAAAGAGGTCTAGGTCACCATCCCTTGGCTCCGTTCATTCGGCTCCAGCGTCTCCCTTGCTGTCTGAACGGAGCCATAGATCTCACTCCTCTAGATCATCGAGGCTTTCGGATCATGACCTTCAGAGGGTAGTGAGTCGACTTCTAAAGTCCGAGGCACTGGCCCAAATGCTTCAGAGCCCGACTCATCAGTCGATGCTTCAACCTATCCCTCAAAATATTCCTCCTCCGACTCCTTTGAGCTCGGAGCCGGGGCGTCTCGGAACCGAGACTGTGGTAGCGTCGGAACCGATACAATTGTCTTCGGTTCCGTCGTCGGCTCCGATTTCTTCCTTTGAAGAATCTCGGCGCCGGACTTCCCTCGTCGGCTCCGAGGGGGTGAGTGGCATCGGACCCTTGTCCGACCCCGCTCTCCCTTTCGGTGCTTCGGCGCTGGTGAGTTCGGCTCCGACATCGGCCTCGGAGCCATCACTGTCGGTGCCGAGGGAGATTCTCAGCTTTTCGGAGCGGGGACCTCTGGCTCTGCCTGACAGGGGTGCGTTCGAGGTCATGCGGAGTGTGTTGGAACCTGGTTCTACTCCACAGTCGGCTCCGTCCGCCCCTCCCTCTTCGGTGCCTCAGGTTATGTCTACTCTCTCCCTCATCCCAGACCGCAGAGAGCCCTCAAGAATCCCCTGTGGGGATCTCATCCTCTTCCGAGGCCTCTCCTGAATTGGTAGGGGAGCCCCCTAGGAAGAGAAAGTGTAAGAGGAAACACATAGACTCACCTGAGTCTGTCACCTCTGACACAGATTTAGAGGATTCCGAGGGTTCCCCCTGTTCCCCTTCTGAAGATGTCTCCTTTGCAGACATTCTAGAGATCCTGAAACAGAGGGGAAATTGGCCAGCCCTTAACCCTTCGGAGGATGAATCTGTGTATCTTGAGGCGTTTGGCTCTCGCCCTTCCACCTCCTGGGTGTCCCCCCCCTTTGACCCCCTCATGCAGGTGGTTGCAAAAAAGGCTTGGACGGCTCCTGACTCAGTGGACCCCACCCCCCAGGAGACCTTCAAAGTTTATAACAGCACCAACAGATAAGCAATTTCTGACCAAAGAAGTTACTGTGGATGCTATGGTGGTAGCTGCTGCCACTAAGAAGGAACTAGCTGATCCTTCGGTGCCTGTCCATCCTCCTAACAAGGAGTCTAGGTCTATGGACAGGTACGGGAAGCGGATGTTTTTGTCAGCGACCTTTGCAATGCGTTCGCTGAACTACCTATGCCATTTCACTCGTCTTCAAAGAGACTTGATCAAGGAAGCGAGTGAGATGTTGAAGGATCCTACAGCTGCGGGTTTTCAGGACAAGATGAACGCTCAGCTGGCTACCCTAAATTCTATAGCTAACTCCTCCATGCCTCCTTTCATATGCTGCTGATGGAGCGAGCAGAGCCGCAGGGACAGGTGTGCCTTACGCGGCATGCCTGGATGCGGCTATGCAATTTTGCGGACCCTTTTAAAGCGTCTTTCACTAATTCCCCGTTTGATGGATCATCTCTCTTTGGTCCTCAAGTGAAAGAAACCGTGACGAGGTGCGAGACGGATGGCAAAACTCTTTCTGTCGCCGGAGTCCGTTTTCTACTCCTTCTAGACCTTACCCCAAAGGCCAGAAAAGTGGAAAAATGTGGTTCCAAACAATCTCAAGGGAATTTGCCTGGCGACAGAGTCGGTTCCCTCCAGAGGCAGAGGGGGAACAATAATGGTAGATGTCGCCCTAGAGGCAGGGGGTCCAGAACCAGGGCAATCGAGAA
The DNA here is from genome assembly GCF_019279795.1 of Protopterus annectens. Lineage (NCBI taxonomy): Eukaryota > Metazoa > Chordata > Ceratodontiformes > Protopteridae > Protopterus > Protopterus annectens. The sequence goes on along the minus strand of NC_056729.1, from coordinate 248,321,361 downwards.
ACCTTTTCCGATAAGCCCTTCCAGCATCCCTGAGGTGTTGCCCGACTGTCCACCTTCGAGGCAGTCGGGGGAAGATTGTCACTGTACCCAGAAGCCTGGCGATCCCTAACTCAAGACAAGTGGGTACAGTCCATCATTTCCGAAGGCTATTCCATTCCGTTCTTTCGTATTCCAAATCAATCAAAAATCCCTTCCAGATGTTCCACCGCTCAAAGGGATCAAGCAGCGTTGGAAATTTCAAAGTTGCTTGCAAAAAGAGCCATTCAGCCAGTGCCAGCAGACCAGCAAGGATCCGGAATCTACTCCAAATTCTTTTTGGTTCCAAAGAAAACAGGGGACTGGAGGCCCATCTTGGATCTCAGTATCTTGAACAAGTCGGTGAAGAAAACAAGATTTCGGATGGTCACGCTACAATCCATCCTACCCCTATTGGGAAAGGAAAACTGGATGTGCTCTATAGACCTCCAGGATGCGTACTATCATATAAAAATGAACAGACGCTCCAGGAGATTCCTCCGCTTCCGGCTGATAACCAGTCACTTTCAATTCAGAGCCCTGCCCTTTGGTCTCACCACTGCCCCCCGGGTGTTTACCAAATGCATGGCAGTGGTAGCTTCTCACCTGAGACGTCAAGGATTCCAGGTGTTTCCATATTTGGACGACTGGCTCCTCACAGCTCCTACCAAGCATCTTCTTCTAATGGCCAGAGACTACACCTTTCGCATTTGTCAAAAGTTAGGCATATCAATAAATTGCGAAAAGTCTGTTTTGTCGCCTTGTCGTGCTATTACCTTCATAGGCGCAAATCTAGACACAGTCAACATGTCTGCGAGACTAACAGATCAAAGAATAGCAGACATACGCAAAATTGTCTCCCTTCTCTTCCACAGCAACAGAGTCAAAGCCAGGTTAGTTCTGAAAGTACTGGGGATTATGGCAGCTGCTATCCCTCTGCTTCTATTAGCCAGATTCCACATGAGAATCCTTCAATGGATGCTCTTCACACAATGGTCATACCAGCAACTTCCGATGTCCCACACCATTATGATTACGCAAGCATGCAAGAATCATCTTCTTTGGTGGATGTCTTCCCCTCAGCTCTCTCTGGGAAGACCCTTTGTTCCTTCCCCTCCGGTTGCTACTCTGACAACGGACGCCTCCCTGATCGGGTGGGGGCATTAGCAGGGCAGAACTGTCCAGGGCATATGGCAACCAGACGAATGCCACTTGCATATAAACGTTCTAGAGATGAGAGCAGTGCTTTTAGCGTTGCAAGCCCTTCAAGACTCTCTTCCCTTGGGAACGATAGCAATCCAGACGGACAACATGTCTGTAGTGTGGTATATCAACAAACAAGGCGGAACCAGGTCCTACCCCCTATGTCGAGAAGCACTCAGACTGTGGCAATGGGCGATTTCTTCTCAGCGGTTTCTGATAGCAACGCACATCCCCGGGAAGTCCAACCAAATCGCGGACAAGTTGAGCAGAGCTATCCTCATGCCTCACGAGTGGTCTCTGAAAGATTCTATTGTGGAGAAAATTTTTCTCAAGTGGGGTCAGCCTTGCTGCGACCTTTTTGCTACTCCCCAAAACAGCAAGTGCAGAGATTATTTCACCCTATTCCCGTTACCAGGTCAGCCCAGCAGAGACGCTCTAGTCCAAGTTTGGCCCCGGGGACTTTTGTATGCATTTCCTCCCTTCCCACTAATCTCTCAAGTAATACAGAAAGCTATCGCTCAGAAGGCCTCATTGATCCTCATTGCTCCTTACTGGCCTCGACAGGTTTGGTTCCCCTTTCTACATCAATTTCTGTTGGAGCAACCCTGGCATCTGGACCTAGTTCCAGATCTTCTGATCCATCAATCGGGTCAGTTTCATCACTCCCTAACATCATTGAACCTCACTGCTTGGTTCCTCCAATTCCTACCCTAGCCAGGCTTCCTCAAATATCTCACTGTTCGAGATATTTTAATAGCTTCCCATAAATCTTCCACTCGAAAGATTTATCTTAGTAAATGGAAACATTTTGCCTATTGGGCTCAAGGAAGGGATTTAGATCCTTTCACTGCTCCCATCCAAATAATTCTTGATTTTCTAGCTGAACTCTTTCACGCAGGTTCATCTCCCTCTACTCTCAAAGTCCAATTGGCAGCTATATCTAACTTTCATGTGGGCATTTCAGATTCTGCCATCATGTCTCACAAGCTTTGCAAAGCCTTTTTGAAGGGAGTTTTTCTACTCAGACCTCCTATAAGAAATCCTCCTCCTTCTTGGGACCTTAATTTAGTTCTCACTTTGATTCTTCCCCCTTTCGAACCTGCAGCTTCCTGTTCATTAAAATTGCTATCATGGAAGACTGTCTTTCTGGTAGCTGTTACTTCAGCTAGAAGGGTTTCAGAACTTCATGCACTCAGCTGTCGTCCACCATATCTGTTGTTCCATAAAGACAGGGTATCCTTACGAACCAACCCGTCTTTTTTACCTAAAGTAGCCTCTGCCTCTAACCTAAATCAAAGCATTGACCTCCCTGTGTTTTTTCCAGAATATTCTAACAGGTCTGAACAAAAATTGCATTGGCTAGATGTTCATCGTCAGTTAAGGTACTATTTGGATAGGACCAAACAATTCAGAAACACTGACCAGTTGTTTGTCTCTTATGCAGAAGGCAGAAAGGGACTTTCTGTTTCAAAGGTATCACTTTCCAGATGGCTAACATCTCTGATTTCCCTTGTTTATGAAATTAGACACCAAAAGCTGCCTAACAAACCTAAGGCCCACTCCACCAGAGCTTTGGCTACTTCTATAGCCTTCCAAGACAGACTGCCTATTGACACCATTTGAGCAGCGGCTACTTGGGCTACTCCTTACACATTCATTTCACATTATAAGTTGGATTTAGCTTCTAGACATAGAGCTAACTGTGGTACCACTGTTCTCAAGAGTCTGTTCCGATAGGCCACCCGGGACAAGGTGCTAGGGAGGCGGTCCCATCCAGCAAGAATGAAGGCGAGATAGACAACTTAACATATAGAAGTTATGTTCCATGTTAGTTGTCTTCTTCTTGCCTTCTTTCTTGCGTCCCACCCTCCTTCCCCCTGGCCTGGACAGACCTAGAGGAGTTTGATTGTGACCTCTCTTTCTACCACCTCTATTGCTATAGGTATATGCTCTGCTGTGCATATTTTCCTGGATCAGGCTTCAGGTCACCTTCCTCTCCCTTTTTTTTTATAGAGGTGGATTCTTCCTTTCCAGTATTTCTGGTTTTATTATTAGCTGGGCCTAGCTCACAAACGAGATCTGAGGTAATACACGCCTAGCATTGTGGGATATAAGGGGAGCCTCGAGCCGGTGGAACCAACTCTCGAGCTTTAGAGTGGCCGAGTCGGAGCCGAGGTCGGCTCCGAACCCATCCAGCAAGAAAGAAGGCGAGAAGAAGACAACTAACATGGAACGTTATGGTAAGAACATAACTTCTATTTTCTTGCCGTGCAGTGCCCAAAGCCGAAGCAGTTCACAAGTGCCGGTCGGCCGACTCCTGAAATTTTCATTTTCGAGTTTCAGAACTGAAGTCTTCAACTAAAAGCTAAGTACCCCATTGGGGAAACTTTTTCTTGCTCCTTACCAATGTCAGTAAAAGTTAATAATTGCATTACTTGTGGAAAGCAAATACCTCATAAAGATTTTCATTCGTACTGTATTCCTTCCCTAGGCTCTGACCACGACGTACCTTGCTGTCAGTTTTGTGCTTTATTTAATCAGCGCACTATCCGTCGTCGGTATATTTTTGCCTCTAAATATTTCGGTTCTCGGTTTAATTATCCAGAAATGTCGTCGGTTAGCCATCTGTCTACCGGGATTCCGAAAAAACGCAAAGATAAAGACAGAGACAGGCTGCCGAGGTCCAAAACTGCCGACGATGCTTCTCCTAAGCCAGTCGTCAGTTCGTCGGTACTCAGTGAGGCACTTTCGCATCCCCCGATACCCGCTACTTCTGATTCGCAGGCCTCTACATTATGCCACGAGTTACTTCAACTATGGAATCCACGGATGTCTCTGCCTTGGATGGATCCGGAGCCGCTGTGCAGGCACCGGCTTCTGAGGGTGTATTCAGGCCTATGGACTTGCATATTAAATCAACGCCTCCTTCATTACTAAGGCCTAAATCTTCGATCCATGTCTAAAAACCGACACCCAGGCCACACATGCTCAGGCCTCTATGCCTAAAAAACAAATGATAAAAATGGCTGAAGATCTAATAACTCTAATCAGGGATAGCCAACCTCGCCTTCTAAGAAGCCTAGGGCTGAGCTTGACTATGAATCTTCTGATCAGGATTCTTTTTTTCTGACTCTTCTGATGACTTGGATATGTCCTTACCTACTTATGAGGATTCTGATTTAGGTTCATAGCTTCATAGGTTGGTACTAGGCTATCGGCTTTAGGGCCTATACAAGCCTAGCCATAACAATTCCCTGGCTAGTTCTTCCCACACTAATTTACTTCCCTGGACCCCTGTCTAGCAGGGCGACTGATGTGATCCCCGGGGTGAATTTCCTTTCTCCCATCCAATCATCAAGGTTCCTTTTGAAGAGGGCCAAAGAGGCGCTCTGCTTGACATGTATGGGCAGTCTATTCCAGAGTTTGGGGAGTCTCTGGGTCAGGAACTTATCCCTCCAGCATGTTTTGTTTATTGTGATGACAAGATTTTGATCCCTGGAGTGTGTGGCTCTGAGGGATTGGGATTTCTTTAAGTGTAGCATGTCTAACAGCTTTGGGTTTGACATGGCCTTGTGTGTTAAGCAGAGATCGCCTCGGAGTAGACGATATGCGACAGAGTATAGCTGCAGTTTTTTAAGGCTGTCGGCATATGGCATCTGCTTTAGGCCTGTGATTCTTTTAGTGAGGAATTTCTGCGGCCTTTCCGGTTGTTGCAAATGTCTTGAGAGGTACATACCAAATGTGGCGTTGTATTCTATAATGGGTCTAATGAGGGATGAGTACAGAGGGACAATGACATCATTTTTCTGGATGAAAAGCCCTTAGTGATGAGGTGTGCCACACAGAAGGAGTTCCTGACTGTTGTGGCAATGTGGTTATTGAAGGTGAGACCACTGTCCACCTGTGTCCCTAAGTCTCTTATCACACTTTCGGTGTTTAGTGTACTGCCACCTATGTGATAACTCATGGGTACATGTCTTTTTCACAAAGGGAATAACTGTACATTTCTTGGCATTGAGCTTGAGCCCATGGCTCTGCCACCAGGCATCTGTTTTTGTAAGGCCCTTTTGTAGAGTATCCACATCATTTGGAGATTCAATAATGGCTCCCAGTTTGCAGTCATCTGCGAACTTTGTTAGCCAGAGTCCCTTAGTGTTGGCCTGTAGTTCAGAGAAGTGGATGCCAAACAAGAAAGATCCCAGGACTGAACCTTGAGGTGCTCCACTTGTCTGGAGCTGGATTTGGACGCGGCTACTTTTACAGTGTGGGTTCTGCCAGTAAGCCACTTGGCAACCCATCGAGTGACATAGGGATTAATGCCCAGCTTAGTAAGTTTATCTATGATTCCAGAGTAGGGAATGGTGTCAAAGGCCTTGGTGAGGTCCAGATAGGCTGTGTGGACTGCCTTACCCTCGTCCACAGCTCTGGAGACTGATTCGAAGAAGTCAGTAAGGTTCAGGAGACAAGATTGGCCCTTCACAAACCCAAACTGGGTGGGATCCAGTGTTTTAAGGTTGCCAATGTCTTTGTTTATAAGTTCCATGATAATACGTTCAATGGCCTTGCAGATCAGGCTTGTCAGACTGATGGGGCAGTAGTTCCCGGGATCCAAGTTGGATCCCCCCTTGTGGAGTGGGATAACTGTAGCTATGTGCCACTCAGTGGGCACGAACCCTGAGGTGAGGGTATGATTAAACATGACACTTAGGTGAGGTGCCAGTTCATTTTGTAGTTCATGTAGTACACAGCCCGGGATGTCATCTGGTCCCATGGATGCTGTATTATTAGCTTTGGAGAGTGCGTTTTTTACCTGTGTGGCCGTTATTACCGGAATTTGGCAATCTTCCAGTATTGAGATGGGCCATTTAGGGGTTGAGAGGAGGGTGAAGTTGGCACTGAATCGATCTGCCAGGATATTGGCAATATCCTTGGGATCAGTATATTTAATGCCATTCTGTTGTAGCTCAGAGCAGATCTGAGCATTGCCATGTAGATTCTTGATATAGTTATAGAATGCCTTGTGGTTGTCTTTGGAATCTTTGGCAATTTTATTTTCGTAACTAGCTTTGGAGGATTTTATGAGGGATCTCAGCTTCTTACTGAGGCTGGTAAGGGAGTTTTTTGCATCCTGGGATTTTCCTCTTTTCTGCAACACTTTTTTCCTTTTGTTGTAAAGTTTGTTTATGGCAGGGGACCACCAGATGGGCTTCCTTTTTTTGGAGGAGAGCATTTTGGTTCTATTTGGGAAGGCACGATTCATGCATGAGTGGATGTGCTCGTACAGTGCCTTAGTGTAGGACTCAGCAGTCGAACTTTCAGTTCCCGTTGTATGGGTGTCATGAAGTTTGTAACTTCTGACTTGAGTAGCATGAAGTTGTCCTTGGAGAAGTTTTTTATGGAGGTTTCCTTACTGGGGGTTGGGGGTGGGATGTGGATGTTAAGGGTGATTAGCTTATAGTCTGACCTGACCAACGAAGGGGTGACCATAGGTGTGGAGCATCGATTTCCTATGTTGATAATGACCAGGTCTAGGATATTGGAGCCCCTGGTGGGACTATGGATTTAGATGATCCAGGGCATTGGAATTTATGAATTCCAACAACCGTTGGGCAAAGGTGTTGGTGCATGAGTAGTTTTCCCAGTTAATGGCAGGGTAGTCGAAATCACCCAGTATTAGGTTGTATATTAATATTTTCCAGTATGTTTAGAAAGGTGCAGTGAGAATCTTGGGAGATGGTGGGGGATCTGTAGCAAGCTACAATTTGGATTGCAGTCTTATCTAGTGTTAGTTGCACCTGGAGAATTTCAGATGCATTGTGTTGGACAACTAACCTGGTGGTGTGAATATCCTTGGTGAGTATGGACACTCCTCCACCTTTATTGTTTCGATCCTGGTTTGGTACCCGAAAAGTGTGGTAAGAGTTGTAGCCTGGTATTGTAGGGGTGCTCTCTGGAGCCTTGAACCAGGTCTCAGTTATTGCACAGATATCGATGTTCTCCATTTTTAGGAGTGCCTTGAGAGAGTTTATTTTGAGGTTTAGACTTCTAGCATTGAGTAGCATTACCTTCAGATTTTGCATGCTTGTACCTGTTGCGGTGGTGGTTTTGTCCTTTGAACTTTGCCTAAAAAAGACACTCTATTCCCACTGATTCCCCTCCTGAGGATTTTTCTTTTGAGGAAACCTTACATACTCTAAGGGAGCATTTTCACTGGGAAAGCCAGGAATTTTCTGATTCAAAAAAGAGGCTTAGGGATTTCTTTCTCCTACCTCAGCATAGGCCTTTGGCTATTCCACCTGTACTAGACATTGTTGATGATGCTTTCTCGGAATCCAGTTTGGCCCCTGATTCCATGCCTCCTGCTCCCAGTAAACCTGACAGATACTACAGGGTCCCTGAGCCCCACAAGTTCCTTTTCAAAAATCCTATTGCAGATCCAGAGACTATTTCACAGGGACCCAAGGGCATTAAGGTTTCTACTGTTAAAAATCCTACCCCTTCTGATAGAGACTCCAGGGCACTGGATAGATGGGGTAAAAAGGTTTACACTTCAGCAACCTTGGCTATTAGAGCTTTAAACTGCCAATTTCATATGTTAAAGTATCAGCAACATGTTATTGGACTGCTTAAACAGAAAATTATGTTGTTTCCTGACTGTCTGGAAAATAAAGACTTACAGGATTTAATGTATTCTGCTGAACACATTGGAAAACATACTTTGCAATGTGGTTTTGATTCTTTAGAGGCCTCTTGCAGGGCTGCTGTTACTGGATCTGTGCTTAGAAGGCATGCTTGGCTTAAAGAGCAATCTTTGCCTGATCATGTTAAAGGTAAATTGTTGGATGCTCCTTTAAATCAGGAACGCCTGTTTGGCAACAAGGCTGAAGAAGTTCTTAAAAAGATGGAAGATAAAGCTAAATCTATACAAACTGTTAAAGATTTTTTTACAAGTTCGGCCTCCTAGATTTAGTAGGCACTGGCCCTCTAAGAATTGGTCCTTTCCAGCCCCTTCCAGGTCTTCTCAAGCCAAACCCAGACACAGCCAAAACCCCAGGTTTCAGTCCCAGGGGACTCTCAGAAATAAGCAGTGGGGCACCTCCACTTCCAAGTCTGGGAATAACAAGACACCCCCCTATGGTAAACTGTCTCAATGACTTCCTTTTAAAATTTCCAAGCACTTATCTTCTGACTGCCCCTTTGGGGGCAAAGACTGCTCTTCATGCAAAGAACTGGGAACTCATTACCCAGGACAAATGAGTTTTAAATATAGTGTCCCAGGGATACAGATTTCACTTCCACACGTTGCCAATGCCAAATGGGTGGCCGGACCTATCCCCAAATCAATGGGCAGAGGCTCAAAAACAAGTACTTTCTCTCTTAAGCATGGGGGCTATTCAGCTGCTACCAGAAGAGGAAAAGGGACAAGGTTTCTACTCGAGACTTTTCCTGGTACCCAGAAAAGACAAATCATGGCATCCTATCCTGGACCTGACTACTCTAAACACCTTTCTGGAGATTCCAAAATTCAAGATGCTGACTCTTCACAAATTACTTCGTATGCTAGGCAAAGACGCCTGGTTGGCAGCACTAGATTTAAAAGAAGTATACCTGCACATCCCAATCAGGGAATCTTGCAGAAGATACCTAAGCTCCAAAGCAGGTTACATGCACTATCATTTCTCTGCACTGCCCTTTGGCTTATCTACTGCGCCCAGGGTATTCACAATGTGCCTAGCTCCAGTTATTGCATTTTGCAGGCAAAGAAATATTCAAATATACCCATACCTGGACGATTGTCTAATTCAGGCAGAAAGACAGGGCATACTTTTAAATCATCTGGCCTTTGTAAAAAGGGTTCTAACTTGTCTGGGGTACACCATAAATGAAAATAAATAACAACTGGTACCCTGTCAACAAATTACATCCCTGGGAGCAAGCTTGAATACAACTTCCCAGATGGCTTACCTCACGCCAGAAAAACAAATTCATTTGGCAACCTACTTCAAACAAGTGGCCACAAAAACCCTGCTATCTGCAAGACAAATGCTGCAAGCCTTGGAATTCATGGCCTCCTGCATTCTTCTAATTCCATATGCAAGATTACATATGAGGAAACTACAGTGGTATCTAAAAAGCCTATGGAGTCACCATTCTCACAGCCTAGAAACAATGATTTCTATCATACCTTGCCTACGCCTAGAGTTCCTTTGGTGGACAGAGGCCTGCCACCAAAACAAGGGACTACCTTTCACACCACCCCCTGCCACCCAAACCCTAACAACTGATGCATCAGACTATGCATGGGGGGCTCACCTGGCAGGGAAGTGCATTCAGGGCAAATGGAACCCAAGTCAAATGTATCTGCATGCATATCAATCAAAAAGAAATGTTAGTTGTACAGAATGCTCTGACAGCCTTCAAGGACTACATTCTTCCAGGACAACTAATGGTAAAGACGGACAACACCACGGTTATGTGGTACATAAACAAGCAGGGGAGTACACATTCTTTCCCCCTCTGCAGACTAGCCATGGCATTGTGGAACATAGCCTTGAGCTACCAAGTGCACCTACAAGCTCAGTTCCTGCCAGGAAAATTAAATACACTGGCAGACGGACTAAGCGGAAACCTCATGGACCCACACAAGTGGAAACTGGAACCAAGGATTTTCAGCATGTTGACAAGTGAATGGGGGTGCCCAGATATAGACCTGTTTGCCTCCTCCCAGAACCACCAATTGGACAAATTTTGCACAAGGACTCCCCACAAATAAGCCTGGAAAGTGGATGCTCTGTCCTTCAGCTGGAAAAACCTATCAGTCTATGCCTTTCTCCCACTGCCTCTGCTCTCCAAAGTACTACTAAAAGTCAAACAGGACAAACCAAGGATGATTTTGATTGCTCCAGACTGGCCGCGCCAACACTGGTACCCCCTCCTGCACAGTGTGTCATGGTTATCTGCATGGCACCTGCCTCAGACACCTTCCCTGCTGACTCAGCAGAAGAACCAAATTCTGCACCCTCAGCTTCCAACACTGAACCTTGCAGTCAGGCTAATTACTTAAACTCTCCCTTACCATCCCTCAGCAAACCTGTGATGAATGTCATCTTAGAGGCAAGGAGGCCTAGTACTAGAAAATCTTATGCTGAAAAATGGAAAAGATCCTGTGCCTGGAACCAATCTCAAGGGATGAGCACAGCAGTGCCCAATTTACCTCAGATGTTACAATACTTAACTGAGATGCTTCACAAGGGCTTGTCTTTTTCCTCAATTAAAATCCACGCCTCAGCCATTTCAGCTCATTATAATACAGAACCTCCCCTCTTCTCTCATCCACTGCTCAAGCAGTTCCTCAGAGGGGCCAAAAATGTGAGACCACCCAGGAGAGCTCCTACCCCAGCCTGGGACCTTAACTTTGTATTGGAGAAACTCACTCTACCTCCTTTAGAGCCAGCTGCTACTGCAGACTTAAAATTTCTTTCTTGGAAAACAGCTTTCCTTTTAGCAATCACTTCAGCTAGAAGGGTATCTGAATTACATGCCCTTATGGCAGTGGAGCCTTTCATCATCTTTCATGCAGACAGGGTGTCACTCAGAACCAATCCATCCTTCGTGCCCAAGGTGGTATCCAGTGTGGCTCTTAATCAGTCCATTCATTTGCCAACCTTATTTCCTAATCCACAGAACAAAGGGGAACGATACTGCATTCCTTGGATGTGCACAGACAACTTAGATTCTACTTGGACAGGACTAAACTTCAAAGAAAATCTGAACAACTGCTGGTAGCATTTGCTGCAGGGGCAGAGAGGAAGGCTATTTCAAAACAAATAATTTCTAAATGAATAAGCCATTGCATTCATTTCTGCTATAAGCACCATGGAAAACCTATCCCACAGGGGATCAGACCTCACTCCACACAGCCTGCATCTACTTCTACAGCCTTTCTCAGATGCGTTTTTACCAGGGACATCCTAGAAGCTGCTACCTGGAGTTCCGTACATACTTTCACCAAGCATTATCATTTGCCAATTTTCTCTAAATCCAGAGCTGACTTTGCCACTGCAGTCTTGCAGAGCCTTATAGCTGGCCCTAATGCTATTTTAAACTCCTTCTCCCAACCATAGCTTTGGGAATCTACCCAAATGTAATGACTACAACAGTGAAACACGAAGAACATAGTACAGTTGTGTACACTTACCATAAATGTAGTTGTTCGAGTGTATTCACTGTTGCAGTCCAGGTTACCCTTCCTCCAGCCCCCTAACTTCTTTTGGCTATACCTCTACTTTCCTTTACTATGCTTAAAAGCCATTTTGGTGTATTTGCTTTTTTGTTGGAGGTATACCTTTGTGTTTTTATGTTTAATTGCTTCCCATTAGGGGGGCACCTGACATCTGGGGCAAGAAAAATTGATGTAATGGCATCGGCTGCATGTTTTATACCCCTGACGACCTGACGTCATGAAAGAAGGGACAGCAATCGACGCAGGACCCAAGACTTTGTTAATCAGGCCGACTGAGGGCAACCTGCAAGCAGATTACCCAAATGTAATGACTGAAACAGTGAATGCACTCGGAACATCTACATTTATGGTAAGTGTACACAACTGTACTCTCCTCAAAAACCATTCAACGATCCCCCATCCTCCAGGTCTGAAAAATCTACAAAGAGGTCAACTTTTACTGCTCCACTATCTGAGCTGAGAAAAAAGCATGCCAGGGAATCATCTTCGTACCTGAAGACTTTCGAGTCCGAGAAATCTCCCTCTACGGCTCCCATTGTAATTTTGGAGCTGACAGCATTCCAGTTTCGGAGCCAGTCCCCAGTCCTGAAACTGGTCTCCCCAATTCTGAGATCTCCTTTACTACAGTCAGTGAGGTCTCCGACCCCGTCCTGTTGATCCTCCAGAAGCCTTTCGGATGATGATGTGGACCGGGTGGTGAAGAGAATTTTATGGACCCCGGTGCTGGCCAAGATACTGTCGACTCCAACCCAGGGGGAATCTGGGCCGACCAACACTTCCCCTTCGTTGATTCGTCCGACCCATTCTGGGGCTTTGGAGCTGGAGTGCTTGGATCAGATTGTAGCAGAACAGTTGGTGCCAAGACCTGCTCTGGGATCTTCTGGCCTGACCACTGCTCCGACCTCCTCGATTCCATTGGAAGTTGAGGGGGTCTAGTAGCTGATGCTCTCCCGTCTGGTCCAGAGAGGAGAGTCAGACTGGACAGTTGTCCGACCCAAGTCTACCTCTCGGGGCTTCAGCACTGCCTTGGTTCAGGGGAGGCCTTCTAGTTCCTCGGAGCCAGGAACCTCCTCGGAGCAGGGTTGGGGGGTTTGAGGTGATGAGAGTGCTGTCACCTCAGACTGCTCTGCTATCAGGTCCAAGTACTCTTCCCCCCAAAGCGCCAGTGTCCGTCTCAGGTCCAAGTATACTTCCCCCAAAAGCGCCAGTGTCTGTCTCAATACCCATCGCTCCCACCCAGGCGTGGAGACCTGAAGCCCCAGGACGCCCCACTGGGTGAAGCGATCTCTTCCGAAACCTCTCCAGAGTACCCCTCTGAGGAGGTCCCTCGGAAGAGATTATGCAAGAGGAAGCATCTAGACTCTCCTAAGGAGTCCATCACTTCAGACACGGACCTCAATGAGTCAGAAGTGTCCTCATGGTCACCCTCTCAGGATGTCTCTTTTGCAGACATCCTAGAAATCCTTAAACAGAGAGGTTGCTGGAAGCCCATCATCCCTTGAGCATGAGTTTCTGTATCTGGAGGCATTCGGGTCTCACCCTTCCACCTCTTGGGTGTCTCCGCCTTTCGACCAACTCATGAACTTAGTCAGTTTGAAGGCGTGGGGCTCTCCAGATTTGGTGGAACCTGTTCCTAGGAGGCCAAATAAGTTCATCACTGCGTCCTCAGATATGGAGTTTCTCAGCAAAGGTGTCCCGGTAGATGCTATGGTGGTGGTGGTGGTGGCGGTGGCAGCTACCAAAAAGTTGTCAGAGACATCCTCATCTGTCCATCCACCGAATAGAGAGTCACAAATGATGGACAGATATGGAAAGCGCATGTTTTCTTCAGCGTCCTTTGCCTTTCGGTCTCTGAACTACCTGACCCATTTCATTAGGCTTCAAAGGGATCTCCTAAAGGAACTAGGAGATGCCCTCCCAAGGTTCTGTAGCTGCGGGGGGTCTCTGACAAGGTCCTCTCCCTGCTGTCCACCTTAAACTCTGTTCTGAACTCCTCCATGCGACTTATTTCCTGCACGGCTGATGGAGCAAGTAGGGCAGCGAGTACAGGAATTTCCTTAAGGAGACATTCCTGGATGCGCTCATGTAACTTCACAGAACCCTTCAAGTCTTCCTTTATTAACGCCCCATTTGATGACTCGTCTTTGTTTGGGCCAAAAGTTAGAGACCCTAACCAGGTGTGAACAGGAGGGAAAGACTCTGTCAGACGTTGGAGTCCGTTTTTCCCTCCCCACCAAATCTTATCCCAAAGGTCAGAAGGGGGGGGAATGTGGTTTCATAAGTCCCAAAGAGCTTTCTCAGGCACACGTGGTGATTCTTCCCCCAGAGGCAGAGAGGAAGTAACAATGGAAGATGCCGACCATGCAGCAGAGGGGGTCTGTAGAACCAGGGTGACAGCGATTCCTTCCTTGGTGTAAACCCTTTCAGTGCTCCTAAGAGGAGGTCCGTCTGTCCATTTCTGGAGGCAGTCGGGGGTCGCTTGTCGTTGTACCCAAAAGCCTGGCTAGAAATAAAAGACAAATGGGTACAAACGATCATATCCAGAGGTTACTACATACCCTTTTCCTCTTCCCCCATTAGAAAAAAAAAACAGTCCCAGATGTTCAACCCAGTCAAAGGAATCACTCAACTTTAGAGGTACAAAAGTTGCTAGAAAAAAACAAGTCGTCCAAAATGTCCCCGCAGACCAAATTGGATCCGGAACTTACTCAAGGGTCTTTTTAGTTCCAAAGAAGACATGGGACTGGAGGCCTATTCTGGATCTCAGCAGACTAAACAAGTCCGTCAAGAAGTCAAAGTTCTGGATGGTAGCACTGCAGTCGATACTCCCTTTTCTGGGAAAAGACGATTGGATGTACTCAATAGATCTCCAGGATGCATACTACCACATAAAAATGGACAGGAGATCCAGGAGACTTTTATGCTTAAGCCAGTCACTCTTTGGTCTCACTACAGTCCCCAGAGTGTTCACCAAATGCATGGCAGTAGTTATGGCTCACTTGAGGCATCTAGAATTCCGGGTGATGTTCTTCGTGTTTCACTGTTGCAGTCATGACGTTTGGTTAATATGCTGGCAGGTTGTCCTCAGTCGGCCTGATTAACAAAGTCTTGGGTCCTGCGTCGGTTGCTGTCCCTTCTTCCATGACGTCAGGTCATCACGAGTATAAAACATGCAGCTGACGCCATTACATCAGTCTTTTTTGCTGTGTGGTGCCCGAAGCAGAAGCACTTTGCAAGTGTCGGTCAGCTGACTCCTGATATTTTTGTTTTCGAGTTTCAGAACCAAAGTCTTCAACTTAAAGCTAAGTACCTAGTTGGGGAATCTTTTTGTTTCTCCTTACCGATGTCAGTAAAAGCTAATAATTGCATTACTTGTGGAAAGCAAATACCTCATAAAGATTTTAATTCGTACTGTATTCCTTGCCTAGGCCTTGACTACGACGTACCTTCCTGTCAGTTTTGTGCTTTATTTGATCAGTGCACTATCCGTAGCCGGTATATTTTTGCCTCTAAATATTTCAGTTCTCTGTTTAATTATCCAGAAATGTCGTCAGTTAGTCATCTGACTACCAGGATTCCAAACAAACGCAAAGATAAAGACAGAAACAGGCCGCTGAGGTCCAAAACTGCAGACAACACTTCTCCTAAGCCAGTCGCCAGTTTGCCGGTACTCAGTGAAGCGCTTTCGCAGCCCCTGATACCTGCTACTTCTGATACGCAGGCCTCTACTGAGACCCATTCGGAGTCTGGTATGCCGCGAGATACTTCAGCTATGGAACCCGCAGATGTCTCTACCTTGGATGGGTCCGGAGCCGCTGTGCAGGCACCGGCTTCTGAGGGTGTATTCAGGCCTACAGACTTGCATATTAAATCGACACCTCCTTCATTACTAAGGCCTAAATCTCGATCCATGTCTAAAAAACCGATGCCCAGGCCACATGCTCAGGCCCCTATGCCTAAAAAACAAATGATAAAGATGGCTGAAGATCTAATAACTCTAATCAGGGGTAGTCAACCCCCCCCCAATCTTCTGATCAGGATTCTGTTTTGTCCGACTCTTCTGATGACCCGGATTTGTCCATACCTACTTATGAGGATTCTGATGCGGAGGATTCTATTCCCTCTGCTTCCCCTCCTGAGGATTTTTCTTTTGGGAAAACTTTACATACTTTAAGGGAGCATTTCCACTGGGAAAGCCAGGAATTTTCTGATTCAGAAAAGAGGCTTAGGGATTTCCTTCTTCTACCTCAGCATATGCCTTTGGCTATACCTCCTGTACTAGACATTGTTGATGATGTTTTCTCGGAATCCAGTTTGGCCCCTGATTCCCTGCCTCCTGCTCCTAGTAAACCTGACAGATACTACGGGGTTCCTGAGTCCCACAAGTTCCTTTTCAAAAATCCTGTTGCAGATCCAGAGACTATTTCTCAGGGGCCCAAGGGCATTAAGGCTTCTACTGCTAAAAATCCTACCCCTTCTGATAGAAACTCCAGGGTGCTGGATAGATGGGGTAAAAAGGTTTATACTTCTGAAACCTTGGCAATCAGAGCTTTAAATTGCCAATTTCATATGTTAAAATATCAGCAACATATTATTAGATTGCTTAAACAGAAAATGATGTTGATTCCTGACTGTGTAGAAAATAAGGATTTACAGGACTTAATGCATTCTGCTGAACAAGTTGGAAAACATACTTTGCAATATGGTTTTGACTCTTTAGAAACCTCTTGCAGGGCTGCTGTTACTAAGTCTGTGCTTAGAAGACATGCTTGGCTTAAGGAGCAGTCTTTGCCTGATCATGTTAAAGCTAAATTGTTGGATGCTCCTTTAAATCAGGACCGCCTGTTTGGCAACAAGGCTGAAGAAGTTCTTAAAAATATGGAAGATAAAGCTAAATCTATGCAAACTGTTAAAGATGTTTTACAAGTGCAGCCTCCTAGATTTAGTAGGCACTGGCCTACTAAGAATTGGTCCTTTCCAGTCCCTTCCAGGTCTTCTCAAGCCAAACCCAGACACAGCAAAAAACCCAGGTTTCAGTCCCAGGGGACTCTCAGAACTAAGCAGTGGGGGGCCTCTACTTCCAAATCTGGAAATAACAAGACACCTCCATATGGTAAACAGTCTCAATTACTTCCTTTTAAAATCCCCAAGCACTTATCTTTTGACCGCCCCACTTATCTTTTGACCGCCACTTTGGGGGGAAAGATTGCTCTTCATGCAAAGAACTGGGAACTCATAACCCAGGACAAATGGGTTTTAAATAGTGTCCAAGGGATACAAATTTCATTTCCACACATTGCCAATTCCAAATGGGTGGCCAGACCTGCCCCCAAATCAGTGGGCAGAGGCTCAAGAACAAGTACTTTCCCTCTTAAGCATGGGGGTTATTCAACTGGTACCAGAAGAGGAAAAGGGACAAGGTTTCTACTCCTGACTTTTCCTGGTACCCAGAAAAGACAAAACATGGCATCCAATCCTGGATGTGTCTACTCTAAACATCTTTCTGGAGATTCCAAATGCTGACTCTTCACCAATCACTTCCTATGATAGACAAAGACGTCTGGTTGGCAACACTAGATTTAAAAGAAGTATACTTGCACATCCCAATCAGGGAATCTTGCAGAAGATACCTACGCTTCAAAGCAGGCTACACACATTATCAGTTATCTGCACTGCCCTTTGGCTTGTCTACTGCGCCCAGTGTATTCACAAAGTGCCTGGTAACAGTTATTGCATTTTGCAGGCAAAGAAGTATTCAAATATACCCATACCTGAACGATTTTCTAATTCAGGCAGAAAGCCAGGGCATACTTTTGAATCATCTGGCGTTTGTAAAAAGGGTTCTAACTTGTCTGGGGTACACCATAAACGAAAAGAAATCACAACTGGTACCCTGCCAACAAATTACATTCCTGGGAACAAGCTTGAATACAACTTCCCAGATGGCTTACCTCACGCCAGAAAAGAAAATTCATTTGGTAACCTATTTGAAATAAATGGCCACAAAAACCCTGCTATCTGCAAGACAAATACTGCAAGCCTTGGGGTTCATGGCCTCCTGCATTCTTCTAATTCCATATGCAAGACTGCATATGAGGAAACTACAGTGGTATCTAAAAAGCCTATGGAGTCAACATTCTCACAGCCTGGAAACAGTGATTCCTATCGTACCTTGCCTACGCCTAGAGTTCCTCTGGTGGGCACAGGCCTGCCACCAAAACAAGGGACTACCATTCACACTACCCCCTGCTGCCCAAACCCTAACAACAGATGCATCAGACTATGCATGGTGGGCTCACCTGGCAGGGAAGTGCATTCAGGGCAAATGGAACCCAAGTCAAATGCACCTACATATCAATCAAAAAGAAATGTTAGCTGTACAGAATGCTCTGACAGCCTTCAAGGACTACATTCTTCCAGGACAACTAATGGTAAAGACGGACAATGCCACGGTTATGTGGTACATATGCAGGGGGGTACACATTCCTACCCCCTCTGCAGACTAGCCATGGCATTGTGGAACACAGCCTTGAGCTACCAAGTGCTCCTATAAGCTCAATTCCTGCCAGGAAAATTAAATACATTGGCAGACGGACTAAGCAGAAACCTCATGGATCCACACGAGTGGAAACAGGAACCAAGGATTTTCAACATGTTGACAGGCGAATGGGGGAGCCCAGACATAGATCTATTTGCCTCCCCCAGAATTACCAGTTGGACAAGTTTTGCACAAGGACTCCCCAGAAACCTGGAAAGTGGATGCTCTTTTCCTCAGCTGGAAAAACCTTTCAGTCTACGCCTTCCCCCCGCTGCCTCTGCTCTCCAAAGTTTTACTAAAAGTAAAACAGGACAAACCAAGGATGATCTTGATTGCTCCAGACTGGCCGTGCCAACACAGGTACCCCCTCCTGCACAATGTGTCGCAGTTATATCCATGGCACCTGCTTCAGACCCCTTCCCTGCTGTCTCAGCAGGAGAACCAAATTCTGCACCCTCAGCTTCCAACATTGAACCTTGCAGCCTGGCTAATCACTTAAATTCACCCTTATCATCCCTCAGCAAACCTGTGATGGATTTCATCTTCGAGGCAAGGAGGCCTAGTACTAGAAAATCTTATGCTGAAAATGGAAAAGATTCTGTGCCTGGAACCAATCTCAAGGGATGAGAACAGCAGCGCCCAATTTACCTCAGATTTTGCAATACTTAACTGAGATGATTCACAAGGGCCTGTCTTTTTCTTCCATTAAAATCCAGGCCTCAGCCATTTCAGCTCATTATAACACAGAACACCTCCCCTCTTCTCTCATCCTCTGCTCAAGCAGTATCTCAGAGGGGCCAAAAACTTGAGACCACCCATGAGAGCTCCAACCCCTGCCTGGGACCTTAACTTTGTATTGGAGAAACTCACTCTACCTCCTTTCTAGCCAGCTGCTACTGCAGACTTAAAATTTCTTTCTTAGAAAATAGCTTTCCTTTTAGCAATCACTTCAGCTAGAAGGATATCTGAATTACTGGCCGTTATGGCAGTGGAGCCTTTCATCATCTTTCATGCGGACAGGGTGTCACTCAGGACCAATCCATCCTTCATGCCCAAGGTAGTATCCAGTGTGGCTCTTAATCAGTCCATTCATTTGCCAACCTTCTTTCCCAATCCACAGAACAAAGGGGAACAGATTCTGCATTCCTTGGATGTGCACAGACAACCTAGATTATACTTGGACAGGACTAAACCTCGAAGAAAATCTGAACAACTGCTCGTAGCATTTGCTGCAGGGGCAGAGGGGAAGGCTATTTCAAAACAAACCATTTCTAAATGGATAAGCCATTACATTCATTTCTGCTATAAGTACTATGGAAAACCTATCCCCCAAGGGATTAGATCTCTCTCCACCAGGGCCGCATCAACTTCTGCAGCCTTTCTCAGAGGTGTTCTTACCAGGGACATCCTAGAAGCTGCTACCTGGAGTTCTGTACATACTTTCACCAAGCATTATCATTTGCCAGTTTTCTCTAAATCCAGAGCTGACTTTGCCACTGCTGTCTTGCAGGGCCTTATAGCTGGCCCTAATGCTATATAAACTCCTCCTCCCAACCATAGCTTTGGGAATCTACCCAAATGTCATGACTGCAACAGTGAAACACGAAGAGCATAGTACAGTTGTGTACACTTACCATAAATGTAGATTTTCAAGTGTATTCACTGTTGCAGTCCTGGTTACCCTCCCTCCAGCCCCCTAACGTCTTCTGGCTATACCTCTACTTTCCTTTACCATGCTTAAAAGCCTTTTTGGTGTATTTGCTTTTTTGTTGGAGGTATACCTTTGTGTTTTTATGTTGATTTGCTCCCCGATGGGGGGGGGGGGGACATGACATCTAGGGCAAAAAAAACTGATGTAATGGCGTCGGCTGCATGTTTTATACCCCTGATGACCTGACGTCATGGAAGAAGGGACAGCAACTGACGCAGGACTCAAGACTTTGTTAATCAGGCCAACTGAGGGCAACCTGCAAGCAGATTACCCAAATGTAATGACTGCAACAGTGAATAAACTCGAACATCGACATTTATGGTAAGTGTACACAACTGTACTTTTCCGTACTTAGATGACTGGCTCCTAACCACCCCCACCAAGCATCTACTAACAGCGAGAGACACCACTATTCATCTTTGTTCCCAGCTAGGCATCATGATAGACTTCAAAGAATCTTCCTTGTTGCCATCACAACATATCGTATTTATAGGAGCAGACTTGGAAACAGGACAAATGTTGGCCAGACTTCCCCAGAGAGGATTCTAATCTTACGTCATCGTCAAAAATCTCTTCACCAAGAAAAAAGTTCAGGCGAAAGCTATTTTGAGAGTTTTGGGTACCATGGCGGCAGCAGTAACCTTGATACCTTTAGCTCGCCTGCATATGAGGTTTCTCCAGTGGCTACTATTCACCCAGTGGTCCATGCAGGAGCTGCCCATGTCTCTCAAAATTATCATGACAGAATCCTGCAAGAAAGACCTGCATTGGTGGCTTCACTCCACTCATCTGACCCCTTAGGCCGACTGTTTGTCTTTCCGCAACCAGTAGCCACAGTGAACACGGACGCTTCCCAGATAGGGAGGAGGGGCATTATCTGGGGAAGGCTGTCCAAGGTGTATGGCAGGAAAACGAGAACTACTTGTTTATCAACGTCCTAGAGAGGAGAGTGGTGCTTTTGGCGTTGCAGGCGTTCCAGGACTCCCTTCCACTAGGAACGATTGCAGTTCAAGCAAGACAGCATGTTGGTGGTGTGGTACATAAACAAACAAGAAGGAACCAGATCTTACTCCCTATGTCGAGAGGCTCAAAGGTATGGCAATGGGCAGTCTCTTTCCAACATTTTCTGACTGCAACACACATCCTGGGAAAGTCCAGCGTGATAGCGTACAAACTCAGAAGACCTATTTTGATGCCTCACGAGCAGTCCCTACAACAGGAAATTGCGGAAAAGATTTTCCGCTAGTGGGGCCAGCCTTGTTGCAACCTTTTTACCACATCCATAAATGCCAAACACAGCAGCTACTTTGCCCTGATCCTCCCTCATGGGGAGTCACCAAGGGATGCACTTGTACACGATTGGCCCCGGGTCTCCTCTACGCATTTCCCCTTTTTCCTCTAATCTCCAAAGTCCTTCAGAAAGCCAGCATATTGAGGAGCAGCTTGATACTCATTGCCCCATACTGGCCTTGTCAGATTTGGTTCTCTTTCCTATGGCCCCATCTCCAGGAGGAGCTGTGGATTCTGGACCTAGCTCCAGGCCTCCTGACTCATCCATCAGGGTCGCTCCATCTGTCTGTTCAAACCCTCAAATTGACAGCTTGGCTACTCCAGTTCCATACATAGCCAGGCTTCCTGATATTTCCCCTGCAGTGAAACATATTTTGATTTTATCTCATAAGTGTTCAACCAGAAAACTGTTTTCTAGCAAATGGAAAATATTTTCTCGTTGGGCTTTCAACAACCATATTGATCCTTTTACTGCCCCTATAACAGCTGTCTTAGACTTCCTAGGTAAGCTTTTTGATGAAGGTGCAGCAGCAGCTACTGTTCGAGTTCAATTAGCCGCTATATCAAACTGTCATATGGGTGAAATGGGACTAAAAATCATGTCCCACAGGCTTTGCAAAGCCTTTTTGAAAGGTACTTTTCTACTAAGAACTCCAGTAAAAGAGCCACCTAAACTTTGTTTTATCCACCCTGATCCTTTCCCCCTTTGAACCTGCATCAACATGCGAGCTAAAGTTCTTAATGTGGAAGACCGTCTTCTTGGTAGCCATTACGTCTGCTAGACAAGTATCAGAACTTCAAGCATTATTGATATGTTCCCCTGGTTGCGGTGATGGTGCTGCGGTAGCGTTGTCGCCTCACAGTAAGATATTGTCCTGTTCGATTCTCAGCTAGAGCATCTTCTGTGTGGAGACATGCGTGAATGGGCGTACCTTCGTTGAAGGTTGTGCATCAGGGCTGGCAACTCGGCATGTAAAAATCTATTGCCAGTCATTAGCGGACCGGAGTTCCGTATGGCGATCCCTAACTGGGAAAAGCCGAAAGACACAACAAAAACAACATGATTTTTCACAAAGATACAGTTTCCCTGTGAACTAATCCTTCCTTTCTCCCAAAGGTTTGCTTAGAAGCAAATTTGAACCAATTCATTGACTTACCTGTCTTCTTCCCTAATTATGGTAACAAGTCAGAGTACAAATTACACCAATTAGATGTACACAGACAGCTACATTTCTATCTGGACAGAACAAAGGGATTCAGGAAATCAGGCCAGCTGTTTGTAACCTTTTCAGATAAAAAGAAGGGTACCCCTGTATCGGAGGTCACGCTTTCTAAGTGGATTACCGACTGTATAATCTTTACATGCACATCTCAGAATAGAGAACTTCCATGGAAAGTGAAAGGTCATTCCACAAGAGCTATAGCAACCTCGTCGGCTTTTCAAGCAAGACTACCCATGGATTCAATTTGTGCAACAACAACATGGGTAAAGCCTCATACCTTTATCACTCATTACAAAGTTGATTTGACCTCCAGGAGCAGGGCCTCCTTTGGGTCCACTGTTCCGAAGAGTATTTTCCCTTGAACCGCCCAGGAAACAAGGTGCTAAGGATTCTGTACCAACCTGCAATGAATGAAGGTGAGATAGGACAACATAACATTAAGACGTTATGTACTCACCGTAACGTTTCATGTTTGTTGTCCACCTTGCCTTCATTCTTGTGTCCCACCCTCCTTCCCCCACCTTCACTCTTGGAGGATCGAGGGGTGTTTAGCAAATTGGATATAATGTCTCTGAATCTCTTCTTAGTGTTTTCTGGATATGGTTACATGTTTAGAGATGATAACTTTAGTATTTGGAAACAAGATCTGGGTAATCTTCCCTGAGCATGATGGGATAGGATGCAGCCATGAGCTGGTGGAAGCTCTCGAGTTTTTGTGTAAGGCCGAGTCAGAACTGATCCTCGGTTCCGAACCCAACCAGCAATGAATGAAGGCGAGATTAACAACAAACATGGAATGTTATGGTGTGTACATAATCTCTTATTTTAGGAGGGCGTAAAGGGGAGAGCTAGCACTGGCGTCAACAGCAGGGAACCAGATATACACAAATAAAGGAAGCCTTATAACTTCACGTCAAATGACACCCAAGTATACTACAAGAACTACAGCTCACATTCTTAACCATGTGCACCAACTGCAAGAATGTGGACCTTAAAATTTGGTGGCATCTTCTAGGTTTATAGGTAGTTTCCAGCTTGGAGTGCAGGGAACCACTGAATTCCCAGTTGTACTCTGATCCCACAATACCCACCTTATTTTCTACCACCTCTTTTTCAGAAAAAGTAACAAATGAAAATTTTCATAAATATTATTTTCAACGGACAACATATGACAGCAAACAGGGCATGATTACTTTAACTAAAAGAATTGCATCACTTAAAAGTAAAACATACTACTGAACATCTAACTGCCCTTTTCCAACACGTAAGCGACCATATTGCACTGCTGGGTGAGAGAAGACAAACAATGCACAACATACTTTGGAAGCTGTAATGCTTAAATGAGAGTTTTCTTGGAGCAGTTCTAAGTCTTGGCGTTATGAACATGCACAAAACTTACACTCAGAATGAACTTCTATTGCATAAAAAAAACGGATACCTTTAACAGTTACTTTTTGTGAAACACCTTTCATACAAATAACTAGCATGCGTGTACACTGCAACAAATACATATATATTCTGAAGAAAAGAAAATCGTAGCTAAAGAAACATCAGGAGGATAATTTGTTAAAATATCAGTTTGATGGTGCAAATACCTGACAAGACAAATAAAAACAAAAGCATGGGATTATAGTTGTTAACAGAATTCTTTAATAGCTGTGTTTTGTGTACATATATCAGGCTTAAGTTCCAGGGTTTCTTTACTTGTGTTCCGTTTCAGTCTCCATTATTATTTAAGTGTGAAGTATTGGTCAGTAGCTCTTTGTATTTCTGTTTGATTGCCCTGAGGGTTTAACTTAAGAAAAATCTTTCATCTTGGTGGTATAAAGGAATTAACTTTGTAAGTTTCTGCTCTAGTGTACCTTCACCTGTGGCTGGCTACAAGCATTACTGCTTTTAAAAGCATATGGAAATACAGTGCTGATATAAGCATGCAAAGCTGATATAATTATATATATTTTTTGCTCTGTTTCAGTGATCCTGCACTCTTATGTTGTAATTGTTAACAAAATTCTTCAATAGCTGTGTTTTTTGTGTTTTGTGAACATATCTCAAACTTGTTTCTTTTCTTATGTTCTGTTTCAGTCTCCATTTTTTTCTCCCACAGTCCCACCCAATTAGGGTTGCCACTTGTCCGTTTTTTTACGGACTATCCATAAATCAAACTGATTCTCCGGTAGTCCGGAAAACATTTGTACAAACTCCGGTATTCTGTTTCAAAAAAGGAAACAGACCATCGGAGTTTGTTAAATTGACTGATTTACTATGCTTTTTTTACAGAAAAGCATAGTAAATCGTCTGAAAGCAGGCATCCAGAACAGAAAAAAAGAGGACGTTCCCGTCTGGCGATGTCATACTGACATCACAGAATGGGCGGAACATGGGTGGAGAGGGGTGGGGTTACTTGTGATGCAAGGAGTGTGGCCTAACCCCAGTTTTAGCCAAAATGAAAGATGGCAATCCTATACCCAATTGTTGTGTTCTTAAAACTTGGTGGCTTTTGAGTTGCCCGCCTCTACTAAAAATTTGATATTGAACACTCCTCGCAGTCCTGTTGCATCAGCTCATTCTAATGTGTACACTGAGGTCATTTGTGAAGGCCAACCCCTTAGATGTTCATCGTGCATACAGCTGCAGTAATCACAGATGGGGTTTTCAGCCGTCAGGCGGTCCCTCGGTCGGCCGAATTCCAAAGTCTTGGTCCGGCGTCGGCCGTTGTCGCTTACTCCTCCGACGTCAGTAAGGCCAGAGCATATAAGACACAGCCGATGCCATGTTCTTCAGGCTTTTTTGCCGCGCAGTGCCCGAAGCAGAAGCAGTTCGCAAGTGCCGGTCGGCCAGCTCCTGAATTACGAAAAAAAATTGGAACCGAAGTCTTCTTTAAAGCTAAGTACCCCGTTGGGGAAACTTTTCTTGCCTCAGACCGATGTCAGAAAAAGTTTATAATTGTATTTCTTGTGGGAAGCAAAAGAAGCAAATACCGCATAAGGATTTCCATTCCCGTTGCATACCTTGTTTGGGCCCAGACCACGACGTCTCGGGCTGTCGCTTTTGCGCTACCTTCAATAAACGCACTATCAAGCGTCGGGCGGAGTTCGCCCAACACTACTTTGGTAAAGCTTTTGATTATAAGATGTCGTCGGACACTCCGACTACTGTTTTGTCCAAAAAACGCAAGGAAAAGGACCGACACGCGAGACCCGCGGTCCCCGCTGACACCACGCCAAAACAGGCTACACGTGGTCCGGTTCTCAGCGAGACGCCTTTGCAGTCCCTGACTACCGACGACACTCCTTTGGCGGTGTTCTCTGTACCCGAGACCGCTGGGTCCTCGGTCCTTTCCCAGACTACAACCGAAGCCCCTGCTAATGTCGAGCCTACTAATGTGGACAGGTCCACCTCCACCCATGGTGTATTTAGGCCCTCATCTTCTTTTTCAATAAAGGCTTTTACTAAATCCAAAGCAGCCAGGCATCCCACGAGGCCTGTTGCACAGGGCCCATCTCCTGGACCCATGCCTAAGAAACAGATGCTTAAAATGGCTGAGGATTTAATTACTCTTATCAGAGGTTCTCAGCCCCCTCCTGACAAGAGACCCAGAGTGGAGGAAGAATCTCCCTCTTCTGATCAGGGATCCATTTTATCAGAACATTCTGTTGCAGAGGAACACTCTTACTCCCCTTTTGAGGATTCGGATACAGAACAGTCCATTCCTTCTGTATCCCCTCCTGAGGATTTCTCTTTTGGGGAAACCTTGCACACTTTGAGGGAACACTTCCATTGGGAAGGCCAAGACTTTTCAGATTCCAAGAAAAGACTTAGGGAATTTCTTTGGTTACCTCAGCACAGACCTCTGGCTAATACCCCCTGTTTTGGATGTACTGGATGATGTCTATTCGGAGGCTTGCCTTAACCCTGATTCTCTGCCTCCTGCACCAGTAAAACCTGATAGGTATTACAGAGTACCCAGCTCTCACTAATTTCTCTACAAAGGCCATAATGCTGACCTTGAAACCATTTCACAAGGCCCCAAGGGATTAAAGGCCTCCACTGCCAAGAATCCACTCCCTGCAGAAAGGGAATCCAGATCTCTAGAAAGGTGGGGTAAAAAGGTATATACCTCGGCCACCCTAGCCATGAGGGCCTTAAACTGTCAGTTTCATATGATTAAATATCAACAGTACCTGTTATCACAATTAAGGAACAAAATGTCTCAACCTGAACAACCAGATTTAAAAGAGTTACAGGATATGATGCATAGTGCGGAGCAAGTGGGTAAACACACCTTACAATGTGGTTATGATGCCCTAGAGGCTTCCAGTAGAGCGGCTGCCACAGGATCAGTCATTCGCAGGCATGCCTGGCTTAGGGAACAAAATTTACCTGATCATGTGAAAGCTAAACTTCTTGATGCTCCCTTACAAAAGGATGTATTATTTGGTACTAATGCTGAGGACATACTACGGAAAATGGAAGAAAAAGCCAAATCTATGCAAACTGTCAAGGCTTTCTTACAGGTCCAACCACCACGTTTTAGCAGAAATTGGCCTTCAAAAAACTGGTCCTTTTCAGCCACTGACAAGCCCCAAAGAGGCAGATACAGACGCACAAGGGGCAGAGGGCAATCACAAGGATCATATAGAGGCAGACAATGGCAATCTCCAGCACCAAGAGGTGGTGAAGACAGTGCACAACAATACAGGAAGCAAACCCAATGACTCCCTCATTTCCATGCCAAGCAAGTCTCAGCTGACAGCACCTTTGGGAGGGAAACTAGCATTATTTGCAAGCAATTGGCATATTGTCACAACAGACAAATGGATACTGGACATTATAAACAGAGGCTACAAATTTCAATTTCACACTCTTCCAAAAATGAGAGGCATGCCAAATCTGCCACAAAATCAAAGGGCAGAGGCACAACTGCAAATTTCAAAGCTCCTAAACATGACAGCTATACAAAAGGTACCTACACTCCAACAAGGTCAAGGTTTTTATTCAAGACTTTTTCTGGTACCAAGAAAAGGAACCGACTGGAGACCCATTTTGGACTTATCCATCCTAAACACATTCCTACTCGTGCCAAAATTCAAGATGCTCACATTACAGCAACTTCTTCCCATGCTGGGCAAGGAGTTTTGGCTGGTAACATTGGACCTCAAGGAGGCATACCTGCATGTCCCAATCAGACAAAGCTGCAGAAGATACCTCAGATTTCTTGCAGGTTCAATCCACTATCAATTCTCTGCATTGCCCTTTGGCTTATCTACTGCGCCCAGAGTGTTCACAAAGTGCCTGGCATCAGTGATTGCTTACTGCAGACTTCAAGGGATACAAATTTACCCTTATCTGGACGACTGCCTGATCCAAGCGGACAGCAAACGCATACTACTGGAACATCTGGCTTATGTGACACGGTTACTGCTTTCTCTGGGATATACCATCAACAAGGAGAAATCAAGACTAACACCATCTCAGAAAATAACCTTCCTGGGTGCCAACTTGGACACAAACACCCAGATGGCATATCTTACGCCAGAAAAACAAGGGCAACTATCTCAGTACTTCAAAACACTAGCAAAAAGTACCAGGCTTACTGCAAGGAAAATCCTGCAGGCTCTGGGATTCATGGCATCTTGCATTCTTCTAATCCCATGTGCAAAGCTGCATATGAGGAAACTTCAATGGTACCTAAAAAATCTATGGTCTCAACACAGTCACAGTTTGGAAGCAATTATACCAATAATTCCATGTTTGCAAAAGGAATTTCTATGGTGGGCCCAAGCATGTCAAGTAAACACAGGCCTTCCATTCTGCAAGCCTCAAGCAAAACAAGTCATAACCACAGACGCCTCAGATTACGCCTGGGGGGCGATCATGAAGGACAGGTGCATTCAGGGCAGATGGTCCCAAAAGGAAAAGCACCTTCACATCAATCAAAAAGAAATGCTAGCAGTGATAAATGCAATTACAGCTTTCAAGGACTTCCTGCATCCAGGACAATTACTGATAAGAACAGACAAGGATTTCCTGTCCTTGCCTATTTAAGTGGTACAGTGTGAAATATTTTCTGCTTAAAAACCTCAGCTTTGGCTGGCTAACAACTTGCTATATTCAACTGGACGTATAAGAGAATTTAAGTACCTTTATCTGCTTTTTTTTTCAAAAAATACAGTATTTAAATTGATTTTAACTGTGTGGAAAGAATATTTAGCTGAACTGGAAGTTTTCACTCTGCTCTTCAGTGTGGAAGAAATATTAGCTGAACTGGTAGTCAGTGTTTGCTGAATTTTGTTATTTGCTAGTAATTACAGGTGTGGGGGTAGTCACATTCTTTGATTTCCTGTCCTTGCCTATTTAAGTGGTACAGTGTGAAATATTTTCTGCTTAAAAACCTCAGCTTTGGCCGGCTAACAACTTGCTATATTCAACTGGACGTATAAGAGAATTTAAGTACCTTTATCTGCCTTTTTTTCCAAAAAATACAGTATTTAAATTGATTTTAACTGTGTGGAAAGAATATTTAGCTGAACTGGAAGTTTTCACTCTGCTCTTCAGTGTGGAAGAAATATTAGCTGAACTGGTAGTTAGTCAGTGTTTGCTGAATTTTGTTATTTGCTAGTAATTACAGGTGTGGGGGTAGTCACATTCTTTGATTTCCTGTCCTTGCCTATTTAAGTGGTACAGTGTGAAATATTTTCTGCTTAAAAACCTCAGCTTTGGCTGGCTAACAACTTGCTAGATTCAACTGGACGTATAAGAGAATTTAAGTACCTTTATCTGCTTTTTTTTTTCAAAAAATACAGTATTTAAATTGATTTTAACTGTGTGGAAAGAATATTTAGCTGAACTGGAAGTTTTCACTCTGCTCTTCAGTTTGTAATCTTAGTGGCCTTGCAGCTGCCCGCCCCTCTTGTAAATTTGTGTTTGGATACTCCTTCTGGGCCCATCTCATTTGCTCACTCAACTGAGTGCAGTGAGATCATATTCTGATTTCAGGCACTCCTACTGTGTACAAAGAGAGCATCTGGGAAACAGAAAAAAAAAAATTTAAGCTTGTTTCCTGCCTTTCCTGTTAAGTGGTATAGACTATTTGTAGGCTTTTGAGCCCCCAAGCCCTTCTGTGTTGGAGGGATGCCTTCTAGCTTAGTTTTTTTTCCCTATAACTAGCCAGTTTTCTAGTTTCAGCACTGAAATCTGTTTCTTTGATCTCAGCACTTGTTCAGAAAAAAAAAAAAATTTAATCTGCTTTTACTGTACTTGTGTTTCTACCTACTTTTTTTTACTTTTGCATCATCTTAAAAGTACTCAATTGTATTTATTACTGCTTGGTGTAACTCATTCTAAGCCTTCTGGTTTAAACACTTGGGCTTCGGACCAGTTGTTTTGCACTGAGAGGGTTTGTGGTCTGCACTGTAGTGGCAGAACAGGTAGCTTACATCCTTCTAGGTTGGGAACTGCTGATTGAGGGCTCAGTGTCTGTTATTCTAAAAGTGTATTAATTCTGGTTTAAGCACTTAGGCTTTCAGGCCAGTTATTTTACATTAAGAGGGTTCGTGGTCTGCACTCTTGTGGGAGGAGAGGCTGGACTCTGCCCTTCTGAGCTGGGAATTTCTGATTGAAGGCTTATAGTGCATGCATATCTGAACTGCTTCTTACTGAAGTTGGTGCGCCTTGTTTGCTGTGGCATAGACTGGATTCGGGCCTGCTGGATCTAGCTTTGTTTGTGTAACTTGAGCACTAATCCAGGCATTCTCTAAAGTATTCAATTGTATTTATTACTGCTTGGTAGTAACTTGATTAAAGTTTAGCTGTCATTCTAAGTCTTTTGGATTAAGCACTTGGGCTTCAGACCAGTTGTTTTACATTAGGAAGGTTTGTGGCATGCACTGTGGTGGCAGGACAGGTAGCTTTCATCCTTCTAAGTTGGGAACTGCTGATTGAGAGCCCAGTGTCTGTTATTCTTAAAGTGTATTAGTTCTGGTTTAGGCACTTGGGCTTCAGGCCAGTTATTTTACATTAAGAAGGTTTGTGGTCTGCACTCTTGTGGGAGAAGAGGCTGGACTCTGCCCTTCTGAGCTGGGAATTTCTGGTTAAAGGTTTATAGTGCCTGAATATTTGAACTGTATCTTACTGAAATTGGTACACCTTGTTTGCTGTAGCATAGACTAGATCCAGGCCTGCTGAATATAGCTTTGTTTATATGCTTGTTGTTTGTTTGCTTGTTATTTCCTGGAACGCTAATTCCACCTAATCTGGCTCTCAGCTTCTGTGGCTCACTAGTGATATCTGCATTGCTTACTGTACTTATTTCCTTGTTTCACTTGAAAGAAAGTTACTGTTTGTCGTTTTGCATTTAAGTTACCTGTAACACATTGCACTTAAGTTACCTGGCACTTGCTCACTAAAGCAATTATATAAGTCAGCACTAAAAATTAAAAGCACTACACCCTCACTCCCCACTGGCCCTGGTTTTCAATTATTAAGGAATTCCCAATATTATTCTAGCATGTCCAAAGGTCAGTTGTCAATCTCCTCTCGGTCCAGCTGGTGAATCTGGGAATCTTGAGGCAATGTTACAACTGCCTCATGTACACAGACAACCCTCTCCTCCTCCCAACAAATTCCAACACATGTGAGAGATGCAACCATATAGCCAAACTGGAGGCTAAGCTCTCTCAACTCAGTACTGGCATAACCAGTCAGGAGGAGAAGGAAACCATACTCACTACAATTCCAGTCTCACATAGACCTACCACGACAGCAAACCAAACACATAATCACACAAAACATACTGAGGCTCTAAATAAAGATCTGTCAAGCAGCAGAGACCTCCAAAGCAGACACCCAAGCAGCCGCTACCCCAAAACAAAACACGTGCAACACATATCTCACAAAGCCAGTGTGCCAAACAGTCACAGCCCTTAAGACTAAACAACATACCTGATACACTTGTAATAGGTGACTCTATCGTCAGGCACACTGACGTCCCGCTCACCAGGCTGAACAAGGAGAGGGTCACGGTGAGCAGCCTGTCGGGTGCTAGGATCCGCCACATAACACAAGCACTCAGGTCACTCCAAGGCAAGTAGAAATATGACTCAGTCATTGTCCATGCTGGTGTGAATGACCTGAGACGTACCTCCCTGGACTACATGAAAAGAGACATAAAGGAGCTCTCTGAGCATGTAGCCCAGGCCGGTATGACCCTGACCTTGAGTAGCATCTTACCCTCACCAAGAATGATGCCACAATATGAAGACAAGATGATCAATTTCAACAATTGGCTTAAGTACTGGTGTCATTCAAAGGGGATCCAATGCCTGTCAGTTTGGGATGATATGCTCGACAAGCCACGATGCTTCGCTAGGGACGGCTTGCACCTGTCACCCCTGGGCTTTCGGATATTGGCAAAGGCTCTTGCTACCCCCATAGTGCCTTTTTTGGCAAGGCTCAAAAGACAAACCCACCTCCATAGGTATCACAAGGGATAAGAAACTAAGAGTAATGCTACTCAACGCCAGAAGTCTAAACCTCAAGATGCACGCACTCCAAACTCTCCTTAGCATGGAGAACATCGATATCTGTGCAGTAACATAAACCTGGTTCAGGGCTCCCGAGAGCACCCCAGCACTACCAGGTTATACCTCATACCATGCTTTTCGGCCCAAAACTTGGACCGAACCACAAAAGGACGGGGAGTATCGATATTCATCAAAGATACCCACACCTCCAGGTTGGTGGCAAAGCACGAAGCATCAGAGACTATCCATGTGCAACTAACAGTGGGTAAAACTGCCTTCCAGTTTATAGCCTGCTACAGACCACCCTCCCAAACCCAGGAACCCCACTCGGCCTTCCTGAGAACACTGGAAAATATGAAGGTCTCTCCAAACACCATTATATTGGGCGACTTCAACTACCCAAACATAGACTGGGAGCATTACTCTAGCTCCAACACCCTAGCCCAAAGGTTCCTAGAATTTATAAACTCAAATGCTATGGAACTACTTGTTACCACTCCCACAAGAGGGGAAAACATACTGGACCTGATCATCACCAACATGGGGACTCTATGCTCCAGACCAAAAGTGTATCCCTCACTGGTAAGATCAGACCATAAACTAATCTCACTGGATATTCACATCCCGACCCCACCCCCTGCCCAGAAAACCACAGTGAAAAACTTCTCTAAAGCAAATTTTACACTCCTCAAAACTGAGGTGGAATCCTTCAAAGCCCCCGGGCCTGTGGAAGATACAGTCCAGACCGCAGAATCCTTTATAAACGCATTCTATGAACACCTTCAGGAATGCATGGATCATGCGATCCCAAATAAAACCAAGACCCAATCCTCCAAAGGCAGACGTCCTGTCTGGTGGACCCCAGCCATAAACAAACTATACAATAGAAGGAGGAAGCTACTAAATGATAAAGCAAAATCCCAAAAAGGGAAGGCATCACTGATCAGTATTAGCAAAAAACTACGGGCACACATAAAATTGTCTAAGGCCAGCTTCGAGAGAAAAATTGCACAGGACACTAAGGATAATCACAAGGCTTTCTTTAGTTATGTTAGGAACCTGGGTGGTAATTCCCAGATATGCTCAGAATTAGGCCAAAATGACAAAAAATACACCGAACCCACAGACATTGCCAACATCCTAGCTGACAGGTTCAGCGCAAACTTCTCCCCCCCCCATCACCAAAAGGGCAAATATCTATCCCAGCAGAGTGCTGCCCCCCTGACATCTCAGATGCTCAGGTAAGAGCCCTCTCCAAAGCAAAAACACAGCATCAATGGGACCAGATGGTGTCCCGGGCTGCGTCCTACATGAACTCAAAGAAGAGCTAAACCCAAACATAAAACTACTGTTCAATCTCAGCCTTACTACAGGATATGTGCCCAAAGAGTGGCGTACAGCAACAGTGGTCCCTCTCCATAAAGGTGGTGCCTCAACGGATCCTGGAAACTATCGCCCCATAAGCCTGACTAGCTTGGTCTGCAAAGCTATGGAAAGGATCATCATTCACCTCATAAATAAAGATATTGGGGACCTACAAACACTGGATCCTACCCAGTTCGGCTTTGTTAAGGGCAGATCCTGCCTCTTAAACCTGGTTGATTTCTTTGAAACAGTCACCAAGGCCATTGACGAGGGGAAGGTGGTCCACACAGCCTACCTGGACCTCGCAAAAGCCTTCGATACAATACCCCACTCGGGCATTATAGATAAGCTCACCAGCTTAAATTTAAACCCCTATGTCACTAGATGGATTGCAAACTGGCTCAAGGACAGAACCCACATGGTTAGAATTTCTGGAGCCATGTCAGACTCCAAACCAGTTACAAGTGGTGTCCCACAAGGCTCAGTCCTGGGACCTCTCTTGTTCGGTATATATTTCTCGGAGGTACAGGCCAACACGGAAGGACTGTGGCTGACCAAGTTCGCAGATGACTGCAAACTGGGCGCCATAATCGACTCTCCAGCCGACACAAGCATCCTCCAAAAGGGCCTCATAGAAACAGACAACTGGTGCCAGAGCCATGGCCTCAAGCTAAATGCAAAAAGTGTATAGTCATCCCCTTTGGCAAAACAAAGTGCCCACAAATTACCACATAGGTGGAAATCCATTAAGTACAGAAGAAGTAATTAGGGACCTGGGGACCCAAGTTGATAGCAATCTCTCATTTGACAACCACGTGGCCAAAGTGGTTAGAAAAACATTTTATATAGCCCACCTAATCATGAAGGGATTCACATCTA
Organism: Protopterus annectens; assembly: GCF_019279795.1. Taxonomy (NCBI): domain Eukaryota; kingdom Metazoa; phylum Chordata; order Ceratodontiformes; family Protopteridae; genus Protopterus; species Protopterus annectens. The sequence continues at coordinate 248,287,370 of NC_056729.1, read as the reverse complement.
GATCAGGGGAGGTCATCGTGCCTCTTTACTCATCCCTCATCAGGCCCATAATTGAGTACAATGCCCCTTTTGGGATGTACCTTACCAGACACCTGCAGCAACTGGAAAGACCCCAAAAGTACCTCACCAAGAGGATCAAAGGGCTCAAACAGATGCCATATGCTGCCCGGTTAAAGAAACTCCAGCTCTACTCAGTGGCATACCGCCTGTTCAGAGGAGATCTGTGCCTGACGTATAAAGGCATGTCCAACCCGGAATTAATGGACATGCTGCACCTCAGAAAATCCAAATCCCATCGAGCTATGCGCTCGAGAGACTTGAACCTCAGCACTGAAATAAATAGGACATGCTGGAGGGACAGATTCATAACCCAGAGGCTCCCTTCACTCTGGAATAAAATCCCAGTCCAGGTTAGGCAGAGTCCCTCATTGACTCTCTTCAAGAGGAATCTTGATGAGTGGATGGGAGATCGTAGGTTTACCCCGGGTATCACTTCTGTGTCACTGTTAGATAGAGGCACAGTATACTAACCTCGAAAAAGGGCATAGCAAAATAAATTTAAAATGGGTGGCGAAAGCCAAACACATTCTGGCTAGGCTTATAAATGCCCTAGGGCAGATAGCCTAGTATGATCCTATGAACCTATGAACAACACCACAGTAATGTGGTACATAAACAAACAAGGAGGAACACATTCATACCCCTTGTGCAGACTAGCCATGACTCTTTGGAACTTGGCTCTGGAAAGACAAATCGAACTTCAAGCACAGTACTTGCCAGGACTGGAAAACACACTGGCAGACACTCTAAGCAGAAATATGACACATCCACACGAATGGAAGTTACATCCTCAGGTGTTTACAGAGATAATCCAAGCGTGGGGGAGGCCAGACATAGATCTTTTTGCCTCCCACAGGAACCATCAACTGAAAAAGTTTTGTTCAAGGACCTTTCATCCAAAGGCCTGGAAAGTGGACGCCCTTTCATTCAGTTGGACAGCATGGACAGTTTATGCATTCCCCCCTCTGCCCCTTCTGCCCAAGGTGCTTTTGAAAGCAAGAACAGACAAACCAAGGATGATACTGATTGCTCCAGATTGGCTAAGGCAACACTGGTATCCACTCCTGAGGAGCCTAACACACACTCCTCCCTGGTCCCTGCCTCTAATGCCTCTCCTACTGACTCAGAACAGCTACAAAACTCTTCACAGTCAGCTGAAAACACTCAACCTCGCTGCATGGAAAATTCCTTGACACCACAACAGTCCCTACTCTCCAAGGAGGTGCAGGATGTCATTTTGGAGGCCAGAAGACCATCTACTAGAAAAGCTTACTCTGCAAAATGGAAGCGGTTTTGCTGTTGGAATGAGAAAAGAGGCCAGGACCTAGAAAATTGAACTTGCCTCAGGTTTTACAGTACCTAGCTGAACTGCTGAACAGTGGACTTTCATTTTCTTCCATAAAAATACATGCCTCAGCCATTTCTGCAGAATTCAACACGGATCCTCCTTTATTCTCTCACCCACTCTTACGACAGTTTCTCAGAGGGGCTAAGAATATAAGACCTCCAAGGAAGCAACCAATACCAGCCTGGGACCTTAATTACATACTAGAAAAATTAACATTGCCTCCCTTTGAACCTGCTGCCTCAACAGATCTGCAACATTTGTCCTGGAAAACAGCTTTCCTTCTGGCCATCACTTCAGCTCGTAGGGTTTCTGAAATACAGGCCCTCATGGCGGTGCAGCCCTTCCTCATCTTCCATCAGGACAGGGTTTCCCTTCGTACCAACCCATCTTTTATGCCAAAAGTGGTATCCAGGGTAGCCTTAAATCAAGCCATACACCTACCTACCTTTTATCCTAACCCTGAAAACAAAGGGGAGAGGCTGCTTCACACTTTAGACATCCATAGGCAGCTACGTTATTATTTGGACAGAACAAAGTCCTTCAGGAAATCAGAACAACTTTTTGTGTCCTATGCCGTAGGGGCTCAAGGGAAACCAGTTACCAAACAGACCATTTCCAAATGGATTGGCCACTGCATACGGTTTTGTTATTTTTATCATGGGAAATCTGTCCCTACTGGTATCAGATCTCACTCCACCAGGGCCACAGCCACCTCTACAGCCTTCCTCAGAGGCGTTCCTACTAAGGATATTTTGGAGGCAGCCACTTGGAGTTCTGTACATACCTTCACAAAACACTACCACCTACCCTTATATTCCAGAACAAGAGCAGGCTTTGCCACTGCTGTTTTGCAGGGCATTCTGGCTCAACCCAGTTCCTCATAGTACCTACCACCCTATGCATAGCTTTGGGACTCTACCCATCTGTGATTACTGCAGCTGTATGCACGATGAACATAGTACAGTTTTGTACCTACCATAAATGTAGATGTTCGAGTGCTAATACAGCTGCAGTACAGGTTTCCCTCCCTCCCTCCTTCCCCACTTGGTAAAGGCATGGGGCCTAACAACCTCTTCATACCACCTGACTGGGTTATCCTGCTATGTTTTATTTGCTTGCTTACACTGATTTTGCATTACATTGCATTGCCTGCATATGTAGATAAGCCTTATTTATGTATTGCCTTCCTTTTGGGGGCACCTGACATCTGGGGCAAGAAAGACTGAAGAACATGGCGTCGGCTGTGTCTTATATGCTCTGGCCTTACTGACGCCGGAGGAGTAAGCGACGGCGGCCGACACCGGACCAAGACTTTGGAATTCGGCCGACTGAGGCCAAAACCCCATCTGTGATTACTGCAGCTGTATTAGCACTCGAACATCTACATTTATGGTAGGTACAAAACTGTACTTTTCTTAACCTTGAATTATCTTCTGTTTCCTCCTTTCCTACTTAATTAAAAAAAAAAAAGAAAAAAAATACTTTGTTCAGCTGCATTTACTATTTTTGTCTCTCTTCGTACTTTACTACTTTATTTTGCTTTTACTGCTCGTTTCTCATATAGTGTTCAACTGCATTTATTCTGCTGCATTTATTACTGCTTGTTAATAGCCTGATTAAATTGTAATTGTTACTCTAAGTGTCTTAGTTTTGGTTAAAGAACTTGGGCTTCAGGTCAGTTATTTTATATTAAGAAGGTTTATGGTCTTCACTTTTGTGGGATGAGAGGGTAGACTCTGTCGTCCTGATCTGGGAATTGCTGGGTGACTGCCTATTGTGCTTGTTGTTCTAAGTGTCTTTGTTCTGTTTTAAGCACTTGGGTTCCAAACCAGTTATTTTGCATTAGGAGAATTTGTGGTCTAGACTCTTGTGGTGGGAGAGTATAGCCTATACCCTTCTAAGCTGGTAATTGCTGGTTGAAGGGTCATTGTGTCTATTATTCTGTAAGTGTCTTAGTTCTGGTTTTAGCAGTTGGGGTCCAGATCAGTTACTTTACATTGGAAGGGTTATGGTCTGGGTTCTTGTGGCAGGAGAGTATAGCCTACACCCTTCTAAGCTGAGAATTGCTGGTTGAAGGCTTTGTGTGTCTGTTGTTCTGAAAGTGGCTTAGTTCTGGTTTCAATACCTGGGCTCCAATCCAATTTGGCGGAAGAGTGTGGTCTGCGCCCTTCTGTGCTGGGAACTGCTGCATTAACTAACGTCGGGCGGCACGATGCCAGGGCACTTCTATGGGCTAGGATTGTAAAGGCTCCAAAGCCATTAGCCTAGTACACACCTATGAACCTATTATTTAAACTGCCTTTCTAGTACTTCTGTATTTTATAGCAGAGGCTAGATTCAGACTCTCAGAATCTAGACTGTTTGGTTATCACTTGAGCACTATAACGCATCTTCACTGACATACTGAAATATGTGAGACATCCATTTTTTCCAACTAACTATAAATGCCTGTTTTTGCTCTAATAGTGCTCTTTTAATTTGTATTTCCATTCTGCTATCTGAATTATCTGAACTGTTTTTTGGTCACATTTTACTGTACACTGTACTAGTTAAGCTGTAACACTGCCCAGTTCCAAGTTTGCTATTTATGGGTCTGTTTTGTAACGTCTGAGCATCAACTTCAAGCCACCTTTGTTGGTGAAGGGCCTTGTGCACCCTTGTGTGAGGATAGTGCTGTCTGGGTCCCAATTAATCGAGGGTGATTTGACTAGAGCTCAGAGAGAGCATTGTTGTTGGCTAGTTTGAGTAAAAAGGGTATTTTCTTGTTTTATTTAAGCCCCACATTTGCACTTGTTTGCATGTAGTGCTCCATTGTGCAATGCCATGTAGTGGTGGTTACCATTGGTGGTTACAGATGCAAACGTTTTGTTTGTAAAATTTTCCCTTAGCTCTTTGCTTGTGGTCTTCTAGAGGTTTCTCGCGGCCCTGTTTACCGTCAGGTGGAACACTAAGCCTAGCCTCAGAGGTACCAACACACCTCTCACCCACTAGCCACTCCTATGTGTGACCTCTTTTCCTGATCATATAAATTTACCTGTCACTATGGACAGACAGTTTCCCACAGAATTTCCAGCCAGCTTGGTCAACATGGGCATCCTGAGGCAGTGTAGCAACTGTCTCATGTTCACCGACAACCCTTTACTCCTACATGCAAACACAACGTGTGAGAGATGCAACTATATTAAGAACTTTGAATCCATTCCCTCTCACACATCAGTCAATTCATGTCATGATGACCGGGTTGTCAGCATGCACACCTTACCTCCTACTCCACCTAAACCCACATCACACATACCTACATATGCAGAGGTCTTCACTAGAAACATAACTAAACACCAGAGACCTCCCAAACTCAAGCACGCTACACATAATACTTCCTCTGCAAAACACATTACACATAATAGCTCATGCACCAGTGTCTCACTGGTCAAACCTTTAAGGCAAAACACAAAATCAAACATATTAGTCATAGGTGATTCCATCATGAGATATACTGATGTTCCTGTTACCAGGCTGGAAAAGGTCAAGGTCAGCTGTCTGACAGGTGCCAGGATACGCCATATCACATATGCACTCAAGTCTCTCAACAACAGGTATAATTATGACTCTGTCATAGTCCATGTTGGTGTGAATGACTTGAGATGTACCTCTCTGGACTATATGAAGAAAGCCATGACTGAGCTCTTGGAGTATGTGTCTCAGGCAGGTATGTCCCTAGGCTTAAGCAGCATTTTACCTTCACCTAGGATGATGCCTCAATCCAAACAGAAAATGATTGACTTCAATAGTTGGCTTAGCTTCTAATATCATTCTAAGGGGATCAGCCTGGATGACATGCTCGACAGACCTCGAGGCTTTGCCAGAGATGGTCTTCATCTGTCACCCCTGGGATTTTGGCTTACTTGTTAAGGCTCTTACCACCCCCATAGTGCCTTTTTAGGCAGTGTCTCAAGAACAAAATTCCCAGTGCAAAAACTTCATCTAAAAACAACATCAAGGTTATGCTGCTAAATGCTAGGAGTCTCAACACAAAACTGCACTCACTGGAAGCCATCCTTGCCTTGGAAGACGCAGACATTTATGTAGTCACAGAGATCTAGTTCACGGCTGTGGAGAGCACCCAAGCCATACCGGACCTTCCAGACATTCAGACCTCAAACTTAAGGTGTGAAAACTAAAGGAGGCTGTGTATCACTAATCATTAAAGATAAAAAATAGTCATTGCCAGCTACAGGACCCCCTCCGTGAAAAAGGACAACCAATCTGGCTATTTGGATTTACTTTTGTCTATCAAGATGCATCCAAACACCATGGTTTTCAGCAACTTTAACTACCCATCCATTGACTGAGTAAATTATTCATGGTCAAACTCATTTGCTCAGAGGTTCCTTGACTTCGTTAACTCCAGTGCCCTAAACCATCTGGTTGACACCCCCAGAAGGGGTGCCAACATCCTGGATCTGGTGCTCACCAGTATGGGGGACCACTGTAGCACCCCAACTGTGAGGTCCTCCCTAATGAGATCTGACCACAAATCACTCTCATTCGAAGTAACTATCGTACCTAACCCCACCCCAGCAGCGACTAAACTAAAAAAAAATCGCCAAAGCAGATTATAACTCTTACGGGTTGGTATAAATAGCTTCACTGCACCTCCTCTCGCAGATAGAACTGGCAACTTTGCCGAGCTTTACACTAAAGCTTTATACAAGCACCTGTATAACTGCATTGACTTGGCCGTACCTAATATGACCAAAACAATCTCCTCAAGGAAGAGCAAACCTGCCTGGTGGACAGCTGCCATTAACAGGCTTTACAGCAAGAGGAAGAAATCACTGTCTGAGTAAGAGGGAGCGAGCCCTCCTAAACTGGAAACACTCCCTCGTCCGCTTAAATAAGCACATAAGACATCTTGTGAAGTCCTTCATAGTAAACCGAGTCCAAATTAGCTTCCTCAACGAAGGACAACCACAGGTATTCTGTAATTACATCCGTAACCTAAAAGAAAAGGCCTAGATTTTTGCAGAACTGGTAGTTAATGATACCACATATACTGAGCCTGTGGACATAGCTATAGATTTTGTGAAAAATTAATTCCTGTATCCCCGCCACACGTACCCCATGACATCCCCTGTTACCTATCCCCTGCCTTGTATCTCTAAAGAGCAGGTCGTAAATGCCGTCTCTAAGATCAAAAGCACACCTGATAACATCCCATGCTGCATCCTACTTGGGCTCCAACATGAATTAGCAGCACCATTAGGTACTCTTATCAGTCATAGTCTACGCACTGGCTTCATACCAGCTGAATGGAAAACAGCCACCATTATTCCCTTGCACAAAGGTGGTGCTTCCACTGACCCCAGGAGCTGCAGACCTATTAGCCTGACCAGCCTTATCTGCAAGGCCGTGGAGCAAATCATCATGGACCTCATCCACAAAGATATAGGTAATCTCCAAACACTTGACCTTACTCAGTTTGGTTTTGTCAAAGGGAGATCATACCTGTTAAACCTGTTGGACTTCTTCAAGACAGTCACCAAGGCCCTGGATGAGGGGAAATCTGTGCATACAGCCTACCTGGACTTTGCCAAGGCATTTGACATTATCCCCCACTTAGGCATAATTGGCAAACATACCCATCTAGGCCATCAACCCTTACATCATTAGATGGGTCGCTAACTGGCTCACTGATAGAATACATAGTCAAAATAGGGGAATCCACCTCCAACAGCAGACCTGTAACCAGTGGTGCTCCACAGGGATGAGTCCTGGGACCACTACCATTTGGAATCTGTTTCTCCGAAGTACAAGCAAAAACTAAAGGTCTGTGGCTGACAAAGTTTGCTGGTGACTGCAAACTGGGAGCGGTCATAGAATCTCCAAATGATGTCAACATCCTACAAGAGCGTCTTGCACAAACAAGTGGTCATGGCCATAAACTCGATGCAAAATCTGTATCATCATTTCTGCTCAGTAAAAGTGATGTTCCTGCTAACTACCACATCAGTAGCAACACCTTACGTATGCACTCAGTGGTGAGAGACCTTGGCACACAGGTTGACATCAACCTTACCTTTTACCACCATGTCTCCACAGTGGTAAGAAGGGCATTCTATATTGTTCATCTCATAAGTAAGGGCATTGCCTCCAGAAAGAAATAAGTTATTACCTCCCTGTACTCTTCCCTCATCAGGCCAATAGTTGAGTACAGTGCCCCTTTTGGTACGTACCTTTCTAAGCACCTGCTGCAATTAGAGAAACCACAAAGGTTCCTCACAAGGAAAATGCACGGTCTTCACCATCTTTCTTATGGGGATTGTCTGAAACCATTGTCACTTTATTCTGTTTCATACAGACTTCTCACTAGTGATCTCTGCCTTGCATGTAAAGCTGTCTCTGACCATGCGTTATTAGAAGTGCTTCATATCTGAAAGTCAAATGGTACATCAGGTTACTTGCTCTAAAGACCTTAACGTGGTATGTGACATTAATAAAACCTTTTGCAGGGACAGATTTGTCTCCCAGAGGTTACCACACCTTTGGAACAGAATTCCATTTCATGTCAAATAGACCACCTCATTGGCTCTCTCCAAACACAATCTGGATGATTGGATGGGCGACTGTAAATTCATCCCATTGGTTCCACCTACAGCCCTCTTCGACAGGGGCAAAAGGTGCTGATCGTGGAAATAAGGGTAAGAACTTGGGTAGGTTTGTAAGGGCCCTAGGGCCATTAGCCTAGTAACTTCTTATGAACTTCTACTACTTTTACAATACATGCCCATAATAGCAGGGTAATAAACATACATTGCATGTATTTCCTGACAAGCAAAATAAAAATGCCCTACCTCTCAACCTGTTAGGACAAGAAATCTGCACAAAACCTTGTATAATTCTGGGAAAAGGCCCAAAAATAGGGATACATTTTAAATATTGCTCTTATAAACTTGGAAAGCTGCTAGAATTGGATTTTTGTGTTCGTATACATTTTCTGAAGGATATGAAGTCTGAAACTCTGATGTATGTCATTATCTAGTGACTTTAATCCTCAGATCATGATTTGCCAGAAAAACAGAAATTTTATGAGCAGCAAACCTAAAGTATGGACATGCAAAAATCTGGATGAGGAAAGCAACAAATCGGGACAAATCCAGAAATATCAGAACATGACAGACAAAATTACTATTAATTTCAGACCATACTGCTCTACCTATTAGCACAATAAATCTGGACAAAGCCTAATATAATTGGGAGCAAAGGCCAAAAAATAACGATATTACATTTAAGTAATGTGACAAATCAGGAGACAAAGCCAGAAATAATCAGAACAGGACACTGAGTCATTACAGCGTACATTTTAAGTCGCTTGCCTCTGCCTAATACAGGAAAGCAGCTGCAGCTTAGTCTACAACAGAATTTAGGAACAAATATTCCAAGCCATGGAACTAAGGAAGTGCAATCAGCAAAAACAAATTTCTGCATTTTGGTTGTTGGAGGTCTGGTGATCTCAGTCCCTGACTCCCTGAAGTAGTGCAGACTCCTGTTCGGCATTGTCTCGTCCTTCGGCTGCTCTTGGACCACTCGCAAACTGGATTCTTCCTGGCTTCCTCTATGATCGACAGAAGAACCAACAGAAAGAATATCCTCCTTAAACGCATGCAGGTCCAAGGTAATCTTCCTCCACCATGAAGGCCTTTTTGAAGGTATTGCACTGGCAAGAGAACAATTACCAATACATGACTGGTCAAGTATTTGGGAGTTCTCATTGGCTCCCTTCTCCTCAGGAACAGTTTCTTGATTGGTTCATATACTGCGATGGCGATTGGCTATAATTGCAGTATACAAACCAGTCAAAAACTGTGTAGCAGAGCCAACACTGTTCATTGCAGAACTGCTAAGCAGGTATTTGATTGGTTCATATACCACTATGCCTATTGGCAGTAATTGTGGTATACAGACCAAGCAAAAGCAGAGTACTGGAGCCGACGCTGTTCTGTGCAGAACAGCAGAACAGTGAGCTCATTTATGTCAAATATGGAGCATTCTGCACAATCCAGAGCACTTTGCTGCTCAGGGGAGAATACATGTTACACCTTTTGGATTTGCGTAGACAAATACTCTTCTTTTTACACAGAACAAAAGATTTCAGAAAATGGACCAGTTCTTTCTCTCTTTTTTTTACCTAGAAATTGGACAGCCCAGCCTACTAAAGTTACTTTGGCCAAATAGATAACTAATTGAATTTCCTGGATATAATCTCATCAAGGTCTCTCCCTACCTCTAAACCACCTAAGGCTCATTTAATCAGGTCCATGGCACATCGTCTGCTTTCTGGTCTAGAACTTCCATTGATGATATTTTTGTAATCAGCCACCTGGTCTAATGATCATACTTTTATTACTCATTGCAAATTGGACATGCTTTCCAGAAGCAGAGCTGCTTTTGGTTCAGCAGTTCTCTGGAATAGCCTTTCATGAAGGCCAACCAAGAGTTGCGTAGCTGGGGACTCTGTCCCATACGTTGAAGAAGAATGAAAAGAACATCATATATTAAAATTATGTACTCACCATAACTATACACCTGTGTTGTCCATTTTCATTCTTCAGCTCCCCTCCTTCTCCCGTCCTGCGTTCTTTTGGAGTGTCCTGTTGAACTTTTGGAACCTGTTATTCCATAGTTGAGCCCAAGTTTTATTTATCTTCTCTTTTCCTTTTATATCTTAAGACTTTTAAGGCAGCAAACTTGATTTGAAGTATTGGGAGCAGACTATGGTATTATGGGTAGAGGGAGGAGCTCAAGAGTTGGATTTGAAAGTCTGTAGAATGCAGCTAAGTTGGATCAGAGGTTGGATCTGTAACCCATAACAGGGGAGCCCACAGGGTTTTTTGCAAGAAGAGTGCAAACCCAGAGCCCCCCCACCCCACGCACACACAGTCATTCCAGTGTCCCATTACTTGACTATTTCTCCCCAGTTGCCATAAACACTGTTCAAAACTCTGTGTGAATACTGTTTTATGCTTTACTTCTGCAATGATTACTGATATTTGGATTTAAATTACAACTTTTATTTCAAATTGTATAGCACAAACACTGATAGACATTTGCTAAACCTAAACAAAGCAATAGTCTTAAAATGAAAACAGACTTAGGATTAAAACTTCTCTACCTTTAAACCTCACATTCACTAAAACAGCATTGAAACCCACATTCAAAGAAAAGGCATCTGGCCAGTGCAGGTTAAGTTTACCTTTGGGCTGTTTTCAAATCATAGGCCCCTTGCACACATTTTTAGAACCATGCAAATGTTCTTTGATTCACTTTCCTGATTGTATTAATTATAATATATAATAATTGAATTATATTCCTTGTATAATACAGCATCACCTGTTAGTGTGTTTTAAATTTATAGGTTTGAACATTTTTCCAGTAAGCAATGAAACAAAACGTATGAACCAACAATGACAAACTGCACAATTCGGAACATTTCAACCATAAAAGGCCACTCTTCTATCATTACAGTCTACCAGTATTGATCAATATGCACAATCTCTGCAGAAGTAAAAGTCATCTGAATAATAGAGAGATCTGAAAGTAGCGAAGAGGTTGTTGCTAGAAAACAACTTTATATTTCACTGTTTCATCTACAAATTCAGTGCCTGATGCCCTTAAAGAATAAATTGCCTATGTTACATTAAAAAAATGGTAAGCTGGTATATTGCAAGAGGAAATGGGTGGCAAGCTGTAAAACAGGTTCATAGTTACTAGGCATCTCATCCAAAGGAGGACATACTGCATTTGTGTGAGTGTGTGTGTGTGTGTATATATATATATATATATATATGTGTGTGTGTGTATATGTGTGTATATATATATATATATATATATCTTTAGGACATACTGAGGACTGCAGCACCCCACCCCCTTAAAATACAAGTTTGCATGCTGTGGGAGTAGAACCTACAGCCCTCCACATCAGGCTGCAAGTATATTAGCTGCTGTGCTTGCTACTAACACTGCACTGTATCACAATAGTGATACCATTTGCTAAACAAAACAGTTGCACATTTTAAGAAGACTTAGCATGAGCAGCAGTAAACTTATGTTCCCTTGAAGCTCACAATTCCTTGAAAATGCACTTGAAAATAAATTTCACCTGCTAACTCCACATACCTCAGCCTATTAGTACAAGAAATCCGGACAAAGCCTAAAGTAAATAGGAACGGATTATAAATATTGCTGTCATGAGCTTAAAAAAATGATAAAACAACAGGATTTGTGTTAGTATGCATTTTTCTAAAGGCTATGACATCTAAAACTCAAATATTTGTTGTTATTTCGCAAGTTCATTTCTTTTTTAGGAGGAATATGGGGCAAAAATCGGACATTCTGCCAAAACCTGGACAGCTGAGGGGTATGCTACCTCCCTCACACACACCATACCTCTCAAATATCTTAGCACAAGAAATCTGGACAAAGCCTGCTATAATGTTGGAGACAAAGGCACAAAACTAGGGACACATTTAGAAAGTTGCTAGAATAATGCATTTTCTGAAGGATATGAAGTCTGAAACTCAAATACATGTCATTATTTAGTAACTTTAATCCTTACCTCATCCCATTGATTTGTCAAAAAAAAAATTTATGAGGAACAGACCAAAAATATAAGGTGAAAATCTGTACAGTTGAGAGGTATGAACACACACACACATCCCCCTATCTCCTTAGAAAGTGGATGGAACAACAAGGTTTGCATTAGTGTGAATTTTCTGAGGATATGAAGTCTAAAACTGAAATGTCTGCCATTATTTTCTGACTTCAGTTTTTAGTTATTTGCCAGAAAAAAACACAATTTTATGAGAAACAAACCGAAAATATTAGGCAAAAATCTGGACAATTGTGAGGTATGACCCCCCCACACACAAACACGCACACACTCCTACCCCTTCCCTTTGTTGCACACAAGCACACACACCCTACCTCACTCTTACAAACGCACACATACACCCCTACCTCCCTGTTACAAACACACACACACAGACCTACCTACTTCTCACACACACACACACACACACACACACACACACACACACACACACACACACACACACACACACACACACACACACACATACATACACACATAGATGCAGAAGTGTCTGTGTGACTGGACGCAACATATATATTTTTTTTTTTTATTTGAAAGAAAATTAATCTCCAGGTCAGCCAGTTCCGGGGGGGTGAAAGTGGACCCCCTTGCACCTGCCTGCGGGCGGCGTTGACCCATATGTTGAGGAAGAATGAAAATAGACAACACAGATGCATAGTTATGGCGAGTACATAACTTTAATTCCCATATTTATGTCTGTGATTCAACTGTTTCCCTTTATTAGCTATATGTATTAACATTTGATCTGAGGATGTTACAGTGGACTCTGAATGACATTGCTGATGGAGTGTAATGTTATAAACCTACCCAGCTGGATGACTGGAAGTAACTTGGGCTGTATCTGGGGAAGTGGTAGCTGTTTCTGCGATATTTGCTTTCACCTGTCCTCTAGGGAAGAGAGAACTGTAAGCTTCTTACAGCATGGGTGGATCGTAAGGTGAAGGGGTTACAGAAGGTAACAGAAGCCAGTCATCACCCAATGATTCTGGCTGTGTGACTGATGTTTTTTCTAACTATCTTAAGGGATACATACCCCAGGAATAGGATTTCTTATCTGCAAAATTTTGTAACATATTTGCTGTTCTATCAGATGCCTGCAGCTATGACTTCAATCTGGTTGAGTTGTACCTTAAGCATCTAACTAACAGATGCTTCTTCTTGATGGTCATTAAAAGCAGATCAACAAGAGGCTGATATCTTATTACCATTTTGCTTCAGTTTGTTGTTTAGATTTTCTAAAATTTTCTTATCAAAAGTACCCTTTTCCGGAAACTGTGATGAATAATCAGTTGTAGTGAGCTCAGACCATTTTATCAAATAATTACAGCCATCTGTTCCATATTTATTAAACAAATACATGGGAGCCCCATACTCTGGCTCTTTTAAACCACTTTTGCTGGTGTCCATTATAAAAACCCACTCTTATACCAAAGTGATAGATATGTGGCTATAATTATGGTAACTTACATTCCCAATGGAGGAATCCTCTGTTCTTTTTCTTTATATTTGATTAAAAGTTGCTGTCATTCCTGGCAAGTATACCCCATCCTTGTGACAAGGATACTCTCTCCTTGTATATATTGATTAGACCCCACTAGCATACAGTTAAATAACCAAATGTTGTTAGTGTGTTTGATTCCATATGCACCCAATTTGTCAGATGTATAATCCACTCACATACAATCAAAACTAATGAAGAAAGTTTTAGCAAAGCTTACCTCAGACTTTAGTCTCTTCTGAGATTTTAATATTGTTTATTTGTTACACCAGAAACTTTCCTGATAGAAAACCTGTCACTTTTGGGGTCAGCGGCATTTCCTAAAGCAGCAGCACACAAATGGCTCAGAAATCCATATAAACATGTCACAAAATTGTTAAGGTACCCAATATCTTTCATACTTACTACACAGTTCAGCAGGGAATAATAATCTCCTTTATTGCATATACGTGGGAGACTAAGAAATCAAGGTCTTGACTCCTCAAATAGATTCATGGAATTTTTATATTTTCTTTGATTTTAAGCAATATTATTGTAACAGTCTTATAACAACCACTGATCAGTTAAGAAATGAACGCAGCATCAGTTTTGCTTATTAAGATCTCCTGACTCCTTGTTTATGACTTTCTACATTATGCATGAGTTCTGAATTCCATAATCTAGTATGTTAGGTAGTCCAATCTCATCTTCATTTTTACATATGGGTTCGGAGCCAATCCTCTGCTCCGACTCGGCCGATTTTCAAGCTCAAAGACTTCTGGTTGGCTCGTGGCTAAGCAGGTATCCCATGGTGCACCAATGCAGTCCCCAGATCTCGTTTGCCGCGTCGACGAGTTGGGATGTGCTTCTCTTGGCTCTGGCTAAGTTTTTGCAATTTTCATTATTCTAGTGTTTTTTTGCATAGTTACTGAATTTATACATTTATAGGGTTGTATCTTTATTGTCTTGTGTGACCGTATTAGTAGTATCCTTTGTACCAGTAGTTAGGCGCAATTGCGCTTTGCCTAAATCGTTAGTTTTGGCGGTTTCACCCTTTTTCCTGTTATTTACTGGAAAGTATACAGTTAAGGTTTACCTAAATTGCCTTGTGTGATCAGTATTAGTAGTCTTCTGTGTATCAGTAGTTAGGAGCAGTTGCGATTTATTGTCTAGATAGTTAGTTTGGCGATTTTGCCGTTTTTAATCAATATTGATTATTTTCCTGTTAAGCGATTATTATTGACTGGTGGTCTTTAGCAGGGACCCGCTAAAGTCTTAATTCCTAACAGTTGCTATTTTGCTCCTACCTTTTGAGCCTGTGTGTGTGTGTGTGTGTGTGTGTGTGTGTTGTGGTATTCTTGGTCTGTTTGAATTAGAAGACCCGGTGCTTCACAGGGCTAGGCCCGTTTAACTTAGAGGACCTAGTCCTCGTGTTGCTACTCCACTGTATTTTATTTTAAATTTTTTCCTGTGTGACTGAATCTGTCTGTTGTTTAGTGAAAAACCTAGTTTTCTTTCTTACACCAGGCTAGGCCCATTTAACTTAGAGGACCTAGTCCTTGTGTAATTCTTCTGCAGGGCTAGGCCCATTTTAGTTAGAGGACCTAGTCCTCAGTCATTCTCATTCTCTTTCCCCTCTGGTTGCTTGTGTGTTGCAATGTCTAAGGATAGCAAGGAGCACAAACCCTCTGGGTTTAAAAAATGTATGAACTGCTCCCAGAAAATATCTTTCACGGATGGCCACAGTAGCTGTGTCTCCTGTTTGGGAGCCATACATTTGCAAGAATCATGTTTGTTCTGTCATGCTTCCTCTCCTAGAGGGTTTCAGGAGAGAAAGAACAAACTGATACTCAGGGGTCTTTTGAAGCCAACCTTCGAGGAAGCTTTGTCTGGTTCTTCAGCTTCTTCGTCTAAGTCTTCAAAGTCAAGATCTGACTCAGAATCAAAAAGTTCAAAAAGGCCTTCTCCAGCACCAGTTAGTGTTTCAGATCCACCTACCAAATTAACAAAACCTGCCTCCTCGACTCCTCAGTCTTTGAAGCTGAAGGAGAGCACGGTGGTTTTATAGTCGGTCACAGGTGCTTCTGTGCTGACTGCTGAACCCTTGCAAATAGCTGACTCTGTTTCTCGGAGCCAGTCTGTAGAGTCCCTACTGGTCTCCTTGATGGTCAAATCTCCGGTGTCTGCTAGGTTGAGATCCCCAACCTTATCTTCCAGATCTTCGGGGAGTCTTTCGGAAGAAGATGTGGAGAGGGTAATACTGAGACTCCTCAAGTCATCTGCCCTGCCTAAATTTTTGTTGGCTCCAACCCAATCGGCTCCGGAGCCACTTGAACCAGTCTTGTCCTCATCCGTGATTCCTCCTCCAAGCCATGTTGATTTTTTGGAGCTGGAGTGCTCGTTACCAATGGAGGAACCCTTGGTTCTGGCTCCCCCTTGCTGTTACATTGGAGCCTCTTGGGTGTCTCCACCTTTCGATGAGCTAATGGATCTGGTTAGTCAGAAGGTGTGGGATACTCCCGCTGCCATGGAGCCAGTCCCTAGAAGACCAAATAAGTTCTTGTCTGCCCCTCCTGGGAAAGAATTCTTGTCTAAGGGCATTCCCGTAGATGCCATCGTGGTGGCGGCAGCCACGAAGAAGGAGTTGGCGGAGACTTCTTCCTCTATTCATCCGCCAAACAAGGAGTCTTGACAGATGGACAGATTTGGGAAGCATGTATTTAGTTCAGCGGGATCCCTGAACTATTTTACCCATTTCATGAGGTTGCAGAGGGATCTCTTCAAGGAGTTAGGAGATTCCATACAGGGTGCTTGTCCTGAGGGAGTCCCGGATAGGATCTCTGCTCAGTTGTCCACCCTAAATTCGGTAGTTAGCTCCTCCATGTGGCTTATATCTCATGTGGCTGATGGAGCAAGCAGAGTAGTGGGTTCAGGAGTCGCCCTTGGGCGCCACTCCTGGTTGCGCTTGTGTAATTTTGCATAGCCATTTAAGTCCACCTTCACAAACGCCCCATTTGATGGTTCCTCCTTGTTTGGTTCCAAGGAGAAAGATACACTCAATCGGTGTGAACAGGAAGGAAAGACTCTCTCTGCTGTGGGAGTCTAGTTTTACCATCCTCTCTCGACCATACCCCAAAGGTCAAAGGGGAGGTAAGATGTGGTTCAGAAAGTCTCAGAGGGCCTTTCCAGACACACAGAGTGAATCCTCCTTCAGAGGCAGAGGAGGAGAAAATGGTAGACGTCACCATAGAGGCAGGGGGGGCGGTCCGCAATACCATCAAGGCCATGGTTCCTTTCGAGGGCGCCCATATCAGCGCTCCTGATGTGGGGCCCGACTGTGTTTCTCTGGGACCAGTCGGGGGTCGCATCTCTTTGTATTCAGAAGCCTGACTAAATATAACCCAAGACAAGTGGGTACAAAGAGTTGTTACCAGAGGCTATATCATACCCTTTTTCCTTCCACCGTTTGTTCCCAAGAAGATCCCAGGTGTTCCACCCAATCACAGGGATCAGGCAACTGTGGAGATCAACAAGTTGCTCACAAAAAGAGTCATCCAGCAGACCAGATAAGATCTGGAACTTACTCCAGGTTCTTTTTAGTCCCAAAATGAACCGGAGATTGGAGGCCAATATTGGACCTCAGCAGATTAAACAAATCCGTGAAAAAGGACAAGTTTCGGATGGTACCACTGCAGTCGATACTCTTGTTGTTAGGGAAAGACTATTGGATATGCTCTCTAGATCTCCAAGACACCTACTACCATATAAAATGGACAAGGCATCAAGGAGGTATCTGCACTTCCGGCTGGGAGCCAGCCATTATCAGTTTCATGCTCTGCCCTTTGGTCTCACCACAGCCCCCAGGGTGTTCACCAAATGCATGGCAGTAGTGACAGCTCACCTGAGACACCGGGGATTCCAGGTGTTTCTGTATTTGGACGACTGGCTCCTGACCGCCCCCACCAGGCATCTACTTCTCCAAAACAGGGACGCCACCATACAACTTTGTGCTCAACTAGGGATCTCCATAAATTGGGAAAAAGTCTGCATTACTGCCCTCGCAATCTGTGATTTTTATAGGCACAGAGGTAGACACAGTGGATATGACAGTTCGTCTTCCCGCCGAAAGAGCATAAAACCTCATCTCACAAGTTCAGCGACTTCTCCCACTTCGGAAGGTCAAAGCAAAGTGGATTCTTCAACTTCTTGGAACGATGGCCTCAACTATTCTGTTACTACCTTTAGCCAGGTTGCACATGAGAATCCTTCAATGGCTCCTTTTCTCCCAGTGGTCGTTCCAATATCTACCACTGAGTCACCCTATTCTGCTGACGGAATCATGCAAAAAGGACCTTCATTGGTGGATAGCCCCCAACAACTTGTTCACGGGAGCTCCCTTTGTGCCTGCCCAACCCGTTGCCACTGTGACCACAGATGCCTCCCAGGTCAGGTGGGGGGGGCATTATCTTGGCAGGACTGTCCACGGCACATGGCAAGAACACGAGGCTCATCTGCATATCAACGTTCTGAAGATGAAAGTGGTGCTTCTTGCATTTCTGGCGTTGCAAGCACTTCAGGACCTTCTTCCTCCAGGGACGACTGCGATACAATCAGACATGTTGGTTGTGTGGTATATCAACAAACAGGGCAGTACCAGATCTTACCCACTCTGTCGAGAAGCCATGCCAGTTTGGGAATGGGCGATTTCTTCCCAGTGCTTTCTGGTGGCAAAGCACATTCCGGGGACAACCAACGTGATAGCAGACAAGCTGAGCCGGGCAATCTTGCTGCCCCAGGAGTGGTCTCTGAAACGGGAAATAGTGGAACAGATTTTCTGAAAATGGGGACAACCTTGCTGCAACCTTTTTGCCAGTCCAGTCAATGCCGAGTGCAGCAGTTATTTTTCCATAATTCCCCCTCCGGGGGAAGCACCCAGAGACGCTCTGGTACACGATTGGCCTACAGGACTTCTCTCTGCCTTTCCTCCATTCCCTCTTATCCCCAAAGTGATACAGAAACCAACTGACTGGGAAGCAAGTTAATCCTCATTGCTCCTTACTGGCCTCGTCAGGTCTGGTTCCCCTTCTTTGAGCCTCTTCTCCTGGATGATCCTTGGATCCTGGACCCAGTTCCAGATCTATTGACCCACATGTCGGGTTTGCTACACCCTCAAATTGACAGCTTGGCTGCTCCAGTTCCGTCTCTAGTCAGGCTTCATGATGTTTCGTCATCAGTGTCTCATATTCTTTTATCCTCGCATAAGCCATCAACCAGAAGGCTGTATGACAGTAAATGGAAAAGGTTCTCTATTTGGGCACAGAAAATTAAAGTGGATCCTTACGCTCCTGTTCCCGTAATTCTGGAATTCCTTTCGGAACTTTTTCAGCAGGGATCTGCCGCAGCCACCATCAAAGTACAATTGGCGGCTATCTCACATTTTTATTTGGGATCTCCAAATGTTAACCTTATGTCGCATAAGTTATGTAAAACTTTCTTGAGAGGAGCCACTTTACTGAGACCACCTTTACAGGAACCTGTGGCTTCTTGGGACTTAAATTTTGTGTTGTCCAGACTAACATCCCCTCCCTTTGAACCGTCTCATTCAGCTTCCTTAAAGTACTTGTCATGGAAGACTGTGTTCTTGGTAGCTATTACATCAGCCAGACGTGTTTCTGAGCTACATGCCCTGTCTATTAAGCCACCTTATTTAGTTTTTCATAAAGACAGGGTTTATTTACGTACCAACCCTTTGTTTGTTCTTCTGCCACATTGAACCAGTCCATTGAGCTTCCAGTCTTCTTTCCCAATCATAACAGTGCAGTGCGGAATATCGTTTTCACCAGTTGGATGTTCACAGACAGGTACGTTTTTATTTGCAACAGACCAAAGAATTTCAGAAGTCAGACCAGTTGTTCGTTTCCTTTTCTGATTCCAGATTGGGCTTACCAGTTTCTAAGGTGACATTGTGTAACTGGATTTCGAGTTGCATAGCTTTCATCTACAGTTCGGAGGGCGGACCTTTACCCCACAGGATCAAGGCTCACTCTACCAGGTCTCTGTCTACCTCTGCAGCCTTCCAAGCCAGGGTACCAATTGATCATATCTGTGCAGCAGCTACGTGGGCTACCCCTCACACCTTCATTACTCATTATAAGTTGGATTTGGCTTTTAGGGGTAGAGCATCATTTGGCTCCATGGTGCTCAGGAGTATCTTCCAATGAGCCACCCAAGAATAAGGTGCTAGGGACGCTGTCCCATATGTAAAAATGAATGTGAGATTGGACTACCTAACATAAAGAAGTTATGTACTCACCATAATGTTCCATGTTGGTAGTCCATCTCACCCTTCATTTTTACCAACCCTCCCTCCTGCCCCCATCCTGGAAGATCTGGAGGTAATAATGTAAATTTCTTGGTTGGCGACCCTTTAGTATTGGTTTGTTGGTTAGGGGTTTCTTTCTATTTCTTTCTATCGCTAGTGAGCAACAAACAAGATCTGGGGATTGCACTGGTGCACCATGGGATACCTGCTTAGCCACGAGCCAACCAGAAGTCTTCGAGCTTGAAAATCGGCTGAGTCGGAGCTGAGGATTGGCTCCGAACCCATATGTAAAAATTATGGACTACCAACATGGAACGTTATGGTGAGTACATAACTTTTTTTTTCTACACAGAACAAAACTTTTTGCATTTTTACCCTAGAAGCAAATGCTAATATTAGGCAGGAAGTAAATCATGATACATACCAAAACAGCTAGGAAACCTTGTTATGAATGCATATTAGAAATGAAATACACTAACATTTTTCATTCTCTGTATGCTTCATCCTTCACAGTTATAACCTCTAATTACTCAACTTCTTAGAGCAAGAAATCTGGACAAAGCCATCAATAAAAGTGGGACAAAGGACCAAAAATAGGGATGATTTTTAAATATTGCTCTTACAAACTTAGAAAGTTAATAGAATAATAGGTTTTGCTCTACCATGAATTTTCTGAATGGTATGAAGTTTGAAACTCAAAGCCTGTCATCATTTTCTAACTTCAGTGTTTAATGATTTGCCACTAATTTGGCAGAAAACCACAATTTTATGAAAAACGGACCAAAAATATGAGACAAAAATCTGGACATTCTACGAAAATCCGTACATTTGCGAGGTATGCCTCTAATTCTAATTAATTTTTCATAAGGACATTGTTTCGCTTAGGTCTGACCCTCTATTTTTTTTTTTTTTTTGCCAAAGGTTGCCCTAGGATCTGCTATGAACCAACTTTTTCCCTTGCCTGTTTTCTTTCCAGTTGTTAGTAGTAAAGGAGGATATTTGCTTCATTGCCTGGACTTCCATAAACAGCTCAGGTTTCATTTGTACAGAACAAAAGCTTTTAGAGAGGCAGAGCAGGTCTTTGTTTCCTTTTTCAAAACCAGGCTGGGAAAGATCATCCCTAAAGCGACTTTATCCAAATGGCTTTCTGATTGCATTTCCTTTGTGTATGCTCTGAGAGGAAGAAACTTATCCACAACAGTTAAAGGGCATTCTACCAGAGCAGTTTCAGCTTCTGCTTCGCTTTTCTGTAGAGCCTCCATTGGTGACATTTGTGTCTCTTCCACTAGGTCTAGCAATCACATGAGTGTCCCATTACAAACTGGATGTTCATTTGAAGGTCTAAGGCCTCTTTTGGTTCCACCATTGTGCGAAATGTTCTCTCCTAGGGTGATACATAGCTGGGGACTCTGTCCCACAGGTTAAAGCAGGATGGAAAAGTAGCATCAGATGCGAAAATTGTATGCTTACCATAACGATTGATCAATGTTGTTTCAACGATATGTCCATCCTGTCCTCCTCCTAATAGTAGTTTGTCTCCTGGTTGATTAGATGGTTGGGTCTTTGGGTCCTTGTTTAGGTTCTACTTTTTCTTTGTATAGTTCCTTAAGTTGTTATACCTATCTTAGGAGCAGTGTTCTAGGGCAGACACGATCTGCGGCAGATGGGAGGGCTTGGGGAAACAGTGTGTTATGGGTAGAGAGGTGGCGCTCTTAGATCAGTCTCTGAAAAAAGGCTGGCATCAGATCTGTGGCTGTATCTGAAAACCAAAAACACACGAAAACTAAAACAGTCTATTTAAAACCAAAGAAAACCAAAGCGAGAACCGTTAAAGAACTGGATTTATTAACATAAGCGCTTTCAGAAAAGTCAGTGCTCTTCCTTCATCAGATAAAAATCCACTACATTACCACTTAGTTTTATATTAACACAATATTCCAATTAACCAATCAATGCGGTCAAATGATGACTTGATTTAATCAAATACGAAACAAAATAAAATGAGTACACCAAAGTATTACATTCCTAAACGGAATATCACTGCATCATATAAAGTTGCCTACTAGACTACAAATCCATGTTAAGGAATTATTAATTCGTAAAATATTTTATCTTTTTAATGCTAAAAGTTTCAGAAAACATTTGATAGAAATGTTGTCATTAAGACCCGGGGGGGCATGGGCTACACATCTAATTTGCCACAATAGTTCTTCTATCTCTAGCCTAATCTGCCATGGGCCACCTCTTTTGTCTTGTGTTATTTGTTTCAAAACCGTAAACCTGAAGATGTTCTTCATCTCACATTGCTGCAGTCCTTACACTTGGGTAGTCCGCTGTCCTCGGTCGGCCCGAATATCAAAGTATAAGGCTGACGTCGGTCAAGGCGCATTTGACTGACATCAGGACGTCAGGGTACAAATGCGCATGACCGACGTCATATCCTCAGTCTTTTTTGCCGCATGGTCCGATGCAGAAGCAGCGTTGCAAGTGCCGGTTGGCGTTCTGAAATTGTTCGATTTCGGAGTTTCAGACCGAGTCAAAGTTGGCTAAGTACCCCGTTGGGGAATATTTTAGTTTTTCCTTGCCTCAGTGGTTTACCGGATGTCAGAAAAAGTGAATAATTGTATTTCTTGTGGGAAACAGATACCGCATAGAGACTACCATACTTTGTGTATTCCTTGTTTAGGGCCTGAGCACGACGTTGTTGGGTGTCGCTCTTGTGCTAGATTCAATAAGCGCACTATTAAGAGAAGATTAGATTGTGCCAGGTTAGTCTTCGGAAGCGGTGTAATTATAAAATGCCGTCGGATGCTCCGACGCCCGCTTCGAAGAAGCGCAAGGACAAAGCAGTTAAACCTAGGCTAGAGGAACCGTCAGTACCGGACGCCGGTTCTTTAGAGGTGTCGGTGGAGCGGTGGTTCCACCGGAGGTTTCTTTGGGAACCCAGGGAGAGACTTTGTTATTGCAGGATGTGGCCTCTCAGGAGGCAGGCCAGGCTGATGGGGCTTCTCAGGTTACTATACTCCCCTCCCTGCCTAGGGTGGTTAGGCCCTCTCCTTCTGTTTCCAAGGCTTCTCCCAGGGGCAGGCCAGGTTTAGCTTCAGTTGGTGTTACCCCTAGCTCTTCAGGAACTGTGCCCAAGAAGCATATGCTTAAAATGGCAGAAGATTTGATTACTTTGATTAGGGGTTCTATGCCCCCTCCTGATAAGAGACCTAGGGTGGAGCCTGAGCTAGGGAGTTTTGAGCAGGCTTCAGATATTTCAGAGTCTTCGGCTGAAGACTTGCAGGAGTACTCTCCTTATTCTGATTCTGATGTGGATGATTCTACTCCTTCTGCTTCTCCTCCTGAGGATTTTTCTTTTCAGAAACTCTTCATTCCATGAGGGAGCATTTTAAGTGGGAAGGTCAGGACTTCTCTGATTCCAGGAAAAGGCTTAGGGAATTTTGTTTTACCCCAGCATAGGCCTTTGGCTATACCTCCTGTTTTGGATGTAGTGGAAGATGTTTTTACAGAGGCTTCTCTTAATCCTGATTCTTTGCCTCCTGCTCCTGTTAAACCGGATAGGTATTACAGGGTGCCTGAAGCTCATAAGTATCTTCTTAAGAGTCCTAGGGCAGACCCAGAAACTGTTAGCCAGGGGCCTAAAGGTGTTAAGGCTTCTGTTGTAAAGAATCCGGTTCCTGCAGACAAAGAGGCCAGGGCCTTGGATAGATGGGGAAAGAAAGTTTATACTTCTTCCACTCTTGCTATGAGGGCTTTGAATTGCCAGTTCCACATGTTGAAATACCAAAACTATCTCCTTTCACAATTGAAGTCTAAGGTTGATGCTCTAGCAGAAGGTATTGATTGTAAAGAGTTGCAACATGTTTCTGAACAGGTGGGTAAGCATTCTTTGCAGTGTGGTTTTGATGCTGTACAGGCCTCCTCTAGGGTGGCTGCCACTGGGTCAGTTCTTCGCAGGCACGCCTGGCTGAGGGATCAAAATTTATCTGAACATGTTAAAACAAGGATTTTAGATGCTCCTTTACAATCTGACGTGTTGTTTGGTCCTCCTGTTGAGGCAGTTTTAAAGAAAATGGAAGACAAGGCTAAGTCTATGCAGACTGTTAAAGATTTTTTGCAGGTCCAGCCTCCAAAGTTTAGTAGAAATTGGCCTACTAAGGGGTGGACGTATCCTTCTTATGATTCCCAGTCTAGGGGTAGATCTAGATGGGGTAGGGGTAGAGCTCAGGGCTCTTTCAGGCCTAGAACAGGGAGTTCTCCTGCACAGTCTTCGGGTGAGGGCAGGGGTCAGTCCTTTCGTAAACAGATCCAATGACCTACCTTTTCAGCTGCCAGAGCCTTCTCGTCTGGCAGCACCTTTGGGAGGAAGGTTGGCACTTTTCAAAGAAAATTGGAGTTTAATTACCCAAGACAGATGGGTATTGGATATCATATGCCACGGTTACAGGTTTTATTTCCATACCTTGCCTCCTTTCAAAGGCATGCCAGACGTTCCTCCTCAACAAAGAATAGAGGCTCACAAGCAAGTTTCTCTGTTACTCCAAATAGGGGCCATACAGCCGGTCCCTATGCCAGAAGTGGGCCTAGGATTTTATTCTCGCCTGTTCCTAGTACCAAAGAAGGGGAACACGTGGAGACCAATTTGGGATTTGTCTACCCTCAACACTTATCTGGACATTCCCAAGTTCAAAATGTTGACTTTACAGCAGCTTTTACCTCTGCTGGGCAAAGATCATTGGATGGTAACTTTGGATCTCAAGGAGGCTTACCTTCATGTTCCTATCAGACTAAGTTGCAGGAAGTATCTGCGTTTTCGAGCTGGGACTTCTCACTATCAGTTCTCTGCATTGCCCTTTGGCTTATCTACTGCGCCCAGAGTGTTCACGAAAGTTCTGGCTCCAGTGATAGCTTTTTTCAGGCTAAAAGGAATACAGATCTATCCTTATTTGGACGACTGCCTGATTCTGGCTCAAGGAAGGGAAGAGCTTCTTCATCATTTGGAATATGTGATAGCAGTGCTAAGATGCCTGGGGTATTCTGTGAACGAAATAAAGTCCAGTCTAGTACCCTCTCAGGACATGTGCTTTCTGGGTGTGAGACTGAATACAGCAGCCCAGATGGCCTTTTTAACCCCGGACAAACAAAAGAGTCTATCCCTTTACTTCCATCAACTATCTCATCAGTCCGGGCTGACTGCAAGGACAGTCCTTCAAGCCTTAGGGTTCATGGCATCTTGTATTCTGGTGCTTCCCAATGCCAAACTGCATATGAGGAAGCTGCAATGGTATCTCAAAATGTATGGACACAGCACTGCCAAGATCTGGACACTGTCATTCAAATAATACCTTGCATTCAAAAGGAATTTTTGTGGTGGGCTCAGGAATGTCACCTAAACAAGGGACTCTCTGTGACCCGGCCAGAGGCGAGTCAGATTTTAACGACAGATGCCTCAGACAAAGCTTGGGGAGCTCATCTAAATGGAAAGTGGATACAAGACAAGTGGCCTGCCAGACTACAACATCTACATATCAACCTGAAGGAGATGTTAGCAGTCCAGTTTGCATTAATAGCTTTCAAGGATTTACTTCTTCCAGGGCAGGTGTTGATTCTAACAGACAACACAACTGTCATGTGGTACATCAACAAGCAAGGGGAACATTCTTATCCTCTATGCAGGCAAGCAATGATTTTGTGGGAGACTGCTCTCAGTTTACAGCTCAATCTTCAGGCAAGGTTTCTGCCAGGAGCACAGAACTCCTTAGCAGATGTGTTAAGCAGACAATTATGGATCCCCACGAGTGGAAATTGGATCCTCATGTATTTCAGAAATTGACAGTGTCATGGGGAACTCCAGACATAGATCTGTTCGCTTCTCCACTAAACCATCAGCTGCCAAAGTTTTGCACAAAAGGTTTCATCCCACAGCTTGGAAAGTGGATGCTCTTTCTTTCAATTGGAGCAATCTTCATGTGTATGCCTTTCCACCTCTGCCTCTCCTCCCAAAGGTACTTCTAAAGGTCAGACAGGACAAGCCAAGGATGATTTTAATAGCTCCAGATTGGCCTCGACAGCACTGGTACCCATTACTGAGAAGTCTGGTACGGAAGCCTCCATGGCCTTTGCCTTCGATTCCACACCTGTTGTCACAGGAGGACAGCCATTTGCTCAATGTCAAGCTTCACTCTCTTCACCTAACAGCCTGGCATATTCTGTTTTGAACCATAGCAGGTCTCAACTTCCACAACAAGTTTTGAATGTGATTTTGGAAGCTAGAAGGCCTAGTACAAGGAAAGTGTACTCAGATAAATGGAAGAGATTTTTATTTTGGAGTGCAGCAAAAGATTTTGATGTTTCTGAGCCTAATTTGAGTGTGGCTCTTCAATATCTTACTGAGTTACTGGACAAAGGTTTGTCTTTCTCTTCTATTAAGGTTCATGCTGCAGCAATTTCGGCTCACTATGATTGTGACCCACCATTGTTTTCTCATCCTTTGTTCAAGCAATTTCTTAGAGGGGCAAAGAATATAAGACCCCCACGAAGAGCTCCTACTCCTGCTTGGGATCTCAATTTTGTGTTGGTGAAACTCACTCTACAACCTTTTGAGCCTGCAGCTACTTCTGAGTTGAAATATTTATCATGGAAGACTGCTTTTTTGTTGGCAATTACCTCTGCAAGAAGGGTTTCTGAATTGCAGGCCCTTATGGCGGTTGAGCCTTTCTTAATTTTCCATAAGGATAGGGTATCTTTACGTACTAATCCTTCCTTTATGCCTAAAGTGGTTTCTAGTGTGGCTTTAAACCAAACTATTCATTTGCCTACTTTTTATGCAAATCCCCAAAATAAAGGGGAAAAGATTTTGCACACTTTAGATGTACACAGGCAGTTGCGATATTATTTGGACAGAACTAAAGGGTTCAGGCAGTCTCAGCAGTTATTTGTTTCTTTTGCTTTGAGTTCTCAGGGCAAGCCTGTGTCAAAACAAACTATTTCTAAGTGGATTGGGTTTTGCATTGCTTTCTGTTATTCCCATCATGGCAAGGAGATTCCAGCTGGTATTAGGCCTCATTCCACTAGAGCTACTGCCACTACGACAGCTTTTTGAGGGGTGGCAACCAAGGATATTTTGGAGGCAGCTACTTGGAGTTCAGTGCATACTTTCTCTAGGCATTATCACCTGCCACTTTACTCTAAATCCAGGGCTGGTTTTGCCACTGCTGTTTTGCAGGGCATTTTGGCAGCTCCTGCTTCCTTATAGTTTGGCCATCCTCCCATACCTCTGCTTTGGGATTCTACCCAAGTGTAAGGACTGCAGCAATGTGAGATGAAGAACATAGTACAGTTTTGTACCTACCATAAATGTAGATGTTCGAGGATCCACATTGCTGCAGTCCAATTTACCCTCCCTCCTTGCGCTCTGTAGTTAGAGGTGGTTGTGTGGGTTGAGTTGTACATATTGTGTATATAGTGTATATTTTGTACATATAATTAGGGCAAGGGTGCTTGGATGTTTGTTTGCTGTCTTTTGGTTTTGACCTTTATTTTTAGGGTCTTCTGACATCTGGGGCAAGAAAAGACTGAGGATATGACGTCGGTCATGCGCATTTGTACCCTGACGTCCTGATGTCAGTCAAATGCGCCTTGACCGACGTCAGCCTTATACTTTGATATTCGGGCCGACCGAGGACAGCGGACTACCCAAGTGTAAGGACTGCAG
Organism: Protopterus annectens; assembly: GCF_019279795.1. Taxonomy (NCBI): domain Eukaryota; kingdom Metazoa; phylum Chordata; order Ceratodontiformes; family Protopteridae; genus Protopterus; species Protopterus annectens. The sequence continues at coordinate 248,259,774 of NC_056729.1, read as the reverse complement.
CAATGTGGATCTTCGAACATCTACATTTATGGTAGGTACAAAACTGTACTTTATGTTGAGGAAAAAGAGCTGTGTGCCTTGCTAAGGCATTAGTCATATCTCCCTTATTGATAAGCATATTGATGCTCATATATATGCTGTTTGAGTTTTCTTTCAGTCTTTCTTATATAGAAAGCAGTACAGTCCGAAAAACCGGACTGTATCCGAAAACCCACAGGTTGAAACGGATGGAAACTTACAACACGGATCTATTGTTATGGTAAATACATAACTTAATTCTCTTGCATGTACCCAGAATGATTTGTTGGATTTTGTTGATTTTAGTGTAGTCAAGATAAGATGATTCCGAACTGTGACCTTTCGGCTAAGTTTACCAGGTTTGTACCTGATAAAGTTGGATGCAACTTGGTTTTTGGGCTGCTGAATTATTGACCTGAGCTTATGGATTCAGAACCATGTGTGACATTCCTGGAGCTTTTATTTTTTTATTACGTTGTGCTATTCAGTTGGTGATGAGAAGATTTGGCAGTCCTCAAACTTTTGACATCTTTGCAGCTTCATCTCATTTATCTGTGCTTTTAGCTGACTGTTTTATTCACAGCAGCTTTGTTTTAATTATGTTGTGCACTTCACTTTTATATAGATATTCTTTTCCTGCAATATTTTGTTCTTTGTATATTGTCTTCATGTTGCTTGTGCTCAGTACTTGGGTAATAAGCACTTTTTATAAAACTGAAGATCTGATGTTATTTTCGTTAATTCCTCAAATGATGGGTCTCGGATCTGACCTCTAATCTGGCTTAGTCACTTCCACAGACTTTGGCTCCTTAGCTTAAACTCCTCCTGTTACCCATAATCCCCTCTGTAGCCTGAATTACATCAGATCTCGTTTGCCACTTCAGAGCGTCAGATGTGGTCACCTGTAGCTCAAGCATAGGGTCAGATTAACTTCATTCTTTTTCATAAAGTAACTATTTTTGTTGTGTTTTTACAGGCCTTGTGCCCTGTGTTGGCCTTTTGCCTTTTCCTGCTACCTGTTCTTTTGGATGTGTGTGTTACACCATTGTCAGTAGTTTTTTTTTTCTGGGTAACATGATTCCCACTAGGTCTGCTTTCCCCTTTCTTTTATTGTTTCTCCTTGAAAGGTGGCTAATAAGCCTACAAGCTTTAAGAAGGGTACTTCATGTGGGCACAAAATCCCCAGCTTTGATGCCCACCCTGAGTGTGTCTGTTGTCTAGGGGCTGCCCACCTTAAAGGGAGAGTGTCAAGATTCTCTGCTTGTCTGATTGTTTTGATTAGGATGGTAGGTCATGTGATCTTTTTGTTTACATTCAGGCAGTTTTTAGTTTATGAGCTCAGGTTTCAGTACTTTGGGGAAGGGTGACTAGCACTTCAGGAAATGCTAACAGTTTCCTCTGTGTGCTCCTTTTATCTGCAGCCCCATACTGACAGGAAAGCTTTAGCAGTCTTTGAAACCTAGTGAAGTAGTGCTTATATGAGATACTTTTTTTCCAGGCAGACACAACAGAGGACTTTTTTAAATATTTTCTGCAACATAGTTTCTTGGTTGTTTTGATTTAATGATGATGGAAACAGATGCAGTGCATATGTTGTATTGTATTGTCTTGGAGCAGTGCTGTTCATTTGCTAATGTAACTGCTCATTGAGGTGCTTTTTACATATATGTCTCTTTCAGTTCGTTGCAGTGATGGGTCCTACTGTTATATGGGAAAAGGGCACAACAATTATGGGAGATGTCCAAAGGC